>NC_091455.1:153238492-153898853 GCF_027789765.1 Dendropsophus ebraccatus
TGCAGGATTTAACTTAGGCTTTTTCTATAATATTTTATCCAATATGTCCAGTGTGTTAGCCTTACCTTTCCGCTGAATCAACACTATTGTTGATCAACATTCACACACTGCTCCCCGAAAATTATGTTGATGTAAAATATTATGTCTGCTAATAATTAGTCAATTATTCTCACATCTTGCGCTAATTATCCCTTGCCTACCTAAATATAACTAGCGACATTAGTGGGACATTGTTAAGTCATATGTAAGAATTGGGGAACATTTGTCGCCATTTATCCTGTCCGTGCTTTGTAGCTAAATCGAACTCCAGTTAGGTCTTACATCATCGACTTATTAAACAATTTTTAGTATCCAGTTAGGGCTTGCTGCATTTATAAAGAATATTGAGTGTACAGCAGGGGGAGCATTATTGTTAGTAACTGTATTATTATCCAGTTCCAGAAATATATAGGTCCCCCTGCAGGAAGCTCGATGTATATAATCTCTGTCTACATAACACATGTCTATATGTCTGCACACATAACAGTCTGAACTAATACTGACATCATCTGATCCTAGCATGGACAGATGCAATTCAGACACACACTTACTGGCGCCGTCTGCTGGCATTCAAAATGAAACGCAGCATTGGGGCAAAACGCAAAGAGCCGAGTTCTTCTTGTGAGGCCCCACGCCTCATCAGCTGCCGTCACTCCCTGATGAATCTGTTCTTCACACCGGACCACCTGGTCTCCACATGTTTGGCTGAAAGCAAAAAACGTACAGACATTAGTAATATATGAGCGTCAGGTGACCATAACAGTAGTTTCTTGTTTGACATAGTGGGTAAATAACTTACCAATGATCAACTTTTGTAATCTACTATGCTTGTCCCAATCTGGGTACATAATCCGGGCAACCTCCCTCCATGCGACGCTCCGCCTTAGCCGGCTTGTGTACCCAGGCGCAGGGCCGTCCCATAGCAGTGGCCGAGCATGGACCTTAATAAAAAGAGAAATAAATAATATAAACCTCTTGCAAACAATGCTCGCTTGGTAAGGTAATAGCTAGTCGAGGAATTTTCCTTGCTACAGGCCTTCCCTTACGTCCCATTGGCATCACAACATATGGGGTAAATTCGCCCCTGCGAGCCCCTGGGACGAAGGAATATTTAATGAAAAAATAACAATTAAATTTTAATCCCCTCCTCCATGAGGTATAAATAGGCTCCACCTCCCCCTAGACCTCAGTCTTTTTTTACTTTGTTGCTGTTAGCCCTAGGGGACTTTGTCCCTCCTCCGTTTTTATGCTTTGTTAACCTGTTGCATTCAGGTTTTCTCTCCAGGTAATGATTCCTGGGATGCAGCTGGTGTCCAGGTAGTATCCTGATATTTGCTTCTGCAGGTCTTAGCTTTTAAGTTTTTCTTACCTAGTGCGTCTTGGAACGCACTCTGCGTGTCACCCGAGCCGGTGGTTTTTCTTACAGTCGCGTTCGACTGTGGAACGCATCAGCGCTGCGTGCGTCTCAGCACTGCGGCGTCGGCGTCATGTCACTTCCGGGGGCCGGCAGTGGCGTGCGCTCTCTGCATGCCGAATTAGCTGTGTGTTCAAGGCAGAAGGTAAGCTGTTGCTACCTCTAGGTCTGGCTGTCTTCCTCTGGAAGTATTTTCTGTGGCTCATTTGGATCTAATAGAAAACATCTGAGTGCAAAGTGCTGTGATCTCTCTTCTATATACTTAAAAGTAAGTGTTGCTGCCACCTAGTGTCTCTTTCCGATAAGCCAGGCTAGTGGTTTATATGTATTGTAATACATTGATTATTTGCAGATGTCTGAAATGGAGACCAGTCCTGCTGCTGGCAAAAGACCTTCTAAGGAAGCACTTCATGTGCCGAGTGTGAGACTCCTCTACCTGATGGCTATGGATACCGTAGGAGGATCATTTTTTCCAGATAAGATTCATCCTTTCTTTCATAAAAATATTTATGAATGCCTAAAAATATTTATAATGCCTAAGTACGCTGTCCTTCATGCAGACCAAAACCTATGAGGAGCCTGATGTTCAGGATGTAGTTGTATGGGTCAAGGACTATGTGCAAAAGACTTTAGCGGCTAATGAGAATCGCCGCCCGTGTCCTAAGATAAAGACCAAATGGAGTATTTCTCTCTCTACTCCCAGCCTGTGAGTATATTACTTTATGGCTGTAGGATTATGGTCATTTTCAGTTTTACTGTGATTGATTAAGTTAAGTCATCATCTTCTTCTGAAACCTCTTCTACTTCTGAAGATGAGAAAGAATTATTCAAGGGGTATTTCACAGCTGATAGAATTCACAAGCTCTGCTAAGCTGTGCAAGCTGAAATACACCCTGAGGAAATAGAAGAGGATAGGATTGGTCCTCCTCAAAAAAGCCTAGGGCTTTTTCTGTGGGTAAGACTTCATTGTCTATGTTACAGGCGGAATGGAAGGAACCGGAAAAGGCTCCGGGTTTGAGCAAGAGGCTTAAGACCTTATATGTTCTCAAGGAAGAACAATGTAAGGACTGGATTGAGCCTCCAAAGGTGGACCCGGCCATAGCCAAACTGTCGAAATGTACTGTGCTGCCTGCGGAGGACGGATCCAATCTTAAGGATCCGATGGATAGAAGGGTGGAGGTAGCCCTCAAGAGATCATATACGGCAGCGGCAGCCCAAGGGGCAGTCTCCATTTCTTCTTTGAGGTTTCTAGAAGCCTAAGAAGATGGCTGGCCAAGGTCCAGGAAAATTTGGAAGGTAAAGCTAGCAGGGACAAGGTCCTTCGCTCCTTAAAAAAGGTCATTATGGCCATTGACTTCCTCTGCGATGATGCATCTCAGGGAACCAGGTTAGCGTAAAAAAATAAAATATTCGCAAATCGACACTTTCCGCCGAGTACGCAAGGGAGGCGGAAAGGGGGCGTGTAGTGGGCGGAACGGAGGGCGCGGACTCAGAGTCCGCGCGATTTACCATCCGTTCCGGCCAAATGTACGCCGAAAACCTACTCCAGTCCTCAGCCGGCGTAGGTTTTCGGCGGTGCGCACCGGCGCGCACGGGATTTATGTAGAGGCAGTCCGCCCTACATAAGACCCATTGGCATCACAAGACTCCCGCCCTGTGTTTTATGTTTCTTTATAATTAGACTGAGGTCTAGGGGGAGGTGGAGCCTATTTATACCTCATGGAGGAGGGGATTAAAATTTAATTGTTATTTTTTCATTAAATATTCCTTCGTCCCAGGGGCTAGCAGGGGCGAATTTACCCCATGTGTTGTGATGCCAATGGGTCTTAGGGAAAACAAATTAACATAATAATTTTAGCATGTTGATGACTAAATATGACGTCACTTATGTGGGTGGGTTATGGAGCTTCCCGTGCTGCTAACTTCCTCCCCCCTCCCTCTCCCTCCATGATGTCTGCTGCCGGCCCATATCATATACACAGTACACAACTACTCCCATCATGTGGTGATAGTCTAAGCATCAAATATTAAACATTAGGTAATAGGGAATTATACAGCATAATCCGGCGCAGGGGGATGGTATCGAAGAGCGATACAGCTGGGACATACCTCCTCTCTGTAGAATCGGCACATCATCACTGGCCGTAGCGGGGGTTGGGGGTGAACTATTGTGTGTTGTGTGCTAGGCTAATGGCTATGTTAGACGATTTCTCTGCGCTCTGCTTTTCCCTTTTTCTGGCGTTGTTACATGGGAAGCCGGCGCACTACAAGTGCCATAATCCCCATCCACGGCGCTTAGATCGTGGCTGCTCGTGCGGCAGGTTTCGCCGTGACACATAGCAAGCCATTAGCATAGCACACAACACAATTTAGCAGAGCAACAAACACACAATTGCTAACCCCCCCCCCCCCCCTCGCTACGCACACTGATGACGTGCATATACTACAGAGAGGAGGCGTGTCCCCGCTGTGTCGCTCTCCTATAGCATCACCCCGCGCCGGATGGTGTGCTTGATTTCCCTGCTACTCAAGATAAATCATTATGATTACACTATCAGTACATGATGGCAGGATTTGTACTGTGTATCTGATATGTTCCGCAAGCAGACATCATGGAGGGAGGGAGCGGGGAGGGACATATCACAAGTCACGCCCTCGTTTCTCTGCAACATGTGGTCAAACAAAGAAAACTCCAGGAATAGATATTACACACACATAGCGATTCAAACATAATTCGCGGCACATTGGCTACAATTGTAAATACATTGCATTCTGTTTCAGACAGACACATAGGCTAACATATCTAAATTTACTATGCGATTTAGAGCGAGCCCTTATAGGCAAGCCATAGGAATTACACACATCCGTAGGTACGTGAAATACCATGAGCGATGTATGGTGACAAAGAGTCACACAGGGCAATAGGTGGGGGCAAAATGACTCAGACATTTAGTTTAGTCAGAAATAAAGATAATGAGTAACTTTGTAGTGAGAAATTATGAAGGAAAGAGCCTTTACTAACACATGTATCAAATTAAGCCCTTTAACCTACCGGGACAGAATCTAAGCATTCTTGCACACTGATATCTGACATATTCGAACACCAGACATGTACATTTCATTTAGACAGTAACGGCAAAAAATACATCAAGGGAGAGTCAGACACATCACTTCTCAGACTCACAATGCTAAAGCAAAAAGCAGCAAGCTGTTGGAGCTCCACCTATGTCAATATTTATTAACTCATTAATGGCAAGCCGTGATTACATACTTACTTCTAATACAAGTCGATAAACGTCGATCAGTGCTTTATCAATAACCATATCTGCCTCCATCGATTGCCATTTGCAGTTCAAACTAAGCTAATTTCGGACATTGCTTTCACTATTCAGATGTAAAAGTAAAGAAAATGGCTCAATAACCTTGGCATATACACAAAGGAGGAAAAATGGATACATTTTTATCTGCTAAGAATCATGTGACGCCATAGATGCAATTGTATCATGGACAGTGAACAAGCTTCGTAGGAGTAACTAGATTCAGTTGGTGAGAATTTTGCTAAGGCGAGGAACAGAAAGATAAATAAAAACATCATTAGTTCTACAAAATGTATTGTGAGAAAATGTAGCAGCTTAAGTAAACTCATTTTGGTTCTACAAATATATTTACAGTCACAGAACCTGCTTTGATCACACAAGTGCTACTAATAATAAGGTGTAGGGTGCCACACAACAAACTGCACTAGGATGCAGTCTATAGCAAGGCCACTCCAAAAATAAATGGCCCCACCAACACACCTAATTCCAGTCCAAAAGGCACCTACAAAGGTCCAGGAGAAGTGTCTGCTCTCAGATTAATCAACAGCGGATAGGGAACCAGGACAGATAAGAACACAGGCCTCAGGCCAAGCACTCACCAGTCACTGTTTCCAATACCAAAGGTGCAACCTCCAGAAGGAGAAAACTGGTGTACAATAAGCACAGAATAACATGTTGTTATTTTTTGATTGAAAATATCTTTATTACAATCAGTCGTCGTCAAGCATACATAAACTGTGACGCAGCACAGCTCAATAAATAAGACAATACATGCTCAGCACCATGGTACAACATACAGCACTGGCTCCCTACGCTATACATCATACCACCCGCTACACTAACATTCACGCATACCTTAACAATCCTATAACAACAAACAATAAAGCAATACAGACAAGTGATGGGGTAAGGGGGGTGGGAAAGAGGGGGGTAGGGAGGGGAAATCACAGGCCCGAAGCTTTATTGAAAGACAACACAACACAAGGGGAGAGGGGGAAGGAGAGGGGTATCAATCCTCTTATTCCTGGTGCGATCTGTCCATGATGGAATAGTCTCTGAGCAGGCTGTGGACCAGCCTGCGGCAGTCCAGAAAGGACATCCTCTCCTTCTTCAAAATGAGGCGGTTCCTGGCAAGCCATATAGCGTCCTTAAAACAGTTCATAAGGCGCCAGGCCTCCCGGGTTGCCTCATCGACGAAATTCCCAGGGAACAGGCCGTACAGCACCGCGCAGTGCGTTAGCCTGTTCCTGGGCACACTATCACTGAGTTCAAGTTCCAGGGCGTCCAACAGGCCCTGAGCAAACGGACACTGCCAAAAGAGGTGCAAAGATGTTTCCTCCACAAAGGGGCACCGGGGGCAGTACCGCGTCTTGCATAGGTTGCGGGCATGCATGAATGACCTCAAAGGCAGTCCCCCCTGAATGGCCATCCAAGACAAGTCCTTGTGCCCGTTGGTCAACTTCGCCGAAGCCACATTAGTCCAAACAGTCTCTGCGGTGGCCGCAGTGAGCCCTGGAACGAGCTCCATAGTGTCCTGTGCTCTGATGAGCTTGTGGACAGTTTTTGGCTTCCACAAGTCGGGCTTGAGTCCCTTCAGTTGGTGTTCCCTCACAAACCTGACGACCTCCCTGTAGAACCAGGGAGTGTGCCAGTTGTAAGGGATGGAGCTGTCCCACTTGTCCCAGCTCAGACCCCTCCAGAGGGGGAGGAGGAACAGGCGAGACATGGACCTGCCCGCAGAGCCATTCTTTTGTTGCAGAGTCCTCCGCACACAGTCACATACAAAGGCTGCCCGCAGCAAGGTAGGGATATTCGGAACACCTTTTCCGCCCTTGCGGGGTTCCTTGTACATAACGGAGCGCTTCACTCTGTCCATTTTGGAGCCCCAGATGAAACGAAACACGGTCCTGGTGATGGCCCTGCAGACGGTGGCATGGGGGGCCAGGCCTGTGCGGTGTACTGGAGCACAGGCAGAACTTCGTTCCTCAGGACCAGTGTTTTGCCCTCAATGGTGAGGTGTCTGAGGCTCCACAGCCCGATCTTCGTGTTGACCTTAGCCAATCGCTCTTCCCAGGACTTGAGGGCCGCGCCTTCCTTTCCGAACCAGACTCCAAGGATCTTGATAAAGTCCGGTTTGACGGTAAACGGGAAGGGGGCGGAGGAAGCCAGGTGCCACTCCCCGAAGAGCATAGCCTCCGACTTCCCGCAGTTGACCTTTGCCCCTGAAGCCTTTCCGAACTTCTCGCAGGTCTGGACGAGTGCTGTCACCGAACGCTGATCAGCGCAGAAGACGGTCACGTCGTCCATGTACAGCGAGCACTTGACCTCGTGTCGATCGGGTCCGGGTACGGTGATCCCTCTGATCTCTCCATTCTTCCGTATAGCCTCCGCGAAGGATTCTATAACACAAACAAAAAGGAGAGGTGAAAGAGGGCAGCCTTGTCTGACCCCAGAAAGAACCGGAAAGGGGTCAGTCTTCCAGCCGTTCACCAGTACCCTGCTGAAAATATCAAAGTACATGACATTAACAAAACGACAAAACATATCCCCAAGTCCCAACTTACGCAGTGCCCTGCCCATGAACTCGTGAGAGACCCGGTCGAAAGCCTTCTCCTGATCAAGGCTGACCAGGGCCACGTGTGCACGGCGGCTTTGGATGTAATGGACCGTGTCCCTCACTAGGGCGAGGCTGTCTGCTATCCTGCGGCCGGGAATGCCACAGGTCTGGTCCAGATGGACGACCTGACCGATGACCTTCCTCAGCCGGTTGGCTAGCACCTTGGCGAGGATCTTGTAGTCCACGTTCAAGAGAGAGATGGGACGCCAATTTTTCAAGTCACATCTCTCCCCCTTCCGTTTATACAAGATCGTAATCATGCCCTCCCTCAACGACGGAGGCATTCTGCCCTCCACCACCATCTCCTCGTACAGCTCCAACAGGTCCGGGCAAATGAGATCCCCCAGCGGAGCTCCGCTGGGAGACCATCACTGCCCGGGGTCCTGCCAGGCCTAAAGGATTTAGAGGCAGAGAGCAGCTCCCCCACCGTCAAGGGGGCGTCCATGGCCGACACACCTGCGGGATCAACAACGTTAGTGATACCTGACAGGAACTCGTCGGCCGCTTCAGGGTCGGTGGTCTTCGGGGCGTAGAGGTTGCGGTAGAAGTCGGTAACAACCCCCATCACGTCCTCTTTGCCCTTCCGCAAACTTCCAGTCTCATCTCGCAGCTCCGTCAGGGGCGTGTGGCCGGCATGGAGTTTCCTGAAAAAGAACGAGTTACATTTCTCACCCTTCTCCAGGTTCTCCACCTTTGAACGGAAGACGATTCGCTTGGATTCCTCCTCAAAGTGCCTTTGCAAGCTCTTTTTGGTCTCCTCCAGCTCCTCCTTCACGTCCCAGCCGCACCAGAGAAGGTCTTGCAGTGAGCGCAGCTCGCGCTGCAGCCTCCTGAAGTCCCTCTTTCTTCCACACGCCTTCCACATGTTGTTATTCCTAATGTGAATCATTTAACACCTTTGTTTGCACTACATCCTAGATCGTTGCGGCTTGAGCCCCACTATTTCCCAGATCCATTCTTGATTGAAGTGAAAGAACCTGTGAATCAGGGCAACCACTATGTCCATATGTGAGCCTGCACAATGATTTACATATGCAAATCCAAAGGCCTTGGCGGCTACCAGCAATGTTATTTGGAAATTGCAGATTGCTTTGTTTTCGTATTGCAAGGGTAGAAATGTTTGCTCAGCATATGAAATGCAGCCATTGGATGAGCAAAAAATCCAAAGGCTTTTATATCTTTATAGAGGGATAATAGTGATGTTGCATTAATGCTAAATAGAAACATACAAATAATGGCTAAGCAGCTAAGATTTGGAAGACATGTGTAAACATGACCATTTTGTGTTTTAAAACATCCATGTTACAGGATAACATAAACCTTGAGCACACTTCTCGAGCATTATGAACTCTAAACAGTAAACAAAAAAAGAGGAGGGAGGAGGGGGCCCAGGAATGTAAAGCATACAGACCATTCTATTCAGCTCCATTCTGACAAGGCCCAATCTGGTGGCACGGTCTCCTAGCAGCCAGGTTGCCATCTTCATCCCCAAAAAACACAACATAAATAATTTAGCAGGTATATGGGTTGGCACAGAAGATGCTTGTGGATAAAGCGTCACACAATTTTTTTTTACGTTAAATTCCCTTTTACACACAAATAAAAGGTGACTCCTTATGGAAGAAAGATACTAAGACTTAACAGGAAGGGCTTTTAAAAGAGTCGAAGTGTGATGCGTTAATTTATGGCATCATCTCTGTTTAGAGGCCATTCCATGATTTATGTTAGACTCAATTTGCCATCATCAGTGACATAATTTGTGTGTGCTAAAGGGCCCTTACACACAATAACCAAACGTCATGTAGATCTTACAAGCAAATACTTGCTATTGTGCAACTTGCTACATTTTTGTGTAAAATGAGGATCTTAGCAAACTATTTGAGCAAATAGAGTGTACCATGTCACCACGTTAAGGTGTCCTCAGAGACATGGACCCTACACTAACCTTAACAAAAAAAATTATGTCCTCTCTGGACGATAATAAGGCCACAACTTTGCAGAAAAACAAGCAAAATCGAAAATAACTAAAAAAAGATGTATTGCTTCATACATCACTGAAATAATATCATTGCCTGGCTAGGCGAGCTGAGGAACGCGAGGAGCCGACACGGCGTGGCCTGCACCTGGCCACGGCCCTAGTAGCCACAGATAGTAAAGCCACGGAAAGAGGGGCCTCAGCCGACACAGGTGCGGGCACAGGGTTGGGTGGGAAAATTTGAAGATCGGGCGGGAGAGGTGGCCTCGAATCTTCTATCCCGTACAGTGTCTGTAGCACCGCACCAACATATTGAGAGTCGGGGAGATTGTGATGGTCAGCTCTCTCGTGGCATGTCATCTCAACCTCCATGACCAAACCGGCACTTCGGGCCACGTTGTCAGGAACACCCCGTAACCGGCCGAGCAGATACTGGGAGAAAAAATCATTATAGTCATCATCGCTATCGAATCTGCGGACAAATTCGATCACCGACTCATCGGCCGCTGACAACTGTGGCTGGTCATCATCCTCGGCATCAGCATCCTCATTACGGCGCCGCCTAGTGGTGGTGGTGGGCCGTGTCAAGCGTCGAGGACGTGGGCTTGCTTGGGGGGGAGCAGCACTGGGAGCTGCACCAGATGTAGATGGTGCTGCTGGTGCTGCTGCCTCCTCCTCTTCGCCCATCTCAGTCACGCCAGAAGGGCCTGGCAGCTGCTCGGTGTCCTGTGATGGGGCCGGGCTGGGTTGCTGCTGGTATGGCGGGGGCGTGACACTCTCCTCCGCCAGCTCCTGCTGTGTTGCTTCTACTTCAGCAACAACAGCAGACTCTTGGCTGGCCGACTCTGAAAAATTGCCACTGGTCCTGTGGACATACAGCAAGGTTAGAGAATCTCGACACATTCCCAAAGCCACGTAGTAAGGTTACATTAATATCATTAATTCGACAACATACAGTACAGTTACATTTCCCGATGTTGATAAAATACATTATGTAGTGGAATCAGCATCCTAGGCCAGGACATACAACTGTTTAGTCCTAGTCTTACAGTTAATTGTCTTTAAACCTAAACTAAAAAGTAAAAAAAAAATTCTGAGAATCTTTGGCCCTTTATGACTGTGGCTAAAATGCTGTCATCTTCTTGACATGTTCTGGCCATGGAAGCATTCTTGTGACCACACAATTACAAGTGTATTCTCATGTCGCCAAGCATGGAGAGGGGCGTCATTTTGTAATGTTATCAGATACCACAACGTCCAGTAACAGTAGTCATGTTTTGGACACTCATTAGAGGATGCTGAAGCATGAGTGAGAGTGGTGTGTAAGCATTTTGAATACTGCAAATGTGACGATTGTGATGTTTCGGCCTAGATAAACCCTCTCAGGACTGTCACATACACCGTCATGAAGGCTAAACATGACCGAACCAGGGCCTTTTAAAGACTAGAAATTGTGTCTCTTGTGCGAAGAATACATTAATTTGTATGGTCTTGCCATTACATGTAAAATATTAACATAAAGCAGAGTGTGATGGTGAGTGGCAGCTGATGATATCAGATGACACACAGAGAATGGAGCAGGCTCAGCTCAAGATCCCAATACATAGTTTTTAGACAATATGGACATCAAAGCTTCACAATCATCAATGACATATTTGATACTATATACATTAGTGTAATGAAGGAAATTATACTTAGTCACGCAGACTGTGGCTAGGGACAAAGTCCAGCAGCGCCGCATAACGCATCGCGGGAGACTCCCCACCCCTCTCATGCAGCCGGACCTCACGGTGGTACTGGTCCCGCACACTCTTCCACCGGGTCTCCACCGCTCGGACTGACAAAAGAGAACAAAAAGGACAAGGTTAAAAAATAAATTAAAAATACAAAAATTTGTGCATAGAGTGCATTATTTTAACTTATTAAAATGCAGAAATTATAATAATAAGAATAAATACCCATTCTCATCTGCCCAGTGTCCGCAACCTGTCCCCACTGTGGGACCACCAGGGCCGCTATCTCCTCCAACGCCTGTCGGCGAGGCTGGCGGTCGTGATAGCCTGGCGCAGTCAAATCCCACATGAAGGGACGGGACCGCACCCGAAAAAAATATATTAATTACTTGTTCAATACACACCTCCATCTGACTTCACATCGCGATGTGTCTATATGTATCTAATAATAACATTCAAAAATTATATTGATAAATATTGTAAACATAGAGTGCTGTTGGGCTTAGAAATGACCACATGTGTAATGTAACGCACACAGCCAAACCACTGAGCCAAGAGCCAGAACGCCCTGCTTGGACTCGTCTGACACTTCAAAATATTCGAACATTTGTCTGTAAAAAAATCATTAATGGCTTGGTGTTTTAAATCACAATAATTATGAGTCCAGAATAGCCTCAAAATTACAGTATTTTAGTTTCTACATAATTGATTAATCTTGGATACATTTAGTCGAACACGAGTCAACACATGTGCCAAGCAGTCAAGCTAAGCAGCAAGCCACAAGGCTACAATCACACTACAGCGTTTTTTGTTTTTTCGACAGCACTAGTGTTGAAAAATAACATTGGCCAACCACTATGTTCACACACAGTTATTTGTAATGATTTAAAATCATTTGAGAAATCAGAATCCATTGTGTCTGATAAAGCTATAAAGGCTGACAATTTTAAAAGTATGTATATGATTATTAAATACATCATGACGTACGGACACTAACAGTCAACAACATGGAACATAAAAGTTTGTTTGTCCTTCGGCCTCGGACACAATCATCAGGTCAACAATACTGTGTGTGAACAGAGGCAAAGAAAGAACATGTTTGCTTTCAGGATATATTCGCACATAGCATTTTACAGACACTTAGAATAGGTGTACGTTAAAGCATTTGTGACCAAAGGTTAAAAAAAAAAAATCATAAACATTCTTTTTTTACTATTAGTTAAATATAAATATTTTATACATTATCTGCAGATTGCTAAGAGTAAGACACATTTTTGCACACGTTGACATTTTGAAAACATATATAATATATAGTTATCTAGAAAGTCACTGGAAAAAAAACCTTACCTCAGCTATCAGCGTTAGGACATCAATGTCCCTCTGCCAAGACACACGTCGGCCATGAGCAACACCACGACGGGCACCACCACGATCTGCTCCTCGCCGTGACATCGCTATGGATCCGTACACCCTGGACGTGTGCCAATCAAGCCCATTACCTGGCCCCTTTTTAAACACTACTGACGTCAGATCTGACGAAGCAAGCAATCGCGAAACAGCTGTCATGCTGAAAGTGTTTGGCGTCCTCGCCGGCCGCAATAAAGCAAGTGAACGGACCGGTGAGTGCCCTTGCATTTTTCTAAGTGTGGATGACTTTGTAATGTGTGTTATTCTGTGAATAATTTTTTACCGCCGCACTACCCCTTTAACCCCTTAAGGACCGGGCCTGAAATGGCCTTAAAGGGAACCTGTCACCCCCCGTGCCGGGGTGACAGGCTCCCGACCCCCCTTTAGAGACCCCTATACTTACCTCATCCCACCGGGTCCTGCTTCTGGATTCGGTCGGGTCCCGGAGATCTCAGCCGCTGCAGCCCGGCGCGCGCGCTGACAGATGAGTCCAACGCTCATAGAGAATGACGGAGCGCTGGACTCTCCTGTCATTCTCTATGGGTGTTGGACTCATCTCTCAGCGCGCGCGCCGGGCTGCAGCGGCTGAGATCTCCGGGACCCGACCGAATCCAGAAGCGGGACCCGGCGGGATGAGGTAAGTATAGGGGTCTCTAACGGGGGGTCGGGAGCCTGTCAACCCGGTACGGGGGGTGACAGGTTCCCTTTAAGGACCGGAGCAAATTTTATGAATTTGACCAGTGTCACTTTATTCATTAATAACTTCGGGATGCTTTTACCTATCCGGCTGATTCTGAGATTGTTTTCTCGTGACATATTGTACTTCACATTTCTTGTAAATTGGAGTCGATACTTATAACGAATCTTTATGAAAAAACCCAAAATAGCGTGAAAAATTGTGAAAAAATGCATTTTTCCAACTTTAAAACTTTTCTGCTTATACAGAAAATGGTTATACCACATAAATTATATATTAAATAGCATTAGCAACATGTCTACTTTATGTTGGCGGCATTTATTAAACTATATTTCATTATTTTTAGACAATAGGAAGCTTAAAACATTAGCAGCAAATTTCCAAATTTTCTGTAAAATTTCAAAATCAGATATTTTTAGGGAACTGTTCAGGTTTAACGTGTATTTGAGGGGACTGTGTGTTAGAAAGCCTCACGAAGCACCCCATTTCAGAAACTGCACCCCCTAAACTCTGCAAAAGCACATCCAGAAAGTTTTTTAACCCTTTAGGGGAGTCACAGAAATAAAAGCTAAGTGTGTAAGAAATTTGAAAATTTTAATTTTCTGTGCAGAGATTTTATTGTAATCCAATATTTTTCATAATTATAAACCTATTACCAGAGAAATGCACCCCAATATTGATTGCCCCGTTTCTGCAGTTTATAGAAATACCCCATATGTGGCCCTATTGCGCTATTTGACGCAACCACAAGCCTCAGATATAAGGGAGCGCCTAGTGAATTTCAATGGCTCCGTTATTTTTGGTCATTTTTTACTGTACCACTTCAGGTTGGCAGAGGCTCTGGGGTGCCAAAACCTAAAAAACACCCCTAAAGGGACACCATTTAGAAAACTACACCCCTCAAGGAATGTAACAAGGGGTGCGGTGAGCATCTGGACCCCACAGGTGCTTCACAGATTTTCCAAACAATATGGCTTGAAAAAAGACTAAAGTATTTTTTACACTAAAATGTTGTTGTAGCCTTCAATTTTTCATTTTCACAAAGGGATAAAAGGAAAAAAAAAACACAAAACATGTAGCGCAGTTTCTCCCGAGTACGGAAATACCCCACATGTGGACATAAAGTGCCAAGAGGGCGCAGGACGAGCCTCCAAAGGGAAGGAGCGCCAATTGGCTTTTGGAAGCTGGATTTCACTGGAATGGATTTCAAGGGCCATGTCGCATTTACAGAGCCCTCGTGCTGCCAAGACACTGGAAACCCCCCACAAGTGACCCCATTCTGGAAACTACACCCCTCAAGGAATCTAACAAGGGGTGCAGTGAGCATATGGACCCCACTGGTGACGGGCACAAATGTGGAAAAATGTGACGTGAAAGTGAAAATTTTCATTTTTTCACTTTCATGGCACAAATGTGCCCGTCATCCAGTGGTCCATATCCTCACTGCACCCCTTGTTAGATTCCTTGAGGGGTGTAGTTTCCAGAATGGGGTCACTTGTGGGGGGTTTACAGTGTTTTGGCAGCACAAGGGCTCTGTAAATGCGACATGGCGTTCATCATCCATTCTAGCCAAATCCAACCTCTAAAATCCAAATGGCGCTCCTTCCCTTCGGAGGCTTGCCCTGCACCCACATGGCGCTTTATGTCCAGATGTGGGGTATTTACGGACTCAGGGGAAATTGCTCTACACATTTTGTGTTTTTTTTTCTCTTTTAACCCCTTGTGAAAATGATAAATTCAAGGCTAGACCAACATTATAGTGTAAAAAATTAATATTTCATTTTCACGCCACATTGTTCCACATTTGTGCCCGTCACCAGTGGGGTCCATATGCTGACTACACCCCTTGTTACATTCCTTGAGGGGTGTAGTTTCCATAATAGGGTCACTTGTGGGGGGTTTAACTGTCTTGGCAACACAGGGGCCTTTTGAATGCAACATGGCCCCTCGAAATCCATTCCATCCAAATCCAGCCTTCAAAAACCAAATGGCGCACCTTCCCTTTGGAGGCTTTATGTCCACATGTGGGGTATTTCCGTACTCAGGGGAAATTGCTCTACACATTGTGTTTTTTTTTATCTTTTAACCCCTTGTGAAAATGAAAAAATCAAGACAAGATCAATGATTTAGAGTAAAAATTAAAAAAAAATTACACTAAATGTTGGTCTAGCCTTGATTTTTTTCCATTTCCACAAGGGGTTAAAAAAGAAAATGAACACAAAACGTGTAGGGTAGTTTCCCCTGAGTACGAAAATACCCCACATGTGGACATAATTTGCCATATGGGCACAGGGCAAGTCACCAAAAGGACAGAGCGCCATTTAGAGGCTGGAATGGAGGATGGAGGCCATGTCGCAATTACAAAGCTCCTGTGCTGCCAGAACAGTAGAAACCCCCGACAAGTGACCCAATTCTGGAAACTACACCCCATAAGGAATCTAACAAGGGGTGCAGTGAGCATATGGACCCCACTAGTGATGGGCACATGTGTAGAACATGTGCCGTGAAAATAAAAAATACCATTTTTTTCATTTTCACAACCCAAATGTGGCCGTCACCAGGGGGCCATATACCCGCTGCCCCACTTGTTAGATTCCTTATGGGGTGTAGTTTCCAGAATGGGGTCACTTGTGGGGGGTTTCTACTGTCCTGGCCGCACAGAGGCTTTGTAATTGCATCATGGTATCCTCTAATGGGAATGGCGGCCATACCTATTTAGCTGGGGAAAAGGGACAATTCTAATTTATTTGGGGGTATTAGGCCAATTATTAGTTTATAAGGTTGAAAATGACAGGTGTCCATCAAACTCAACCTGTGTTGATCCAGAGGAAGGCAAAAACCCCTCGTGAGGCAGACGACAGTAGCCTCATCACAGGGGAAAAATTCCTTCCCGACTCCATATTGGCGATCAGAATAATCCCTGGATCAACGTGACCCCTGAAATAGGAATAAGGGACAGAATTTAGATAATGTAGAACCCCAGTGACGTGTGGTGCGCCTTGGAGCGATCCAGTATGCAGAGGCCGGGGCGATCAGGACAGGCGTCACACTGGAAAATGTTGTCCTTCCTGGGAGTGGGCATCTGGGGGCTGGATTCGGGTGTCCCTTCCTTCATACACTCTAAGGGTACGTGCACACTGCAGAATCGCGAAGGATAACCCTTTGTGCATTCCGCAGTTGGCACCCGCTGGTGGACTGATGCAGGCGCACGTCTCCGTCCGTGTCGTAGACTCCATTCTATGCACGGGCGGATTCCGCTCTGCGTCCAACGTGTTGATGGAATGACGGATGATGGAATCCGCCCATGCATAGGATAGAGTCTATGACACGGGCGGAGACGCGCCCCTGCATCAGTCCGCCGGCGGGTGCCAGCTGCGGAATGCACGAAGGGTTATCCTTCGCCATTCCGCAGTGTGCACGTATCCTAAATCTGTAAGTGTACCCTGAGGTACTCTCACAGAGTTTGTAGAATTTCACGCCATACCGTCATCTCTTATTGGGACGGTACTGGCAGAAAAGACGTGTCTGGGGGGGAACGTACGCTACGCTACTCCCAGACACGTCACTGGATGATGAGGAGGATGAGGATGAATGGAGGAACAAAGGATCCCCCCATTCATCCTCACTAGCTGTTTCAGTGTCGGAGGCAATAATAATGTATGCGTCCGATACCAAAAACACCCTGGGGGCCATGTTTATATAGGGATTGGTATATGGGGTATGTAGTGGTGTAGTGTAAAACTTTATTCAATGTAGTGTGGTGTAATGTAGTGTTTTTTTACGTGTTTTTTACAGTAAGTATACAAAAAAAACCTACGCCAAAAATGGTGTTGCTGATAAATGCCGCACTTATGTTCGGCACTTATCAGCAGACCGTGGCAGTAGGATATAAAAAAAAACCACCCTACGCCAAAAAGGAGGAGTTGCTGATTAGCAGCGCACTTTCGTGCGATGCTGATCAACACTCAGCGGCGATAGGGTGCGGAAAATAGAAAAAAAAAAAATTGGGAAAAAATTTTTTTTTTTTACTACATTCTGAACATCCCTGTAGTGGCTGATACGTGTATTACACTTATCAGCCGCTAGGGGGCAGCAGAGCGCAAGATCCGAAAATAGACGACGCTGGAGCCGGAAAAATACGAAAAAAGACGACGCTGGAGCCGGAAAAAGCCGATCGGGACTCACGGAAGAAGCCGAAGTCCCGAAAAGATGAAGAGGACGCCGGAAGACGCCGATCAGGACCCCGGGACAGGTGAGTAATGTACAAATACCTGCTCCGGACCCCTCAGCTACCTAGCTGAGGGGTCCGGAGCAGGTATTTATTACTTGTGGGGACTTCGATCGCCGTGAACGGCCGGCCGGCGGGCCGGCCGTTCACGGCGATCGGGACAGTGGTACCGTGACCACCATTACTTTTTACAGTAATGGCGGTCGGTGCCGTCCTCGGACAGCACCGACCGCCATTTTTTTCCGGGTCATCGGGCCACCGATGGCCCGGAAAGGTTCCGATCGCCGCTATGGGCTTATCAGCCAATAGCGGCGATCGTCGGCATGGGGGGGGTTAACAACCCTCCATGCCGACAGGGAGAGATGGCCTGCTATGTATTATAGCAGGCTATCTCCCCCGATCGGGACCCGGCCGGCCGCGGCGCCCGTTTAAAGGGCCGACGTACCGGTACGTCATGGGTCCTTAAGTGACAGTGATCCATGACGTGCCGGTACGTCATGGGTCCTTAAGAGGTTAAAAAAAAAAAAAAAAAGAATGTAAATTGCAAACTTACCTTATTTCACATCTACTGTTACTTTTGAAAGTTGTAACGACAGTGACAATATTTACTTTTTATGCTCTGTGTTGCTAAAAGCCATCTCTTACATCTGAAAAGGTTAGGGACTCAGCTCTAGAATTTATTTTTTTGAGAGCAGGTGTTTATCTTGTCAGAGCCTAAATTAGTTTCAGCAGTGGTTATCACATTTACAACAATGAGAATAGGGCAGGCTCAAAGTGTTATGCTAAGTTTACACGAGGCGATTATTGGCCCGATCGTACGATTAACGATTTCAAAGTAACAATTTTTTTTATAACGATCAGCGTTTAGACGGTACGATATATCGTACGGAAAAATCGTTTTGCAATCGCGCGTCCGCAGCCCGGCCCGCCCGCATCCCACCCCCCCGCTCAGACGCAGCCCCGATCGCCACCCCCGCCGCCGCTCCGATCGCCCCCCGGCCGCCACTCCGATCACCCCCCGGCCGCCGCTCCGATCACCCCCCGGCCGCCGCTCCGATCGCCCCCCGGCCGCCGCTCCGATCGCCCCCACCGCCGCGGCCAAGAGCATACGTTACCTGCTCCGCGCAGCAGGTCTTCCGACATCCCCGGCTCCCATCTTCAGCGCATTGATTGGCTGAAGAGATGACGGCTCCCCTTCAGCCAATCAGGGCGATTGGAGCGGCGGTGGCGGCGATCGAGCCGGTGCAGGGGTCTGTGGATGAGCGGGGGGCCGGGCTGCGAGCGGGGGGCCAGGCGGCGGGCGGGGTTGCCGGCGGCGTGCGGCCGGACTATCGCGCGACGACTGTTTACACGGAACGATCTGCTAATTTTTTGCGATCGGCGAACGACGATTTATGAACATGTTAAAAGATCAAAATGAACGATTTTTCGATCGTTCGCCGCGTTTACACGTACGATTATCGTTCGAATTCGATCATTATCGCGAAAATTCGCCCGATAATCGCTCCGTGTAAACGTAGCATTAGGGTGCGTTTACACAGAGAGATTTATCTGACAGATTTTTGAAGCCAAAGCCAGGAGTGGATTTGAAAAGAGAAGAAATCTCAGTCTTTACTTTGTGACCTGATCCCTGTGTATAGTCTATTCCTTGCTTTGGCTTCAAAGATCTGTCAGATAAATCTGTGTAAATGCAGCATTAGGCTGGGTTCACCGTCCGTAATTGTGCAAACAACGGCTGGTGTTATGAAATACGGCCATGTTTTTTATGTAGTGTGAACATAGCCTTAGGCTTCAAAATCTGTGACATGTTTGTGTCACTTGCAACTCAATAACATCTCCGTAATTTGTCTTTTCCTTACATTTGAAACCACTAGAATTCTCACTGTTCCTCGGATTCTCAATTGTTTAATAAAGCCCAGAGTTCAACAAGGTGTTAAACTTATAGAGAAATGTCTAGAGAGATGCATCTGAGAGAAATATTTAACCTTCTGCTATCTCCCTATATCGCACGAGAGCTGAGGATGAAGGTAAGTTTTCCTTACTAACCTGCTGATAGTTACCCAATATTTATCCAAAGAGAGAATCTATTTAGATATTTTAATGTAAAACCCTCTGAACTACATGAAATGATGGAGAACATTAAATAGCTAAAATATTTGTGAGTCAATCTGTCATGATTGTACCTAATAAACTCATGCCTTCGAGATCTGGTCGCCAGCTAAAGCTGTTACAGCACAATTTACGTGCTCGCTAGTCATTCTCGTGTTTGCCATTCAATAGTGTAAACACAGAACACAGTTTTATTCTGCTCTAGCTAATTGATTCAGATTATGGTGCGTTTACACGAATGGACAATTGGCCCGATCGTACGATTAAGAATGTCGGAGTAACTATTTTTTTTTTCAGAACGATCAGCGCTTAGACGGTACGATATATCGTACGTAAAAATCGTTTTGCGATCGTGCGCCCGCAGCCCGGCCCGCCCACTGCCCGGCCCCCCGCTCGCAGCCCGGCCTCCCGCTCATCCGCAGCCCCCTGCGCCAGCTCGATCGCCACCCCCGCCGCTCTCATCGCCGCCCCCGCCGCTCTCTTCGCCGCCCCCGCCGCTCTCTTCGCCGCCCCCGCTGCTCTCTTCGCCGCCCCCGCCGCTCTCTTTGCCGCCGCCGCTCTCATCGCCACCGCTCCGGTCGACCCCCCCCCCACCGCTGCTGCTCTGATCGCCACCCCCCGCCGCTCCAATCGCCACCCCCCCCTTGCTGCCGTCGCCGCTCCGATCGCCCCTGCCGGCCCACGGTCATACGTTACCTGCTCCGCGCAGCAGGTCTTCAGCCATCCCCGGCTCCGCTCTTCAGTGCACTAATTGGCTGAAGAGGGGAGCCGGGAATTTCAAACGGCTCCTCTTCAGCCAATCAGTGCTCCTCTTCAGCACTGATTGGCTGAAGAGGAGCCGTTTGAAATTCCCGGCTCCCCTCTTCAGCCAATCAGTGCTGCCTTGCATTGATTGGCTGAAGAGAAGCCGTTTAAAATTCCCGGCTCCCCTCTTCAGCCAATCAGTGCTGCCTTACATTGATTGGCTGAAGAGGAGCCGTTTGAAATTGCCGACTCCCCTCTTCAGCCAATCAGTGCTGCCGTGCATTGATTGGCTAAAGAGGGGAGTCGGGAATTTCAAACGGCTCCTCTTCAGCCAATCAGTGCTGAAGAGGAGCACTGATTGGCTGAAGAAGAGCCGTTTGAAATTCCCGGCTCACCTCTTCAGCCAATCAGTGCACTGAAGGGCGGAGCCGGGGATGGCTGAAGACCTGCTGCGCGGAGCAGGTAACGTATGACCGTGGGCAGGCGGGGGCGATCGGGGCGGCGACCGCGGGGGGGTGGAGACAGGAGTGGCGGCTGGTGGCGATCAGAGCAACAGGGGTAGCGATCGGAGTGGCGGGTGGCGATCAGAGCGGCGGGGGTAGCGATCGAAGCGGCGGGGTGGGGGGGGGGCGACTGGAGCGGCGGGTGGTGATCAGAGCGGCGGCGGCGATGAGAACGGCGGGGGTGGTGATCGAGCCAGCGCAGGGGGCTGCGGATGAGCGGGGGGGGGGGGGCGGGCTGCGAACGGGGTGCCGGGTGGCGGGCGGGGCTGCAGGCGGCCGGACTATCGCGCGACGACTGTTTACACGGAACGATCGGCAAATTTTTTGCGAACGACGAACGACGATTTGATGACATGTTGAAAGATCAAAACGGACGATTGCTCGTTTGTCGTTTGATCGTTCGCTGTGTTTACATGTACGATTATCATTCGATTTCGATCGTTATTGCGCAAATTCGCCCGATAATCGTTACGTGTAAATGCACCATTAGGCTCGGTTCACACGTTGTAAGAGTGCGGCTGTATTTGCGGCTGTAATTGTGCGGCGGTATTTTTGGTGGTTCGTGTGTATGCTTGGAAGTATAGGATATGCGGCTGCACAGTGCACACTATCTCTGAATCTACGGCCCTATCGTAAACGGACCCGTAAAAAATGAACAAGACCATTGTTTGCGGCGAGACATGCGGCCGAGGATTGACAGGCGGTCCGTACGGAGTACTTCAAAAATAGCCGGCAATGATGCCGAATGCCGATGCCTCTAATAGTTAATATATTAAATTAATCAAACACATTTTATTTGTAATCAAGACACTTTCGTTGATCAATAATTTATTTCTAACGAATCCATCATTTTGCAATTAAATATACTGTTAAAAAAAATAGATATATAAATAAATGTATATTTATCTATATATTTATTTTTTGACAGTATATTGAATTGCACAATAATGGATTCGTTAGAATTAAATTATTGACCAACGAAACTGAATTTATTTCCACGAAAATGTGTTTTATTCATTAAATATTAATTAGTACAGGAAGCTTTATAAGCCGTTAATTCATATGCCGGCAATAGAGCATTCTGTACTAATCATCACTTTACTTTAATGAAAACATCAAATGTTTCTTCTAATTATGTTATGACAATAGCATTATTAGAAGAAACATTTAGAATTATATGTGCGCTCAGCTGATTGGCTGTTCGGCTGAGCACACATATAATGAGCCGGTCCGCAGTACAGTGACTTCATTGTGCTGCAGACCAGCGAAGAGGACACATCGGGGTAAGTATAGAGCTCTCCCCACCCCCTCCCCAGCACTGCACCCCTCCCAGCAAGGAAGGGGGGGTCACTTAACCCCTTCCTTGCTGGGATGGGTGCAGTCTGACATCAGTCTGGCCCCCAGGGGGTTAAGGGGGATGCAATACATCCTCCCTTAACCACTTGGGGGCCAGACTGTAAGCAGCGATCTGTAAAGATGCTGCATACTGTAAGGAGCACAACACCGCTCACAATGATGGGTGTTGTGCTCCTGTTTGTGTGTTTTTTGTGTGTTTCTCCCTTTTTGTTTTTCAGATATCGGTATCCTGGGGATTACGTCGGATTCCATGGACTACGTCGATGACCAGCGGTTGTTCTTTGAATTTTTTAATAAAATGGTCAATGAGGGGTGTGGGGGTGTTTTTATTTGAATAAAAAAATTTGTAAACTTGTGTCTTGTCTTTATTTCTTTACTTTTTAGACTTAGTAGTGGAAGCCGTCTAATAGACGGAATCCATTACTAAGTTGGGGCCTAGTGTTAGCCGGTATAAAATGGCTAACACTAACCCCCTATTATTACCCCAGTACCCAATGCCACCAGGGGTACTGGGAAGAGCCGGGTGCCAGTGGTCCCGGAGCGTCAATATTGGCGCTCCTGGACCGGGCGGCAGTAGGCTGGTAACATTTAGGCTGGGGAGGGCCTAAACCAATGGCTCTTCCCACCCTAGTGTTACCAGGCTGCTGTCGTTTGGTTTTTAACCCGGCTGGTTATAAAAATAGGGGGGACCCTATGCGGGTTTTTTTTAAATAAATAAATAATTTAAAAAAAAACGCATAGGGTCCCCCCTATTTTTATAACCAGCCGGGTTAAAAACCAAACGACAGCAGCCTGGTAACACCAGGGTGGGAAGAGCCATTGTTTTAGGCCCTCCCCAGCCTAAATCTTACCAGCCTGCTGCCGCCCGGTCCAGGAGCGCCAATTTTGACGCTCCGGGACCACTGGCACCCGGCTCTTCCCAGTACCCCTGGTGGCATTGGGTACTGGGGTAATAATAGGGGGTTAGTGTTAGCCATTTTATACCGGCTAACACTAGGCCCCAACTTAGTAATGGATTCCGTCTATTAGACGGCTTCCACTACTAAGTCTAAAAAGTAAAGAAATAAAGACAAGACACAAGTTTAAAATTTTTTTTATTCTAATAAAAACACCCCCACACCCCTCATTGACCATTTTATTAAAAAAATTCAAAGAACAACCGCTGGTCATCGACGTAGTCCATGGAATCCGACGTAATCCCCAGGATACCGATATCTGAAAAACAAAAAGGGAGAAACACACAAACAGGAGCACAACACCCATCATTGTGAGCGGTGTTGTGCTCCTTACAGTATGCAGCATCTTTACAGATCGCTGCTTACAGTCTGGCCCCCAAGGGGTTAAGGGAGGATGTATTGCATCCCCCTTAACCCCTTGGGGGCCAGACTGATGTCAGACTGCACCCATCCCAGCAAGGAAGGGGTTAAGTGACCCCCCTTCCTTGCTGGGAGGGGTGCAGTGCCGGGGAGGGGGTGGGGAGAGCTCTATACTCACCCCGATGTGTCCTCTTCGCTGGTCCGCAGCACAATGAAGTCACTGTACTGCGGACCGGCTTATTATATGTGCGCTCAGCCGAACAGCCAATCAGCTGAGCGCACATATAATTCTAAATGTTTCTTCTAATAATGCTATTGTGATAACATAATTAGAAGAAACATTTGATGTTTTCATTAAAGTAAAGTGATGATTAGTACAGAAAGCTCTATTGCCGGCATATGAATTAACGGCTTATAGAGCTTCCTGTACTAATTAATATTTAATTAAGAAAACACATTTTCGTTTAAATAAATACAGTTTCTTTGTTCAATAATTTAATTCTAACGAATCCATCATTGTGCAATTCAATATACTGTAAAAAAATAAATATATAGATAAATATACATTTATATATATATTTATTTTATTTAACAGTATATTTAATTGCAAAATGATGGAATCGTTTACATTTAATTATTGAACAATAAAAGGGACTTTATTAGACAGAAAATGTGTTTTATTAATTCAATAGATTAACCATGAGAGACATCGGCTATAGTGCAGAGGATCGCAAACCCCGGTAATAGCAATTCATGTAAACTCTTTCCCTGCTTTGCCAGATGTATTACAGAGGTGTTTGCATCACTTTCTTAACATTTTATTTGTTATTTTTAGTTGAACCAGATTTCCAAGTAAATGACCGTATGTTTTGAGCCGCATGTCTATTTTTTCCCACGGCCGGAGTTTCACCCGCACATTTACAGCCGCATAAAAAATACAGCCGCACAGTTACAGCGTGTGAACCCAGCCTTAGAGTCCATTTATACAGAAAGATTATCTGACAGATTTTCTGCAAACGTTTTGAAGCCAAAACCCGGAATGGATTTGAAAAGACGAGAGATCTCAGGCTTTCATTTATGACCTGATCTCTTTTTATAGTCTGTTTCTGGCTTTGGCTTCAAATCTTTGGCAGATAATCTGTTAGATAATCTTTCTGCGTAAATGGACCCTTATGCTAAGTTTACATAGAGCGATAATTGGCCCGATCGCACGATTAACGATTTTGAAGTAAGGATTTTTTTAATAACGATCAGCGTTTAGATGGTACGATATATCGTAAGGAAAAATCGTTTTTCGATCGTTTTGCGATCGCGCACCCGCAACCCGGCCCGCCCGCAGCCCGCCGCTTCGATCGCCACCCCCGCTCCGATCGCCCCCCCCCCCCCCCCCGCTGCTCCGATCGCTCTGGGCCGCTGGAACGTGTGAACGGAGAGCGGCGGCCCGGCAGGAAGTCAGCCATCACATAGAGTAAGGAAGCAGCAGGAGGGGGGAGCGGAGGGGGGTTATGGCTGCAGTGATGAGCGGCTCCCCCTGCGCGGCATCGCGGCGGCGATCTCAGCCATATAACCCGGCTACTAATCTCCCATCACCTGCACATGCTATGAGCAGGTGGGGAGAGTAGTAGTTGAGAGCAGTCCGTAGCGGCGGCAGCGGCAGGCTTACTGTGATGTACTGATTGCTTACATTTATGGAATACTTTGGGGAGCAAGGACACTTGCTCCCCAAAGTATTTCATAAATGTAATCAATCAAAAACACTGCATATTACATTACATACACATCCATTGTAATTCCAATGGAGTGTCCAGCAGGGGCGCACTATATATAGAAGTCAATGGTACTCATTGACTTCTATATATAGTGCGCCCCCTGCTGGACACTCCATAGGAATTACACCTTTCGTCGTGACGTCACTGCTTCTGAGAGAATTCTAACACTTCCTGGTACACTAAATTAAGGGAAACAGCAGTATAGGAGCATTTCCCATAATTAATGTACATTAGAAAATTGTATAACTTTCCATCAGTAATAACATATAAAAAAATAATTTTCGCCGGACTTCTCCTTTAAGCACTGATTGGCTGAAGGGGAGCCGTTTGAATTTCCCGGCTCCCCTCTTCAGCCAATCAATGCACGGCAGCACTGATTGGCTGAAGAGGGGCCGTTTGAATTTCCCGGCTCCCCTCTTCAGCCAATCAGTGCGATTGAGCCGGCGCAGGGGGCCGGGCGGCGGATGAGCGGAGGGCCGGGCTGCGAGCGGGGGGCCGGACTTTGGGCGGCGGGACTTTCGCGCGACGACTGTTTACACGGAACGGTCGGCGAATTTTTTGCGAACGACGATTTAAGAACAAGTTAAAAGATCAAAATGAACGATTTCTCGCTCGTCGTGTGATCGTTCGCTGCATTTACTCGTACGATTATCGTTCGAATTCGATCGTTATCGTGCAAATTCGCACGATAATCGTTCCGTGTAAACCCAGCATTACTCCCATTCATTCTCTGGGAAGATTTCGTCAAGCATGTATGTACATCCTGTCTTACACAGTGACTTACATAGTGCCTGTTCCTCTTCACTGGGTTCTTGTTTCTCTGCTCCAATCACCTGTGACCGGGACCTTGTATGTCTGATGTCTGCTATAGGATTTCACTTGCTGTGCCTGTATCCCGCTCCTAGGGGTGATTCTAGCCTCTCTGCTGCCCGAGGCGAACTATAGGATGACACCCCCCCCCCCCCCGGTCAATCCGCCCACATTATAATCCGCTACTGCCCCCCCCCCAACTGCTGTCCCCAATCAATAGTGGATTATAATAGGGGCGTTTAGGGCGGCAGCCCGGGGCCCTGAGCTCCTGGGGGGCCCATGACCACCCAAAAAGATTTATACTTTCAGTGGTGTACTGTCTCCTGGCTACACTTCTGCCATGATTTGCAAAAAATCACTGTTTTTTTAAGGCAATTTTGCACAAATCAGGACATCATGACATTATCTGTCCTGTACTATGAACGCCAGGCTAGTGCTGCCATAGTTACTGTGGGGTGGGGGGCCCAGGCTTGGTGAACAGCCTGGGGCCTATGGTAAAGTTAATCCGCCCCTGTCCCCAATAAACATAAGGTTTGGTCCCTTGCTGCACAGAGGATGTCAGGAGAGGAGGGGGCTGATCTTATAGGGGAGGTCACAGCAGCACAGAGGAGGTCAGGAGAGGAGGGTGCTAATCCTATAGGAGAGGTCCCAGCAGCACAGAGGATGTCAGGAGAGGAGGGTGCTGATCTTTTAGGAGATGGTCCCCCTCTTCCCCCCTTATAGATGGACCCCCTCTTCCCCCCTTATAGATGGTCCCCTCTCCCTTATAGATGGTCCCCCCTCCCCCCCCCCTTATAGATGGTCCCCCTCTCCCCCTCCCTTATAGATGGTCCCCCTCTCCCCCTCCCTTATAGATGGTCCCCCTCTTTCCCCTCCCTTATAGATGGTCCCCCTCTTCCCCCCCTCCCTTATAGATGGTCCCCCTCTTCCCCCCCTCCCTTATAGATGGTCCCCCTCTTCCCCCCCTCCCTTATAGATGGTCCCCCTCTCCCCCCCCCCTTATAGATGGTCCCCCTCTTTCCTCTCCCTTATATATGGTCCCCCTCCTGCACAGCAGATAAAACAAAAACAAAAAACAGCACACAACTCACCTGCCATCCGTTCCCCCGTCGAGCCTCTCTGGTCTGGTCCCGGCTGATGTGCGGCTGCCCGGGGTGTCCCGTCCTGTCCCCGGCAGCGCGCGCATCAGAGAGCTCCCCGTGCGTCTGTGGCTGTGACTTCCAGTGCACAGGGAGCTCTCTGATGCGCGCGCTGCCGGGGACAGGATGGGACACCTCCGGCAGCCACACATCAGCCGGGGGACTAAAGGCTGCATTCCCACGTTCCGTGGAATGCCGGTACCGGAGACCCCCGAGCCCGGACAGCATCTGTAATTAGATGCTGGGAGCGGGGGAGACTGTATTCATAAGCGCTGCGCTGTAGTAACAGCACCGCGTGGCTGATTCATTACACCGCGGCGCTTATGAATACAGTCTCCCCCTCTCCCAGCATCTAATTACAGATGCTGTCCGGGCGCGGGGGTCTCTGGTACAAGGTACAATCAGTGGCGGATTATAATGTGTGCGGCCGCCCGAACCGCCCATATTATAATCTGCCACTGAATGCCGCCCCTAGGGGCGTAGCTAATGTCTCTTGGGCCCTGGTGCAAGAGGTCAACTTGGGCCCCCCCTTTCTCAATGCTATTGGTATATATATATCTCAAGACTGATATTACCAATAATACCAGTATACAGGAAATATTATCACCGCCATACTGTTACTAAACAAATCCTGTTTACTGAGACCAATATTGCCAATATTACCAGTACACAAGGGGAAATATTACCGCCACACCACAACCATCACCACCATATTGTTACTGACCAAATCCAGTATACTAAATCCAATAAAACACAGTACCAGATAACAAGTAACAAATAATACCACCTCATAGTGACTAACACCACCGATGCTACTCAATATAATCCTCTGTACATAGACCAATATCACCTCATACAGTCATATAGAGGTGGACGCACTGTACACAGGATCTATACACCATATACATTACAGTGCAGTTATATCAAGTGACTCACAGGGGACGTCTTCTCTGATCGGAGTTCTTCCCTTTTCATCTTCTCCATCTGTTGTGGGCGATTTTGAGAACTTCTCTGGGCCACGAATCCACAGAATCTGCCAGACAGACATATTAGGCTCCTCACACTGACACCATCATCTCTCTAAAAACTGCACATCTGTACTGTCCCCTTTACACCCTCATTTAGTAGGTAGCCCTGACACTATGTGACCCCCCTTAAAGTACATGCCCCCCTCTGTGCATGCCCTATTGTATACACCCCCCATGTAGTCCACCTTATAGATGGCCCCCAATGTTTCCCCCTTATAGATGGCCCCCTGTTTTGTCCCTCTTATAGATGCCCCCCATGTTATCCCCCATATAGATGGCCCCCCATTTTATCCCCCTTACAGATGCCCCCCATGTTGTCCCCTCCTCCTGCCCCTTTATCACCATACTACTACCCCTTTCATCCTCCTGCCCCTCCATCATCATACTACTACCCCTTTCATCCTCCTGCCCTTTCATAATCATACTACAAACACCTCCCATCATAATACTACCACCCCCTTCATCCTCCTGCCCTTTCATCATCATACCACTACACCCTTCATCATCCTCTTGTTCCTTAATCATCATACCACTACACCCTTCATCATCCTCTTGTTCCATAATCATCATACCACTACACCCTTCATCATCCTCTTGTTCGTTAATCATCATACCACTACACCCTCATCATCATACCACTACACCCCCCATCATCCTCTTGTTCCATCATCATACCACTACACCCTCATCATCATACCACTACACCCCCATCATCCTCTTGTTCCTTAATCATCATACCACTACACCCTCATCATCATACCACTACACCCCCATCATCCTCTTGTTCCATCATCATACCACTACACCCTCATCATCATACCACTACACCCCCATCATCCTCTTGTTCCATCATCATACCACTACACCCCATCATCCTCTTGTTCCATCATCATCATCATCATCATCATCATACCACTACACCCCCATCATCCTCTTGTTCCATCATCATCATCATCATACCACTACACCCCCCATCATCCTCTTGTTCCATCATCATACCACTACACCCCCCCATCATCCTCTTGTTCCATCATCATACCACTACACCCCACATCATCATACCACTACACCCCCATCATCCTCTTGTTCCATCATCATACCACTACACCCCCATCATCCTCTTGTTCCATCATCATACCACTACACCCCTCATCATCATACCACTACACCCCTCATCATCCTCTTGTTCCATCATCATCATACCACTACACCCCTCATCATCCTCTTGTTCCATCATCATCATACCACTACACCCCCATCATCCTCTTGTTCCACCATCATACCACTACACCCCCCATCATCCTCTTGTTCCACCATCATACCACTACACCCCCCATCATCCTCTTGTTCCACCATCATACCACTACACCCCCCATCATCCTCTTGTTCCTTCATCATCATACCATTACACCCCCTATCATCCTCTTGTTCCACCATCATACCACTACACCCCCCATCATCCTCTTGTTCCACCATCATACCACTACACCCCCCATCATCCTCTTGTTCCACCATCATACCACTACACCCCCCATCATCCTCTTGTTCCACCATCATACCACTACACCCCCCATCATCCTCTTGTTCCTTCATCATCATACCATTACACCCCCCATCATCCTCTTGTTCCACCATCATACCACTACACCCCCCATCATCCTCTTGTTCCACCATCATACCACTACACCCCCCATCATCCTCTTGTTCCACCATCATACCACTACACCCCCCATCATCCTCTTGTTCCACCATCATACCACTACACCCCCCATCATCCTCTTGTTCCATCATCATACCACTACACCCCCCATCATCCTCTTGTTCCTTCATCATCACCATACCTATACACCCCTCATCATCCTCTTGTTCCATCATCATACCACTACTTCCCCATCATCATACCATTATACCCCCATCATCCTCTTGTTCCATCACCATACCACTACACCCCCCATCATCCTCTTGTTCCTTCATCATACCACTACACCCCTCATCATCCTCTTGTCCCATCATCATACCACTACACCCTCATCATCCTCTTGTCCCATCATCATACCACTACACCCCCCATCATCCTCTTGTTCCTTCATCATACCACTACACCCCCATTATCCTCTTGTTCCACCATCATACCACTACACCCCCCATCATCCTCTTGTTCCATCATCATACCACTACACCCCCATCATCCTCTTGTTCCTTCATCATACCACTACATCCCCATCATCCTCTTGTTCCACCACCATACCACTACACCCCTCATCATCCTCTTGTCCCATCATCATACCACTACACCCCTCATCATCCTCTTGTCCCATCATCATACCACTACACCCCCCATCATCCTCTTGTTCCTTCATCATACCACTACACCCCCATCATGCCCTTTAAAACAAAAAAATCTTTACTCACCTGAATGGTTCCTCTAGTCTTCTTGTCAGGCGCGCTGGCGGGCTTACCGCGGTTGGGGGCGGGGCTTCCAGCGGAGGGGGCGGAGCTTCGCGGGACCTGTTTTTTTTTGCCCTCAAGATGCTCCCAGCCCCGCAAGTCAGCCGGGGGCCGTCCCAGCCGCCTCTTGTGATCGCAGACAAAACATTGCTTGCGGTCACAAGAAGGAGTGGGATGGGAACAGTACAGTGGCAGTACAGTAGCGGCCCGGTCGCGGCCCTGCGACCGTGGTAGCTACGCCACTGAATGCCGCCCCCATGATAACAGCTGGTGGCGCCGCCTGAGGCAGACGAGTCAGGTCGCCTCATCATTGCGGCGCCACTGCCCGCTCCTTATTTCTGCTAGACCTGAAGTCCTGTTTAATTTGTCCTTGGCTGGCTTCTGGCCAGTAGCGAAATTTGGGGGGTGCGGCGGGGCGGTCGCTCCCGGGCCCACTTAGGCAGGGGCCCACTGAGGTCTCAGACTGTTAATTCTGTCTGCAAAAGCTATTGCTTTTGCAGAGAGCCTTAACACATGTCTGTAGTGGCCGGGGCCCCCAAGAAGCGAACAGCACCTGGCAATAGCGGGCCCCCTGCTCCTGAGGGGCCCGCTCAGCTGTCGGATGCCGTGCCCGGCCAGGGCTGGATCTTCTCCCTGCTTATTCCTGCTTCTTCCTCACATGCTGCTGGCTCCTCCCCCTCACTGTCCTACAGAGCGTGGTATGAGGGGGAGGGGGAGGGTCCAGCAGCTGGAGGGATCCTGCCATCCATGGCTGCCAGGGAGAGACTGAAGACGTCCAGCAGCAGCAAGGACAGTGAGTGAGGCTGCCGAGTGCTGGGAGGTGTCAGGTACTGAGAGAGGACTGTGAGAGGAGTGACAACACACACACAGACACACATAACCACCCACCCACCCAGAGGTGTAGCTAGGCTCTCCTGCAACCGGGGCAGATTCAATTTTGCACCTCCCCCCGTTGTGAGCGCAGTAAGCACAGGGGGGGCCCATGTTGTCCTTTCACTGCTGGTATATAACATATATATATATTTTTTTTTTATGAAGTTTAGATTAGCGATTCGCTCATCTCTCCCGGCAGCACTAGTGTGGTGTTCACAATATGGGATAAATAATGTCATATTTACTGTGTACCTGGAATGTTTCTATGAAGAATGGTTATCAGGCAGCTCTATCAGCATTTTTTAAAGTAATTCCATTTTTCCAAAATTTGGTCCCTAAGTACCTTAATGGAGGCGCCGTTGTCTTCGCCCCCTGCTGTCTGTACCTGAGGAGGCGCCGTTGTCTTCGCTCCCTGCTGTCTGTACCTGAGGAAGCGCCTTTGTCTCCGCTCACTGCTGTCTGTACCTGAGGAGGCGCAGTTTTCTCTACTTCCTGCTGTCTGTACCTGAGGAGACGCCATTGTCTCCGCTCCCTGCTGTCTGTATCTGTGAATTAGGAGGCGAAGATTCCTGATCTATCTCCAGTGTGACCCCCAGTGTAATGTGATCCTATGGTGCCGTCTCCTAATGCACAGGTGCGCTCAGCAGTAGAGTCGATCAAACCTCCGGAAATCCTAGGTTCAATTGAACTCGAACATTCACGAATCTGCCGGTCCATAGGGAATGAGGAAATGCCCAGGTACCGACAGGAATTCCGGGATTAAGCCTAGGTAATAGCCGGGCAGTCTCCTCCTTCCCCACGGACCGGGAAGGAATCAGCAATCTAATGCGGCAGGTTCGTGAGTGTTCGAGTTCTATAGAACCTAGGATTTCCCGAGGTTCGATCAACTCCACCTAGCAGCAGAGACAACAGCTGTAACACCTCCAGTAAGGTATAACCTCATCAAATTTAAAATAGAAATAATTTTAAAAAAATGACTCTTGTATCATGGTCACTGTATATACAGGTATAGATGCTTTATAAGATTGGTGCAGGGAACCTTGGCTCTCCAGCTGTTGCAAAACTACAACTCCCCATCATACATGGACAAAGATAAAACTGTCTGTCCAGACATGACGGGAGTTGTAGCTCTGCAACAGTTGGAGAGCCAAGGTTCCCTGGTAGGTAAGGTTTATATAAATGTGATATATATTTGGAGAGGGCAGTTATTAAGGGGTTAAGTATAGAATACTGTACAACCAGATCAGACCCCTAAATAAACACTGGACCCCAACTCTCTTATGTGTCTCCCTCCCCATCCCAGACAAGTGTCACCCTGTACCCCCCCCTGTCCCCCTCATCACACTGTGCACCCCCGATTGGCCTCTCTTTCCCACACACCTGTATCTTCTTTCTTGGTAGATGCTAGAGTGTATCCTCTCCTTTGAGGTGTGATGTCACCAGGAGGGGCGGGGCTTCGACCGGAAGTAGGAAGTAGTGAGCTGCTGCACCATTCACTGTGCAGAAACAGAGTGAAGGAAGCTGCAATATCCATAGTAGCATGGAGGGGTATACAGGGGAGAGGACTGGTGTGTGTGGGGTCTGTATACAGGGGAGAGGACTGGTGTGTGGGGTCTGTATACAGCAGAGAGGACTGGTGTGGGGTCTGTATACAGGGGGAGAGGACTGGTGTGTGTGTGGGGTCTGTATACAGGGGAGAGGACTGGTGTGTGGGGTCTGTATACAGGGGGAGGACTGGTGTGTGTGGTCTGTCTACAGGGGGAGAGGACTGGTGTGTGGGGTCTATATACAGGGGAGAGGACTGGTGTGTGGGGTCTATATACAGGGGAGAGGACTGGTGTGTGGGGGATCTATATACAGGGGGAGAGGACTGGTGTGTGGGGTCTATATACAGGGGAGAGGACTGGTGTGTGGGGGATCTATATACAGGGGGAGAGGACTGGTGTGTGGGGTCTATATACAGGGGAGAGGACTGGTGTGTGGGGTCTGTATACAGGGGAGAGGACTGGTGTGTGGGGTCTATATACAGGGGAGAGGACTGGTGTGTGGGGGATCTATATACAGGGGGAGAGGACTGGTGTGTGTGGGGTCTGTATACAGGGGGAGAGGACTGGTGTGTGTGGGGTCTGTATACAGGGGGAGAGGACTGGTGTGTGTGGTCTGTATACAGGGGGAGAGGACGGGTGTGTGTGGAGTCTGTATACAGGGGGAGGACTGGTGTGTGTGGGGTCTGTATACAGGGGGAGAGGATTGGTGTGTGGGGGGTCTGTATACAGGGGGAGAGAACTGGTGTGTGGGGGGTCTGTATACAGGGGGAGAGGACTGGTGTGTGGGGGGTCTGTATACAGGGGGAGAGGACTGGTGTGTGGGGGGTCTGTATACAGGGGGAGAGGACTGGTGTGTGGGGGGTCTGTATACAGGGGGAGAGGACTGGTGTGTGGGGTCTGTATACAGGGGGAGAGGACTGGTGTGTGTGGGGTCTGTATACAGGGGGAGAGGACTGGTGTGTGTGGGGTCTGTATACAGGGGGAGAGGACTGGTGTGTGTGGGGTCTGTATACAGGGGGAGAGGACTGGTGTGGGGTCTGTATACAGGGGGAGAGGACTGGTGTGGGGTCTGTATACAGGGGGAGAGGACTGGTGTGGGGTCTGTATACAGGGGGAGAGGACTGGTGTGGGGTCTGTATACAGGGGGAGAGGACTGGTGTGTGGTCTGTATACAGGGGGAGAGGACTGGTGTGTGGGGTCTGTATACAGGGGGAGAGGAATGGTGTGTGGGGTCTGTATACAGGGGGACAGGACTGGTGTGTGGGGTCTGTATACAGGGGAGAAGACTGGTGTGTGGGGGATCTATATACAGGGGGAGAGGACTGGTGTGTGGGGTCTGTATACAGGGGGAGAGGACTGGTGTGTGGGGTCTGTATACAGGGGGAGAGGACTGGTGTGTGGGGTCTGTATACAGGGGAGAAGACTGGTGTGTGGGGGATCTATATACAGGGGGAGAGGACTGGTGTGTGGGGGGTCTATATACAGGGGGAAAGGACTGGTGTGTGTAGTCTGTATACAGGGGAGAGGACTGGTGTGTGGGGTCTGTATACAGGGGGAGAGGACTGGTGTGTGGGGTCTGTATACAGGGGAGAGGACTGGTGTGGGGTCTATACAGGGGAGAGGACTAGTGTGTGTGGGGGGGGTCTGTATACAGGGGGAGAGGACTGGTGTATGGTCTGTATACAGGGGGAGAGGACTGGTGTGTGGGGGGTCTGTATACAGGGGGAGAGGACTCGTGTGTGGGGGGGTCTGTATACAGGGGGAGAGGACTCGTGTGAGTCTGTATACAGGGGGAGAGGACTGGTGTGGGGGGGGGGTCTGTATACAAGGGGAGAGGACTGGTGTGTGTGGGGGTCTGTATACAGGGGAGAGGACTGGTATGTGGGGTTTGTATACAGGGGAGAGGACTGGTATGTGGGGTCTGTATACAGGGGGAGAGAACCCCTGTAAACAGACACCCCACACTGGTCCCCTCTCCCCCTGTATACAGACCCCACACACACTAGTCCTCTCCCCCTGTATACAGACCCCCCCACACACACACCAGTCCTCTCCCCCTGTATACAGACCACACACACACACCAGTCCTCTTTCCTGTATACAGACCCCACACACACCAGTCCTCTCCCCTGTATACAGACCCCACACACACCAGTCCTCTCCCCTGTATACAGACCCCACACACACCAGTCCTCTCCCTCTGTATACAGACCCCACACACCAGTCCTCTCCCCTGTATACAGACCCCCCCCCCCCCACACCAGTCCTCTCACCCTGTATACACCCCCCCACACCAGTCCTCTCCCCTGTATACAGACCCCACACACACCAGTCCTCTCCCCTGTATAAAGACCCCACACACACCAGTCCTCTCCCCCTGTATACAGACTCCCCACACACACCAGTCCTCTCCCCCTGTATACAGACCCCCCACACACACCAGTCCTCTCCCCCTGTATACAGACCCCACACACACACCAGTCCTCTCCCCCTGTATACAGACCCCACACACCAGTCCTCTCCCCTGTATACAGACCCCACACACCAGTGCTCTCCCCTGTATACAGACCCCACACACCAGTCCTCTCCCCTGTATACAGACCCCACACACACCAGTCCTCTCCCCCTGTATAGACCCCTCATCCTCTCCCCTGTATACAGACCCCACACACACCAGTCCTCTCCCCTGTATAAAGACCCCACACACACCAGTCCTCTCCCCCTGTATACAGACCCCACACACACCAGTCCTCTCCCCCTGTATACACCCCCCCACACACACCAGTCCTCTCCCCCTGTATACACCCCCCCACACACACCAGTCCTCTCCCCCTGTATACAGACCCCACACACCAGTCCTCTCCCCTGTATACAGACCACACACACCAGTCCTCTCCCCTGTATACAGACCCCTCCCCACACCAGTCCTCTCCCCTGTATACAGACCCCACACACACCAGTCCTCTCCCCTGTATAAAGACCCCACACACCAGTCCTCTCCCCCTGTATACAGACCCCCACACACACCAGTCCTCTCCCCCTGTATACAGACCCCACACACCAGTCCTCTCCCCCTGTATACACCCCCCACACACACCAGTCCTCTCCCCCTGTATACAGACCCCACACACCAGTCCTCTCCCCTGTATACAGACCACACACACCAGTCCTCTGCCCCTGTATAGACCCCTCACTCCAGTCCTCTCCCCTGTATACAGCCCGCCCCCACTCCAGTCCTCTCCCCCTGTATACAGACTCTACACACCAGTCCTCTCCCCCTGTATACAGACCCCACACACACCAGTCCTCTCCCCCTGTATACAGACCCCACACACACCAGTCCTCTCCCCTGTATACAGACCCCACACACACCAGTCCTCCCCCCTGTATACAGACCCCACACACACCAGTCCTCTCCCCTTGTATACAGACCCCACACACCAGTCCTCTCACCTTGTATACAGACCACACACACCAGTCCTCTCCGCTGTATACAGTCCCCCCACACTAGTCTTCTCCCCCTGTATACAGACCCCCCACACACACCAGTCCTCTCCCCCTGTATATAGATCCCCCACACACCAGTCCTCTCCCCTGTATACAGACCCCTCACACCAGTCCTCTCCCCTGTATACAGACCCCTCACACCAGTCTTCTCTGCTGTATACAGACCCCTCACACCAGTCCTCACCCCTGTATACAGACCACACACCAGTCCTCTCCTCCTGTATACAGACCCCCCACCACCAGTCCTTTCCCCTGTATATAGACCCCCCACCACCAGTCCTCTCCCCCTGTATACAGACCCCACACACCAGTCCTCTCCCCCTGTATACAGACTACACACACCAGTCCTCTCCCCTGTATACAGACCCCACACACCAGTCCTCTCCCCTGTATACAGACCCCACACACCAGTCCTCTCCCCCTGTATACAGACCCCCACACACCAGTCCTCTCCCCCTGTATACAGACTACACACACCAGTCCTCTCCCCTGTATACAGACCCCACACACCAGTCCTCTCCCCCTGTATACAGACCCCACACACCAGTCCTCTCCCCCTGTATACAGACCCCACACACCAGTCCTCTCCCCTGTATACAGACCCCACACACGCCAGTCTTCTCCCCTGTATACAGACCCCACACACCAGTCCTCTCCCCTGTATACAGACCACACACACCAGTCCTCTCCCCTGTATACAGACCCCACACACCAGTCCTCTCCCCCTGTATGCAGACCCCACACACCAGTCCTCTCTCCCTGCATACAGACCCCACACACACCAGTCCTCTCTCCCTGCATACAGACCCCACACACACCAGTCCTCTCTCCCTGCATACAGACCCCACACACACCAGTCCTCTCCCCCTGTATACAGACCCCACACACCAGTCCTCTCCCCCTGTATAAAGACCCCACACACCAGTCCTCTCCCCCTGTATACAGACCACACACACCAGTCCTCTCCCCCTGTATACAGCCCCCCCCACACACACACACACACACACCAGTCCTCTCCCCCTGTATACAGACCCCACACACCGGTCCTCTCCCCCCTGTATACAGACCCCACACACCAGTCCTCTCCCCCTGTATACAGACCACACACACCAGTCTTCTCCCCCTGTAGACAGACCACACACACCAGTCCTCTCCCCCTGTATACAGACCCCACACACACCAGTCCTTTCCCCTGTATACAGACCCCACACACACCAGTCCTCTCCCCTGTATACAGACAATGGTGTATTGCACCAAAGGTTTCCTGGCCGTTACGTCTGATAATCATTTGGTGTAATAATCCATGTTATCAGCTGATTGTGGTCTTCAAACTGGTCGAGTAATCCAGATCACGATAGTGCTGCTGTCTACAATGGGCAGCTTGAACAATCTAAGGATTTTTTGGGCTGCCCCTCCCGCAGCTGCCCGCAGTTCCCCCTGTCACTGTCTGTGTGTGTAATAACACAGAAAATGTGCAGGGAACAAAGGGGAAGCGAGCACTGACCTAAAACATCGCCGCTCGCTTTCACCTCTTAATCATGCTGTATAATATGACCTGCTCAGGGAGAAGCTCAGAAGAGAGAATATCCTCAGAGGAGAGGATACATACTAGACTGTATACCCTGCAGTTAGAAAAGAGAACATTCTAGACCAGAGATGTCAGACTCAGGCCCTCCAGCAGTTGCAGAACTACAATTCCCACCATGTCTGGACAAGTAAGGCATGAAGGAAAATGTAGTTTTTTAACAGCCGAGGGATGAAGTCTGACACCTGTGGTCTAGACCTTTCAAAACTGCACTTGCTAGAATGTATGCCCTCTCAGAGGAGAGGATACACCTGGTGGAGATGCCCTCTTAGAGGAGAGGGTACACCTTGTGGAGATGCCCTCTCAGAGGAGAGGATACACTCCAGACATTTCAGTACTAAACATTCTAGAATGTATGCCCTCTCAGAGGAGAGGATACTCGATGGACTTTACATTACTAGGCTATGTTCACACATAAAACACAGCACTCGGTTTTGGTTGAAGAAAGAATGACCGAAATACTATGTGTGAACATAGCCCTAAACATGCTAGGATGTATACAGTGAGAAACTCAGAGGAGAGGATACATTCTAGACACTTCAGTACTGAACATGCTAGAATGTATCCTCTCCTCTGAGTGTATCCTCTTTTCTGAGTTTCTCACTGCAGGGGATATATTTAGCATGTTCAGTACTGAAATGCCTAGAATGTATCCTCTCCTCTGAGTATATCCTCTCCTTTGAGTTTCTCACTGCAGGGGATACATTCTAGCATGTTCAGTAGTGAAATGGCTAGAATGTATCTCCTCTTCTGAGTCTCTCACTGTAGGGGATACATTTAGCATGCTCAGTAGTGAAATGGCTAAAATGTATCCTCTCCTATGAGTCTCTCACTGCAGGGGATACATTCTAGCATGTTCACTACTAAAATGGCTAGAATGTATCCTCTCCTCTGAGTATATCCTCTCCTTTGAGTTTCTAACTGCAGAGGATATATTTAGCATGTTCAGTACTGAAATGCCTAAAATGTATCCTCTCCTCTGAGTATATCCTCTCCTTTGAGTTTCTCACTGCAGGGGATACATTCTAGCATGTTCAGTACTGAAATGGCTTGAATGTATCCTCTCCTCTGAGTATATCCTCTCCTTTGAGTTTCTCACTGCAGGGGATACATTCTAGCATGTTCAGTACTGAAATGGCTAGAATGTATCCTCTCCTCTGAGTATATCCTCTCCTCTGAGTATATCCTCTCCTTTGAGTTTCTCACTGCAGGGGATACATTCTAGCATGTTCAGTACTGAAATGGCTAGAATGTATCCTCTCCTCTGAGTCACTATAGGGGATTTATTCTAGCATGTTGAGTACTAAGAGGGTATATATTCTAGACATTTCAATACTACACATGCTAGAATGTATACCCTCAGAGTAGAGTATACATTCTAAATATTTCAATACTGAACATGCTATAATGTATACCCTATAGTGAGAGACTCGGAGGAGAGGATAAACTCAGAGGAGAGGATACATTCTAGCCATTTCAGTACTGAACATGCTAGAATGTATCCCCTGCAGTGAAAGACTCAAAAGGAGAGGATGGCTCAGAGGAGAGGATACATTCTAGCCATTTCAGTACTGAACATGCTAGAATGTATCCCCTACAGTGAGAGCCTCAAAGGAGAGGATACATTCTAGCGTTTTCACTACTGAAGATGCTAGAATGTATCCCCTGCAGTGAGAAACTCAAAGGAGAGGATACATTCTAGCGTTTTCACTACTGAAGATGCTAGAATGTATCCCCTACAGTGAGAAACTCAAAGGAGAGGATACATTCTAGCGTTTTCACTACTGAAGATGCTAGAATGTATCCCCTACAGTGAGAAACTCAAAGGAGAGGATACATTCTAGGCTCTATACATTCTAGGCTCTACCCATAGAAAACCGAGCAGAGGAAGATAGCTCCTCCCACACATGAGGCTGGTCACATGGGCATGACATCATCAAAGGTCCTCAAGACCTACCTCTGGCAACTACATTCTAGCCTCCACCCTGCTTGTTTAGCCCTGATTTGCGCACAATCGCGGTAAAACACAGCGATTTTGCGCAAATTATAGCTAATCAGCAGCAAGGAGACAGTACAGTATGGGAAATACCTCTTTTGATAAAGTAAAAATCATCCCCTGCCTCCCCACACTTACAGAGGGCAGGACGCTTCCAGGCTGCCTCATCCACTGTCATCCTCTCTCTGCTCCCCCTGGGCAAGCTTCCCCTCTTGCCCCCGCCCCCCCCCCTAGCTACGGCCCTGCACCCACCCACACCACTGACCAGACACAGCAGATAGATAGACAGACAGACAGATAGATATGAGATATATAGATAGACAGATAGACAGACAGACAGACAGATAGATAGATAGATAGATAGATAGATAGATAGATAAAGTAGATTGTCGGCACTCCGGATAACGTGAGAACAGTGCAAATTTATTCAAAGTTGTCACAGCATAACAGGAAGGCAACGTTTCTGTGGCCTCTCGCCACCATTTTCAAGCAAAATAAAGTGAACATACCACACTCTTAAATACATGTGCTTAATCAAAAGGCAAACAGTTCATTGGACAAGTGATACAAAATCTTATTTGTCAATCTCATGTGCTAATTACAAAGTATTCCACACGTGTGATTAGGTATACAGCAGGTCTAACAAAACAGTGAATGGTGTTTTAAAAGGTGAGATATACATCACAGTGAATTTAGAGTCCATACTAAGTCTCTCCAACGTCCTGTAGGATGCAATAGTATGCTTGAAAGATAAATAAACAAAGTAATTACAAGGTTTCCGGGACACTTAGGGTGGTATTACACGCGCCGAGCAGGGCCCGATAATACCTGTAAACGAGCCCCGATCTGCTAGATCTATGCTCGTTTACTGGCTTTATTACACGGTCCGATAATCGTTTGACAAGAGCTGCAAGGACATTGTTACCGATGTCCTTGCAGCCCTTGCTAAACTGGCATACATTACCCATCCTCGTTCCAGGGCTGCTCCTGACGTCCGCTTCTCCCGGGGTCCCGTGCGCGCTCTAGCTTCACAGCATCCTGGCAGCTGGTAGGCCACTCAGTTAATCACAGGCCGGGACCGCTGCAGCCTGTGATTGGCTGAGCAGCCTATCAGCTGACAGGCCGCTGTGAAGCTAGAGCGCGCACGGGACCCCGGGAGAAGCGGACGGCAGGAGAAGCCCTGGAACGTGGATGGGTAATGTATATCATTAGTCGCCGGCCACGCACCGCTATTACACGTAGCGGTGCGCGGTCGGCGCCCAACAAAAATAGGGTCTAACCTATATCAACGAATAGCCGCTGATCGTTGTCATCGGCTGATCGTTGCATTTATTACATGGAGCGATAATCGGCCGAATCGGGCCAATTCGGCCGATTATCGTTCCGTGTAATAGTACCCTTAGGAACGTAGCTGGCTGCTAGAGCTGGGGGAGCGTCATGTTGCTAAGGAGACTGGTGACGTCACTCTGGATCTCCTCCTCCATTCAACTGAGCTGGGAGCGTAAGTAAATAAACATCAGGGTGACAGCTGATAAGCAGTATGGATACGCCGGCATCACATTAGCTGACAAAGCAGTCAGCAAGACTAATGTAAGATCAAAGATACCGCTCCGTGTGTTTCCATTCCAGGTGTCTAGCAACCTTTATGGACGCTCCACTCGGTAATCAGGACCCGACAGGTCACTGTAAGAAAACACTCTATGTGTGAACAGGGATGTAATTGTTAGCCGGCAATGCAGTCAGCCAAATAATATAATTAATAGCACCACATTAGCTGGCATGGCAGTCAGCAAATTTGTGGTCAGATAACTACAGCCTTTGTGAAAAAAACGCATCTAATGTGAACACATACTTAAGCACAGCTCCCAGCAAAAATTTAAAATAAAAAGCTTCCTCCATGCTCAAAATTATGCGAGCCAGTTTCTTGTTCCCGTCGTGTCTTGTCTACAGAATCTGTAAAGTAAGTAGAGGTGAGATAAACAATATTAATAATGATAATAGTGCAAGCGTGGATTTTTTCAGTTCACTTAATACTGATCGATACTTCAAAGAGAGCAGGTGATGGTGCCAGACATGCTCATCTATTAAGATGTTTTGCAACCTTGTATTCAACATTTAACCCATATTCACCTCTAGCTTCAGTATTGAAAATCCATTCAAGTTCTCTTTTTTTTAGAATTAGTGTCCTGTCCCCTCCTCTGTTTAGGGGACCAATTCTGTCAAAGACCATGAATCTAAGGTCCCACTCTGAGTGTCCTTTCTCGACAAAATGCTTGGCTACAGGTAAGTCTATTTTTTTACTCCTAATTGTATAACGGTGTTGATTCAACCTAGTTTTGAGGTCCCATGTGGTCTCACCCACATATATAAATCCACATGGGCACCACAAAATGTATATTACCCAGTCAGACACACATGTAAGATATTGGTTGATCTTAAATACTTTCTTTGTAATTGGGTGTATGAATTCAGGACTTTTTTCATTATTTTACAGTTTACACAATTTAAACGTTGCCTTCCTTTAACGTTGCCTTCCTGTTATGCTGTGACAACTTTGAATAAATTTGCACTGTTCTCACGTTATCCGGAGTGCCGACAATCTACTTTATATATCTACAAGTGGGCTTGAGGTTGGAGTTCCTTGCCTGGCACCCTTATTCTCCTGAGTGCTGCTGAATTTACTGATAGATAGATAGATAGATAGATAGATAGATAGATAGATAGATAGATGATTGTCGGCAGAAAAAGACCACTGGGTCCATCTAGTCTGCCCTTTTAGTATTTTCTTTCTTATTATCTTAGGATAGATGTATGTTTATCCCAGGCGTGTTTAAATTCTGTTACTGTAGATTTACCAACCACCTCTGCTGGAAGTTTGTTCCAGGTATCTACTACTCTTTCAGTAAAATAATATTTTCTCACATTGCTTCTGATCTTTCCCCCAACTAACCTCTCACTGTGTCCTCTTGTTCTTGAGCTCAGTTTTTTTTTTACTAAAAACACTTCCCTCCTGAACCTTATTTAGTCCTTTAACATACTTAAAGGTTTCAATCATGTCCCCTCTTTCCCTTCTTTCCTCCAAACTATACAGATTCAAATCTTTAAGTCTTTCCTGATATGGTTTATGCCTCACACCCTCCACCATTTTTGTAGCCCGTCTTTGGACCCGTTCTATTTTATCAATGTCCTTTTTTAGGTGAGGTCTCCAGAACTGGACACAGTATTCCAGATGTGGCCTCACCAGAGCTCTATACAGCGGGATCACAATCTCTCTCTTCCTACTGGTTATACCTCTAGCTATACACCCCAGCATACGATTAGCTTTCCCCACCGCCTGGTTGCACTGGTGACTCATTTAAAGGCTGTCCGATATCATTACCCCTAAATAGACAGATAGACAGATAGACAGACAGACAGACAGACAGATAGATAGATAGATAGATAGATAGATAGATAGCTTGAGAATGGCAGCGTAGAGGCTGCCGAAACGTCGCGTCTATTTGCTGCATGTCACTATTTTTGATATTATGATATATTTGGAATAAATACCACTTTTTGTTTCACAACTTGGAGTGCTGCGGACTATTCGTTGTATATAGATAGATAGATAGATAGATAGATAGATAGATAGATAGGAGATAGATAGATAGATAGATAGATAGATAGATAGATGATAGATAAATAATAGATAGGAGATAGAAACCCAGACAGACAGATAGATAGGAGATAGATAAATAGATAGATAGACAGACAGACAGATAGATAGATAGATAGAAATGAGATAGATATCTAGCAGCTTATCACATATCTAGGATTGTACATACATGTATGATCACAACCAACTCACCCCTTTTAATGTCTACAAGCGTATTACCTATACCACTATTATTTTTAGGTAAAGATAATTTGGTTAAAAGGGTTCTCCAGAATTGAAGAATTGTGTTGACATCGTTCGCCCAATGGTAAAACTAACATGTTCTTTATGTTACTCAAGTTGGTATGATTACAATGATATATAACTTGTATAACTTTTATTTTATTTGCTGGCTTTTAAAAAATTTTAACCTTTTTTAAAAAAATAAAAGTTCTTCATCCTTATAACACTTTTATTTTTTGGTCTATGGGGCTTTGTGAGGCGTTATTTTTTGCGCCATGATCTGTACTTTCAAACGGTACCTTGATTGCATATATGCGACTTCTTGATCAGTTTTTATTTAAAAAATTTCTGGATTTGATGTGACAAAAAATCAGCAATTTTGCACTTTGGAGTGTTTTTGCGCTTATGCTGTTAACTGTGTGAGATCAGGAATGTGATAATTCAATAGTTCGGGTATTTACACATCCAAATATGTATGTTTTTTATTTATTTATTTTTATTTGTAAAACAGAAAAAGGGGGGTGATTGAGACCTTTATTAAGGGAGTGGATTTTTTTATTGATGAAAAAAACAACTTTTTGTTTTTTGTTGTTATTACTTTAACTTTTAGTCCCCCTAGGGAACTTTTATAATTACTGCAGTAAACTGTCATAGAGATTACAGAAGTGTACTTACAATACACTAATCCATGAGATCAGTGATAGATTGCTTAGGGCTGCTGGAGCCAGAAGCAATCTATTACCGAGCCGGGATCAACTTCATTCAGAGACTGAGGCCCGGCTGGGTAGGAAGAAGGGATTGTCCCACCGTGATCGCAGCACGAACGGGGGGATGGGGGGGGGGCGACTAGACACCAGGGATGAGGCTGTAATGCTAGGCTGAGGCTCAAAGCTGAGGATGAAGCTTAAAGCTGACAGCTGCATTAGCCGGGCGCGGCGGCTAATACGTGCAGTCCCTGGCTGTACATACCAGTCGTGTGCCCTCTCTGGTTCTCCTTAATGGCGGCATGACGAATATACTTGTCATGCATCATTAAGTGGTTGAGGAAGCATTCCACTTTTTAATTACTTTCCCGGCAGCAGGCTGACATCTATACTTACCATTAATGATAGATGTCCTGCGGCGCAGCTTTATTTTTTATGAGAAGCCTGGTATACAGACAGTGCAGGGAGAGGGGAGAGCTCCCGCAGATGCAAGGGGCCCCTTCTTCTTAACTAAAATCATTAGGCCCTCCTCCCCCCTGCACTGTCTGTGGACCGGGCTGCAGAATCCCCCCCTCCCTCCACAATGGATCGGCCCCCTCCTCAGCAGCTCCGAGGCTCGTGTGAAGCTGGTGACTTCCGGCCGGTGTGCTCTCCCAGGAGACAGGAAGATGCAGCGGGCCCCCTCTCCTCCCTCCCCCTCCCTCCCAGCTGTGACGTCTGTTCCCTCCAGTATACAGCTCTGCAGTCGGTGCAGGGGAGGAGGGGCTGCAGGCTGCTGACTGGGAGCAGAGACTTCACTCACTGGGGGCCTCAAGGATAAAAAGTAAGTGTGTGTTTGTGTATGTGTGTGTGTGTGTGTGAGTGTGTGAGTGTGTGAGTGTGTATCTGAGCACTGTATCACTGGGGCCCTCAAGGATAAAAAGTGTGTGTGAGAGTGTGTGTGTGTGGAATAGAGTGTGTGTAAGTGTGTGTGTGTGTGTGTGTGTGTGTGTGTTTGAGCCTCTGATCATATATCTGTGCAATCTGCATGTGTGTGCTTCTGGATGAATGTGTGTGTGTGCTAGTAGAGGTATATATGTCATCTGCATGTGTTTGTATCTGGGTAATCAGCATGTGTGTATCTGCATCTATGCTATGTGTCTGTGTAGGGGTATATATGGAATCTGCATGTGTGTATCTGCATCTATGCTATGTGTCTGTGTATATATGTATATATGGAATCTGCATGTGTGTATCTGCATCTATGCTATGTGTCTGTGTATATATGTATATATGGAATCTGCATGTTTGTATCTGCATCTATGCTATGTGTCTGTGTAGGGGTATATATGGAATCTGCATGTGTGTATCTGCATCTATGCTATGTGTCTGTGTATATAGGTATATATGGAATCTGCATGTGTGTATCTGTATCTATGCTATGTGTCTGTGTATATAGGTATATATGGAATCTGCATGTGTGTATCTGTATCTATGCTATGTGTCTGTGTAGAGGTATATATGGAATCTGCATGTGGGTATCTGCATCTATGCTATGTGTCTGTGTATATAGGTATATATGGAATCTGCATGTGTGTGTCTGCATCTATGCTATGTGTCTGTGTATATAGGTATATATGGAATTTGCATGTGTGTGTCTGCATCTATGCTATGTGTCTGTGTAGAGGTATATATAGAATCTGCACGTGTGTGTCTGCATCTATGCTATATGTCTGTGTATATAGGTATATATGGAATCTGCATGTGTGTGTCTGCATCTATGCTATGTGTCTGTGTATATAGGTATATATGGAATCTGCATGTGTGTATCTGTATCTATGCTATGTGTCTGTGTAGAGGTATATATGGAATCTGCATGTGTGTATCTGCATCTATGCTATGTGTCTGTGTATATAGGTATATATGGAATCTGCATGTGTGTGTCTGCATCTATGCTATGTGTCTGTGTAGGGGTATATATGGAATTTGCATGTGTGTGTCTGCATCTATGCTATGTGTCTGTGTATATAGGTATATATGGAATTTGCATGTGTGTGTCTGCATCTATGCTATGTGTCTGTGTAGAGGTATATATAGAATCTGCATGTGTGTGTCTGCATCTATGCTATGTGTCTGTGTAGAGGTATATATATATGGAATCTGCATGTGTTTGTATCTGTGTAATTTCTCTATGTTGGTATTGTGGATCTATATGTATCTGTGTGAGTGTGTGTGCATACATGTGTGTATCTGCCTATTTGTACAGTATGGGTTTGTGCATCTATTGTCAGGGCCGATTCTAGCTTTTGTGCTGCCTGAGGCAAAAATTTAAATGGCGCCCCCCCCCCCAATCCTAGAATCAATTGTTTATCAACTATCCCCATGTGAATACCGCAGCTATCAGTAAACTTATTATTTTTTCAATGTGTATTATGATGCTATGCTGCTATGATGCTAGAACCTCATACTACACCTCAGCTGCTGCAGAACCTCATCATACACCTCAGCTGCTGCAGAACCTCATCATACACCTCAGCTGCTGCAGAACCTCATCATACACCTCAGCTGCTGCAGAACCTCATCATACACCTCAGCTGCTGCAGAACCTCATACTACACCTCAGCTGCTGCAGAACCTCATCATACACCTCAGCTGCTGCAGAACCTCATCATACACCTCAGCTGCTGCAGAACCTCATACTACACCTCAGCTGCTGTAAAACCTCATAATACACCTCAGCTGCTGCAGAACCTCATAATACTCCTCAGCTGCTGCAGAACCTCATCATACACCTCAGCTGCTGCAGAACCTCATACTACACCTCAGCTGCTGCAGAACCTCATAAGACTCTTACTTTATAAAGAACCAGGCATAATATTTAAGCTGAAATTGTTGTACTACAAGTTCCATCGCAGAGAGGCTGAGGGCTGAATCCAGACAAGCTGTGTGCTTCACTAATAACTAGTCTGCACAGAATGGCAGCCTGCTGCTCCACGCTATTTAACAGTATAGTGTGGTATATGGCAGTATAGTGTATAGGGTATATATGGCAGCACATGTGGATATATATGTACACTGGGGCATAGTGGTTGGGGTGGTATATATGGCAGTACATGTGGATGCATATGTACGCTGTAGTATATTAGTGGAGGGGGTGGTATATAGTAGCACATGTGGATATATATGTACACTGGGGGCCCCAGTGTACATATATATCCACATTTGCTGCTATATACCACCCCCACCACTATGCCCCAGTGTACATATATATCCACATGTACTGCCATATATACCACCCCCACCACTATGCCCCAGTGTACATATATATCCACATGTGCTGCCATATATACCACCCCCACCACTATGCCCCAGTGTACATATATATCCACATGTGCTGCCATATATACCACCCCCACCACTATGCCTCAGACTGGGGTATACACTGAGCATAGTAGAGGAGGAAGGGACTGGAGTCCAGCACAGGCAGGAGGAGGAGGAGCAGCAGCACACTGATAGGATACAAGGCTGCTCTGGTGCTGGAGGAGCCTCTGCTGCTCTTATCAGTCTGCACATCAGCTGGGGTCAGGAGCTGTCACAAAGACGGATGATGTGTCCTCTCTCCGGTGTGCACACACTCCTATCTGCACACTGCCCTGTCTGTACGGGCTCTGACTGAGCTCCCTCACCCACATGAAGCACAACTCTGGCTAATACCTGGCTGGCTCCCTCCCCGGCTCTGAGACCTGATCCCCCTCCCTCCCGACAGTCAACCCACCCCCCAGCCCTGACCTACAGACAATCAGCAGCCTCAGCCACCAGCCTCCCCCTCAGCCCTGTTTACAATACTCACTAGCAGTGGAGCAGAGGAGGGACTAAATGTGGAGCCGCTGTGGCCGTCCGTCCAGGCATGTACCCAATCCTCAGGAAGACTGCCGGGTGACGTCACACGTAACAGAGACGTAGCCCGGCAGTTCCTGGGGAGGGCGGCAGGGGGCCGGCCAGGGACTGAGCAGTGTTAGGAGATGGGGGCTGCTGTCATTTTAGTGAAGTTACACTTCACTAAAATGACAGTGTCAGGGAAGATTCTGCCGCCCCCTGGAGGAACACAGGAGCTGCCGCCTGAGGCAGAAGCCTCAGTCTGCCTCATTGCAGGAGCGGGCCTGTCTATTGTCTATATACAGTATATTAAAGGAGAAGTCAGGCAAAACATCATTGTGATTATGATGTGTCAGTCTTATTTGTGGAAAAAAAACATGACATTTTTCAGCCATTCTTTTATAAAACAATAGTTATTTTTAAGGCTGAAAACATGACTTAATTGACTCGTAATTTAACACATATTATGGGCTTTAAATAGCCAAACGTATGTCCTGATTTTTTGGATTAATGTCTTTGGTAAGGTAAGGGCCCAGACAAGTTGGCAGTATGGGGCCCTGGAATTCCTGATGGCGGCCCTGATACTGTATATATATATATATATATATATATATATATATATATACTGTATATGGATCTTTTGGTCCAAAGGAATCTATGATGTTATCATCACCATCATCCTAATCAGTACAACAGCTGAATGGCGATTTGGGTTGAAGGTAGCGGGTGGAGAGTGGAGCATATTATTTGAAAACTTTCCTGATTTGCCTTAATGGAAATAGGGACTAATTGGACCCTATAGATATATATGCGAGTATGTGTGTGTTTTTCTCTATTTATGTATGGACAGTACATTACATGCCTTTCTAATAATGGTAAATCGGACTGTTGAGCATTTGTTCTCTTATAGCCTAATTACTGAAATGCATTATCACATTATGTATTCTATGAAGGATTCTGAAACGTGCAATAGTAACAGGTTAGATTACTATTGGCGGAGGTTGTTGGAGCTTCAATAAAGGACTAATTTTGATTCAGTAAGTGTCCTGTGACATCACTTTCAGTGAGTCTAGTGTGAACAGAAGCTGAACATTTCATAGTTGTTTAGAGGTTTACTACCAGGGGAGATGCTGTTATACTATAAAGATGCACAAAGTGGGACCTAACTACTATATAGATGCAGAGAGGACTGCTATATGAATAAACAGAGGAGGCCTAACTACTATACGGAGGCACAAATGGGTATAACTATTATATAGAGACAGAGGGCCCTAACTACTATATGGGAAGGACAGAGGGGGCTAACTACTACATGAAGGCACAGGGGGGGTTATCTACATGAGGGCATAAAGGGGCTTAAGTACTATTTGAGGATCCACATTGGACCTAAACACTACATGTAGGCATACAGTGGGCACTGTTACAGTGTGAAGCAATATAGATGGGGACTTTATATACATGGTGAGGTTGGTGACCAGTGCAAAGAGCCTAAAATCTTTGGCTAGTAAATCCTGTGGAGACGAGGCATTGGCAGAAGTCTTTCAAATGTAAGGTCGGGTCGAGTAGCTGGATTTTACTGCCCTTTGATAACTTATATAGTGTGCAGAACCTGTGTACCATTTGTGTCTATCTCCATATGGTTCATTGTATAGGGGATACTGCTTTTTGTATAGTGGATGTCATGTAGCAATGGTAGGGGGTTTAAAGGACAACTCCCACGAAAAATTGTTTTCGCTTATTTAACACACATTACAAAGTTATATAACTTTGTAATGTGGTTAAATACCCGGTCTGGCCCCCTTCCCCCACTTTTGGTACCCCGACACCCCCCGGAAGTTAAAGAATGTATACATTACCGATTACGGTCGTCACGGTCCTCTTCTCCCGGGCGGCATCTGGTGACGACGACGTCAGAGTTGGGGACGGTCCGGGTCTTCCTCCTCGGCGTCTTCATAGAAAGTGAATGGGATGGAAAAGGCTGCTGGTGCACATGCACACCAGCAGCCTTTTCATTGGCTGGAGCGCATCACATGGCTTCCAGCTTGCTCAGCCCTGATTGGCTGAGCTTTCTGGAAGCCATGTGATGCGCTCCAGCCAATGAAAAGGCTGCCGGTGCGCAAGCGCACTGGCAGCCTTTTCCATCCCCTGGACCCGGAAGTCAGAGACATCGCTGGATGGCGGACGGCGTCGACGGAGAGGAGGACAGCGGGCGAATCGAGTGGGGATCATCACCCGAGGGATGGTGAGTATGGTGTCTGTGTTTGTTTTTTTGGGGGGGATCCCGCGGGAGTTGTCCTTTAAGTCCGTATGTGGTGAAGGTATGGTGATAAGATTTGTTTCTTATATAATGGTAATAGGTGATGGGGATATGGGCACAAGAACAAAGTATATAGAACGATTGAGTGGCACACCAATGTAATCAAACAAGTATTGCCTCTTTTGGTAATCACATAAAAAGCAAAAAATAAAAAATAAATAAATATATACACATATAACTAAAAACTTGATCCTAACCACTAAAAACTATTTTAAAAATCCCCAACAAGGGCTGTAAGCTATAGCTCGCACCCTGTTTTGCAGTATCTGTGAGACTACCCCTAGGCGACGATTGCACTCTAGTATATATAGTTTGATGTATAGAGTATGCTGCGCCAACTAAAGTGCAAGTGCATTTGCAATACTGAAAGATATAAACAATGCAGTGTAAACAAGTGAAACCACAAATATACAATCCTAAATCAAAACATGCACCAGCATACTAAACACATCCAACTAGATATACTAGGGCTCATTTGTCACCTTGGGGTAGTCTAACAGATACTTTAGGATGAGGTTCAAGCTGGTGATATAGCTTACAGCTCTTTTTGTTGGGATTTTTTTAAATAGTTTTTAGACAATACTTGTTTGATTACATTGGTATGCCGATCAATTTTTCTATATGCTTTTTTCTTGTGCTAGTATTTGGTTCTTCTAATATAGAGACTGAGCACCCAGATATCTTTTGGATATTTAATTTGTCTGTGCATTCTTTTTAAGTTGGTGGCATGATGTGGATATGGGGGCGTGGCTATATAGTGTAGTTATGGGCGTGGCTATGTCCCTCTTTCCTTCCAGTTAAACTTGGGAGCTATAATAAAGGGTGGTAAAATATAACCTCCAAAGCCCAAATAAAACTGCCAAATGTAACTGTAGGCAGACATACACATATTTGCATGCTCACTACGTGAATGCTAGTACACATATACATGCTGTGGGCAGTTTATACCAGTGTATATTTGATGCATTTTCATAAATCTGGGCCATAGTGTACATAGCAAAAAACACACTGGGCCCATATTTACTACACCATCAAATCAGCTCCTTGCACACTCTGTTTCAACGTAGCATAAGCCCCTAAGCTTTTAAATGTTCCCTGACCTAGTGGCAGCTGCACATAAAAGAAAAACTAATTTTATTATCCAGTCTCCTTCATTCATCTGTCCTAGGGACCTTACCATAGATGCCTAGTAGATGTAACATCCCTGCTTAACACCATACTTCCTCTTTATTTCTACCTTTCTCTTCATCTTCTCCCTCTCACTCTTTATCTCCCTCTTCTTTTTTTTTTTTTTGGCCGAACAGGAGTTCGTGCACTGCGGGGCTGCAGCTGTGAGCTTCCGGCCTGTGATAGAGGCAGTGTGTGCCCGCCGGAAGCTCACTGGACCCGGACCCGGCCTACCTCCCTCTGCTCCCTAGCCGCTCCCTCTTCCCCCAGCCTCTCCCCCAGCATCTCCCCAGCATCTCCCTAGCATCCCCCCAGCATCTCCCCAGCCTCACCCTCAGCATCCTCCCCAGCATCCCCCCAAGCATCTCCCCCAGCCTCTCCCCCAGCATCTCCCCAGCCTCTCCTCCTGCACCCTCCAGGCTCTCTTCCTGCACCCCCCAGCCTTTCCTCCTGCACCCCCCAGCCTTTCTTCCTGCACCCCCCAGCCTCTCCCCCCGCACCCCCCCCCAGCCTGTCCTCCTGCACCCCCCAGCTGCTCTGCCTTCCCCCCAGCTTCTCGCCCTGCCTATCACCCCATTTTCTCCTGCCCCCTTCTCCTCCGCCTGTCCCCCCTTCTGCTCCCCCTGCCCCCCCAGCTACTCCCCCTGCCCCCCCTCTTCTCCCCCTGCCACCCCAGCTGCCCCATCTTCTCCAAGCCACCCTAGCTGCTCCCTCTGCCTCCCCAGACTCTCCCCCTGCCACCCCTAGCTGCTCCCCCTCACCCCAGCTGCCTGGCTTCAGACGAGTTTTGGTTGGAGAAGTCTTCATGATGGCTGCGCCAGATGGAGAAGAAAGCAAAAAAGTGAGCGACGGCAATCAGAGAAGACGTCACCTGTGAGTCATTAGTAACTGCACTGTAATCACTTCTATTGTGTGCAGAGCCTGTGTACCATTGGGTCAGTGTATTGTTTGCGGTAGTGTACTGACACAGCCCTGCGGTCACTACAGTACACTAGCGCAAACTTTTAAACTAGGACCCAACTACAACAGCTGCAGGCACTACAACTCCCAGCATATCCTGAGGGCTGCAGACTGTCAGTACATGCTGGGAGTTGTAGTGCCTGCAGCTGTTGTAGTTGGGTCCTATACACAGGATGCTTTGTGGGAGATCAGAATACATAGATCTGTGGGGGCTCAGTGTATGGAAGTGACCCCAGAATGTCACTAATAGGGGATAGAACAAAAACATCTCCCCCCTATCCCCTATTAGTGCTGTTCTGGGGTCACTTCCCTGCACTGAGCCCCCACAGATCTATGTATTCTGATCTCCCACAACGCCTCCATGACCCAACTACAACAGCTGCAGGCACTACAACTCCCAGAACAGTCTGCAGCCCTCAGGATATGCTGGGAGTTGTAGTGCCTGCAGCTGTTGTAGTTGGGTCCTATACACTGGATGCTTTGTGGGAGATCAGAATACATAGATCTGTGGGGGCTCAGTGTAGGGAAGTGACCCCAGAATGTCACTAATAGGGGATAGAACAAAACCATCTCCTTCTATCCCCTATTAGTGATGTTCTGGGGTCACTTCCCTACACTGAGCCCCCACAGATCTATGTATTCTTATATGCCACAAAGCATCCAGTGTATAGGACCCAACTACAACTCCCAGCATGTACTGACAGTCTGCAGCCCTCAGGATATGCTGGGAGTTGTAGTACAGTGTAGACAGATGTATTGCTGGACCTTCAGGGCTTATGGTTGTCACCCACAGATGGCAGCCACCAGGAGCCTCTGCACACAGTGATTTATTATAGTCTCTCAGAGACTACAACTCCCAGCATACCCTGAGAGCTGTATAAATAGAGAGGGTTCTGAGAGTTTTAGTTCGACTGAAAAAGGGATTTGTCACAGATACAGATGAATCCAAGAAAGGAGCGGGGTCAACATGTCGTGTCTCACTGGTTCTATATTGGTGGGCCCCAAGGATCATTTCCTCTGGTGGGCCCCAGGTACCCCAGTCCCACACTGGACAGAAGCAGTCCCCAGACTAAGACGTCCCCGGCCTCCTTCCTTCCTCCATCACGTCTGTTTGATGAGAATAGCGGGCATCAAGCAGAGCGGCACACAAGTGCCAGGGTATATATCATGCATGTAACCGAGGGGGGGGGGGGGAGTGCCTCAGCGTGCAAAGTGCCTAGGGCAGCATGAACTCCAAATACAGGCCTGGGCGTGCTTGAGGTCTGCCTTTCATCCAGGTGACCCGGCGGCTTGCGTTTCACGTCAGCGGCACGCTGACATCATCCGCACGCAGCGCAGGTGTCTTCTGTAGTCCGCGCATGCACAGTACGGCGGGAGACGCCGCCGACGTACTGCACATGCGCGGACTCCGGAAGACGACGGCGCTGCGTGCGGATGACGTCAGCGCGCCGCCGATGTGAAACGCATGCCGCCGGGTCACGTGGATGAAAGGCAGACCTCAAGCACGCCCCTCTGGGCGTGATTACAGACACCCAGGACCTGTGACTGATTCTGCCGACCTTGACTAATTCCGCCCACCGTGACTACTTGCCAGAAATTTACATACAGCGCAGGACTTCTTCAAAGTAAGATTACTGACTGATGGAGGTGGGCACGGAGGTTACAGGGGGATGTTTAGGAAACGTGCTGGGTGATGTGCCAGCACGTTTCCTTATCTTAAGATGGATTTTCGGCGTGATTGGTTCCCTTTAAGAAATATTTAGTATTATTCTAGTGATTTAAAAAATATTTCTCAGAATTGCCTTCACAGACATATTAGCCAGAACACGCTGACAGCATCTGGTTCTCATGCCATTAGTCGTTTCTATTCCCTGCAGACATAAATAAAGAAATCTGAATAACATTCTATTTAAGATGTTTTATAGTAATAGCTGTAGTAAACTCCATAGGGAATTAACAGGAAAAGCAAATGTACTGCATAGTCATAAAATAAAATGCTGTACCCTAGTTAAATGATTACATGTAAGGACAAGATCCTCACCAGAGCTTTGTTTTTTCTCTCCTGGACTGCTCCTTACACACTGTTTAGGCGCCATTTGCATTTACAGTGTTAAATGCAGCCCACTGAACTGTACATCCCTTCTGTCCCGGTGTTATTTATTAGCTCTGCTTTATATAGATTGTTATTACTTCCCCAGACATGCAGTGTACATGGATACTGTATACCCCTTCAGCTTACTTGGTGCAGCTTACTTGGTGCAGCTCACAGGGCGGTAAAGTGCAGGGACCAGGCAGGGGCGTAGCTAAGAACAGATGGGCCCTGGTGCAAAACTTTAGCTTGGGCCCCCTTCCCACCCGATTAGGCACAGACAGAGCCTGCCCCACTGATTCAATAAGATTTATTCTGCGCCTTCGTTTTCGGCTCAAAGAATTCTCTAAGAGGAGCGTGGACGCTCATGAGAAATCCCATTGGATCAGTGGGACAGGCAGAATTTCAAGCGGCATACTTTGGCGCAGGCGCAGCTTGAAATGCTGCCTCTTCTGCTCTCTGTGAAAAGCATAAAACCCACTATATAAAAGCCAATACTACTATACAAGGGACAAACCAAATCAGCGAATTCTGACCACTTATTACCACCGTTTAAATATTTCATACCACCATAGCATAAATCACACAAGCATGGTTGCTATGCTTTTTTGGCATTTTCCATCTGACAACTTCGCTCTATGTATGTTAAAGCTGACTATACACAGTGTCATATATATATACAGACACACATATACACACACAATATAATTCCAAGCCAACGATCGGCACACCAGCTCACCAAGGTGCCAAGGGAATAGTCACATAAGTATAAGGAAATAAATCCCGGCACTCACGTATTGCGAAGCAAAATAAGATTCTGTGTTTTATTCACACATGGGACACTGCACGCGTCCCGGCCATCAGGCCTTTTTCAACAGCATACAAATGAACACAAGGTGCAGCTTTTTATTAGCATACAGGCTCACAATAATGACATCATCAGGTAAGTCATGAGAGTGACTCACAAAATCCTGAGTCATTAACCCATGATTAACCCTGTTACAATTTATATGAAAAATATGTAGCAAAGCATATAACATCTAGTCTTCAATATTAATATGGATTTTCTCCCAATTGTAGAAGCTGTAAATAAATGAACAAAAAAGTTTTTTCCTGGGCCTTTTACATCTAGTACTTCATGAGAATTATTTCATGTTTAGAGACACCTATTATGTCCAATTACGTGGTTCGGTGATGGGATCGAATGTGCCCCCCCCCCCCCATACGCAAATTGCTACATGGCTGACTTTGAAGAAAATTATGTATACACACATTCCTTGTTTCAACAACACGCCCGTATATGGCGTAGATTTATTGATGACATATTTTGCGTTTGGGAGGGGCCACTCGACCAGTAATTGTCTTTCTTTGACGACTTGAACACAGTGTGGGAGGAGCTTAATTTTACGATTTTATACAGTAAAGATAAGGTTAATTTTTTAGACACCACTTTTTTTTGATGAACAGAGACATTTATGTACTGATATTTATCGTAAGGAGACAGATCGCAATAGTCTCTTACTGTTCAGTAGTGATCCCCCCTATGCAACAAAACGAGCGATACCAATTTCACAATTTAAATGGGTAAGAAATATTGTGACCCATCCTGAGACCAGAGAAGTGAGATTAAGAGAAATGGAAGAGAAGTTCCTCATGAGAGGCTATCCCAGTAATATTTTAAAGTCTTTACTCAGTGAGGGTCCTAGACAGCCGAGACAACAGTCTAATCACATCCCATTCGTGAGGAAATTTCATCCTCTAAATTATAAAGTCGATACCACCAGGGGAGTAGCTAGGATTCACTGGGCCCCATAGTGAAAAATTGTAGGGGGCCCCCTCTCCCCAAAGCACAACACAAAGCTCAGTCCACTGTATTTACCTATAAGGGCCCATTAGGAACTGTTATAGTTAAATAGGTGCAGGGGCAGACAACCTTCTGTTTAACCCCTTATGTACTGCAGTGTGTAAGTAACCCAATGTTCAAAAGGCAGACATATCTGCTTTACTGTTGGTGCACTGATAGCCCCAGACCTCTTCACGGAGCTCCCACACATTTTCCTACTTTATTGTGGCAGGCAGCGGTCAGGGGTTATCAGTACAGTGAAACAGAGATCTCTTTGTCTTCTGCTTGTTAACTCTTTTCTTTGTGTTGCAGCATGTATGTAAACATTGGATCACTTATACACTGCAGTACATAAGGGGTTAAGCAGAAGGACACAAGACAGCTATTACCTTCTCCCCTGGGCCCCCCTGCTGCACGGGCCCCATAGCAGCTGCCTACCCTGCCTCTATGGTAGCTACGCCACTGGATACCACCATAAGGAAATATTGGCATATCCTACGGGATTCCCACCCAGATATTCCAGAGTTTAGAGACTTTCCTCTTATGTGCAACAAAAAAAGCACCAAATTTACATAATAAATTGGTTCGCGCAGATTTAGGGGTTGAACAAAAAGCATGGCGTCAACGGACACTGACAACTCAGAAGAATGGCACCTTTCCATGTCTGAATTGCCAGTCCTGTTCTAACATTATTCGGGGTGATACATTTTATCACACACACACTGGGAAAGAGTTTAAGGTTCGTGGCCACCATACGTGCAATAGTAGCTGTGTGATTTATTTAATCAAATGCCCTTGCGGTTTCCTATATATCGGTGAGACTATGCAAAGAATCAGACAGCGCATGAGCCAGCATAAGTCCATTATTCGATGTCGTAACACACTACTTCCTTTGCCAACACATTTTGAAAAATGTCATCATAATTTATCACAGTTTAAGTTCCAGATTATCGAGAAAGTACAGACTCCTAGACGTGGCGGTGATATTAAAAAACTTTTATTATACAGAGAGGCTTACTGGATTCGCGTCCTCAACACATTAGAACCGTATGGTTTGAACAGGGACTATGAAGTCAGACAGTTTTCATAAATGCTCTTTCTTTATGTTTATATATCTCCGAGGATTTTTCTTATATTATAATTGATTATATTTTGTTTTGTTCATTTATTTACAGCTTCTACAATTGGGAGAAAATCCATATCAATATTGAAGACTAGATGTTATATGCTTTGCTACATATTTTTCATATGAATTGTAACAGGGTTAATCATGGGTTAATGACTCAGGATTTCGTGAGTCACTCTCATGACTTACCTGATGACGTCATTATTGTGAGCCTGTATGCTGATAAAAAGCTGCACCTTGTGTTCATCTTTATGCTGTTGAAAAAGGCCTGATGGCCGGGACGCGTGCAGCGTCCCATGTGTGAATAAAACACGGAATCTTATTTTGCTTCGCAATACGTGAGTGCTGGGATTTATTTCCTTATACATATACACACACAACACACACACACGAACACACATACATTCAGGCTCATAAAGTATAAATGTGTAGGTGTGTGTGTATACACACACACATACACACACACATATATATATATATATATATATATATATATATATATATATATATATATATAGGCACATATTGTATATACCCAGGCACATACATCCATAGGGACTCATCCAGTCACATATACACACATGTCAGGCACACATATACCTATACAGAGACACACACACATATGCTGTACACATAAGCCCATACAGTTAGTGACATATACACATACCGTCAGGCACATACATATATAGAGACACATACAGTCACATACACACATACGGACAGGAAAATATATACTCATACAAACACATGCTGTAAATAAAGGTACAATACATACATTCTCATAAAGACATGCAGACATGAAAATGCATAGAGAGACACATACAATTGCATATATGCAGGCACATATAGTCAAGCACATATATACCCATACAGAGATACACACATCCCTGCTGTAAAGTCATATTTATTTATTTATATATATATATATATATATATATATATATATATATATATATATATATACTGTATATATATATATATATATATATATATATATATATATATATATATATACTGTATGTATATATATATATATATATATATATATATATATATATATATATGTATATATACACACAAACAGGGACACATATATACATACACACACTGCTGTACACTGAGGTACTTACATAGTCCTCCTCTTCTTTATGTTGCCGGGCAGTGTGTGGGCAGAGCTTCCTCCTGCAGGGGATCGGACTGCCCAGTAACCCCTTGTATGCTGTCTCCTCCTCTCCCCATCCTCCTAGGACTGGCAGCCATGGTAAGGCCATGTGCAGCAGATCTCCTTCCTCCTCCTCCAGCATGTAATGGGGTTGGGCCAACAGCAATCGCTGCTGCACAGAGTCAGTGCATTGTTTTGCCATCTGAGACAGCAGCGGCTTTCAGTCTGGCTATGGCCCCCAGCAACTGCTTAGGAAGCATGGGGGCCTGGAAGGGAGGGTGTCTGCTGCGCTGCCTGAAAAAAGTAGTAGTAGTGGTGGGAGGAAGGGGGCGGTGGGCCCCCCTAGCTAGGGGCTCGGTCGCCATGGCGACTGCTGCGACCCCTATAGATACACCACTGGGTCCAGGTGAACTAGAAAACTTTCCTTTCAAGGGCAAGTGAAAACATAAGTAGAAATAATACACGCTGTAGTCCATTAAACCCTGTTAATCTAAATATGTATTTAATCAATAATGATGAACTGGCCTGTATAATCGTCATATTTTCAAGCATACAGTGGTGCCTTGGGTTACGAGCATATTTCATTCCGGGACCAAGCTTGTAATCCAAAACACTCTTAAACCAAAGCAAATTTTCCCATAAGAAATTACTGATATGCAGATAATTGGTTTCACATCCCAAAAATAATGTTTTTATTCTGAACAACATGTAGAACAGATGAAACAAACATTGAGAAACAGGTGAATATGTGATATTATAATTTACTGTACAGTAAATTCAGCATGTGGAGTATAATGTATAGTAAGTGCATAAACCCGAAAAACACAGCAGCAGTTTGTACATACAGGATGGAACTGCAGATCCCCATAAAGCAGTACCATAGTAGAACAGGCTAAAATAGAGAAGCAGGGCTGCTTTCAGAGGTCTGCGTGGTCACATGACAGCAATGGGGAAGGGGTGTGTGTTCAGCATGGAAGTGAGATTCAGAGCTGTACAGTAGGACAGAGACAAAAACTTAATATACAGTAGTGTGAATGGCTGAGTGTAAGTGAAGGCAGATTATAGCAGCAGTGTGTATAGCTGAGTGTAAGTGCAGGTACATTATAGCAGCTGTGTGTATAGCTTAGTGTAAGTGCCGGGCCGGCACATTATAGCAGCACTGTGTATAGCTGAGTGTGAGTGCAGGCACATTATAGCAGCAGTGTGTATAGCTGAGTGTAAGTGCAGGCACATTATAGCAGGAATGGAGAGGATGGAAAACACAAGGGCTGACAGAGACTGCAGGAAGCATGAAGGTATGAGCAGGTTATATGTGAGCACAGTATAGCAGCACTCTCTGTCCGGGGAGAGAGGGTTTATAGCTATGAAGAGATTATCTCTACAGTCCTCTCCCCTGATGTAAGCCCCAGTCTGAGGCTGCGTTCACACTACGTATATTTGAGGCTGTATTTGGTCCTCAAGTCAGATCCTCATAGCAACCAAAACCAGGAGTGGATTGAAAACACAGAAAGGATCTGTTCACACAATGTTGTAATTGAGTAGATGGCCATCATTTAATGGCAAATATTTGCTGTTATTTTAACACAACGGCTGTTATATTGAAATAATGGCAGTTATTTACCGTTATATGACGGCCATCCACTCAATTTCAACATTGTGTGAACATAGCCTTTCTGTGTTTTCAATCCACTCCTGGTTTTGGTTGCTATGAGGCCTGAAATATACAGCCTCAAATAAACGTAGTGTGAACCCAGCCTACATCTGGATCTGCTATGATTTGGAAGGTGAGGGATACTTCCTGGGTCAGAGTCAAGTGCTGTAGACCATGCTGTGCAGGCCATACCCCTCCCCCACACACGCTCCCACCCAGTACAGGGAGCTCTTAAACCAAAGCAATGCTCTTAAACCAAGTTACAATTTTTAAAGCCTGTGAGCTCTTCTTGCAAAACACTCTTAATCCAAGTTACTCTTAAACCAAGGTACCACTGTATATGAGCATACAATCAGATTTTAATAAAATATAGTCAACATAAATGACTATGATCCAAAGGTTACAAATATACAGGAAAATTTATTAAAATGCAAATTACTGTAGAGCCCTCACAGGATAAATAGCAGAAAGAAAAGATTCACACCGAAAAAATATCATTAAAAAAATTAGAATATAAATATAAAAAAGTGACTAAATGTAAAAGGAAAAAGAGTTCATGATGAATAATTAGGGTGACAATATTGTCACATAAGATGAAAGATGATAATAATGCTGAGTATATGTCAAGCTCGCACTGTTAGAGGTTAAACAAGACCTGATAGTCCCGAGTTGTTGCTAAATATCTGGACTTTGTGGCAACATTGCAGACTGTAAGTTTGTTACAAAGAAGTGACAGAACTTGTTCCTGCTTGCATGACCACGGGAGATTAGATTACACAAAGAAAAGTAGTATCGGCTCCAAAGTGCCTCTGCATTGCGTACTTGTGGTGGAGTATTCACTCATTTGCACAATTGGCAAGGCCTCACTCTGAGTTGCCGTTCTATAACCAGCGTAGGTAGAACGTAGCACTTGCAGTCGTGCTGAATCTGTTGCTCCTAGCAGCACTGTGTTTATAGAAAAAGTCTATGTTAGGTTTCTGAGCAACTCAAAGCACAGTCCCCTTGTACTTGTTGGTGTTTGTATAAGGTCAAATGCATTTCAGGGTTCAGGATCTATTTTTTATGAGAGGCAATGTAAATGAGCATTTAAAGTCAGTTACCTGCTGTTTCCTATCTATATTTATATTTTTATTATGAAGTACTTCACTTTAAAGGGGTTATCCAATGAAAATCTTTTTCTTTCAAATCAACTAATCAGAAAGTTATAAATATTTGTAGTTTACTTCTATTAAAAAATCCTAAGTCTTCCCATACGTATTAGCTCCTATATGTCATGCAGGAAATGTTTTATTCTCAGTCTGACACAGTGCTCTCTGCTGACATCTCTGGCCGAAACAGGAACTCTGTCTTGGTTTTCTATGAATCCCCATAGAAAACCTCTGGACAGTTCCCGTCTTGGCCAGAGATGTTAGCAAAGAGCACTATGTCAGACTGAAAATAAAACATTTCCTGCAGGACATACAGCAGCTAATAAGTATGGGAAGACAGAGATATTACCGTGGGAAGCCCAGCGTGCACTGCTGAGGTGAGTCCGACGCTGCTGAGATGAGTCCAACGCCCATGGAGAATGAAGGCTCCATTCATTCTCTATGAGCGTCAGACTCATCTCATCTCACCCATCTCAGCAGCGCGCGCGCCAGACTTCCCACGGTGATATCTCCATCCCAGGACTGGCTGAAGAAGCGGGAGTTTCAGAACAAGGTGAGTATAAGGGGCTCTAGCTGGGGGTTTGGCTGGGCTCTGACCCGGTATGGGGGATGACAGGTTCCCTTTAAAGAAAAAAAAAAGGCGAAGAGGGAAAAGATGACCCTGCTCTTTGCTCCTTTATTACTTTAGGGACTGCCAAATGCTTTCCAGTTCCATGGTCAGAAGCATTTGGTGGCCCCACAGAGAAGGAATGGAACAGTGAATGATCTATTCATTGCGGGACAATTGCACCACCATTCTTAGAATCGGTCCCCCCCCCCCCAACAATCGGCTTATTGTGCCGTCTCTTATGGATAGTGGATAACAAGTTCAGATGGCAATACCCCTTTAAATAGTAAAACAGCAACAGCTGGAGCAATGTTCTTATTAAGCAGCTGCCTCAGCTTTTAGAGTTAAGTTTTTTGTTTTCTCTGTTTATAAACCAGCACTGAGCACATGACGTGTATTAATTACATCTTAATTTTAATTACATCAATTGTAATTGTGCTCAGTATAAAATGTAAATGATTTTCTGCATATTTATTCCTCAATGTATGTTTATGTAATATAGATCATCCAAAAGTCGCTGATATTTATAACAATAGTGTATTTACATAAGGACAAAAATAGCATATGTTCATATTATCTGTTCTACAATCTTTCTCATGACCTGTGTGTACATTGCATCACTTATCTTAAGTGGCATTCTAGGGATTTCTACTTAACCCTTTGAGGACCAGGCCCAAAATGACCCAGTGGACCGCGCAAATTTTGATCTTAGTGTTTCCGTTTTTCCCTCCTCCCCTTCTAAGAGCTCTAGCACTCTCAGTTTTCTATCTACAAGACATGTGAGAGCTTATTTGTTACAGGAATAGTTGTACTGTGTAATGGCGTCATTCATTTTACCATAACATGTATGATGGAATTCCAAATATATTATTTATGAAGATATAAATAGGTGAAATCGTAAATAAGAATGCAATAACGTTTGGGGGGTTCCTGTGTCTATGTAATGCACTATATGGTAACAGCAACATGACACTATTATTCTATAGGTCAGTCCGAACACAACCATATGCAGGTTACACAGATTCTCTAATGTTATATATGTATTTTTTTATGAAATCCTTTTTTTTGGCAATTAAATATTAATAAAATGGGCCTATTATGACGCTTATAACGGTTTTATTTTTTCACCTACGGGGCTGTATGGGGTGTCATTTTTTCCGCCATGATCTCTAATTTTTATTAATACCATATTTGTGAAGATCGGACGTTTTGATCACTTTTTATTGATTTTTTTAAATATATAATGTAACATAAAATCGGTAATCTGCGCACTTTTTCCCCTCTTCGTGTACGCCGTTTACCGATCACAATGACGCTTGTTATATTTTAATAGATCGGACAATTACGCACGCTATGGTATATTATATGTTTATCTATTTATTTATTTTTATATGTTTTATTTATATAATGGGAAAGGGGGGTGATTTAGACTTTTATTGGCGGAGGGGTTTTGGGGTAGTGTAATAGTGTTTTGAACTTTTTTTTTTTTTACACTTTTGAAGTCCCTTTTGGGGACTTTTACATACAGTACTTTGATTTGTACACTGATGATTGCTATGCCATAGGCATAGCATTGATCAGTGTTATCGGCGATCTGCTCATTGAGCCTGCCTGTACATTGAGTTTCAACGATCGGGACCCCCGCAGTCACACTGCGGGGGTCCCAATCGGTAAGTGACAGGGGACTCCCCCTGTCACTTACACTCAAACGCCGCGGTCGTGCCAGCGTGTCATTACCGGTGAGGTCCCGGCTGCTGTTTGCAGCCGGCCCCCACCTGCTATGAAGCGCGCTCCGCTGCGAAGTACGCTTCATAGCGGGAGAAACACCCAGGACGTAAGGTTACGTCATGGGTCGTCTGGGACAGACTTCCATGACGTAACCCTACGTCCAGGGTCGTCTAGGGGTTAAAGAACCTCAGTTTATTTTCTATAGGTCCTATGGCATTGTGATAATAAAACATGAAGAATTTGACATAATATGGATCAGTTTATTCCTGCATGTGTGTTACTGGATGGCACTTGCTCTGCATATGCTCTGTTCAGCGTACTGTAGCATTTTGGGGTGTAGCACTTGCACTTTATTGCCATTACATGCATTTATGCTGATGAGTTTATGGAATGCTTATTCATTATATGCACATGCACTTTATTTTTATTTATTTTTTTTATTTTTTTTTTCAATTCTGAGTTTTATTAGTTTTAACATTTTTTTTTACATGGAATAACAAAAAGGTCTTTTCAACATAGACCAACAGTATGTGTGATAAAAGAAAGTAGGACATTACAATACTAAGGTTGTTACCAAGTCGGTCGGACTGGACATGGAGTATTTAGAAAACTAGCAACAGCAAGTTTGAGATGAAGGACCAACCTCAGAAGTTGGGGACCTTGTATTGTAAATGAACAACAATCATAACATAAACTGATGATAATATAGAGAACATGAATAAAAGGAAAATCAAATAGGAGGGCGGGGTAAGGAGACAGAGAGGAAAGAGGGAAGGGGAGGGGGGGAGATAGACTCGTTGTCACCAAGCATTGAGAGGGAGTGGGGGGGGGGATGAGGAGGGGAGGGGGGGAGGAATCAAAGGAGGTTTAGTTTATTCTTGACTAGTACCTTGTATGTCCTGTGATGTTTGGGGGGAGGTGCTGGTAAGAGGGGTAGGGGAGGGGGGAATCCAAGACTGGTAGCACTGCGAGGTGATCCAAGGGTCCCATGTTTTCAGAAAGGAGTTGTGGGTCCCATTTTCCCTGCCTGATAGTTCCTCAAATCGGCAAATCTGATTCACCTTAGTACCCCATTCGGAGATGGAGGGTGGTGTAGTTTGTTTCCATTTTAGGGGAATCAAAGATTTAGCAGCTGCTAAGAGATGCGTTATTAGATTGTGTTTGGAGGGTTTATATTGTTGTGAAGGTCTACTCAACACAATCTGGTCCAAGGATAGCTTAAACGTATTGGACATGACTGTGTTTATAGTCTTCTCCACCTGCCTCCAAAAGGGGGCTATTAGGGGGCATAGCCACCAGATGTGTGATAATGAACCAGTATGTGATAGACAGCGCCAACACTTGTCGGTGGGGGAGAGTTTATAGGCATGCAGCCACTCTGGAGTTTTATACCATCGGGACAATAATTTGTAATGGTTCTCTTGTAGAAGCACATGCACTTTAGATCTCTTGTGTCCCAGTAGTGTGGTCTCCCACCTCCCAGGTCTTGTTTTTAGCAATTTTTGTGGTAGATTTAGTAAAGTTATAAAGTTGTTTTTTTTTAATATATATTTGTGTCATCTGGTATTATTCAAGGTTCGTTATACTAGATACTGTAGGTGTTATAATATGGATCAGATTACACATATTGTTTACTTTATATTTGCACTGGGAAAGAAACTGATAGCTTGTATGACTTAGACACTATACCAGGAGTTTTTTTCCTGGTAGCAATCATATACACAATGGGTGCTTTGAGGTTTGTGATCCAGATGTCCACATAATGGCACCCATCTCTTAAAATCCTTATTTTTCTAGTAGTACCATAAGAGTTGTTTTTCACAGCTCGCACATGGCCTGTGTTCTTGAGAAAGTGTCAGAGTGATGTGAAACGGTTGTAGGCCATATGGAAGCTATGAGTACCAGCTTTAATAATACTGCAATCAAAGCAAAGAGACTCTGTGAGTGCCACTATATTCTTATACACTACCTGTCAGGAACTTACCTTGCCTGGATCCAGAGACGTCTCCTTCCAGCTCGGCTCCGGCGGTCGACTCAGGAGCGCGCCGTCGCTCCGCCCGCCAGAGCCGAGTGACGTCACAGAGTCCCGACGGCGTTCCTAGCTCACGTGACTGTTAGTCGGCCGGCACGCAGCTGCAGTGTATTGCACTCAGGCTGAGTGACAGGTCGCCCGGGCGCTCAGCCTGCAGTGCACCAGCTGCAGTAAGGCTGGACTCAGGAGGCCTGAACATTTAGCCTTTGGTCTGGGCTCCTGGTCCAGTAGTAAATCGCTGGCTATTAGGTTAACTCCTGGTCCCAGCTCTCCCCAGTCTATTCCTGCGTTCCCCGTCCTATTTCCTTCTGCCTGTTTTCTCATGTTCTTGACCCTCCGCCTGACCTGTGACTATTCTTTGCTTGCCGATTCTGTACTGCGTTGCCCGTGTGGTTTGACCTGGCTTTGTTCACTACTCTCTATTGTGTTTTGTTTGTCTGTTGTGTTTTGTGTCCCACGTACTCAGTGCAGGGAACGTCTTCGTGGTTGTCCGCGACCGCCTAGGGTCGACTGAGGCAATTAGGCAGGAACAGTGGGTGGATTCAGATTAGGGCCTACTGTCTGGTCGTATTTGTCCCCGCTGACACTACCTGTGGACTGTCTACTTTATAATTTGCGGAACCTTTTGTGTGGTCCATATAGGGATGTAACAGTTACAACGTATTCACTTTGTAAATAATTTGACAAATTTTATTGTACATTCTTCCTAAAGAGAAACTAACAAAAGCTTACAAAGCTTTAACCTGCTGTAATGTTTCCATAGCATACAGGACACAGATAATTTTCTTGTGCAAATGAGGCAATCTGGGGGCTGGACTAACACCTTCAGTGCACTGATTCACCCCACGGGCCCTCCTTTCCTAATGAACATTGTGACAGTGCTCTATGGTGCTCTCATTCCACACTCTGCAGTGATAAATATTTACAGTTTTGCTCAAAAGTTTACATACCCAGCAGATTTTTGCTTTCTTGTCCTTCTTTCACAGAATATGAACAACACAAAAACTTTTTTTCCACTCATGGTTAGTGGTTGGGTAAAGCAATTTATTGTCTAAGTATTGTGTTTTTTCTTTTCGTGCTGACAGAAAGAGAAAATTAAAGGATTTGTCTGGGACTTTTAACCCCTTAGTGACCGCCGATACGGCTTTCTACGGCGGTCACTAATGGTCCTTATTCTGCTGCCATCAGCTTTTTACGGCGATGGCAGAGAATAAGGCTGCGGGGCCGGGACGGCCCCCACCCCATCCCCCCGGCTACCGGAGGTAGCTGAGGGGTTGGGGCAGTGTGTGGGGTCCGTCCCGGCCCCCCCCCTTACCGACGATCGCCGCTATTAACGTTATAGCGGCGGCCGTCGGTAAAGGGGATTACCGGTGCCGCCGCCGCCTTTCATCTCCCCCCGCCGTGAATCTACGGCGGGGGGAGATGAAATAAGTGTATATCAGACCCCAGATCAGACCCCCCTAGTGCCCCGATAACTAACCCCCCTCCCCCGGCGGCCATCATTTCCAAGATGGCCGCCGCCATCGCTGTGAACCGACTAATGTCGGTTCACAGCGATTACAAAGTTAAAATGAATGAAAGCCCATGCTCTCCGCCACCGGAGGTAGCGGAGAGCATGGGGCAGTCATCGGGGACCCCCCTGTGGGGTCCCGGTACAAGCGATCAGCGGTATATACTATATAACGCTGATCGCTTGTGCCATGTGCTCCCGGCACTTTTTATCCCCTGTCACCATAAATGATTGGTGACAGGGGATAAAAAGTGATGTCCCCCCACCCCCCAAGTCGCCCCCCACCCCCCCTGTCACCCCCGTCCCCCAGTCACCCCCCCTTCCCCATATACTCACCGGATCCACGGAGCTCCTTCCTCCTCGACATCCTGGCTGGTTATGAAGTGCGCATGCGCTTCACAACCAGCCAACTCTGAAAATTTAAAGTGACAGAGACCAATTTGGTCTCTGTCACTGAACTATGATTACTGTGATAGAAAATATCACAGTAATCATAGTAATACAGTGAAAATGAATATGTAAAGTACAAAAAGTGACAAACATACAAAAAAAATAAAACACACACTTTTTATTATAGTAATAATTGCAGTTTACTCCCAAATTACCCCTAATCCCTCCCCAGATTACCCGTAACCACCGCACGTTGCCCGTAACCACCGCACGTTGCCCGTAACCACCGCACGTTGCCCATAACCACCGCACGTTGCCCGTAACCACCGCACGTTGCCCGTAACCACCGCACGTTGCCCGTAACCACCGCACATTGCCCGTAACCACCGCAAATTGCCAGTGACCCCCTCCAGATTGCCCGTAACCACCCCAAATTACATGTACCCACCCCAGATTACCTATAAGCACTTCAGTTTATCAGTAACAATCCCAGTTGTCTGTAACCCTTCCAGGTTGCACATAACCCCCCCAGGTTCCCCGTAATCATGCCAGATTACATGTAACCCCCCCAGATTGCACGTAACCACTGCGCGTTGCCTCTGACCACGCCACGATGCCTCTGACCACGCCACAATGCCTCTGACCACCGCACGTCGCCTCTGACCACCGCACGTCGCCTCTGACCACCGCACGTCGCCTCTGACCACCGCACGTCGCCTCTGACCACCACACGTCGCCTCTGACCACCCCAAATTGCCAATGACCCCCTCCAGATTGCGGTGCCCATGTCAGATTACAGGTACCTACCCCAGATTGCCTATAAGAACTTCAGTTTATCCGTAACCACCCCACATTGCCCGTAACCACCCCACGTTGCCCGTAACCACCCCAGATTGTCAGTAAGCACTGCAGGTTGCGTGTAACCACCCCACGTTGCCCGTATCCACCTCAGATTGTCTGTAAGCACTGCAGGTTGCCCGTAACCAGCCAACGTTGCCTGTAAGCACAGCAGGTTGCCCGTAACCACCCCACGTTGCCCGTATCCACCCCAGATTGTCTGTAAGCACTGCAGGTTGCCCGTAACCACCCCACGTTTCCCGTAACCATCCCAGATTGTCTGTAAGCACAGCAGGTTGCCCGTAACCAGCCCACGTTGCCCGTTACCAGCCCACGTTGCCTGTAACCAGCCCACGTTGCCTGTAACCAGCCCACGTTGCCTGTAACCAGCCCACGTTGCCGTAACCACAGCAGGTTGCCCGTGACCACCACACGTTGCCCATAACCACCACACGTTGCCTGTAACCACCCCGCGTTGCCTGTAACCACAGCAGGTTGCCCGTGACCACCCCATGTTGTCCGTAACCACCCCAGATTACCTGTAACCACCTCAGGTTGCCCATAAACACCCCTGGTTGCCCGTAACCACCCCACATTACCTGTAATCTCATTTTTTTTATTTTATTTTAGTAACTGCGCTATTCTAATAACCATTACTAGCTGCGGTTTTGCTCCTGTAAATTGGCGCTCCTTCCCTTCTGAGCCCTGCTGTGTGCCCATACAGTGGTTTATGCCCACATATGAGGTACCGTTTTACTCAGGAGAACCTGCGTTACAGATTTTGGGGTACGTTTTCTCTCCTGTTCCTCGTCAAATTGAGAAATTTCAAACTAAACCAACATATTATTGGAAAAATTCGAGTTTTTCATTTTTACTGGCCAATTTTGAATACTTTCCTCTAATACCTGTGGGGTAAAAATGGTCACCACACACCAAGATGAATTCTTTGAGGGGTGCTCTTTCCAAAATGTGGTGACTTTTGGGGAGAATCTATTCTGCTGACACTACAGGGGCTCAGAAAACGCACCTGGCGCTCAGAAACTTCTTCAGAAAAATCTGCACTGAAAATGCTAATTGGCGCTCCTTCCCTTCTGAGCCCAGCTGTGTGCCCATGCAGTGGTTTATGCCCACATATGGGGTACCGTTGTACTCAGGAGAACCTGCTTTACATATATTGGGGTGACATTTCTCTCCTGTTCCTCGTGAAATTGAGAAATTTCAAACTAAAGGAACATATTATTGGAAAAATTCGAGTTTTTCATTTTTACTGTCTACTTTTGAATACTTTCCTCAAATACCTGTGGTGTCAAAATGCTCACCACACCCCAAAATAAATTCTATGAGGGGTGCACTTTCCAAAATGGAGTGACTTATTGGGAGATTTTACTCTGCGGACACTACAGGGGCTCTGCAAACGCACCTGGCACTCGGAAACTTCTTCAGCAAAATCTGCATTGAAAAAGCTAATTGGCGCTCCTTCCCTTTTGAGCCCTCCTGTGTGCCCATACAGTGGTTTACGCCCACATATGGGGTACCATTGTACTCAGGAGAACCTGCGTTACAAATTTTGTGGTACTTTTTTCCTCTTGTTCCTCGTGAAATTGAGAAATTTCAAACTAAACGAACATATTATTGGAAGAATTCAAGTTTTTCATTTTTACTGTCTTCTTTTGAATACTTTCCTGTAATACCTGTGGGGTCAAAATGGTCACCACACACCAAGATGAATTCTTTGAGGGGTGTACTTTCCAAAATGGGGTGACTTATGGGGGGTTTTCTCTCTGCTGACACTACAGGGGCACTACAAACGCACCTGGCGCTCAGAAACTTCTTCAGCAAAATCTGCATTGGAAAAGCTAATTGGCGCTCCCTTCCTTCTGAGCCCTGCTGTGTGCCCATACAGTAGTTTACGCCCACATATGGGGTACCGTTGTACTCAAGAGAACCTGCATTACAAATTTTGGGGTGCTTTTTTGTCTCATATTCCTTTTGAAAATGAGAAACTTTAATCTAAACGTATATATTATTGGAAAATTAAAATTTTCAATTTTTTTACTGCCTAATTGTGAATACTTTCCTCCAGCCCCTGTAGGGTTAAAATGCTCATTATACCCCTAGATTAATTCTTTAAGGTGTTTAGTTTCCAAAATGGGGTCACTTATGGGGGTTTTCAGGATACCAGACTTCTAAATCCATTTAAAAAAAGAACTGGTCCCTAAAAAAATCAGTTTCACGAAAATGTGATAATTTGCTGATAAATTTCTAAGCCCCATAACACCCTAAAAAAGTAAAATATGTTTACCAAATTATGCCAGAATAAAGAAGACATATTGGTAATGTGACTTAGTAACTAATTTATGTGCTACGACTTTCTTTTTTTAGAAGCAGAGAATTTCAAAGTTCATAAAATGCAAATTTTTTCAATTTTTCATGATATTTTGATGTTTTTCACAAAAAACACACAAAATAGTGACCAAATTTTGCCACTAACATAAAGTGCCATATGTCACAAAAAAACAATCTCAGAATCGCTAGCATACGTTAAAGCATCACTGAGCTATAAGAGCATAAAGTGAGACAGGTCAGATTTTGAAAAATTAGCCTGGTCATTAAGGCCCAAACTAGCTGCAGCACGAAGGGGTTAATTAAACTAGCATTTCATTGACTTCTGTGGGTGCTGCATGTCTTATATACACTTTTGTTACTTATTTCTTGTGTTCTTAGGTTCAGTCACATAACCATTTTGCTTGCGATTTGTTTATTTCCTGTGATGTCACATTCAATATCAATTTCCTGTTCCTTAACAGAACATGATCTCAGGTGGAGTCATCAGGTGGGTGGGGTAGGTAGGCAGGCTTGAAATACGCAATGATCTTAGCCTTGCTTCTGTACGTGGAGCTAATTTTGGAGCTCAATAGAAGCTTTAGCAGAAATGGCAACTGGAGATAGAAGAGAACAGGGGCTAATAGCAACCTTGTGGGTGGCACAGTGCCCTGGTGGTGTTGAACTTAAACAAGGTAGCTATCAGCCCCTGCTCTCCTCGATTTTATCCTATCCTTTCTGCTACAGCTTCTACTGAGCTCCAATATTAGCTCCGCCTACAGAGGCAGGGCTAAAATCAATGTGGAATTTCAGCCTGCTAATGGGAGGGACACCTGCCCCACCAAACTAATGACTCTACCTGCGATCATGTTCAGAGGAAGGAACAGGAAACAGATATTGAACGTGACATCAGAGGAAGTAAACAAATCACATGCAGAGTGGTCATGTGACTGAGCCTGAGAACACAAGAAGAGATAGAAATAAATAATGAACATGTATAAAGAATATGCAACACTGCCGAAGTAAGGACAATGCTAGATTATTGAAAAGTCCCGGACAACCTATTTAAATAGGAAACCTCTAAAAAATTTAAATACATGGCAATTTTAACAATGTATTAACACATAGATATGGTAAATTAAAAATCTCCTATAGTGCCAACTGTATGACAACATTGCCAATTAATACATTTCAAAAGAAGATCCAGAATATCTAAATGAAAACATATCTAATACTGAAACTAAATTCAGTTTTTCCCTGTTACATTGCTAAGACTAATCTTGAATTTTGTTTGTTCAATTAAAAGATTTACTTTGTTTAATATGTTAAATCCTAATGGCGGAATAGTTTAACTGTATTTCAAAAGCATTGTAGATCTGTGCCATTAAATTACTCCCTGTGTTATGTATATTTACTGCTCCTTGTATAAATCCTCATTAGCTGCTAATGTTTGATAAACACATGTAAAACTATGCAAAACTAGATGAAGGAAAATATTTAAAGTGTCCTTGTCATTTAAAAATTTGTTGGACAGCGCTGAGAAGTTCTGGCGGATTCCGTCGCTTGTACCCGCTTGCGGCGGCGCGCATCCTCCCCCGTCCCATAGACTCAATTCTTGTCAATACTTTTGGGGATAGTGGAATTGGCCCGGCCATAGAATGGTGTCTATGGCATGGGCAAAGATGCGCGCCGCTGCAAGCTGGTACGAGTGACGGAATCTGTCTGAACTTCTCTGCATGGATTCCGTAGTGTCACCCCCTTTCCCCATGTTATAATTAAAAATAAATAAATAAACATATTTTGTATCGCCGCTTTCTAATCGCCCGAACTATTAATTTATCATATTCCTGATCTCACACGGAAAACGGCGTAATCGCAAAAAAATCCAAAATTTGCATTTTTGGTCTCATCAAATCCAGAAAAATTGTAATAAAAAGCAATCAAAAAGTCACATATGCGCAATCAAGGTACCAATAGAAAGAACACATCATGGCGCAAAAAATTACACCTCACACAGCCCCATAGACCAAAGGATAAAAAAACACTAAGCATAGGAATAGAGCGATTTTAAGGAACATATATTTTTTAACAATGGTTAGAATTTTTTACAAGCTATCATGTAAAATAAAAGTTATACATGTTACATATTGTTGTAATCGTAACGACTTAACCCCTTAACGACATCAGGCGTAAACTTACGCCCTTGCGCCCTGGTACTTGCCGCATCAGGGCGTAAATTTACGCCCGATGTTTCCCCGATCGCTGCGTGTTCACACACAGCGGTCGGGGAAGATGGCCTGCTATAAATCATAGCAGGCCATCTTAGCTTCACGGCACGGGGGTGGTTAACACCCCCCGTGCTTACGATCGCCGCTATAGGCTGATCAATTCAGATCAGCCAATAGCGGCGATCGGAACCTTTCCGGGTCATCGGCGACCCGATGACCCGGAAAAACATGGCGGTCGGTGCTGTCCGAGGACGGCACCGACCGCCATTACTGTAAAAAGTAATGGTGATCGCCGTGCCACCGGCCCGATCGCCGTGAACGGCCGGCTGGCCGTTCACGGCGATCGGGCCGGTGGCACGGCGATCAGAGTCCCACAAAATAGTAAATACCTGCCCTGGACCCCTCAGCTAGGTAGCCGAGGGGTCCAGAGCAGGTATTTGTACATTACTCACCTGTCCCGGGCTCCTGATCAGCGTCTTCCGGGTTCGCGGCATCCTCGTCTTCGTTCGGGTCTTCGGCTTCTTCCGTGACGTCACGTTCGGCTTCTCTCGGCTATTTTTGGCTCCAGCGTCGGCTATTTCCGTATTTTGCGCTCTGCTGCCCTCTAGCGGCTGATATGTGTAATACACTTATCAGCAGCTACAGGGATGTTCAGAATGTAGAATTTTTTTTTTTTTTTCTTTTCAAATTTTTTTTTTTCTATTTTCCGCACCCTATCGCCGCTGAGTGTTGATCAGCATCGCACGAAAGTGCGCTGCTAATCAGCAACTCCTCCTTTTTGGCGTAGGGTGTTTTTTTTTCTATATTCTACTGCCACAGTCTGCTAATAAGTGCCGCACATAAGTGCGGCATTTATCAGCAACTCCTTTGTTGGCGTAGGTTTTTTTTTTATACTTACTGTAAAAAAACACGTAAAAAACACTACATTACACCACACTACATTGAATAAAGTTTGACACTACACCACTACATACCCCATATACTAATCCCCGTATAAAGATGGCCCCCAGGGTGTTTTCGGCGTCAGAGGGATACGTTATTGCCTCCGACACCGAAACAGCCAGTGAGGATGAATGGGGGATCCTTCTTTCCTCCATTCATCCTCATCATCCTCATCATCCAGTGACATGTCTGGGGGTAGCGTAGCGTACGCTGCCCCCCAGACACGTCTTTTCCGCCAGTACCGTCCCAATAAGAGATGACGGTATGGTGTGAAATTCTACAAACTGTGTGAGAGTACCTCAGGGTACACTTACAGATTTAGGGTATGTGCACACTGCGGAATGGCGAAGGATAACCCTTTGTGCATTCCACAGCTGGCACCCGCCGGCGGACTGATGCGGGCGCGCGTCTCCATCCGTGTCATAGACTCCATTCTATGCACAGGCGGAATCCGTCGTCCATCCAAAGAATAAACACGTTGGACGGAGAGCGGAATCCGTCCGTGCATAGAATGGAGTCTATGACACGTGTGGAGACGTGCGCCTGCATCAGTCCGCCGGTGGGTGCCAGCTGCGGAATGCACGAAGGGTTATCTGTCGCGATTCCGCAGTGTGCATGTACCCTTAGAGTGTATGTAGGAAGGGACACCCGAATCCAGCCCCCAGATGCCCCCTCCCCCCCCATCCTCGGAGTTAGTGGGAAGATCGTCCGGGAACTGATCTTCCCACTGCTGGATAAAGGTCACCACCTGTACGGGGATAACTTTTATACCAGCACCCCCCTCCTCTGGTCTCTCGCTGCCCGAGCTACTGTAGCTTGCGGCACCATCCGAACATATCAGAAGTAGTAATAGCGCCCTAATATTTAGCAGCCATGGAGCGGACCCAGCGCTTCTGGATATGAAGGACCCCGTATCGCACCAGGACAACATTTTCCAGGTGACGTCCCCCACACTGGAGAAAGGGAGACCCCAGAAGAAGTGCAGAGTGTGGGGTAACAGGGGGATCAGGAAGGACACCATTTTCCCGTGTGACACCTGTCCTGATCGCCCCGACCTCTGCATACTGGATCGCTCCAAGGCGCACCACACGTCATTGGAGTTCTACATTATCTAAATTCTGTCCCTTATTCCTATTTCAGGGGTCACGTTGATCCAGGGATTATTCTGATCGCCATTATGGAGTCAGGAAGGAATTTTTTCCCTGTGATGAGGCTACTGTCGTCTGCCTTACGAGGGTTTTTTTTTGCCTTCATCTGGATCAACACAGGTTGAATTTGATGGACACCTGTCCAACCTTATAAACTAATAATTGGCCTAATACCCCCAAATAAATTAGAATTGTCCCTTTTCCCCAGCTAAGTAGGTATGGCCGCCATTCCCATTAGAGGATGCCATTTTACAATTACAAAGCCTCTGTGCGGCCAGGACAGTAGAAACCCCCCACAAGTGACCGCATTATGGAAACTACACCCCATAAGGAATCTAAGAAGGGGGGCAGCGGGGATATGGCCCCCTGGTGACGGCCACATTTGGGACGTGAAAATGAAAAAAAATTGTATTTTTTATTTTCTCGGCACATGTTCTACGTAAGTGCCCGTCACCAGTGGGGTCCATATGCTCACTGCACCCCTTGTTAGATTCCTTATGGGGTGTAGTTTCCAGAATGGGGTCACTTGTCGGGGGTTTCTACTGTCCTGGCAGCACAGGAGCTTTGTAATTGCGACATGGCCTCCATCCTCCATTCCAGCCTCTAAATGGCGCTCTGTCCCTTTGGTGACTTGCCCTGTGCCCATATGGCACATTATGCCCACATGTGGGGTATTTTCGTACTCAGGGGACACTACCCTACACGTTTTGTGTTCATTTTCTTTTTTAACCCCTTGTGGAAATGGAAAAAAATCAAGGCTAGACCAACATTTAGTGTAATTTTTGTAAAATTTTTACTCTAAATCATTAATCTTGTCATGTTTTTTCATTTTCACAAGGGGTTAAAAGATAAAAAAAAAACATTTAATGTGTAGAGCAATTTCCCCTGAGTACGGAAATACCCCACATGTGGACATAAAGCGCCATGCGGGTGCAGGGTAAGCCTCCGAAGGGAAGAAGCGCCATTTGGTTTTTGAAGGCTGGATTTGGATGGAATGGATTTCGAGGGGCCATGTTGCATTCAAAAGGCCCCTGTGTTGCCAAGACAGTTGAAACCCCCCACAAGTGACCCCATTATGGAAACTGCACCCCTCAAGGAATGTAACAAGGGGTGTAGTGAGCATATGGACCCCACTGGTGACGGACACAAATGTGGAACAATGTGGCGTGAAAATGAAATATTACATTTTTTACACTATAATGTTGGTTTAGCCTTGAATATATCATTTTCACAAGGGGTTAAAAGAGGAGAAAAAAAACTAAATGTGTAGCGCAATTTTCCCCTAATCCGTAAATACCCCACATGTGGACATAAAGCACCATTCGGGTGCAGGGCAAGCCTCCGAAGGGAAGGAGCACCATTTCGTTTTTGAAGGCTGGATTTGGATGGAATGGATTTTGAGGGGCCATGTTGCATTCAAAAGGCCTCTGTGTTGCCAAGACAGTTGAAACCCCCCACAAGTGATCCCATTATGGAAACTACACCCCTCAAGGAATGTAACAAGGGGTGTAGTGAGCATATGGACCCCACTGGTGACGGGCACAAATGTGGAACAATGTGGCGTGAAAATGAAATATTAAATTTTTTGACACTCTAATGTTGGTTTAGCCTTGAATTTATCATTTTCACAAGCGGTTAAAAGAGAAAAAAAACACACAATATGTGTAGAGCAATTTCCCCCGAGTCCGTAAATACCCCAAATGTGGACATAAAGCGCCATGTGGGCGCAGGGCAAGCCTCCGAAGGGAAGGAGTGCCATTTGGATTTTGGAGGTTGGATTTGGCTAGAATGGATGATGAACGCCATGTCGCATTTACAGAGCCCTCGTGCTGCCAAAACACTGGAAACCCCCCACAAGTGACCCCATTCTGGAAACTGCAGCCCTCAGGGAATCTAAAAAGGGGTGCAGTGAGGATATGGACCCCTTGATGACGGGCACATTTGTGCCATGAAAGTGAAAAAATGAAATTTTTCCCTTTCACGTCACATTGTTCCACATTTGTGCCCGTCACCAGTGGGGTCCATATGCTCACTGCACCCCTTGTTAGATTCCTTGAGGGGTGTAGTTTCCAGAATGGAATCACTTGTGGGGGGTTTCCAGTGTCTTGGCAGCACGAGGGCTCTGTAAATGCGACATGGCCCTTGAAATCCTTTCCAGTGAAATTCAGCTTCCAAAAGCCAATTGGCGCTCCTTCCCTTTGGAGGCTCGTCCTGCGCCCCCTTGGCACTCTATCGCCACATGTGGGGTATTTCTGTACTCGGGAGAAACTGCACTACACATTTTTTGTCTTTTTTTGCCTCTTATCCCTTTAAGAAAATGAAAAATTGAAGGCTAGAACAACGTTTTAGTGTAAAAAATAAATTTTTCTTTTTTCACGCCATATTGTTCGGAAAATCTGTGAAGCACCTGTGGGGTGCAGATGCTCACCGCACCCCTTGTTACATTCCTTGAGGGGTGTAGTTTTCTAAATGGTGTCCCTTTAGGGGTGTTTTTTAGGTTTTGACACCCCAGAGCCTCTGCCAACCTGAAGTGGTACAGTCAAAAATGACCAAATATAACGGAGGCGTTGAAATTCACTAGGCGCTCCCTTATATCTGAGGCTTGTGGTTGCGTCAAATAGCGCAATAGGGCCACATATGGGGTATTTCTATAAACTGCAGAAACGGGGCAATAATTATTGGGGTGCATTTCTCTGGTAATAGGTTTATAATTATGAAAAATATTGAATTACAATAAAATCTCTGCACAGAAAATTAAAATTTTCAAATTCCTTACACACTTAGCTTTTATTTCTGTGACTCCCCTAAAGGGTTAAAACACTTTCTGGATGTGCTTTTGCAGAGTTTGGGGGGTGCAGTTTCTGAAATGGGGTGCTTTGTGGGGCTTTCTAACATACAGGCCCCTCAAATACACTTTCTGGGTTCACACTATGTATATTTGAGGCTGTATTTGTGAGGCTGTATAGCAACCAAAACCAGGAGTGGATTGAAAACACAGAAAGGCTATGTTCACATAATGTTGTAATTGAGTGGATGGCCGTCATTTAATGGCAAATTTTTGCTGTTATTTTAAAACAACGGCTGTTATATTGAAATAATGGAAGTTATTTACCGTTATATGGCGGCCATCCACTCAATTTCAACATTGTGTGAACAGAGCCTTTCTGTGTTTTCAATCCACTCCTGGTTTTGGTTGCTATGAGGACCTGACTTGAGGACCAAATACTGCCTGAAGTATACAGTGTGTGAACCCAGCTTCATGAACCTGAACAGGTCCCTAAAAATATCTGATTTTGAAATTTTACTGAAAATTTGGAAATTTGCTGCTAATGTTTTAAGCTTCCTATCGTCTAAAAAAAATGAAAGATAGTTTAATAAATGCTGCCAACATAAAGTAGACATGTTGCTAATGCTATTTAATATATAATTTATGTGGTATAACCACTTTCTGTATACGCAAAAAAGTTTCAAAGTTGGAAAAATGCATTTTTTCACATTTTTTCACATTATTTGGGTTTTTTTCATAAAGATTTGTTATGAGTATCGACTCCAATTTACCAGAAATGTAAAGTACAATATGTCACGAGAAAACAATCTCAGAATCAGCCGGATAGGTAAAAGCATCCCAAAGTTATTAATGACTAAAGTGACACTGGTCATATTCATAAAATTTGTCTCTGTCATTAAGGCCATTTCAGGCTCTGTCCTTAAGGGGTTAAGGAACATATATAACAAGTCAGTTGTTAAATGGACAAATGGCGTAAATACAAATACCCCGCAAATTTATAAAAAAAAATTTCTGGTTTCGCAGTGTACTTTATGCAAAAATTCAGCCTATCATTGCAAAGTACAATTAGTGGCTAAAAAAATAACGGCTCATGTAGGTTTCTAGGTGAAAAAAATGCAAGTGCTATGGCCTTTTAAGCATAAGGAGGAAAAAAAGGAAGCACAAAAATTCAAGCTGGCCCAGTCCTCTAAGGGTTAAAGATCTTGTTTTCAGAAGGCCTCTATAGAACTTGGGGTGTGATTAAGATATATATATATACACATATATATATGTTTGTGTGTGTGTGTGTGTGTGTGTGTGGCTATGTTCACACAATGTCAAAAATAAAGAAAAGGCGGCAGCTTTTGCAATTTAAAGAGAACCAATCACGCAAGAAATTTAAAAAAAAATTATTTTCTAATTCAATGTAATGATTTATTTAATTAACATTTGTAAATACTTTTATTTATTTTTTCAGCCGCGTTTTTGTTTTATTCCCTTTTCAATTCACTGTCTCGCGCCGGCTCTTTTCAAAAGAGCCGGCTCGAGACAGGAAGCTCCCGTTATCCACAGCGGCAGCAAGGCCGTCCGCCGCCATCTTGATTACGTCATTTACGTCATCTTGTCCGTTGCAGTCTGATGCCGGGCGCCGCCATCTTGAATACGTCACTTGCGTTCCAGCGGTGGAACGCAAGCGACGTAATCAAGATGGCGGTGCCGGCCTTGCTGCAGCAAACAAGAGGAACAGGTAAAGTATAAGATACAGACTGCAAAGGCAATCTGTATCTTCATAAATAGACTGCCTTTACAGTCTGTAGCTTATACTTTACCTGATCCTCTTGTTCGGTGCTGGAAGGCCGGGCGACGCCATCTTGAATACGTCACTTGCGTTCCAGCGGTGGAACGCAAGCGACGTAATCAAGATGGCGGCGTCGGCCTTGCTGCAGCAAACAAGAGGAACAGGTAAAGTATAAGATACAGACTACAAAGGCAATCTGTATCTTCATAAATAGACTGCCTTTACAGTCTGTAGCTTATACTTTACCTGATCCTCTTGTTCGGTGCTGGAAGGCCGGGCGCCGCCATCTTGAATACGTCACTTGCGTTCCAGCGGTGAAACGCAAAGTGACGTCATCAAGATGGCGGCGCCCGGCCTTCGTTCAGCAATCAAGAGAATTGGGTAAAGGGATAAGATACAGACTGCACAGGCAGTCTGTATCTTCATAGATAGACTTAGGGAGAGATTTCCTTTGATAATAGGGTTAGTGATTTTTAGGTGATTGGTCCTCTTTAAAATAACTTCTGTTATTGCTGCGATTTAAGTGACTGTTATGCAATGCATTGAGGACGATGGAAAGACAGACAACCAATGTACACAACCTATTGAATAACGGATGTTTTCACTGCGGACGTCAAAATAATTATCATGACGTCTTTTATTAGTTGTTCACACACAGTTTTTCTTTTGTCATAATTCTTTCTCCGTTTTAACTATTAAATTCAATGGACTTTTCAATCAAGCCACACCCAAAGGGCAATTAATAAACCCAAACCCAATCCCATTAATGTACCAACAGCTGTCACTGCACCAAGGGGAGGCCAGACAGCTAAATGACCTCTGTTATTTTAGACTCAAAATGACGGCATAATTTTTAACAGAGCTAAAAAACGTTGTGTGAATATAGACTGTGTGAATATATTTATATAATATATATATATATATATATATATATATATTATAATATTTATACATATATCTTCTTGTTTTCCATCAGATACACATCTATAATATAATGCTGGTCCTCAGATTGGGTCAATGGCAATGTGAAAACCAGGCCCCATGAGCAAATGTTTGTATATGTGTGTTTACATGTTTACACCCACAGTATATAAATACTCATACTCATCTGGGTAGACGTTTTAACATGAAGATGGAGTTAAAGGGGTTTTCCACCCATAAGCTAAAAAAAAAAATGCTCCCAAACCTAGCTGGTCTTACCAAGTCCCTTGAGTATTTTGAGCTGTCGCCTGTCTTTCTAGCTGCTGCCTTTCTTTAGTTACACGTTTCTAAAAGCCAGTCTATATCCAACATGGTGTCGGCCAGGAAACTACATTTCCCAGCATGCATTGCACCTCAGAGCCAACAGCCAAGTATCCACTTCATCTTGTAGTATCTGCCCATTGCTGGCTCAATATGCTTCTGCTTTACACGGTAAACAAAATATCTATCTATCCATCTACATAAATAGATTATGAAGAGTGAGAGAGAGATGAAACATCGTTTTTTCCTTTACCCTATACTGCTCAGGAGGCTGTCACTGTTCTGTTGTTTCCTTTTCCCTAGGCCAGCTGCTCACTGATTGATGCCATATCAGTGGTGAGCGGGTTTACAGATGAGGTGTTAAAGCTGGCCTGGCAACATAAGAGACAGAGATATTGTGACTTGGGTCTCAATAGGGAAGGGGAACACAGAGAAGTGGAGACAAAGTGGACCAGGAAGTAAGGATTTTCTGAAGCTTCAGGGTGTAAGTCAGAATGTGATTCCGACAAACAGCCTAATTCATGTAATAGAAATCTATTACGAACAAGTTTAAATTATGGGTGGGGATTGAACAGCAGGATATTGATCTGCGGAATATAATGGTACTTTTTAATCTCATTCAAGTACTTTTTTATGATCTACTTGCGGCAATGTGTTTTTATTTGATCCTGTTTCTTTCAGTGTAAGCGGGTCTGGTCCTTCATGAATTAAGCCACATTGATGTCATAGGAAATGACTAGTGATGATTGAACAGTAAAATGCTCAAGTTCGAATCGAACCTCGAACAGTGGATGCGTTCAATTTGAGGTTCAAGTCGAACTCGAACTTGAACCCCATTAAAGTCAATGGGAGATGTTCGGGTGAATTTTTATACCTATACAGGCGAGAAGTTGGAATTACCATCCAGAAGAGTAAACTGGATACATGGAACAACTTAGTTACGAAAATCTGGCCCTAAGAATGACAGAAAAAAAATACTTCAATCCTTTCAATAGATAACTGAGGTAGCAGAGTTGACATAGTGCTGTAGCAGAGTTGAGGTAGTAAGGTAGTGACATAGCAGAGTTGAGACGGCAGTGACATAGCAGAGTTGAGGAGACAGTAACAGCAGAGCTGAGGCGGCAGAGATGGAGCAGAGTTGATGCGGCAGTGACGTAGCAGAGTTGAGGTAGTAAGGCAGTGATGTAGCAGAGTTGAGGCAGTAAGGCAGTGACAACAGAGTTGAGGTAGTAAGGCAGTGATGTGGCAGAGTTGAGTTGAGGGAGTAAGGGAGTGAGTTGAGGCGGCAGTGACATAGCAGCGTTGAGGTGGCAGTGACATAGCAGACAATCATATAGAAATAAAAATCTGTACGCACTCACCACTGTTGCATATAAAAAGTCCTTTATTCGTATATTGGACTCACAGCACGTTGCAAGCGGGTGGAGGATGCCAAACCTTCCACTGGAGTTTTTATCTGCAACAGTGGTGACTGCATACAGATTTTTCTTTCTATATGATTGTTTACAAGCATCGCTTTTAGCTCTATCTGTATATCTGCACCCCCGAAGGCAGAGTATTTTTACTAGAGCACGTTACATATTACTGGCTACACAATACAATGGACATGAGATAGTGCCGATCCCTGTATCTTTACTCTACTGACAGTGCCATAGCAGAGTTGAGGTAGCAGTGACAGAGTTAAGGTAGTAAGGTAGTGATGTAGCAGGGTTGAGGTAGTAAGGCAGTGATGCAGCAGAGTTGAGGTAGTAAGATAGTGATGTAGCAAAGCTGAGGTAGTAAGGCAGTGATGTAGCACAGTTGAGGTAGTAAGGCAGTGACGTAGCAGAGTTGAGGCGGCAGTGATGTAGCAGAGTTATGGCGGCAGTGATGTAGCAGAGTTATGGCGGCAGTGACGTAGCAGAGTTGAGGTGGCAGTGAAACGGCAGAGTTGAAGCAGCAGTGGCTAGAACAGAGTTGAGGCGGCAGTGACATAGCAGAGTTGAAGAGGCAGTGAGGTAGCAGAGTTGAGGAAGGGGGTCAGGCGGTTATTCTGAGGAGTGCTGCGGGGCCATGGGTGAGCTCAGGGGGAGGTTTCATTCAGGTGTGGCTGTGCTGGGGGGGCCATGTGCTGCATTTAAAGGAGCGGGTGAGCTCCGGGGTAGGGGGCATTTGGGGGGGGGGGCTGCTGTCAGACAGGGAGACAGTGCCATATAGTCATGGCCATATATTCAGTATAATGGAGGTCACTCAGCTTTAATAACATCTTGTATAGTAGTCAGTAAAATGGAGGTCACCCAGCTTTACTGGCATCTTGTATAGTAGTCAGTATATTGGAGGTCACCCAGCTTTACTGGCATCTTGTATAGTAGTCAGTATAATGATGGTCAACAAGCTTTCCAAGCATCTTGTATAGTAGTCAGTATAATGGAGGTCATCAAACTTTTCTAGCATCTTGTATAGTAGTCAATATATTGGAGGTCTCCCATCTTTCCTAGCATCTTGAATAATGAAGGTCAATACGCTTTCCTAGCATCTTGTATATTTGTCAGTATAATGAAGGTCACCAAGATTTTCCAGCATCCTGTGTAGTAGTCAGTATAATGGTGGTCACCCAACTTTCCTTGCATCTTTTATAGTAGGAAGTATAATGGCAGTAACCCAGCTTTCCTAGCATCTTGTATAGTAGTCAGTATAATGGAGGCCATCCAGCTTTGATATTGGAAAGATGGAAAGCTATTCATTAATGCAAAAAAGATTTTTTTGGGGAAAACCCCTGTGAAAAATTACACTTTTTGAAAAAGATTTAGCAACAGAGAGAACTCTATTTCTTGGATATATATATATATATATATATATATATATATATATATATATATATATATACTAGAAAATGTACCCGGCGCTGCCCGGGAACAAAGTGTCCTGTATACCTGTAGTATAGAGTTGAAGGAGGAGCTGTATACCTGTAGTATAGAGTTGGTAGAGGTCTTGTATACCTGAAGTATATAGTTCGGGGGTCCTGTATACCTGTAGTGTATAGTTTGAGGGTCCTGTATACCTGTAGTATATAGTTGGTGCAGTTCCTGTATACCTGTAGTGTATAGTTTAGGGGTCCTGAATACCTGTAGTGTATAGTTTGGGGTTCTGTATATCTGTAGTATACAGTTGGTAGAGGTACTGTGGCAGTGTTATCCAGTCACAGTATGGCGGTATTGGTCAGGTCTGGTATGGCAGTGTTATCCAGTCACAGTGTGGCGGTATTGGTCAGGTGTGGTATGGCGGTGTTATCCAGTCACAGTTTGGTGGTATTGGTCAGGTCTGGTATGGCAGTGTTATCCAGTCACAGTGTGGCGGTATTGGTCAGGTCTGGTATGGCAGTGTTATCCAGTCACAGTATGGTGGTATTGGTCAGGTCTGGTATGGCAGATTCAACCAGTCACAATATGGCGGCATTGGTAAGGTCTGGTATAGCGGTGTTATCCAGTCACAGTGTGGCGGTATTGGTCAGTTGTGGTATGGCGGTGTTATCCAGTCACAGTTTGGTGGTATTGGTCAGGTCTGGTATGGCAGTGTTATCCAGTCACAGTGTGGTGGTATTGGTCAGGTCTGGTATGGCAGTGTTATCCAGTCACAGTATGGCGGTATTGGTCAGGTCTGGTATGGCAGTGTTATCCAGTCACAGTATAGTGGTATTGGTCAGGTCTGGTATGGCAGATTCATCCAGTCACAGTATGGCAGCATTGGTAAGGTCTGGTATAGCGGTGTTATCCAGTCACAGTATGGTGGTATTGGTCAGGTCTGGTATGGCAGTGCTATCCAGTCACAGTGTGGTGGTATTGGTCAGGTCTGGTATCACAGTGTTATCCAGTCACAGTATGGTGGTATTGGTCAGGTCTGGTATGAAGGTGTTACCCAGTCACAGTATCGCGGTATTGGTCAGGTCTGGTATGGCGGTGTTACCCATTCACAGTATGGTGGTATTGGTCAGGTCTGGTAGGGAGGTGTTAGGTATTGGTCAGGTCTGGCAGTGTTATCCAGTCACAGTATGGTGGTATTGGTCAGGTCTGGTATGGTGGTGTTATCAAGTCACAGTGTGTTGGTATTGGTCAGGTCTGGTATGGCAGTGTTATCCAGTCACAGTGTGGTGGTATTGGTCAGGTCTGGTATGGAGGTTTTACCCAGTCACAGTATGGCGGTATTGGTCAGGTCTGGTATGGCAGTGTTATCCAGTCACAGTATGGTGGTATTGGTCAGGTATGTTATGACAGTGTTATCCAGTCACAGTATGGCGGTATTGGTCAGGTCTGATGTGGCAGTGTTATCCAGTCACAGTATGGCGGTATTCGTCAGGTCTGGTGTGGCAGAGTTATCCAGTCACAGTATGGCGGTATTGGTCAGGTCTGGAATGGCGGTGTTATCCATTCACAGTATGGCAGTATTGGTCAGGCTTGGTGTGGCGGTGTTAAATGTGATGTCTGGAGCTATTACCTACCAATCCTGATGCTAATTGGTGAGTAAGTGTCACGGCCGCGGCGGCTTCCCGCGTTCCGGGTCGCCGCCGCGACCGCCTCCTGTCCCATGCAGCCGCCGGGGTCCTTGTGTAGGGACCCGGCGCTGCTGCTAGTTCGGCCCCTGGGGCGCCTCACCTCTCCTCCGTTCCTGTCTCAGTCTGTGCCGGCCGGCGCGCGCGTCCCCGCCTCCTAGGGCGCGCGCGCGCCGGCTGTCTCAGATTTAAAGGGCCAGTCCGCCCTTAATTGGTTAGTTGCACCAATCACTCCCCTATAAATCCCAGCATGCCCTGTCCCTTGTGTTGGAGCCTCTACATGCTTCCCATAGCGTTTGGCCCAGCTCCCTGTTGTTCCTGATTCCTGTCCGCTACCTGGTCCCTAGTCCTTGTTCCTGATTCCTGTCCGCTACCTGGTCCCCACTCCTTGTTCCTGGTTCCTGCTTCCCCGTTACACTGTAGTTCCTGTGTTCAGCCTGTCACCTGCGGTCACGCCTACAGACCACTGCCAGTACCATCTCCTGCCTACTGCTCCTGCCTCGCCTCGCCTGCCGTCACCAGCAACCAAGCCAGGGGTAGCGACCTGGGGGTCGCCTGCCGCAGCAAGTCCATCCCGCCTTGCGGCGGGCTCTGGTGAAAACCAGCGGCCCCTTAGACTCCGCTCTCTGGTGAGGTTAGTGCCATCGCTGGTGACGGTTCAGTGGATCCACTACTCTAGGCGTTACAGTAGGCTCCAACCATGGATCCCGGCGAGGTGCCTGATCTCCGTGACGTCGCCAGAGTGGTCGCTCAACAGGCTCAACAAATCCAGCAATTGACTGCCGCCCTACAGCAGCATACTACAGCCCAGCGCCTATCACCACCTGCAGCTACCTCGAGACTTCTACTGGCTCTCCCAAGCAAATACTCTGGTGACTCCAAGTTGTGCAGAGGATTCCTGACCCAATGCACTATGTATATCGAACTTCTAAGCAGTCAGTTTCCCACTGAGCGCTCTAAAGTGGCTTTCATCATCAGCCTATTAGAGGGTAGAGCTCTGGCCTGGGCCACTCCGCTGTGGGACCGAGATGACCCTGCTGCTGCCAATCTCCGAACCTTCTTATTCGAGTTTCGCTCCGTCTTTGAGGAACCTGCCCGTGCTTCTTCAGCTGAAACTGCTCTCCTCAACCTCTCTCAAGGGAGCTCCTCTGTTGGCGATTACGCCATCCAGTTCCGTACCCTGGCGGCTGAATTGGACTGGAATGAAGCCGCTCTAATAGCCACCTTCAAGAAGGGCCTGTCTAGTCGGGTGAGAGACGTGCTTTCCGCCCAAGACCTACCCACCTCCCTGAACGAACTCATCCTACTGGCCACCAGAGTTGACACTCGTTTTTCGGAGAGGGAGCAGGAGGTTCGGCATGAACATCTACTAGGCTTGTCCCGTCGCCATCACCAGCTGGCGCCGGTTTTCCAGAATCCTGACTTTCTGGTGTCCCAGCCCTCTCCTGAGATTCCTATGCAGGTGGAACGGGCTCACCTGACGCCTGATGAAAGAATTCGTTGTCTGGAGCTGAATCTCTGCCTCTACTGCGGTGGTCCGGATCACTTTCGGCTGAGATGTCCCCTACGTCCCCAAACGTCCAGGAAATGCTCGCACCTAGGTCCGGTGGGACAGGTGTCCCTAGGTGTGAATGCTACCTTTCCAAGTTTGTCTATGCCGGTTTCCATCCAGACACCCTCAGGACAAAATCACCAGACTACTGCCTTTCTCTATTCTGGGTCAGCAGGCAGTTTTATTGCGGCAACATTGGTCCAAAGATGGCGGCTACCCGTGATCCAACTAGCCGGGCCCCTGACTATCTCCTTGGTCACGGGCGAAATTCTTACCGACCAGGTATATTATCAAACCGCACCTCTAGCCCTCCAGGTGGGTCCTTTACATCAGGAAAAGATATCCTTCTACGTCCTGCCCCATTCTTCCCCCGCCATCCTCCTGGGACTCCCTTGGCTTCAATTACATGCTCCTAAGCTGGACTGGAGAACCGGGGAGATTATCAGTTGGGGTCAGGACTGTTCCAACCAGTGTCTCAAGTCACCTCAGACCAAGTACTCTATGTCGTCACCTGACCCTGCCAAGCCTCTATCCGGCCTACCGGCAGAAGACCAAGACTTGGCGGATGCCTTCTCTGCCGAGGAGGACTCTCTATCGTCTCACCGGGCGTACGATTTTCCCACAGACCTCCTTCCTGGTACTCCTTTTCCTCGAGGTCGGGTGTACCCTCTCTCCGTACCCGAGACTGAGGTCATGTCCTCTTACAACCGGGAGAACTTACAGAAGGATCTCATCCACAAACCCACATCCCCTCGCCACAGTATACCTCCTGATCGCCTAGTACCAGTCGTCACCTCTACTCTTCAGAGAATACCCCCCGGAAAGACCCATGTTCACCCTGCACTTCGAAGAGGGATTTTGAAGTGGGGACATTCCCCATTGGAGGCCGCGCACCCTGGAGTCCGAAAGACCGGGCAACGGATCTCCCGCCACTACTGGTCGCCCAGTTTGTTCCAAGATGTCAAAGACTTTGTGGCTTCCTGTGCCATTTGCAGGCAAGAAAGAGGGGGAGGCCAAAGGGGGGGGGTACTGTCACGGCCGCGGCGGCTTCCCGCGTTCCGGGTCGCCGCCACGACCGCCTCCTGTCCCATGCAGCCGCCAGGGTCCTTGTGTAGGGACCCGGCGCTGCTGCTAGTTCGGCCCCTGGGGCGCCTCACCTCTCCTCCGTTCCTGTCTCGGTCTGTGCCGGCCGGCGCGCGCGACCCCGCCTCCTAGGGCGCGCGCGCGCCAGCTGTCTCAGATTTAAAGGGCCAGTCCGCCCTTAATTGGTTAGTTGCACCAATCACTCCCCTATAAATCCCAGCATGCCCTGTCCCTTGTGTTGGAGCCTCTACATGCTTTCCATAGTGTTTGGCCCAGCTCCCTGTTGTTCCTGATTCCTGTCCGCTACCTGGTCCCTAGTCCTTGTTCCTGATTCCTGTCCGCTACCTGGTCCCCACTCCTTGTTCCTGGTTCCTGCTTCCCCGTTACACTGCAGTTCCTGTGTTCAGCCTGTCACCTGCGGTCACGCCTACAGACCACTGCCAGTACCATCTCCTGCCTACTGCTCCTGCCTCGCCTCGCCTGCCGTCACCAGCAACCAAGCCAGGGGTAGCGACCTGGGGGTCGCCTGCCGCAGCAAGTCCATCCCGCCTTGCGGCGGGCTCTGGTGAAAACCAGCGGCCCCTTAGACTCCGCTCCCTGGTGAGGTTAGTGCCATCGCTGGTGACGGTTCAGTGGATCCACTACTCCAGGCGTTACAGTAAGGATGGGGTGTCCTCAGGTTTAGAGCTTAGGGTAGCAGCAGCTGGTAATACTGCCCTGTATACATGTACTGTATAGATGGAGTAGGGGGTCCTGTATACATGTACTGTATAGATGGAGTAGGGGGTCCTGTATACATGTACTGTATAGATGGAGTAGGGGGTCCTGTATACATGTACTGTATAGATGGAGTAGAAGGTCCTGTATACATGTAGTAGGGGGTCCTGTTTACATGTACTGTATAGATGCAGTAGGGGGTCCTGTATACATGTACTGTATAGATGGAGTAGGGGGTCCTGTATACATGTACTGTATAGATGGAGTAGAGGGTCCTGTATACATGTACTGTATAGATGGAGTAGAACGTAGATGGAGTAGAACATAGCTCCGCCCCCGCTCGAACGTAGCTCCGCCCCCATGAACCGGCCGGACCCTGCCGAGCACTCTGCAGGCTGCTGCAGACATCTCCCTGAGCAGGCGCAATGACGTCATATCACTGCGCCTGCTGAAGAGAGAAGATGTGTGCTGGGGGTTACGGCGGCCTGCTCCTCGCAGGCTGGAGAAGAGGAGAGAGGGACCTGCTCTAGACTGGAACAAGGTGAGTATAATGGTTTGTTTTTTTTTGTGTGGACAAAGCATGGGGGGATATTACTATGGGTGGGGGAGCACAGGGGGCTTACTACTATGGGTGCGGGAGGACAGGGGGGCTTACTACTATGGGTGGGGGAGGACAGGGGGCTTACTACTATGGGTGGGGGAGGACAGGGGGGCTTACTACTATGGGTGGGGGAGGACAGGGGGGCTTACTACTATGGGTGGGGGAGCACAGGGGGGCTTATTACTATGGGTGGGGGAGCACAGGGGGGCTTACTACTATGGGTGGGGGAGCAAAGGGGGGGTTACTACTATGGGGGGGAGCACGGGGGGGTTACTACTATGGGTGGGGGAGCACAGGAGGGCTTATTACTATGGGTGGGGGAGCACAGGGGGGCTTACTACTATGGGTGGGGGAGCACAGGGGGGGGTTACTACTATGGGGGGGAGCACGGGGGGCTTACTACTATGGGTGGGGGAGCACACAGGGGGGATTACTACTATGGGGGGGAGCACGGGGGGCTTATTACTATGGGTGGGGGAGCACAGGGGGGTTTATTACTATGGGTGGGGGAGCACAGGGGGGGTTATTACTATGGATGGGGGATGACAGGGGGGGTTACTACTATGGGGGAGCACAGGGGGGCTTATTACTATGGGTGGGGGAGCACCGGGGGGGCTTATTACTATGGGTGGGGGAGCACAGGGGGGCTTACTACTATGGGTGGGGGAGCACAGGGGGGCTTACTACTATGGGTGGGGGAGCACAGGGGGGCTTATTACTATGGGTGGGGGAGCACAGGGGGGCTTATTACTATGGATGGGGGAGGACAGGGGGGCTTACTACTATGGGTGGGGGAGCACAGGGGGGCTTACTACTATGGGTGGGGGAGCACAGGGGGGCTTATTACTATGGGTGGGAGAGCACAGGGGGGCTTATTACTATGGGTGGGGGAGCACATGGGGCTTATTACTATGGGGGAGCACAGGGGGGCTTATTACTATGGGGGAGCACAGGGGGGCTTATTACTATGGGTGGGAGAGCACAGGGGGGCTTATTACTATGGGTGGGGGAGCACAGGGGGGCTTATTACTATGGGTGGGGGAGCACAGGGGGGCTTATTACTATGGGTGGGGGAGCACAGGGGGGCTTATTACTATGGGTGGGGGAGCACAGGGGGGCTTATTACTATGGGTGGGGGAGCACAGGGCGGCTTATTACTATGGGTGGGGGAGCACAGGGGGGCTTATTACTATGGGTGGGGGAGCACGGGGGGGCTTATTACTATGGGTGGGGGAGCATGGGGAGCTTGCTACTATGGGTGGGGGAGCACAGGGGGGCTTATTACTATGGGTGGGGAGCATGGGGAGCTTGCTACTATGGGTGGGGGAGTAAAGGGGGGCTTATTACTATGGGAAAGAGCACAGGGTTGATTATTACTATGGGGAAGGGCACGGGGGGTATTACTATGGGGACTGCACAGGTGGGTTTATTACTATATGTGAACAAACCATGGGGATTATTACTATGGGGGGAGCACAGGGAGGATTAATACTATGGGGGGGCAAAGAGGGATTATTACTATATGGAGGCACAGCAGGGGATCCTACATACAGGGGGCAACTCACATACCTACCGACTTTACTGTACAAGACACAAAAGAAGTGGAAGTTGTAAAAGTGCGGAACCTAAGATGTTTGTCTGGCAGGTTCACAAGAGATGAATTGTTGCTGCAAGAAATCATCATGGTGGACTGGGCCAGATGGAGAGGAAAAGGGAAAGTGATGCCTCAGATCAAAGAAGACATCGCCTGTGAGTCACTGAACTGTTTTTTTTTTTTTTTTTTTTTTGGGGGGGGGGCTTTTAGCAGGATTCGCCCTGTAGTCAAAATTACCTAGAAACGGCCCTGCTGTATAGATGGAGTAGGGGGTCCTGTATACATGTACTGTATAGAAGGAGTAGGGGGTCCTGTATACATGTACTGTATAGAAGGAGTAGGGGGTCCTGTATACATGTACTGTATAGATGGAGTAGGGGGTCCTGTATACATGTACTGTATAGTAACATAGTAACATAGTAACATAGTAACATAGTAAATAAGGTTGAAAGAAGACAAGAGTCCATCAGGTTCAACCTAGGAAAATCCTACTGTGTTGATCCAGGAAGGCGAAAAACCCCTATGGGGCAGAAGACAAACGCCCCACCACAGGGAGAAACTCCCCCCCCCCCTCCCCCGACTGCAATGGCAACCAGAACAATCCCCGGATCAACGTATCACCAGAAATCTAATGCCCATAACTTGTAATATTATATTTTTCAAGAAAAGCATCCAGGCCTCCCTTGAACTTATTTACTGAATCAGCCATGACAACATCATGTGGCAGAGAGTTCCACAGTCTTACCGCTCGTACAGTAAAGAACCCGCGTCGATGCTGATGATGAAATCTTCTTTCCTCTAGACGTAGAGGATGCCCCCTTGTCATTGTTACAGACCTAGGAGTAAAAAGACCACTACAAAAATCTCTGTACTGTCCATTCATATATTTGTACATTGTGATCAGATCGCCCCTAAGACGTCTTTTTTCTAGCGTAAATAACCCCAAGCGTGATAACCTGTCCTGGTACTGTAACCCACCCATTCCCTTAATGACCTTTGTTGCCCTCCTCTGCACCCGCTCTAGGTCAGCTGTGTCCTTCTTATATACCGGTGCCCAAAACTGTACACAGTATTCCAAGTGTGGTCGGACCAGTGATTTATAAAGAGGCAAAACTATGTTCTCATCTTTAGCATCTATACCTCTTTTGATGCATCCCATTATTTTATTAGCCTTGGCAGCTGCTGCCTGGCACTGATCACTAAAGTTGAGTTTACTGTCCACCAATACCCCCAGGTCCTTTTCGGAAGTAGTTTTACCCAGTGTTTTATTATTTAGCACATAACTGTACTTATTATTTCTATGGCCCAAATGCATAACCTTACATTTATCCACATTAAACTTCATTTGCCATTTCTCCGCCCAAGCCTCTAGCTTCTCCAAATCCCTCTGTAATATGATATTATCCTCCTCTGTACTGATTACTTTACCCAGTTTAGTATCATCTGCAAAAATGGAGATTCTGCTCTGTAGCCCCTCTACAAGATCATTAATAAAAATATTAAAAAGAAGTGGACCCAACACTGACCCCTGTGGTACCCCACTAGTAACTAAAACCCAATCTGAATATGTTCCATCAATGACCACCCTCTGTTTTCTATCACACAACCAGTTACTTACCCATTTGCATACGTTTTCCCCGAGTCCCAGCATCCTCATTTTGTAGACCAACCTTTCATGCGGCACAGTATCAAATGCCTTTGAAAAGTCCAGATACACAACATCCACAGCCTCCCCCAGGTCCAGTCTATAACTTACCTCTTCATAGAAGCCGATCAGATTAGTCTGACAGGACCGATCCCTCATAAATCCATGCTGGTGCTGAGTCATAAGATTATTTTCATTAAGATACTCCAGTATAGCATCTCTTACAATCCCCTCAAATACTTTACCTACTATAGATGTTAGACTTACGGGCCTGTAGTTTCCAGGATCACTCCTTGACCCCTTCTTGAATATTGGTACCACATTAGCTATGCGCCAGTCCTGTGGAAGAATCCCTGTCGTAATAGAATCTTTAAATAATAGGAATAACGGTCTGTCTAAAACAGTATTTAATTCTTGCAAAACTCTAGGATGGATACCTTCTGGGCCCGGTGACTTATGGATTTTAATATTTTTAAGGCGTTTCCCCACTTCTTGTTGTGTTAGGCAGGTGAGATTTATGGGAGGATTAACATTATCCCTAGTCATATCGTCTGTTATGGGATTCTCCTCTGTGAATACAGTAGAGAAGAATGTATTTAGTAGATTGGCCTTTTCCTCTTCCCCCTCCACCATTACACCCAGATTATTTTTGAGGGGACCAACATTTTCGGTTTTAAGTCTTTTGTTATTTATATAGGTGAAGAACATTTTGGGATTTGTTTTACTTTCTTTGGCTATCCTTCTTTCTGTTGCTATTTTTGCTTCTTTTATTTGCGTTTTACACATTCTATTCTTCTGTCTATAGTTGCTCAATGCTTCCCCACTACCTTCTTGTTTTAGTTGTCTGAATGCTTGTTTCTTATCATTTATTGCACCCCTTACAGCTGTAGTTAACCACATTGGATTTCTCTTATTTCTACTACGTTTATTCCCATATGGTATGTGTCGTTCACACGATTTACACAGGATGCTCTTAAATATGTCCCATTTCTCTTGTGTACTTTTATTTCTGAAGGCATTGTCCCAGTCTATGTTCCCAAGGTCCTCTCTTAGTTTTTGGAAATTAGCCTTCCTGAAATTTAATGTTTTTGTAGCCCCTCTGCTAATCATTTTATTGAAGAATAATTGAAAACTTACTATGTTATGGTCACTATTACCTAGGTGACCCCCCACCTCTATTTTTGATATTCTGTCGGGCCTATTGGTTAAGATCAGGTCCAGAAGGGCCCCCCCTCTTGTTGGTTCCTCTACTAGTTGGGAAAGGTAATTATCTTTTACTATTTCCAAAAACACGCTTCCCTTCCTGGAGCTGCAGGTTTCTGCTTTCCAGTTGATATTTGGGTAGTTAAAGTCCCCCATAATAATGACTTCCCCCTGCTTCGCTGCCGCATCTATTTGTCTTATAAGAAGATTTTCTGATTCTTCCACTATACTTGGCGGTTTATAAATCACTCCTATAAGAATTTTATTATTCTTCGTCCCTCCCCTTATTTCTACCCAAAGAGACTCCACATTATCATCACATATATCCTCCCGCAGAATAGGCTTATGGCATGATTTAACATATAGACAGACCCCTCCCCCTTTCTTATTTTTACGGTCATTTCTGAATAGACTATAACCCTGGATATTAACGGCCCAGTCATAGGTCTCATCCAGCCATGTCTCGCTTATCCCCACTATATCATATTTCTCTTCAACCATTATGAGTTCTAATTCCTCAGCTTTATTAGTGAGGCTTCGAGCATTAGTATACATACATTTAATATATTTGTCCATATTCCCTTTCCTTTTATCACTAGTGACTATTCTAACCCCTCCCGCCGCTCCACCCCCAGTTCCATAATCTAGGCCCAGCTCTCCATCTACTCTGTCTTTACTTACTATATTGTATTTGCCCTCCCCCCCGGTCCCTAGTTTAAACACTCCTCCAACCTCTTAGCCATCTTCTCCCCCAGCACGGCTGCACCCTCCCCATTGAGATGCAGCCCGTCCCTACCGTAGAGCCTGTAACCGACCGAGAAGTCGGCCCAGTTCTCCATGAACCCAAACCCCTCTACCCTACACCAGCTCTTGAGCCACTTATTTACCTCCCTAATCTCCCGCTGTCTCTCAGGTGTGGCTCGTGGTACAGGTAATATTTCGGAAAATATCACCTTGGAGGTCCTAGTTTTAAGCTTCCTGCCTAAGTCCCTGAAATCATTTTTAAGGACCCGCCACCTACCTCTAACTTTATCATTGGTGCCAATGTGCACCATGACTGCTGGGTCATCGCCAGCCCCTCCCAGTAATCTGTCAGCCCGATCCGCGATGTGACGAACTCGAGCGCCAGGAAGGCAACACACTGTTCGACGATCCCGGTCTTTGTGACAGATTGCCCTGTCTGTCCCCCTAATAATTGAGTCCCCCACTACCAGTACCTGCCTGGCCTGCCCTGAACTCCTGTTTCCCACCTTACTGGAGCAGACACCCCCCTGGCTTTCAGAGGCAGTGTCCTGCTGCAGCAATGCCACCCCTGAATCAACATCCCCCTCATCCGCCAATTTGGCAAACTTGTATAGATGGAGTAGGGTTTCCTGTATACATGTACTGTATAGATGGAGTAGGGGGTCCTGTATACATGTACTGTATAGATGGAGTAGGGGGTCCTGTATACATGTACTGTATAGATGGAGTAGGGGGTCCTGTATACATGTACTGTATAGAAGGAGTAGGGGGTCCTGTATACATGTACTGTATAGATGGAGTAGGGGGGTCTACCACTTATTTCTGTGGATCTATTGTAAGGCAGCTTCCCTAGCAACCACAACTCCCTGTGAAAATGAAAGCAGTAATCCTATTGGTTGCTAACGTTTCCGCATAGCTGCGCAAAATTTTGCGACATTTCACCTACTTAGACTGATCATGCCTACTTCAGCTTAAGCTGAAAGTATGCATGATTTATCATGTGCGACTATCTAAAATAGTCGCACATGTGTCGCAAACTCACTCCACACTAGAGGTGGTCTATTTCACCACCTATACTGTGGAGCGAGTTTGCTCCGTGGATCGGATGCAGTGCATCACTACTAACCCCCTGGGGCTGTACAGTAAGGAGGGGTGCTTAGCGCACCCCTCCTTGCATTACAGGAGCAGGGAATCCCCTTAATTAAGCCGGTGTAACAGGCCAGAGTATACCCCCAGCCCAGACTATACCCGGGGTTAAAATGGCCTAGGCTATACCCCGGGTATATTTTGGCCTAGGCTATTTTATACCCCAGGGTATTCATACCCCCTCAGGCCATTTTATACCCCCATGAAATCAGCAGCAGTGAGTGATATACACAAGAAATACTTACTTTTTCAACATATTATTGGGGATTCGCTTTGTCTGTGAGATAAGTGAGAAGCTACTGATGGAAATCTTACAAATCTAAACACATAGGAGGAGAATTATCAAACATGGGGGGAGATTTATCAAACATGGTGTAAAGTGAAACTGGCTCAGTTGCCCCTAGCAACCAATTCACCTTTTATTTTCCAAAGAGTCTGTGAGGAATGAAAGGTGGAATCTGATTGGTTGCTAGGGGGAACTGAGCCAGTTTCACTTTACACCATGTTTGATAAATTTCCCCTATAGGAGACATTTATTAGATTGTGTTTTTTTTGTGTGTTTTTTTTTCTTTTGCTAATAAGAAGATTTTGTGCACTTTATAAATACATTTCCAAGGCTTTTGCACTATTTTACATCAGTTTGCAATGCCTGCACCGTTTCTCAATGTATGCAAGGGGGGAAGGGGTTTGTTCTATTAAGGCTAGGCATTTTTGCAATCTGTTTTTTTCAACCGTTTTTTGCAAAAAAACGGATGAAAAACGGATGAAAAAAACGGATGCATTCGTGTGCATCCGTTTTGATCCGTTTTTTCATTGACTTCCATTGTAAAAAAAAACGGATCAAAACGGATCATTTTTTTTTAACGGACACAAAAATAGTGTCAGGTACGTTTCGATCCGTTTTTTTACAATGGAAGTCAATGGAAAAACTGATCAAAACGGATGCACACAAATGCATCCGTTTTTTGCAAAAAACGGATGAAAAAACCCATTGCAAAAACGCAGTGTGAACCCAGCCTAACTAGTTTTCATTAGATTTGTCAAGTGAAAATTTTTGTTTTTTTTCCTACCCTAGCATAGCTTTGTAGCCAAGCTGTTTTAGAATGGGTTCACACTGTGTTATTGCTGTCCATTTTTTTTCCCATTCGTTTTTTGCAAAATGAATGAGAAAAAAGGAAGCGTTAGTGTGCCTCCATTTTGATCAGTTTTTCCATTAGGGTAGCTTCACAAGTACCGGATCCACAGCGGATTTCACGCTGCGAGCTAGCAGCAAAATCCGCTGTGGATCCCGTACTGTGAAGCTGAATCGGTCCCATACACACAGCGGATCCGCTGCGTGCATGGGACCCCGCCCCTTTAACCCCCCCCCCCCCCCCCGCCGCTGGCCGGCCGGCCGCAGCCCCGGTCCCTTTAAAACCCCCGCCCACAGCCCCGGTCCTGAGCATACATTACCTGCTCGGCGCTGCGGCTGTGTGCAACGCTCCCGGCTCCTCTCGCTCCCCATCAGCCAATCAGGCAGCACTGATGGGGAGTGAGGTGAGCCAGAAGCATCGCACACAGCTGCGGCGCCGAGCAGGTAATGTATGCTCGGCACCGGGGCTGAGGGCTGGGGGGTTAAAGGGGTCGGGTCCCATACACACAGCCGCTGTGTGCATGGGACCCATTCAGCTTCACAGTACAGGATCCGCAGCAGATTTCAGTGCAAACTCGCAGCGTGAAATCTACTGCGGATCCGATACGCGTGAAGCTACCCTTAATCAGTTTTTCGATTCCATAATAAACAATGGATAAAAATGCATCTTTTTTTTTAGCGAACACAAATACTGTGGTTGACTGCATTTTTGTGTACACTAAAAAAAGATGCGTTTTGAACCGTTTTTCAATCCATTTTTTTTTGTTGCAAAAAAGGATGAAAAAAAAAACAGACTGCAAAAAACGCAATAATTGTGCAATAAATTTTGCAAGATGTATCCAGGCACTTGCGTCTAAAGATGTTTTTTGCGCAACAACCGTAAAATTTTGCACAGTCCACAAAAACCTCCTCCTGCTCAAAAAAATTGTGCAGATGGGGGGGCGTGGCTAGCTATGGTGGTGTGAGGATGTGCCTCCTCAGAGCTCCGTCCAGGCACCACTCAACATAGTACTTGACAGGCTTCCAGCATGGGGAAAACGGCCAAGAAAGCGAAGGGGAAGCCCTCCGCCCGTCCCTCGTCACCCCAGCCGGATATCGGGGCTTACTTTACCCGGTCCCAGCCGCCAGCCACGGAGAGCCGGCCTTCAGCTATGGCCGCCGAGGCCCCATCCTCCATCAGCGCCCCTGCAGCTCTCGGAACGCCACCATGTCGGCCTCTCTCTCGGCCTCACCCGCAGTGCATCACTACAACAGACTTCCTATGTGGTGGAGAGGCCCGCTCCATCTCCCCCTCACTTAATGGACCTCCTTACTGGAGACTGCCTTCAGCATACAGGGACTGGACCTGCAGGTCAGACCCCCTCACCCCATTGCACCCCTGGCACACTCTGACCCCGCTCGGATCCCACATTGTGCCGATTGGACTGCTCCCCCTCCATCATCTTCCCCGGCACTTGCTCTGTGTGCCGCTCCATCGCCTCATTGGTCCACCGGCTCGTCCTGGAGCATATCTCCCCCACATCAGTTGGCGGTGTCCCCAGCTGGGACAGTTCTGCAACCTGTGTCCTATTATCAGCATCAGGCACACACGCCTGCCAATTATTCTCCGGTGTGTACGAACATTGCTAATAGCCTGGACAATACACCTGCTATCTTTCGCTCCTGTACTCCACCTTTAATTCACAGGGACGCCCATTCGGTCCCTCCCTCACAGATTTCGCAAGCTTCCAAGAATAATTCCATCACTATGGCCGACCTGCGTTCTTTGGTCTCATCCCTCCCCACCAAAGAGGATTTCACTACCCTGACTAAACAAATAGTGGAGGAATATAAGCAGGAGTTTACTCAATTCCGCACGGAACTTACCTCTCTTTCAGTCAAAGTGTCTTCCATTGCATCGGCACAGGAATCTTCCTCCTCTTCTGTTCAGGCCCTCCAAACCCAAGTGCGGCACCACTCGGATCAAATTTTCGCCTTACAACAGTATCTTGAAGACATAGAAAATAGGACTTGGAGGAACAACCTCCGCATCAGAGGGTTACTAGAGTCGATTGCCCCTGGGGACCTATTTGCTGTACTGACCTCTATCTTTAATGATCTACTTGACCGTCCTCCAGATAACCATATTGAACTTGATAGGGCCCACAGGGCTCTGCGGCCTATTAGCCCAGATGATCAACGGCCAAGGGACGTCATATGTCGCGTGCACTTTTATTCCACTAAGGAAGAAATCTTGCAGAGTGCGAGACGAAGGAGGGCACTTTTCTACAAGGACTCTCAAATCTATCTGTTCGCTGATCTCTCCCGTCATACGCTGGCACAAAGGGCTTCACTGAAGCCACTACTGGCGGTTCTCCAAGACTGGAATATCCTGTATCGCTGGGGGTTCCATTTGCCCTGTCAGTTCACAGGGGGAACAGGACCTTCACTCTTCGTTCTCCGGACGACTTGCCTGGCTTTCTTCAGGACTTAGACTTGCCGAACGCTGTTCTGCCCGAATGGCCTACGCTCACCACGGCTCCACAGAAACGTCCATCGCCACGACAACTTCAAGGCCCTGCTAAAGACCCCCCCCGGAGGCGTCCCGCCGAGGACTCCAAGACGCCGAGGCGCAAGACACAGATCCGCGAGATCACCCGAGAGGGAGGGCATGGGAGCCCATCCATCCACGTCAGTGGGCTGAACTCTGTGACCTATTGGTGTTTGAGGTTCTAGATGTTTAGCTATTGCCTAATTACTGAGAGTTATATATCTTCCCCCTAAACAAATATGCTTATGTTTTCCCTTTTTTCTGTGCTGTTTTCCCCCTAGAGATTACATGTGGCTCCTCAGGAGCCGGTTGAGCATCTGTTGTTAGTTTGGTTAGCCTGTTTTATGTACTCACATTAGCTCTTTCCAACCGGGCCTTGGATTGGTCCTCAATTCCCTCAATTGTCTCACCTGTCTACCTACTTTTTCCCCCCAAATAGGTGGGAGACAGTTCCGGGTTCCCCCCGGACGTGTTTTCTCCGTTAATTTTGACTTTTTTAGTTACCGCAGCAGTCGCTTTACTACTGCTTACACCTTGTCCTAACCTTTTGTGTCTCCCCCCCCCCTCCACCTCCCTATTATTATTTTCATTGTTTTTTCTCTGCTTCTCTCATCTTTACCTTTCTGCAGGTGATCCGTACGTGTGAGGTTGGTGCTTTTTATTGCCTATCCCGGGCGCCGCGGAAGACACTACTGGTCTGTAAGTGATGGCGGAACTACACATAGCATCCTTTAATGTGAAAGGGTTGAATACCCTGGAGAAACGGGCCCAGATATTGCATCACTTACACAAGAAAAATATACACATAGCCTGTTTTCAGGAGACTCACTTTAAATCTGGCCACGCCCCTACCATAAAAAACAAACATTATACACAGTGGCATTTTGCTATCAACCCAGAATCAAGGTCCAAAGGGGTGGCGATTGCTATCCATCGTTCCCTCGTGTGCTCGGTATCACAGGTCACATCTGACCCGGATGCCCGTTACATGATCTTATCCCTCTCTGTAGCTGGTCACGACATCACTGTTATTAATACATATGCCCCCTAGCAAGAGCAAACAGATTTTTTGATTGAGCTAGTTGACATGGCGCTGCCTTTGCTCCGGGGGACTGTTGTGCTTTGCGGGGACCTGAACATGACCCTAGACCCTACCATGGATAACTCCACGGGTCGGTTAGGGCTCTCTTATTCTTCCATTAAAAGGGTTAAAAAGGCATTCCTGCAACTCCAGCTTTGTGATTCATGGCGGCTGTTGCACCCCACGGATCGCGATTATAGCTTCTATTCGACCCGCATGACACATACAGTCATCTGGACTATATTATGGTGCAACATTGCGCCCTGTCCTGGCTGTCCTCTGCAGAGATAGGAAATATCCTTTGGTCGGATCACGCCCCAGTCTTTTGCTCTCTCCAGTTGTGCAACCTTACCAGATCGGCCTGGTCCAGATCAGACCTAATGAAAAAGGGGGCGCAGCTGAAGAGAGATAAAGCACGCAAATTGTCTCGCGCACTCCAGGAGGTCTCCCGGCTCGAGCTGGCTCATAAACGGGCACTTTCTGTCCCGTTTCTCAGGGAACTGCAGGCGGCCAGGCTTGAGGTCAAACGACTTCTTGAAGCCTCTTGGGGTAGGGCACTCCAAATATGTAAAAGTAGATTCTATGAGTATGGAAATAAGAGTGGGCGGATGTTAGCTAGGTCCCTGAGGGCGCGTATGGCCCAGTCCCATATTTCCTCGGTTAAAACGAACACTAACGCTACGGCCCGAACCACTCGAGATATCCTAGCCCGATTCCGATCATATTAAGCGGAGCTATATCATCTCCTGCCCCCGACCTCCACCATCTCCCCACCTTCGCCATTCCCACCCCTTTTCAGTGAAACTATAGCCTCACTAGAAGAACCCTTTTCGTCCCTGGAATTGGCCTCAGTGATACAGGACCTTCCAGGAGGGAAAAGCCCAGGGTCGGACGGCTACACCGCTAAATTTTACAAGGATCTCCAGTCGCACCTAGCCCCTCTCCTACTACCCGCGTTTAACTCTATCTCCCCAGAATCTCCCTTTCCAGCACATTCCACTTTGGCCCATATAGTAGTTATCCCCAAGCCCGGCAAGGACCCCCAATTGTGCAGCAGCTACCGCCCCATCTCCCTCCTGAATGTCGATTTAAAAATATACTCCAAACTTTTGGCCAATCGCCTCAACGCCCTGATTCCAACCTTAATTCATTTAGACCAGGTAGGGTTTGTGCCGGGGAGGGAAGCCAGGGATAACACTATCAAGACCATTGACATCATACATCTTGCGCGTATGCAAGGGATCCCTCTGATGATCTTATCCTTAGATGCCGAAAAGGCTTTTGATAGGATCTCCTGGTCCTCCCTGGCACAAACTCTCCATAGCATCGGCTTAGGCCCAGTATTCCGCTCCAAAATAATGTCGCTTTATCAATCCCCCACGGCCCAACTAAAAATCAATGGAACCCTTTCAGACCCGATCTCTATACATAATGGCACTCGCCAGGGCTGCCCCCTATCCCCATTACTCTATGTCCTGGTCATGGAGCACTTGATGGCCTCTATTAGGGCGGATCCGAACATCCATGGCATTACCATGGGCGGCACAGAATACAAATGCTTGGCATTCGCCGATGATCTGCTGGTGTATGTTACGGACCCTTTGATCTCTCTTCCCTCCCTAATGGCCGGCTGGTCGGAGTTTGGAGCGTTGTCCAACTTTAACTTAAATCAGTCCAAGTCAGAGGTCCTCAACGTCTCCCAGTTTGCTTATATGCAACTCACTCATTTTTATTCCTCCGTTTCTAGGGGTAAACGTCTTTCCCACCCTCTCACAGACTTTGAACGCCTATGCACGTCCCCCTCCGCTCCCACGCACTCCATCTCCACCATTTACGGACAGCTGATTGCGAATGGGTCGGAGGACCTCCCCCCCTTCTGCAGGAAATGGGAATCAGAACTTGGTAAACAGTTTACCGGGGAACAATGGGCCCGCTGTTTTTTTCTCACACATAAAACGTCCATTGCCACGAGAGCACAAGAAACATGCTATAAAATTTTATCTAGGTGGTATAGGGTCCCCGTGACCCTACACAAGTGGTTTCCCTCAGTATCGGACACGTGTTGGAGATGCAGTGGCGCACCTGGAACTATGGTTCATATCTGGAGGGGCTGTACTTGCCTCCAGCCTTTCCGGAGGACAGTAGTAGACCTGATCTCTGAGATAACGGGCGTCCTCATCCCCAACACCCCGGAATCGGTCTTGTTATTTATGTTCCCCATGGCCCAACAAAAATACAAACGATCCCTCACCCGACATTTGTTGCAAGCAGCTAAGTCTGTAATCCCCAGGCACTGGAGATCTAAGGAAGTCCCGTCCCTGGAGGAATGGTTTAAAGAAGTCTCCCACATTCATCGAATGGAGGAGCTTCTGGCGACGACCCCGAAGGAGATTTCCTCTTACACCTCTACATGGTTTTCCTGGCTGGACTTTCTCGCCTCGTCCCGATATAGAACAGTCAACCTTTCACAGCCTGCTAGCCAGGGCCCCCTCCCTCCTTAGATCAATGTCGACTGGTGTGGTTCTGGGGCGTCCGGATTCTTTGGGCCCGGTTTATTGCCGCCGTCCGTACAGGTATGGTTTATGTGAATTGCACTTGTTTCACTTCTTAGATTCACCTAGGTTTTTCTCTCCTTTTTCTTTTCTTTTTTCTTCTTCCCTCCACTCCCCCCCCCTCCTCTTCTGCTTGTCTCCCCTTGTATGTCTCTTCGCATTGTTGAACCAGGCAATCCTAAATTGGTAGTTGCACTGTGACAGGGCGTCGCCAGGTGCCTTACTTATTTTTCTGTACGTTGTGAAGTTATTTCCATAGCACTTAACATACGCCCTCATGGGTTCCACTACTATGATCTTACCTAAGGCTATCATTTTGTGCATGCCGGCAGCACGGCCTGTCGTGCCTGGCTATTTTGGTTCGTTGACCTAATTTTGCTCCTTATGTCTTTACTATGCTCTATGTTTTGACTCCTGTTTTTCTGTATTATATAAAATTCTAATAAATATTTGAATTTGAAAAAAATAGTTCAGATGATGCAGGGATGGGACAGCGCCACCTTCTGTCAGTTCAATGTAAGCACTGTACTGTATTTCCCAACAAGAGGAAGCAGCTGTGTCCGAGTATGATTAAAAAAAAAATGTTTTTCAAATCTACGCACTTTTCAACAAATTACAGATAAAGTGAAAAAAACAGTGAAGTGATAACATTATGAGCTGGAGGGATATATTCTGGCCTAGGCTATTTTACACCCACTGTTATAGAATATATCCCCTGGGGTATACTGTAGCCTGGGTCAGAACTGAGAAAACCAGTGACGTGATAACTTGGAGGGATATAGTCTAGCCTGGTTTTACAGCCCCAAATATAGAGTTTATCCCCCGGGGTATACTGTGGCTGGGCTAGATTGTCCCCAGGTTTATAGTATGGCCTAGGCTATATTATACCCCTAGGTATGAAAATATATCCCCTGGGGTATACTGTTGCCTGGGCCAGGGGTGAAAAAAACAATGAAGTAATAACATTATGGCCCGGAGAGATATAGCATGGCCTCGGCTCTTTTACACCCCCAGGTATAGAGTTTATCCCCTGGGGTATACTGTGGCCTGGTTCGACATTAGATAGATATTTTCTGGCCTGGATGGGTATACTCTGGTCTAGGATATGTTACACCCTGGGGTATAGTTTGGTCTAGGCTATTTTATACCCCGAGGTATACTCTGGCCTAGGCTATTTTATACCCCGGGGTATACTCTGGCCTAGGCTATTTTATACCCCGGGGTATACTCTGGCCTAGGCCATTTTTTACCCGGGTATAATCTGGACGGAGGTTAATCTGGCCTGCTACACCGGGATTCCCTGCCTACAGGGTTTCCCACCCAAAAGCAGAAAGCAGTCTGCTTCTGGGTGGGAAATTTAAAATCCCTGCACATAAGTTACAGTCTGGCTCCCAGGGGCTTAATCCCTTGGGAGCCAGACTGTAACTGCCATGCCCATGCTGTAGTTCACCCAGCTTTCCCAGCATCCTGTAAGGTTAACCCTTACAGGATGCTGGAAAAGTTGGGTGACCTCCAGCATGGGCGTTACAGTCTGGCTCCCAGGGACTTAACCCCTTGGGAGTCAGACTGTTCTGGCACTGCATCTGCACCAGCAAATAAGGGGGTTAAGTGCCCCCTTCCTTGCTAGAGCAGATGCATTGCGCTCTCCAATGTTAGGGGGGGTGATAGGGGCTGGGGGTTACCTGTTCCTGCTTCCTCGCTGTCCCGGTAGGCTCCACCTCCATGACAGTAAGCCCCGCCCCCATCACGGGTCGGGGCTTACCGGGATTGCCGAGGAAGCAGCAACAGGTAACTCCCAGCCCCAACCATCACCCCCCCCCCCTCCGAGAGTGCACTGCACCAGCAAGTAAGGGGGTTAAGTGCCACCTCCTTGCTGGTGCAGTGCACTCTCCGAGGGGGGGGTGATGGTTGGGGCTGGGAGTTACCTGTTGCTGCTTCCTCGCAGTCCCGGTAAGCCCCGCTCCCGTACCGGCCCGCGATGGGGGCGAGGCTTACTGTCATGGAGCCGGAGCCTACCGGGACAGCGAGGAAGCAGGAACAGGTAACCCCCAGCCCCTATCACCCTCCCCCCCACCATTGGAGAGCGCACTGCATCTGCTCTAGCAAGGAAGAGGGCACTTAACCCCCTTCTTTGCCGGTGCCAGAACAGTCTGACTCCCAGGGGGTAAGTCCCTGGGAGCCAGACTGTAACTCCCATGCCCATGCTGAAGATCACCCAGCTTTCCCAGGATCCTGTAAGGGTTAACCTTACAGGATGCTGGGAAAGCTGGGTAATCTCAAGCATGGGCATGGGAGTTACAGTCTGGCTCCCAGGGGGTTAACCCCTTACTTGTTGTTTGTTTTTGCTTGTGTTTTTTTCCAGATACCGACATGCAGAGGATTGCTGCGGATTCGTTTGGACAACATCGATGACCGGTGGAGTTTAATGTTCAATAAAATGGTCAACGAGGGGTGTGGGGGTGTTTTTATTTGAATTAAAAAAAAATTTCTAGGTGTATTTGTGTTTTCTTTCATTACTTTATAGACTTAGTAGCGGAAGCTGTCTGATAGACGGAATCCATTACTAAGTCAGGGCTTAGTGTATAAAATGGCTAACACTAACCCCCCCATTATAACCCTAGTACCCAATGCCACCAGGGGTACTGGGAAGAGCCGGGTGCCAGTGGACCCGGGACGTCAGAATTGGCACTCCTGGACTGGGGCGGCAGCAGGCTGGTAATATTTAGGCTGGGGAGGGCCAAAAACAATGGCTCTTCCCACCCTGGTGTTACCAGGCTTCTGTTGCTTGGTTTTTAACTCGGCTGGCTATGGAAAAGGGGGGACCCTACTCTTTTTTTTTTAATTAACCAGCCAGGTTAAAAACCAAACAACAGCAGCCTGGTAACACCAGGGTGGGAAGAGCCATTGGTTTAGGCCCTCCCCAGCCTAAATATTACCAGCCTGCTGCCGCCCAGTCCAGGAGCGCCAATTTTGACGCTCCGGGACTACTGGCACCCGGCTCTTCCCAGTACCCCTGGTGGCATTGGGTACTGGGGTAATAATTGGGGGGTTAGTGTTAGCCATTTTATACCGGCTCACACTAAGCCCTGACTTAGTAATGGATTCCGTCTATCAGACAGCTTCCCCTACTAAGCCTGTAAAGTAATGAAAGAAAACACAAATACACCTAGAAAAAATTTTTTTATTCAAATAAAAACACCCCCACACGCCTCGTTGACCATTTTATTGCACATTAAAGTCCGCCGGTCATTGAAGAAGTCCAAACGAATCCGACGTAATCCTCTGCATGCCGGTATCTGGAAAAGAAAGGTAGAAGAAAATGCTCATTACCTAGGAGGCAAACAAGGGCCAATGAGACTATTTAAAGACAATTCTGAGACTAGAGACAATTCTGAGCTAAACAAATCAGCACCACAGAAAATAGACCAGGCTTATCCCTGATAGTAAATTGCACTTTAAATAGACCAGTCTATTCTTGCCAAAGCAGAAATAGACCACATCTAGAAAAATCCCCTGTTGATAAATCTCCTAGATAGATAGATAGATACTATCTATCTATCTATCTATCTATCTATCTATCTATCTATCTATCTATCTATCTATCTAGAAAAATACAAAATGACGTGGCACTCGATGCAAGGGTTGAAGATGGGTGCCTGCAGTATCACCAGATCCCCTGGTATTAATACAGCAGAAATATAGCACTGCAGCACTTCGGTAAAGGTGAAAAAACGATGAGAAGTTTATTAAAGCATCACACGGTACAGCAGCGACGTTTCGGTCGTACAATTCCGACCATTTTCAAGCTAGTGATCACACCACACTCTAGTGAGTTATATACATGTGTCTATACATCAACAATCAGTGAGTCATCAAAGTAATCAAGTGAATATACAGGTAAGTATTCATCACATCCATATCTACAGTGTAATTATAAATATGAGGGTCCGTATTTGGCCCATACAATAGAAAAGTAAAAGTGATCAGTGTATACATTATGAAATAATAAGCAAATACAGTTAATGAACAAATTGGAACAAGCTGGGTTCACTCACAGTTCTTGACTATCAGCATCACACGTATTGTTGAGACCAATAACTTCCGTCCTTTGGACCGCACGCTAGTATGGAACGCACGATGTTACGCGCATGCGTGGGTCCCAGGCCAATGAACAAAGACAACGTCATCCGTGACGATAACGCTACAAGTGATCATGTGAGCACATTTAGTTAACCCATTGAGGACATGTATGGAACAACAGAACCTACCGCAAATGCCAACCAATTATCACAGGCATGACCCCATACCATCCGGCCGGACGGAAAATGGAGAAATGTCGGCCATTACTCCTATTTTGGAAACAAGACAATCTCGTCCCATAGAGTTTTGGCTTAACCCTGTGGGGGCTACGAGCAGATGGTTCAACATGCAAACCGCTTAGTTACGTCCTCGGGTCCACTTAGTGCAAAGAGATATGAGAGTCCAATGAAAAAATGTAATAAACATATATTAGTGTTGATGCTGTCTGTCTGTCTGTCGCCGTGGTGTCCCAGATAAACTGCTCCAACAGATGCTTGAATTAATCAAATGTTCTACAAAAAAAGAAAAAAGAATAAATATATTAATTAATGCATTTATGTACAATGATTATAGCAAAGTATATGTGGTGTTTCCAGGGTATACTAAAAGCAGAGTCCGACACATCCTAATTTACAGAGGTACCACTCCACTGACTTTATGTGTTGCAATAACGGGGAAGTATTTTATGGTCCACATTAAGGCCGTTCGGTTTCAATGAGTTGAGTCTATAGATCCACAATAATTCTCACCTTTTTAATAGGGAAACACGATCTCCTCCTCTGGGAAGAACAGGAATTTGGTCAATGAACATCACCTTAAGATCGCTCTCTTTGTGCTTTGCCTCTACAAAATGCTTAGACACTGGTAGGTCCATTCGTTTACTACGTATAATGTAACGATGTTGGTTTAAGCGTGTTCTGGCATCATTTTGTGTCTCGCCCACATATAAAAGTCCACAGGGGCATGTTAACAAATAGATAATCCATTCTGAGTTACAGTTTAGATATTTATTAATTTTCCATGTCTTATCCGTTGATGGATGTGTGAATGATTGTCCTTTTACAACATGTCTACAAGTGACACAATTAGCACAGGGGTAACACCCCATTACCCGTGGACCTAAGAAAGTGGGTACGGAAGTTTTTTCGGGCTGTACTTCTGTTTTTACCACAAAGTCTCTTATGTTCCGAGTTCTTTTATATGACATAAGCGGTCGATTATCAAAGGCACGAATATGGCCATAACTTTGTTTAAGTATATGCCAGTGTCTATTGATGATTTTGGAGATCTCTGAACTCATAGAGTTATATGTTGTCACTAATGGGATTCTCTCAGTCCTTTCCCTACTCCTCGAGGCTGTTTCTAGTAATGTACCTTTATCCATTAATTTTACCTGTTGCGCATGGTCCTGGATCAGGTTTTTGGGATATCCCCTCTCCAAGAAATTTTTAGCCATTTGATTAATGGCAGTGTCTACATGTTCCTGTTCCTCCACAATGCGTCTAACTCGTAAAAATTGGCTCTTGGGTAAATTACGTTTTATTTGTTGGGGGTGATTGGACTCATAACGTAATAACGTATTTTTGTCGGTCGGTTTGGTATATAAATTAGTAACCAACTTGTGTTCCTTTTTATAGACCACTGTGTCAAGAAAACTGACCTGTGAAGAAGAATGTGTAATCGTGAATTTTATGTCCTCATCCACCTGGTTAAGGTATTGCCAAAATTCTAGCAATTCAGTGCCACCCCAAATAATGAAGACGTCATCTATGAATCTCCACCATCCCAGTAAATGCTGGGCATGGCGAGATCCATAGATGAACGTCTCCTCCAGATGTTCCACAAACAGATTAGCATAAGAAGGTGCTACATTACTTCCCATCGCGGTCCCTTTTGCTTGGAGATAGTACCGCTTGTTAAATACAAAGAACAAAATTACATGTTAAAACCATTTGTAACAATTCAATTAGAAATGATTGACATGTGGTGGAAAGAGTGGTTCTGTTGAGTACCTGTTTAATTGCCAATAGACCTCTGTCATGTTGAATAGATGTGTACAAATTAGTTACATCTAATGATGCCAATATCGCTGTGTCTGGAATAACCAATCCCTTAATTTTATCACTGGTATCACGAATGTACGATCTCATATTTTTAACATGATTCTGTAAAATTTTGTCCAAGAAAATAGACACATGACTCATCAATGAGTTCCTCCCGGAGACAATCGGTCGTCCGGGGGGATTTGACAAGTCCTTGTGTATTTTGGGTTATAGATAGAGTCTAGGAATGATTGGATGTTCAACCCAGAGATATTCCTTGAGTTTCTTATCAATGAGACCATTTGTGTATGCAGTGTCCAGAATAAGTTTAAGTTTTCTTTTGGTGGAATCAGTAGGATCTTGACTAAGTGGTAAATAAACAGTATGGTCTGATAATTGGCGTTCTGCTTCTGCAATGTATAGGGCAGTGTCCATAACAACCACTCCTCCCCCCTTATCTGCTGGTTTTATTGTGATAGCTAGATTTTTTGATAGGGTTTGTAATGCAATGATCTCACTCTGTGTCAAGTTTGGTTTTCTAAGGAAACCCTCAGGGGTGTGTGCTTTAAGTGTTTCAATGTCCTTCTTAACCAGTGCGATATATGTTTCAATTGGATGTGCTGTAATTACAGGGACAAAATCACTCCTGCTAAACAGTTCTAAATCACTAGCAGTTAATTCAAATGCAAGATTAGTAGTTATCTCCACATTTGTCTCTCCCACACTTATACTCCACAATTTTAATTTTAACCTCCTGAAAAATAGAAACAGATCAAGATCTAAAGAGAACCAATCTGTAGATACATCTGGACAAAAAGTAAGTCCTTTACTCAATACTTTTAACTGTATGTCAGATAATGTAGTAGATGAAATATTTACCACAGTCTGTTCTATGGCAGGGGCTCCTATGTGTTCTTGTCCTCCGTCTTCTTCCCGGCAAATCTGCGGGTCACTTGAGTCCGTTGCGGTTTGGACAAAGATGCCTTTCCTGTGTCTGTAAATATTGGAGAGAAAAGAAAGTACTGAACCAGCACACCCAATATAATATATCAAAAGAGTCAAGTTTATTAGAGTACAAACACAAACATAAAAACATTTAAAAACAAATACATATAGTGCATACCATAATAAGTTACACTAAAATCCTTGTCCACTAGATGGCAGCCAGTAAGCTGCCCAGCTCCCACAATAAGGGAGAAAAAGGGATAATCAGTTGCTGTGTGTAGAGGCATAGTGCAGACAGTGCAAAATTAGGTTCACAAATGCATAATGAACTGCCACCTTCCCCTATAGACAGACAGGCTAAAGTACAAACATATGCCAGCCCCGCTGGAAAGGGGACTAAAGAATACAACCTGTACCGCAGCCAATACCGAGTGGACCAAGAAAGAGGAATGCCCAACGCGTTGCGTCGCACAATGCGACTTCGTCAGGGACAACAACCTAATGCTCTGTACTGCCTTAAATACCTGTAGGTCAGCTTGCAATGATCAACACCTGATGCCGCCATTCCGTCTCGCCGCGCGGACCGGAAGTGCCCTCTGAACCAAAGTGACGTAACACATGCACACTAAATCCTGTAGGACCCAAATACCGCGCACTCGCTCTAGTGGTCTACACATTCTATGGCAATAATACTAGTCCCGATACGGCGCACGCGCACTACAAATAGCTCCCAGCTGTGAACCAATGAAACCAACGTGCCCCCCGCGCATGCGCCTCCCGTACCGAACTGAGAAAATCGGGAATTAGAGCTAAGTGTCAGCGCATGTGCAGATAGTCAAAGCAGTGACCATATCCGTATGATGGATCTATATACATAGCAATATGTATGACCTTCTATAAACATGCATATAGGGGAAAAAGAGTGTAGTGCCTACATTTTATATGCATATTATGTCCGACAGTCATAAATTATAGTTCAACAGTAAATTTATTATTAATTTAATAATTGAATTTATACAAGAGGCTAGTAAAAGACCACTATCCATATACACTATAAGAATAAATAAATAAAAACTGGGAGGAGTATATAGTAGCAAGCATTGTAATATTAGAAAACACCCCCAGTAAATACATAGACATGACATAAAAGGGAGAAAAGTGTGCACATACATGATTTCTATATTAATAATTTGGTTGTGCACAATCCCCCTAAATATCCAACAAATGAATAGCAGTGTGCTCAATGCATATTCCCCATCAACCTCTATAACCTAGCCCAAAATGAACCACTTGTGGGCACATAGTGCCCCCAAATGGTAAGCATGTAATCGATCACATACTGGCTGTAAACAAATGCTGTATGAAAAAATAAATAAATGTAAATAAATGTAGACAACAATGTATGTGCCCCAAAACCCCCAAAGCAAGAAGGGAAATGATAGCCCACTGGGCACGGGAAGGCAGCCCTGGGGCCAGGGATACTCCACTGAACAGACAAAATAAGCAAGCGTTAGCTGGTAACGATTATCAGTCCTTGGCGGTCTGGGAAAGTCTAGCAAATCTAATAGGTAAAATAGGAAAACGGAGCAGCACTTCAGACTTCAAAAGAATAACAGGTGCCAGCGGATCCTGGTCAGGACCAAAGACCGGTGTATATAATGGAGGAAAATCCACAGCACTCCTTGGTAAATTTCAAAAAAGGTGCGGTTTATTCAAAAGACTTGTGCAGCATACAAACGCGACGTTTCAGCGGCTACTGCCGCTATCTTCAAGCGCTTGAAGATAGCGGCAGTAGCCGCTGAAACGTCGCGTTTGTATGCTGCACAAATCTAATAGGTAGCCGCCGTAGAGGGTTTCCAGGTTTCTCAATGAAGCTTAGTCAATGTGGACATCCTGAAGTAAACAAAAAGAGTTTAAGGAGGTATACACAATAAGACAGAAGACGTGCGTAGATCCAACGTTATAGGGGAGAGCAGATTGGGTAAACATGTTGTGTATGTGTATATTGAACATATGGAGGATATAACACTATATGAGTGATATAAAAAGGTGGAAAGACAGGTAGAGAGACCAAAAATGAGGTATATTAGGAAAGAATAGATCCGACCCCACGTGCCAGTGAAATAATGAAAATTTAAGTGGGAGTGACCTGCGTGTCCAAGTGCAAGTGCATGTGTGATGATGGAAAATATGTGTGAATGTGCATGCGTGATGAAAAAATGTTCTTAATACGTGAAAAAATGTGAAACCTGCTCAATAAAATGCAGGGTGACTGTGCAAAACAACGTGATAGGTAAGACGTGTAGTGCAAGTACTGAGAATAGGAGAGTGTATGGAGAAACATCAAGTTTCATGTCCAGAATTATGGTCTCTTTTACATATCATCTTGGCCCATATATTGCACTTTGTGATTCTTTACAACATCTGGAGGATGCACTTGTTCAGTTGGAGATGGTAGGTATATGTATGTATTTATGTAAATATTTTCTGCATTATTTTGGTGCACCAATCTATTCGTATCCCCTCACCTTTACATCACTTTCACACATACTTTATTCTTTATCATCATCCATTCACTTTTTTCTATCTCCTCACTAACACATCCCTCATCCATACACTCTCCTATTCTCAGTACTTGCACTACACGTCTTACCTATCACGTTGTTTTGCACAGTCACCCTGCATTTTATTGAGCAGGTTTCACATTTTTTCACGTATTAAGAACATTTTTTCATCACGCATGCACATTCACACATATTTTCCATCATCACACATGCACTTGCACTTGGACACGCAGGTCACTCCCACTTAAATTTTCATTATTTCACTGGCACGTGGGGTCGGATCTATTCTTTCCTAATATACCTCATTTTTGGTCTCTCTACCTGTCTTTCCACCTTTTTATATCACTCATATAGTGTTATATCCTCCATATGTTCAATATACACATACACAACATGTTTACCCAATCTGCTCTCCCCTATAATGTTGGATCTACGCACGTCTTCTGTCTTATTGTGTATACCTCCTTAAACTCTTTTTGTTTACTTCAGGATGTCCACATTGACTAAGCTTCATTGAGAAACCTGGAAACCCTCTACGGCGGCTACCTATTAGATTTGCTAGACTTTCCCAGACCGCCAAGGACTGATAATAGTTACCAGCTAACGCTTGCTTATTTTGTCTGTTCAGTGGAGTATCCCTGGCCCCAGGGCTGCCTTCCCGTGCCCAGTGGGCTATCATTTCCCTTCTTGCTTTGGGGGTTTTGGGGCACATACATTGTTGTCTACATTTATTTACATTTATTTATTTTTTCATACAGCATTTGTTTACAGCCAGTATGTGATCGATTACATGCTTACCATTTGGGGGCACTATGTGCCCACAAGTGGTTCATTTTGGGCTAGGTTATAGAGGTTGATGGGGAATATGCATTGAGCACACTGCTATTCATTAGTTGGATATTTAGGGGGATTGTGCACAACCAAATTATTAATATAGAAATCATGTATGTGCACACTTTTCTCCCTTTTATGTCATGTCTATGTATTTACTGGGGGTGTTTTCTAATATTACAATGCTTGCTACTATATACTCCTCCCAGTTTTTATTTATTTATTCTTATAGTGTATATGGATAGTGGTCTTTTACTAGCCTCTTGTATAAATTCAATTATTAAATTAATAATAAATTTACTGTTGAACTATAATTTATGACTGTCGGACATAATATGCATATAAAATGTAGGCACTACACTCTTTTTCCCCTATATGCATGTTTATAGAAGGTCATACATATTGCTATGTATATAGATCCATCATACGGATATGGCCACTGCTTTGACTATCTGCACATGCGCTGACACTTAGCTCTAATTCCCGATTTTCTCAGTTCGGTACGGGAGGCGCATGCGCGGGGGGCACGTTGGTTCCATTGGTTCACAGCTGGGAGCTATTTGTAGTGCGCGTGCGCCGTATCGGGACTAGTATTATTGCCATAGAATGTGTAGACCACTAGAGCGCGTGCGCGGTATTTGGGTCCTACAGGATCTAGTGCGCATGTGTGTTACGTCACTTTGGTTCAGAGGGCACTTCCGGTCCGCGCGGCGAGACGGAATGGCGGCATCAGGTGTTGATCATTGCAAGCTGACCTACAGGTATTTAAGGCAGTACAGAGCATTAGGTTGTTGTCCCTGACGAAGTCGCATTGTGCGACGCAACGCGTTGGGCATTCCTCTTTCTTGGTCCACTCGGTATTGGCTGCGGTACAGGTTGTATTCTTTAGTCCCCTTTCCAGCGGGGCTGGCATATGTTTGTACTTTAGCCTGTCTGTCTATAGGGGAAGGTGGCAGTTCATTATGCATTTGTGAACCTAATTTTGCACTGTCTGCACTTTGCCTCTACACACAGCAACTGATTATCCCTTTTTCTCCCTTATTGTGGGAGCTGGGCAGCTTACAGACTGCCATCTAGTGGACAAGGATTTTAGTGTAACTTATTATGGTATGCACTATATGTATTTGTTTTTAAATGTTTTTATGTTTGTGTTTGTACTCTAATAAACTTGACTCTTTTGATATATTATATTGGGTGTGCTGGTTCAGTACTTTCTTTTCTCTCCAATATTTATAGCTTAGTATACAGTGCTGTAGCACCCCTGCTTCTTTTGTTATTTTTTGTGGTGCCCTCCCTTTTTGTCTACTACATTTCCTGTGTCTGTGTCGCTTGCGCCCTCCCCGTCTGGTTGGACGTTTCGTGACGGGAGCCGCTTTCGTGATCCTAAAAAAGCCGCAGTTGTAGGTGCAGGTGATTCCAGTGATGTGTTCACACTCTGTGGTCTTTCTTTACGCGGTTTACGTGCCGATTGATTAGTGTTCCATGTGTAGATGTTACCCAGGGTATAGTCCTTTTCATCCCGATACCATTTATTCAGTTTAATTTCCTAAATGTCCTTCTTATGTTTATTTAGATATTCCTGTTGTTTAGCTTCCTCGCTGTCCCGGTAGGCTCCGGCTCCATGACAGTAAGCCTCGCCCCCATCGCGGGCCGGTACGGGAGCGGGGCTTACCGGGACTGCGAGGAAGCAGCAACAGGTAACTCCCAGCCCCAACCATCACCCCCCCTCGGAGAGTGCACTGCACCAGCAAGGAGGTGGCACTTAACCCCCTTCCTTGCTGGTGCAGTGCACTCTCGGAGAGGGGGGGGTGATGGTTGGGGCTGGGAGTTACCTGTTGCTGCTTCCTCGGCAATCCCGGTAAGCCCCGGCCCGTGATGGGGGTGGGGCTTACTGTCATGGAGCCGGAGCCTACCGGGACAGCGAGGAAGCAGGAACAGGTAACCCCCAGCCCCTATCACCCTCCCCCCACCATTGGAGAGCGCACTGCATCTGCTCTAGCAAGTAAGAGGGCACTTAACCCCGTTCTTTGCTGGTGCAAGAACAGTCTGACTCCCAGGGGGTAAGTCCCTGGGAGCCAGACTGTAACTCCCATGCCCATGCTGAAGATCACCCAGCTTTCCCAGGATCCTGTAAGGGTTAACCTTACAGGATGCTGGGAAAGCTGGGTGATCTCAAGCATGGGCATGGGAGTTACAGTCTGGCTCCCAGGGGGTTAACCCCTTACTTGTTGTTTGTTTTTGCTTGTGTTTTTTTCCAGATACCGACATGCAGAGGATTACCGCGGATTCGTTTGGACAACATCGATGACCGGTGGAGTTTAATTTTCAATAAAATGGTCAAAAATTTCTAGGTGTATTTGTGTTTTCTTTCATTACTATATAGACTTAGTAGCGGAAGCTGTCTGATAGACGGAATCCATTACTAAGTCAGGGCTTAGTGTATAAAATGGCTAACACTAACCCCCCATTATAACCCTAGTACCCAATGCCACCAGGGGTACTGGGAAGAGCCGGGTGCCAGTGGTCCCGGAGCGTCAGAATTGGCACTCCTGGACTGGGGCGGCAGCAGGCTGGTAATATTTAGGCTGGGGAGGGCCAAAAACAATGGCTCTTCCCACCCTGGTGTTACCAGGCTGCTGTTGCTTGGTTTTTAACTCGGCTGGTTATGGAAAAGGGGGGAACCCTACTCTTTTTTTTTTTTATTAACCAGCCAGGTTAAAAACCAAACAACAGCAGCCTGGTAACACCAGGGTGGGAAGAGCCATTGGTTTAGGCCCTCCCCAGCCTAAATATTACCAGCCTGCTGCCGCCCAGTCCAGGAGCGCCAATTTTGACGCTCCGGGACTACTGGCACCCGGCTCTTCCCAGTACCCCTGGTGGCATTGGGTACTGGGGTAATAATTGGGGGGTTAGTGTTAGCCATTTTATACCGGCTCACACTAAGCCCTGACTTAGTAATGGATTCCGTCTATCAGACAGCTTCCCCTACTAAGCCTGTAAAGTAATGAAAGAAAACACAAATTCACCTAGTATTTTTTTTTATTCAAATAAAAACACCCCCACACGCCTCGTTGACCATTTTATTGCACATTAAAGTCCGCCGGTCATTGAAGAAGTCCAAACGAATCCGACGTAATCCTCTGCATGCCGGTATCTGGAAAAGAAAGGTAGAAGAAAATGCTCATTACCTAGGAGGCAAACCAGGGCCAATGAGACTATTTAAAGACAATTCTGAGACTAGAGACAATTCTGAGCTAAACAAATCAGCACCACAGAAAATAGACCAGGCTTATCCCTGATAGTAAATTGCACTTTAAATAGACCAGTCTATTCTTGCCAAAGCAGAAATAGACCACATCTAGAAAAATCCCCTGTTGATAAATCTCCTAGATAGATAGATAGGTAGATAGATAGTATCTATCTATCTATCTATCTATCTATCTATCTATCTCTGTATGATATATATATATATATATGTATATACTGTATATATATATATATATAACAGTATTTCACCCCCAAAACTGAAAGAAACAGAAAATAACTTTTACCCACTCAGGATAAATGTAACTAAGCAACTCGTATGTACGACTGATTGATTCGTATGGCAGATGACTAGACACTTTTTTTAATACTATTATTCAGCAATGGAAACTGAGTGGGCTTTAACCTCTTAACGACGCATGACGGGTATACCCGTCATGAGGCCGTTAAGAGTAAACAAAGAGGGCTCCCGGCGTGAGCCCTCTCTGCAGCGCGCGGTCCCCGGGTTGCTAAGTGCAGCCAGGGACCTCGTGTATTAGCCGGCACGGCCGATCGATTAACTATTCAAATGCAGCTGTCAAAGCTGACAGCTGCATTTGAATAGCAGCTGTGCCCCCTCTCCTTGGTGTCCAGTGGGGGATCTCCCCCCCCGCGATACGATCGCGGAGGGGAGATCCGTTCTAATGAGCCGACCGGGGCTCAGCGTCGGAATGACGCTGATCCCGGCTCGGCAATCTATTCAGATGGTCTGCAGCAGACCATTATAATAGAGCACCGATCTGATGGATCATTGCTCTATTATATACACAGGATTGATCTCAATGGGAGATCAGTTCTGTGTATATAGAAGTCCCCCAGGGGGCTTCATATAACTGTGAGTGAAAGTGAAAAAAAAGTGTTTTTATTAATAAAAAAATCCCCTCCACTAATAAAAGTCTGAATCCCCCCCCTTTTACCATTTTATAAATAAAAATAAATAAATAAATAAACAAACATGTTTGCTATCGCCGCGTGTGTAATTGCCCGAACTATTTATTAATCACATTCCTGATCTCGCACGGTAAACGGTGTAAGTGAAAAAAAATCCCAAAGTGCAAAATTGCGCATTTTTGGTCGCATTAAATCCAGAAAAAATGTAATATAAAGCGATCAAAAAGTCCTATATGCGCAATCAAGGTACCGATAGAAAGAACACATCATGGTGCAAAAAATGACACCTGACACAGCCCCATAGACCAAAGGATAAAAGCGCTATAATCCTGGGAATAGAGCGATTTTAAGGAAGGTATATTTGTTAACAATGGTTTTAATTTTTTACGGGCCATCATATACAATAAAAGTTTTACATGTTACATATCGTTTTAATCGTAATGACTTGAGGAACATATATAACAACTTAAGTTTTTCCATAGGACACACGACGTAAAAATGAAGCCCCCCCCAAAGAAAAATAATTGCGTTTTTTTTTTTTCAATTTCACTGCGCATATAATTTTTTTCTGGTTTCGCAGCATATTTTATTGAAAGATTCAGCCTGTCATTGCGAAGTACAATTAGTGACGCAAAAAATAAGGGCTCATGTGGGTCTGTAGGTGTAAAATGCAAGTGCTATGGCCTTTTAAGCACATGGAGGAAAAAACGAAAACGCAAAAACGAAAGTTAGCACGGTCCTTAAAGGGTTAAAGCGACTCTGTACCCACAATCTGACGCCCCAAACCGCTTGTACCTTTGGATAGCTTGGCTTAATAATCGTACCCATAGAGTGGTGGTTAATGATTCCAACTCAAATGGTCCCCGGTAATAAGTGGTGTACCCCAAGGGTCAGTACTGGGCCCTCTTCTGTTTAACTTGTTTATTTATGATATTGAGAATGGAATTAACAGCAATGTTTCTATCTTTGCAGATGCTTTGTAGTAAAGTACAGTCTATGGAGGATGTGCAGATCTTACAAGCTAACTTAGACACACTGAGTGTTTGGGCGTCCACTTGGCAAATGAGGTTCAATGTGGATAAATGTAAAGTTATGCACCTGGGTATTAATAACCCACATGCATCATATGTCCTGGGGGGAGTTACTCTGGGAGAGTCACTGATGGAGAAGGATCTGGGTGTACTGGTAGATAATAGACTACAGAACAGCACACACTGTCAGTCAGCTGCTTCTAATGCCAGCAGGATATTGTCATGCATTAAAACAGGCATGGACTCTCGGGACAGGGATATAATATTACCGCTTTATAAAGCTTTGGTGCGACCTTATCTGGAGTATGTTGTCCAATTTTAAGAACCCGATTCATAAAAAGGATGTTCTAGAGCTGAAGAGGGTACAAAGACGGGCAACTAAACTAATAGGGGGAATGGATCATCTTAGTTATGAGGAGAGATTAAAAGAATTAAATTTGTTTAGTCTGGAGAAGAGACGTTTAAGGAGAAATATGATTTATTTATTTAAATATATAAATGGACCCTACAAGAAATATGGGGAAAAGATGTTCCAGGTAAAACCCCCTCAAAGGACAAGGGGGGCACTGTCTCTGCCTGTAGAAAAAAAGGTTCAATCTCCAGAGACGACAAGCCTTCTTTACAATGAGAACTTTGAATCTGTGGAACAGTCTACCACAGGATCTGGTCACAGCAAAAACAGTAGAGGGCTTCAAAACAGGCCTAGACAAGTTCTTAGACCAAAATAATATAAATGCATATGTATAGAACTTATCATCCCTCCCCCTTCCCTGTATCCATCCCCTCCTTGAATATCCCCCTTCCCTGTATCCATCCACTCCTTGTATATCCCCCTTCCCTGTATCCATCCCCTCCTTGGTTAAACTTGATGGACATGTGTCTTTTTTCAACCGTATTAAATATGTAACTATGTAACTGTGTAATCCAAGATCTGTCCTGCTGTCCGTTTGGCAGATGATGCATTTATTGTTCTAAAAAACAACTTTTAAACTGGCAGCTCGTGCTCTACAGAAGTGGCCTAGATTGTCTATGCATTTGGCTGGCACAACCTCTCTGACTCTCCTCCCCGCCCTCCTCATCATTAGGAATGCTCCAGGCAGATTGCCTACTATTCGTCAGCTATGAGAGGACGGCACATGGGCTGGATCGTTAAGCAGCTGTGCAAATGTTCAGCATGGAGAAAATGTTCCAGTGGCATTCCTAATGATGAAGTGAGTGGAGAGGAGGGACGGAGGGGTGGTGCAAAGTTAGGACACAGATACTCCCGTAGGGCACGGGGCTCTAAGTTTAAAAGTAGTTTTTTAAGACAATAACTGCATCACCTGCAGAACGGACTGCAGGACAGATCTTGGATTAAAAGCAGCTATCTGAAGGTAGATGTGGTTTTAGGGGGTCAGATTGTGGGTACAGAGTCACTTTAAGTCCTTAAAGGGGTTGGCCAGCACCTATATAATTTCCTGAAACTATTTCCCTAACATCTTTCTCTGTCACAGAAGTTACCTGCGATTTTTTTTTACAGCACACTATGGCCTGTGCCCAGCATTTCTTATGCTCCTGTATGAAACAATAGCTTGCTGCACGAGTGGGCGGAGCTTGTGTGAAGTGGGCGGGGCTTTGTGGGTGTCGCGATAAGCCCCGCTCACCAACTCTCGGCAACTAAATGGACGGAGCTTGTGAGAAGTAGGCGGGGCTTGTGTTGGCTTCCGTTAAGCCCCGCCCACCAACAGCAGATACAGATACACTGTGTTCAAGGATCCTGGCATGTCTACTACAGAGCACAACAGAACGGGATAGCTGGGCACACAGTGCTCTCTCCTCCTGCCTCTCACCCGTTCTTTTGCGCTCTTTAGTATATGTTTCATAATCCTTTGACACAGGGGGATGGGAGAGCACTGTGCAGGCCCCGAATGCTGATCGTAGTGCTGTCTCCTCCTGTTCTTTTCCCCCACTCTCATCACTTCCCTAATAGCCTTTCTACTGCCGTCACCCCCGGCCCCGAGTACCACCATGTCCCAGTCCACCCCTTCCGTCCCGCCCCCTTCTCTCCTGCCCAGTCCGGGAGAGCACTGCGCATGCGCAGATACCGATCGCACAGTGCTCTCTCCTCCAGGTCTTCATCACTTTTATTAGCACTTTTCCTAATTGCCGTTTTGCTGCTGTCAACCCCGGCCCCGAGCACAACAGCGTCCTAGTCTGCCCGTTTCCGTCCCGCTCAGTCCAGGACTGGGACGCGGTGGTGCTCGGGGCCGGGGTGACGGCAGTAGAAAGGCAATTAGGGAAGTGATAAGAGCGGGGGAGAAGAACAGGAGAAGAGAGCACTGCGATCAACATTCGGGGCCTGCACAGTGCTCTCCCGTCCCCCTTCGTGTCAACGGATTATGGCACAAAAAACTAAATAGCGCAACAGAACTGGGGTGAGAGGCAGGAGGAGAGAGCACTGTGTGCCCGGCATCCAGCGCCTGCGCAGTGCTCTCCTGTTCTGTTGTGCTTTGTGGTAGACATGCCAGGATACTTGAACACAAGGGGACGATAGACCACTGCGCAGGCGCCGAATGCCGTGCGTGCAGTGGATGCCGGGAGGCAGTGGACGGGCCTATGATCACAGGCTTCTCCATGGATTGACTTCCGGGGGACGCCCACAAAGCGGGGACGCCCACATTGTATTATAGGGCTGGAGCATCTTGCCTGAAGGGGAAGATCGGTGGAATCCCTCAAGGCATCATAGGGCTAAGTATTAACCCCTTTCTGAATAACTGTGAATGGGTTAATATGTTTAAGTGGCCAACCCCGTTAAGCTTGCTAAACACCCCTAACTAACTAAGCTAAATAGCAGCATGCAAGCACACAGAGAGCAGTGTATACAGCACAGTGAGCAGAAAATGGCATCCAGAACACATCACAGTTAGATATATGTGGGATGGTCCTGTGATTTTAGCAGCCAATCAGACCCCTACACCTCAGCAATGATGTTTCTTACACTTCTATGGGCTCTGCACTGATTGGCTGGCAGAACTTGATTTCGAACTCAAACACTAACTCGAACGAACAGTAAAAAGTTTGGTTAAGTTGGTTAAGAAAATCAAGATGTTTGACTCGAACTTAACTTTTCTCGAACAGTTCGATCAACGCTAGAAATCTCCCGCTTTTTGGTACACACTAGACATGGACCTCTGCATCACGGCGATCCCATGACCGTGTTAAGGCCAAGCTGTAGACATTTGCAACACTTTGGAGATGTAAGTATATTGTGATTTTTTACATTTTTTTTACATTTTTTATATGTTGTTAAAGTCTGATTAGCTGATTGTTTTCATGATATGGACTTATGATTATATCCATTCCCCTTTCCTTGGCTAACAAAAGGTTAAGATATATAGGGCAGCTATTAGCACAGTGATGGCTAACCTTGACACTTCAGCTGTTGCAAAACTACAACTCCCATCATGTCTGGGCAGCCAAAGCCATATCTTTGGTTGTTCAGGCATGATGGGAATTTTAGTTTTGCAACAGCTGGAGTGTCAAGGTTAGCCATCACTGTATTGTTATAAAGGTTTTAGGAGCTTAAGAAGGTGTTGATCCAGTTCTTAAACAAATCGCTCATGTTTTATCATATTTGGCTGATTGTTGCTTCACTTTCGATGGTACAATAAACGCCAAGAAAAATATCACCAGCAGTGCTGTGTTAATGTGCCCTTAGACCTGTGCCAAGACACAGAGTGGTCTTTTGGTCTTCATGGAAATCTCTACTTGTGCTGACACATTGTGACGGATGATGTCAAGCCTTAACCACAAGCCAGGCAATGCTTATTGATTCATATGCTCATTAATGTTGTGCCTACCTCCAAAGTACAATACGGTCAGGTTAGTCTGACTATGGTATCCACATTTTTATTGCACCTTGACTTACTACACTAAATAAGCACCCCTTGGTTTGTTTTTTTTTGTTTTTTTTTCTGTCCCTTATAAAATAATAAAATGTTGCAGCTTTCATTCTCACCACTGGGTCAAAACTAAACTGAGATTTCCTTTTCTGTTCTAAATTTCAGTGATACATGCCCTTTAAGTAAGATCATTTACTGCAGAAAATTTTAGGTAACACTGCCGTATCTGGTCCCGAAAAGAGAACTTGAGTCTCCACAAATGAACTCTATGCCAAAAGAGACCAGCACCTGGGTTATGAGGCCTCTTGTAGAGGGGAGGAAGGTAGGGGTACTGTCAGAAACTCACCTGACCCCATGCTTTCCTCTCTGTTCAGGTGCCACTCCTGGCTGTTCTTCTGAGTGTAAGAATGCCCTCCCCTTTCTGGTTAAAAGGAAATAAAAATAAGATAATGCCGATTTGCATGCTAGCCTCAATAGCTTTTACTTAGCTCATTACTTAGCTTTTCTGGTATCTCCATTTTCCACAAGGCTGTATTGATCCCATTCCAAAATAAAAATTAAATTTTACTGTAAATGATTCAATAACCCTAGGTCTCTTGATATTTTTTTGCCATGTCCCCTCATTCCTGAGATATATGAATTTTACTATTTGCCTGATTTAAAAAGTTTCCACCTATCTATTTAGGGAAAATTTCACACATCTTAGCTGGGTTCACACTACGTATATTTCTGTCAGTATTGTGGTCCTCATATTGCAACCAAAACCAGTAGTGGATTAAGAACACAGAAAGGCTCTGTTCACACAATGTTGAAATTGAGTGGATGGCCGCCATTTAATGGCAAATATTTGCTGTTATCTTATAACAACGGCTGTTATATTAAAATAATGGCAGGCTGGGTTCACACTACGTATATTTCAGTCAGTATTGTGGTCCTCATATTGCAACCAAAACCAGGAGTGGATTAAAAACACAGAAAGGATCTGTTCACACAATGTTGAAATTGAATGGATGGCCGCCATATAACAGTAAATAACTGCCATTATTTCAATACAACAGCCATTGTTTTAAAAAATATTTGCCATTAAATGGCGGCCATCCACTCAATTTCAACATTGTGTGAACGGATCCTTTCTGTGTTTTTAATCCACTCCTTGTTTTGGTTGCAATATGAGGACCACAATACTGACTGGAATATACGTAGCGTGAAGCCAGCCTCAACCAGTAAAACCTTTGCCTGGAAAATTGGAGGCTTAGCAACAAAGTAAAAACACAGCTAAAATCAGAGCACCACAGGCTATAAAATGAAAGTGTCACTGTCGTCAGGGACAATTCTAGGTTTTCTGCTACCTGAGGCTAAACCTGAAATCCCACCAACCCCCCCCCCCCCCCCCCAGTTCCCACATCACCCCATCACCACCATTCACCAGCAAGCCTATTGAAAATCATAAGTAAGGCGTGTGTGCAGAAAACCTGCAGCTTATTATTGTAAGTGCTTATACACAACCCAGCTCAACCATAAATCACCCTGCTCAAACACTACCCTCCATTCTTGGTAAGGACAAAAGACTTTAAAGTTTCCAATTTCACCAGTGTGTATACACTGATGTATACAAAAGTAAATGCATTGTGACTACTCATGGTGACCTTCATGCTCATACTACCATTATTATCGATTCAATAGTTTATTAGATTTCCATCAACCCATTTATTACAAACAAGTGAGTATTACTAACAATACTCAAATAGGGTATAAAACAAAAGACAAATATCATACAACCAGGATGAACAGCATGAAATCATTAAGAGTCCTACAGATTAAAAGACATTTATAATTATTGTGACAGGCTGTCCAATATGTCATACAATTGGGCATTCCCATGATGTATGTATAAATTCTCCCTTTTCTTCTGCAATCTCCAACACCTATCAGTAGAGTACAGTGGGGTACATGGAAGCAAGTTTGAGTACCATCTCAAAATAGTCTTAAGAGCAGCTTCTATATGAGAGCTACAATGCAAATGAGAATGTATGGTTTTAAAGGCATCGGAAATTTGAAAAATCCTTCTCCCAAGATTTCAGTTGAAGGCGTTTTATAAATGTATCCAGATCCATTTAATCCATAGACAGTGGTTTCAATACCTTATAGGTGGGTTAGCTTGCTTGCCATCAAATCCGAGGGTTCTAGTTGAGAGACTAAATGTAAATAGTTGTGAAATTCGGTTTTATGAACCAAGTATTTGGCTTGTTAACCCCTTAGGGAACAAGCCTATTTGGACCTTAATGACCAGGCTCATTTTTCAAAATCTGACCTGTCTTTTTGTGCTTATATAGTTCAGTGATGCTTTAACATATGCTAGCGATTCTGAGATTTTTTTTCGTCACATTTGGCACTTTGTGTTAGTGGCAAAATTTGGTCACTGCTGCGAGTTTGCCGGCTGCCCGCCCCGTTAACCCCCTGGCCACCGGAGACGGGATCAGGAGACGTATAGTCTCCGGTGGCCGGGGGGTTAACGGGGCGGGCTGCGGACAAACTCGCTGCGGATACGGCAAGTGTTTTTATACCCTAAGGAATTAATCACTGTGAATGTGAAGGTTATTCCGGGGGGGGGGGGGGGACAGGGTGGAGCATGTATTCATCTCCTCTCACTGTGGATTCACGGTTAGAGGAGATGAAAGCGTTCAGCTGTGCTGGCAATACCCGTTACCAGTGCCCACCATTATACTGGTAATAACGGTGATCGTCGGTGCGGGGACCGGCCCACACTCTGCCCGAACCCCTCAGCTACCTTCGGTAGCTGAGAGGAGGGGGCTGCAGGGCATTACCGGCGCCGCTGCTCTATTCTGCACCATCGCCATAAAGAGCTGATGGCAGCAGAATAGAGCCCATTAGTGATCGCTGTAAAAATCCGTATCGGCGGTCACTAATAACATAATACATGTATTCTCTGGGTCACTACGGTTACGGCGATACCACATTTGTGTAGGTTTTTTTTAACTATTACCACTTTGGCGCAATAGAAACTATCCTCCTAGCAAAAACCCACAAAAACTATCGTCACATTGCAAGATACATAGCGTTCTTATCTTTTGCGCGACAGAGCTGGTTTTGGGCTTATTTTTTGCGGGAAGATCTGTAGTTTCTATTGATACCAAGTTTTACATGTATAGGACTTTTTGATCTCTTATGACGTATTTTCTAAAGTGGATTGATAAAATATAGCTATTCTGGTACTGTTTTTTTATTTATTTTTTAACAGTGTGTGTCGTGCGACATAATTAATGATATAGTTTTATAGATTGGGTCGTTACGGACGTAACAATACCAAATATATATAGGATTTGTGTTTTTGATCACTTTTATGTAATGTTTTATAGTGAAGGGTAATGTAATGCATTTTTATTATGGGGGAGGGGGGCTGGGGGGGATTGTGATTGGTGCACATTTTTTTACTTTTACACTAGTGTACATTACTGTACACTAGTGTACCATTTTGATCACTTATACAATACACTGCACTGCTTCTGCAGTACAGTTTATTGTATAATGGGACCATCCTGCTGACAGGCAATAGCCACAGCCACCCCTGTCAGCAGGATGGCATATGCATGGTGAGCCCGGGGGCCTTCATTAGGACCCCGGGATCACCATGACAACATCGGGGGACCGGACTTCACCGTGGGACGTCGCGATCGCGTGAGTATACCCGAGGCGCCATCCGGGACCCACCGGGACCCGTTAGATGCCGCTGTCATACTTTGACGGCGGCATTTAACGGGTTAAACTGCCCGGAGCGGAGAATCCTCCATGGCAACCTGGCCTGTAAGCTAGGGGGGCATGCCGGCTCCCCTCACCACTTTCTGTCTCTGTGCAGTTCTTTCGAATCAGCAGTGGTCATAACAGCCAGTTCGGGATAACTGCACAGAGCAGGCTGCTCTATTCTTGGCGCCCCCTGCCTGCTGAGCAGAGGATTCTCAGCGTTATGTGTATAATCCTAGTACAGTCCCCTGCGCTCTGGCTGCTTATCCTGGTAGGACAACTCCCCAGGCAGTGGTGATGACAAGGCCCCTTCCTAGCCATACACTTGCAACTGCTCCTGACTGTCCCCCCCAGTCTTCTGAGATGGTCTCCTCCCCGTCCCTGTCTCCTTCTCTCCAGGACAGACATGTAAGGGGGAGGGGGGAGGTGCTCCTCGGATCCTGCACTCTGTACACAAGAGCTGTGGCTACTGATAAGATAGAAGCACATGAGCGGCTCAGGTCACCTGTGACTTCAATTAACCCCCTCACTCCACCATTGCTGCTTAGCTTAGCTGTCATGGACCACCAAAAATGAGAGATGCACTTTGGAAGTGTCACCCAGCTTTCTCACGATCCTGTATGGCAGCAAGCAGTATGCAACCTATTGCTCCCCAGCTGTGATGATGAAATTACTACTCATGCAGCTGTCAGGGCATCCTGGGAATTGTAGTTTAACCACAACTCTGGGGTCAAAGGTTGTAGACTACATCAGGGGAGTCAAACTGTGGCCCTCCAGCTGTTGCAAAACTACAATTCCCATCATGCCTGGGCATCCAAAGCTTCATCTTCAGTGATCGACAGCACCATCATGTCCTGCTGGCAGCTCATGATGGGAGTTTTTCCGCTGGAGAGTCAAAGATTGGGAAAAATATGACACAGTACAGTCCATTAATTATAGGGGTCAGTGGCACGGTACATTGAGGGGGGTAATTCATTAGGACACACATAGGGGGTGTCACCTTAGAGTAATTGGATATGATTTGGATATGGTTTTTTTTGGCCTTGACTGCGCCTGCTTGGGTAGGATGGGGGGCCCAAGGTAAGATCTTGCACCAGGGCCCATCAGCCTTTAGCTACGCCCCTGTGCACCGCAGCCACTAATCAACAACAGAGTCAGTACTTTGGACTGTAACATTTCTCCAGTGTAACTAAACCTATTATTTGTGATAATGCCTGGTGAAAACTGGTATCTAAACCTACAATACCTGAAGCTACTGGGCCAGTGTATCCAAACATATTTTTATAGAGTTTATCTGTGCCTTTTCATCTGATATCAAGATAATTGGTACTGTGCTGCTAAGCCTGTGTATCTAATCCTGTGGTGTTTCAGGTACTGAACGTAATAGTGAGCCAGTGTATCTAAATCCATGACAATCTTTGCATCTATGCCTGTCATGTGTGATGCCGTCTGATAGGCAGGTGTAGTTTAGATGTTCTTGTTTGTTTGTGTCTATCTATAAGGCTGTGTTCAAAGAGAGACATGTGTGTCGCGGTCCCCATAGCCACGCCCCCATAGCGACCCTCCATAGCCACGCCCCCATAGCAACTCCCCTACAGTCACCACATGCTGCTGACTGAATAGTGCCCTATACAGTATCCAATCCCCCCAAAAATGCCTATCCCCTTATAGTATCCATTCCCCTATTATAGTGCCCCACATAGTATCCAATCCCCCCATATAGTGCCCCACATAGTATTCAATCCCTTTATATAGTGCCCCACATAGTATCCAATCCCCCATATAATACCCCACATAATAGCCAATGCCCCCATATAGTGCCCCACATAGTAGCCAATGCCCCCATATAGTGCCCCACATAGTAGCCAATGTCCCATATAGTGCCCACATAGTATCCAATCCCCCATATAGTGCCACACATAGTATCCAATCCCCCATATAGTGCCCCACATAATAGCCAATCCCCCATATAGTGCCCCACATAATAGCCAATCCCCCATATAGTGCCCCACATAATAGCCAATCCCCCATATAGTGCCCCACATAGTAGCCAATCCCCATATAGCGCCCCGCATAGTATCCTATCCCCCATATAGTGCCCCACATAATAGCCAATCCCCCATATAGTGCCCCACATAGTATCCAATGCCCCCATATAGTGCCCACATAGTATCCAATCCCCCATATAGTGCCCCACATAGTATCCAATGCCTCATATAGTGCCCACATAGTGGCCAATGCCCCCATATAGTGCCCTACATAGTAGCCAATCCCCATATAGTGCCCCACAAAGTAGCCAATCCCCCATATAGTGCCCCACATAGTAGCCAATCCCCATATAGAACCCCACATAGTAGCCAATCCCCCCCATATAGTGCCCCACATAGTAACCAATGCCCCCATATAGTGCCCCACATAGTAGCCAATGCCTGCATATAGTGCCCCACATAGTATCCAATGCCTCATATAGTGCCCACATAATGGCCAATGCCCCATATAGTGCCCCACATAGTAGCCAATCCCCATATAGTGCCCCACAAAGTAGCCAATCCCCCATATATTGCCCCACATAGTAGCCAATCCCCATATAGAACCCCACATAGTAGCCAATCCCCCATATAGTGCCCACATAGTAGCCAATTTCCCCATATAGTGCTCACATAGTAGCCAATCCCCCCATATAGTGCCCACATAGTAGCCAATCCCCCCATATAGTGCCCACATAGTAGCCAATGCCCCCATATAGTGCTCCACATAGTAGCCAATCCCACCATATAGTGCCCATATAGAAGCCAATGCCCCCCATATAGTGCCCACATAGTAGCCAATGCCCCCATATAGTGCCCCACATATTATCCAATCCCCCATATAGCGCCCCACATAGTATCCAATCCCACATATAGTGCCCCACATAATAGCCAATCCCCCGTATAGTGCCCCACATAGTATCCAATGCCCCCATATAGTGCCCACATAGTAGCCAATGCCCCCATATAGTGCCCACATAGTAGCCAATGCCCCCATATAGTATACAATGCCTCATATAGTGCCCCACATAGTAGCCAATGCCCCAATATGGTGCCCCACATAGTAGCCAATCCCCATATAGTGCCCCACATAGTAACCAATGCCCCATATAGTGGCCACATAGTAGCCAATCCCCCCATATAGTGCCCCACATAGTAGCCAATGCCCCCATAGAGTGCCTCACATAGTAGCCAATACCCCCATACAGTGCCCCACATAGTATCCAATGCCTCATATAGTGCCCCACATAGTGGCCAATGCCCCATCTAGTGCCCCACATAGTAGCCAATGCCCCATATAGTGCCCCACATAGTAGCCAATCCCCCCATATAGTACCCCACATAGCAGCCAATCCCTCCATATAGTGCCCCACATAGTAGCCAATCCCCATATAGTGCCCCACATAGTAGCCAATCCCCCATATATAGTGCCCCACATAGTAGCTAATCCCCCATATAGTGCCCCATATAGTAGCCAATGGGTTTTATCAGCCAAAAAAGCCTCCTTCTGTACTCAAGAAGCAATCTCCCTGCCTCCCCCCCTTACTTCTTATCTGTGCATTACCAGGCAAACACGTCTTCATTACAGAGAAGCCAGTGAAGACGGGTTCTGCTCTCTCCATTGTAAGAGCGGGTTCACACTACGGAATTCTCGCGGCGGAATTCCGTCAGCTGTCCGCCCGCACATCTGGGCGCCTTTCCGCCGGTCCCATAGACACCATTCTATGGGCCCGCGTATTCCGCTATACGCTGAAAAAAGTGTCATGTCACTTCTTTCAGCGGATCACGGAATACGCCGGCCCATAAAATGGTGTCTATGGAGCTGGCGGAAAAGCGCGTGCCCGTGCGGGCGGACAGCTGATGGAATTCCGCGGACATTGTCCGCAAGAATTCCTAAGTGTGAACCCGCCCTAAGCCTATGAAGGGGGGAGGGGCTGAGGGAGATGAGGGAGCAGGAAGAGGTGACATGAAGGTCAGCTGTTTGTAGACTCTCTGGGCACCTAAAACGCTGGATTCAGGTTTCAGAAAGGTCAGTGCTTATCTATGAACTTACAGAGAGAAGATTGCAGGGTGTTGTGCTGTGCAGGACTGCTCTGTGCTCAGTCACTCCTAACAGCCCCTCCCCTCTCCATAGCCACACAATGGACACAGAAATCCTGCTTCATTTGATGTGAGGGGGGAGGCTGGGAGATTGCTTTTTCACTACAGAAGGAAACTCTTTTAGTAAATAAAACCTATTACAGCGTTTCTTAAAATCGCTTGTACTGTTGATATTTATTGTTTTCAGAAAAATGACCCTGAAATGACAGTTATGCTTTGAGGCTAGGTTCGCCCTATGTAACTGTGCGGCTGTATTTTTTATGCGGCTGTAAATGTGCGGATGAAACTACGGCCGTGGGAAAAAAATAGACATGCGGCTGAAAACATACGGTCATTTACTTTGAAATCTGGTTCAACTAAAAATAACAAATAAAATCTTAAGAAAGTGATGCAAACACCTCTGGATGCATCTGGGAAAGCAGGGAAACAGTTTACATGAATCGCTATTACCGGGGTTTGCGATCCTCTGCAGTATGCCGATGCCTCTCATGTTTAATATATTGAATTAATAAAACACATTTTCGTTGTAATAAAGTCCCTTTCATTGTTCAATAATTAAATTTAAACGATTCCATCATTTTGCAATTAAATATACTGTTAAAATAAATATATATATAAACAAATGTATATTTATATATATTTATTTTTTGACAGTATATTTAATTGCACAATGATGGATTCGTTAGAATTAAATTATTGAACAACGAAACTGATTTTATTACAACGAAAATGTGTTTTATTAATTAAATATTAATTAGTACAGGAAGCTCCAGTAAGCCGTTAATTCATATTGATGGCAAAAGAGCATTCTGTACTAATCATCACTTTACTTTAATTAAAACATCAAATGCACAATAGCATTATTAGAAGAAACATTTAGAATTATATCTGCGCTCAGCTGATTGGCTGATCGGCTGAGCGCACATATAATTAGCGGGTCTGCAGTACAGTGACTTCATTGTGCTGCGGACCAGCGAAGAGGACACATCGGGGTGAGTATAGAGCTCTATGCATTTTTTTTTTTTTTAAATAAATAAATAATTTAAAAAACCCGCATAGGGTCCCCCCTATTTTTATAACCAGCCGGTTAAAAACCAAACGACAGCAGCCTGGTAACACCAGGGTGGGAAGAGCCATTGGTTTAGGCCCTCCCCAGCCTAAATCTTACCAGCCTGCTGCCGCCCGGTCCAGGAGCGCCAATTTTGACGCTCCGGGACCACTGGCACCCGGCTCTTCCCAGTACCCCTGGTGGCATTGAGTACTGGGGTAATAATAGGGGGTTAGTGTTAGCCATTTTATACCGGCTAACACTAGGCCCCAACTTAGTAATGGATTCCGTCTATTAGACGGCTTCCACTACTAAGTCTATATAGTAAAGAAATAAAGACAAGACACAAGTAAAAAAATGTTTTTATTCAAATAAAAACACCCCCACACCCTTCATTGACCATTCTATTAAAAAAAAACAACAAACAACCGCTGGTCATCGACGTAGTCCACAGAATCGAACGTAATCCCCAGGATACCGATACCGATACCGAAAAACAAAAAGGGAGAAACACACAAAAAACACACAAACAGGAGCACAACACCCATCATTGTGAGCTGTGTTGTGCTCCTTACAGTATGCAGCATCTTTACAGATCGCTGCTTACAGTCTGGCCCCCAAGGGGTTAAGGGAGGATGTATTGCATCCCCCTTAACCCCTTGGGGGCCAGACTGATGTCAGACTGCACCCATCCCAGCAAGGAAGGGGTTAAGTGACCCCCCTTCCTTGCTGGGAGGGGTGCAGTGCTGGGGAGGGGGTGGGGAGAGCTCTATACTCACCCCGATGTGTCCTCTTTGCTGGTCCGCAGCACAATGAGGTCACTGTGCTGCGGACCCGCTAATTATATGTGCGCTCAGCCGATCAGCCAATCAGCTGAGCGCACATATAATTCTAAATGTTTCTTCTAATAATGCTATTGTGATAACATAATTAGAAGAAACATTTGATGTTTTAATTAAAGTAAAGTGATGATTAGTACAGAAAGCTCTTTTGCCGGCAATATGAATTAACAGCTTATGGAGCTTCCTGTACTAATTAATATTTAATTAATAAAACACATTTTCGTTGTAATAAAATCAGTTTCGTTGTTCAATAATTTAATTCTAACGAATCCATCATTGTGCAATTAAATATACTGTCAAAAAATAAATATATATATAAATATACATTTATTTATATATATATATTTATTTTAACAGTATATTTAATTGCAAAATGATGGATTCGTTAGAATTAAATTATTGAACAATGAAACTGATTTTCTTACGAAAATGTGTTTTATTAATTTAATATATTAACTATTAGAGGCATCGCCATTCGGCATCATTGCCGGCTATTTTTGAAGTACTCCGTACGGACCGCCTGTCAATCCACGGCCGCATTTCCAGCCGCAAACAATGGTCTTGTTCATTTTTTATGGGTCCGTTTACGATAGGGCCGTAGATTCATACATAGTGTGCACTGTGCAGCCGTATATCGTATACTTTCCAGCGTACGCATGAACCACCCAAAATACTGCCGCACAATTACAGCCGCAAATACAGCCGCACAGTTACATAGTGTGAACCTAGCCTGAATCTGTTTATGTAGGGTGAATCCCTAAAGTCAGTTTCCTTGGTGGGCCCAAGGTACCCCAGTGTAACACTGCTGCCCCCTCTCAACCCCTGCTCCTAACAACCACCCCATTCACCAATCCCATTACTCACCCACAAGTTTCCTCAGCTCAGCTGCACCACACGGACGCTCCAGCCGCCAGTCACAGGACCAGGACGCCAGATAAGGAGACCAGACATGTTTAGTTCTCCATTGTGCTCTGGCTCCGGTCCAACTCCTTCAGACAGGCTTGCCCCCCTATATTTTGCAAGGGACTGCCCAAGTAAAAGCTACTTCACCGAAGGGACTTGATGTTAGGGGACATTGCAGGGACATTACAGTGGAAAAACATATTACCGCAAGGAAATTCACCTCCGCTACATCTGTACTGAAATTCAGCTCTGCAACATCTGTTTTAAAATTCGACTCTGCTATATCTGTGTTGGATTTCGGCTCTGCTACATTGGTGTGCATAAGGGGGCCTTTACACAGAGAGATTTATCTGACAGATTTTTGAAGCCAAAGCCAGGAATGGATTTGAAAAAAAAGGAGAAATCTCAGTCTTTCCTCTATGAGCTGTTTGGCTTCAACGATCTGTCAGATAAATCTCTCTGTGTAAAGGCCCCTTGGCCAGCCAAGCTCAGCAGCATAATGTCCCTAACCTATGGCTCTTTAAAATTTTTGGAGATTAGATTACCACCCCCACCATGCATTAAAGCTGTGTGTATGTGTGTGTGTGTGTGTGTGTGTGTGTGTGTGTGTGTGTGTGTGTGCGCGCGCTATGGCTGCAGCAGGCTGTGTGTGTGTGTGTGTGTGTGGTGTGCTATGGCTGTAGCAGGCTGTGTGTGTGTGTGTGTGTGTGTGCTATGGCTGAAGCAGGCTGTGTGTATGTACTATGGCCGCAGAAGGCTGTGTGTGTGTGTGTGTGTGTGTGTGTGTGTGTGTGTGGTGCGCGCCATGGCTGCAGCAGGCTGTGTGTGTGTGTGCTATGACTGCAGCAGGCTGTGCATGTGTGTGTTATGACTGCAGCAGGCTGTGAGTGTTTGCGGGTGAGTGCTATGGCTGCAGCAGGCTGTGTGTGTGTGTGTGTGTGTGTGTGTTATGGCTGCAGCAGGTTGTGTGTGTGTATACTATGGCTGCAGCAGGCTGTGTGTGTTATGGCTGCAGCAGGCTGTGAGTGTGCGCTATGGCTGCAGCAGGCTGTGTGTGTGTATGCTATGGCTGCAGCAGGCTGTGTGTGTATACTATGGCTGCAGCAGGCTGTGTGTGTGTTATGGCTGCAGCAGGCTGTGAGTGTGCGCTATGGCTGCAGCAGGCTATGTGTGTGTATGCTATGGCTGGAGCAGGCTGTGTGTGTGTGTATGCTATGGCTGCAGCAGGGTGTGTGTGTGTGTATGCTATGGCTGCAACGGGCTGTGTGTGTGCCCTATGGGTGCAGCAGGCTGTGTCTGTGTGTTTGTACGCTATGGCTGCAGCAGGCTGTGTGTGTGAGAGAGAGAGAGAGAGGCAGAAATTAAAGTGGTATTCTAGGCAACAGTGAAAAATCCAGGGGGGACAGCGGGTGGTTGGGTTATAATAAAGAAGTCCCATTTACCCGTTCCTTGCCCACACAGTGCAACGTGCAATGCGCGCCCAATCTTGTAATGTCACAGCTCCACTCAGAAATGCCCACTCAGCCAATCAGTGAGTGAGGTGAGGCACAGCTGTAGTCACTGACTGGCTGAGCGTGCAGTTCCTGCGGGTCCATGATGATTCAGGAGCGCAGACACTGACAGAGGGCTGATACATCTGGGCCTATGTGTGACCCCTCTATATCACTATGTGTGACCCCTCTGTATCACTATGGCTAACCCCTCTATATCACTATATTTGACCTCTATATATCACAATGTGTGACCCCTCTATATCACTATGTGCGACCTCTCTCTATATCACTATGAGTGACCCCTCTCTATATCACTATGTGTGACCCCTCTCTATATCACTATGTGTGACCCCTCTATATCACATCAATCTGGATTGTTAGCAGTGTATCTTAGTGTCTGGTGAATATTTAGTTAGAACATAGAAGACTGTCAGCAGGAAAAGACCCCCTGCTCCATCTAGTCTAGTTGTGAGGTGTTCAGGACATGAAGGCTGGAGAATGGCTGCATCCCCTGCACACAGTAGCGGATTATAATAGGTCCGTTTCGGGTGGTAGCCCGGGGTTCTGAGCTCCTGGGGGGCCCATGACCACCTAAAAAGACTTATACTGTTAGTGGTATATTGTCTCCTGACTACAGTTTTGCCATGTATTGCAAAAAATACAGCTTTTTACTGTTATTTGGCACAAACAGGGGTGATTCTAGCCTCTCTGCTGCCCAAGGCGAACTATAGGATGACTCCCCCCCCCCCCCCCCCCCCCCCGGTCAATCCGACCACATTATAATCCACTACTGCCCCCCCCCCCCACACACTGCTGTCCCCAATAAACATAATGTTTGGTCCCTTGCTGCACAGAGGATGTCAGGAGAGGAGGGGGCTGATCTTATAGGGGAAGTCACAGCAGCACAGAGGAGGTCAGGAGAGGAGGGTGCTAATCCTATAGGAGAGGTCCCAGCAGCACAGAGAAGGTCAGGAGAGGAGGGTGCTAATCCTATAGGAGAAGTCCCAGCAGCACAGAGGATGTCAGGAGAGGAGGGTGCTGATCTTTTAGGAGATGGCCCCCCTCTTCCCCCCTTATAGATGGACCCCCTCTTCCACCCCTTATAGATGGTCCCCTCTCCCTTATAGATGGTCCCCCTCTCCCCCCCCTTATAGATGGTGCCCCTCTCCCCCCTCCCTTATAGATGGTCCCCCTCTCCCCCCTCCCTTATAGATGGTCCCCCTCTCCCCCCTCCCTTATAGATGGTCCCCCTCTCCCCCTCCCTTATAGATGGTCCCCCTCTCCCCCTCCCTTATAGATGGTCCCCCTCTCCCCCTCCCTTATAGATGGTCCCCCTCTCCCCCTCCCTTATAGATGGTCCCCCTTTCCCCTCCCTTATAGATGGTCCCCCTCTCCACCCCCCTTATAGATGGTCCCCCTCTTTCCCCCCCTTATAGATGGTCCCCCTCTTCCCTCTCCCCCCCCTTATAGATGGTCCCCCTCTTCCCCCCTTATAGATGGTCCCCTCTCCCTTATAGATGGTCCCCCTTTCCCCCCTCCCCTTATAGCTGGTCCCCCTCTCCCCCCTCCCTTATAGATGGTCCCCCTCCCTTTTAGATGGTCCCCTTCTCCCCCTCCCTTATAGATGGTCCCCCTCTTTCCCCTTCATTATAGATGGTCCCCCTCTTTCCCCCTTATAGATGGTCCCCCTATTTCCCCCCTCCCTTATAGATGGTCCCCTCTCCCTTATAGATGGTCCCCCTCTCCCCCCTTATAGATGGTCCCGCTCTCCCTTATAGATGGTCTCCCTCTCCCCCCCTTATAGATGGTCCCCCTCTCCCTTATAGATGGTTCCCCTCTTTCCCCCCCCCCTTATAGATGGTCCCCCTCTCCCCCACCCCTATAGATGGTCCCCCTCTCCCCCCCCCCCATAGATGATCCCCCTCTTCCCTCTCCCTTATATATGGTCCCCCCTGCACAGCAGATAAAACAAAAAACAGCACACAACTCACCTGCCATCTGTTCCCCCGTCGAGCCTCTCTGGCCTGGTCCCGGCTGATGTGCGGCTGCCCAGGGTGTCCTGTCCCCGGCAGCGCGCGCATCAGAGAGCTCCCCGTGTGCCTGTGGCTGTGACTTCCGGCGAACAGGGAGCTCTCTGATGCGCCCACTGCCGGAGACAGGATGGGGCACCCAGGCAGCCGCACATCAGCCGGGGGACTAAGGCTGCATTCCCACGTTCCGTGGAATGCTGGTACCGGAGACCCCTGCGCCCGGACAGCATCTGTAATTAGATGCTGGGAGCGGGGGAGACTGTATTCATAAAGCGCCGCGCTGTAGTAACAGCACCGCGCACTGATTTATTACAGCGCGGCGCTTATGAATACAGTCTCCCCCACTCCCAGCATCTAATTACAGATGCTGTCCGGGCGCGGGGGTCTCCGGTACATGGTACAATCAGTGGCGGATTATAATGTGGGCGGCCGCCCGAACCGCCCATATTATAATCTGCCAGTGAATGCCGCCCCCAGGGGCGTAGCTAATGTCTCTTGGGCCCTGGTGCAAGAGGTCAACTTGGGCCCCCCCTTTCTCGATGCTATTGGTATATATATATCTCAAGACTGATTTTACCAATAATACCAGTATACAGGAAATACTGTTACTAAACAAATCCTGTTTACTGAGACCAATATTGCCAATATTACCAGTACACAAGGGGAAATATTACCGCCACACCACAACCATCACCACCATATTGTTACTGACCAAATCCAGTATACTAAATCCAATAAAACACAGTACCAGTTAACAAGTAACAAATAATACCACCACATAGTGACTAACACCACTGAATAGAATCCTCTGTACATAGACCAATATCACTTCATACAGTCAAATAGAGGTGGACGCACTGTACACAGGATCTATACACCATATACATTACAGTGCAGTTATATCAAGAGACTCACAGGGGATGTCTTCTCTGATCGGAGTTCTTCCCTTTTCATCTTCTCCATCTGCCCTGGGCCATTATGAGAACTTCTCTGGGCCACGAATCCACAGAATCTGCCAGACAGACATATAAGGCTCCTCACACTGACACCATCCTCATGTATTGGCCCCTTTTACACCCTCATTTAGTAGGTAGCCCTTACACTATGTGACCCCCTTTAAAGTACATGCCCCCCTCTGTGCAAGCCCTATTGTATACACCCCCCATGTAGTCCACCTTATAGATGGCCCCCCTGTGTTGTCCCTCTTATAGATGCCCCCCATGTTATCCCCCATATAGATGGCCCTTCATTTTATCCCCCTTACAGATGCCCCCCATGTTGTCCCCTCCTCCTGCCCCTTTATCACCATACTACTACCCCTTTCATCCTCCTGCCCCTCCATCATCATACTACTACCCCTTCATCCTCCTGCCCTTTCATAATCATACTACAAACACCTCCATCATCATCATACCACTACACCCTCATCATCCTCTTGTTCCATCATCATACCACTACACCCCCCATCATCCTCTTGTTCCATCATCATCATCATACCACTACACCCCCATCATCCTCTTGTTCCATCATCATACCACTACACCCCTCATCATCATACCACTACACCCCCATCATCCTCTTGTTCCATCATCATACCACTACACCCCTCATCATCATACCACTACACCCCCCATCATCCTCTTGTTCCTTCATCATACCACTACACCCCCATCATCCTCTTGTTCCATCATCATACCACTACACCCCTCATCATCATACCACTACACCCCCCATCATCCTCTTGTTCCTTCATCATACCACTACACCCCCATCATCCTCTTGTTCCATCATTATCATACCACTACACCCCCATCATCCTCTTGTTCCTTCATCATCATACCACTACACCCCCATCATCCTCTTGTTCCTTCATCATCATACCACTACACCCCCATCATCCTCTTGTTCCATCATCATACCACTACACCCCCCATCATCCTCTTGTTCCTTCATCATCATACCACTACACCCCCATCATCCTCTTGTTCCTTCATCATCATACCACTACACCCCCATCATCCTCTTGTTCCATCATCATACCACTACAACCCCCAACATCCTCTTGTTCCTTAATCATCACACCACTACACCTCTCATCATCCTCTTGTTCCATCATCATACCACTACGCCCCTCATCATCCTCTTGTTCCATCATCATACCACTACAGCCCCCATCATCCTCTTGTTCCATCATCATACCACTACACCCCCCATCATTTGCTTGTTCCATCATCATACCACTACACCCCTCATCATCCTCTTGTTCCATCATCATACCACTACACCCCCCATCATCCTCTTGTTCCATCATACCACTACACCACCCATCATCCTCTTGTTCCATCATCATCATACCACTACACCCCCATCATCCTCTTGTTCCATCATCATACCACTACACCCCCCATCATCCTCTTGTTCCATCATCATACCACTACACCCCTCATCATCCTCTTGTTCCATCACAAATACCACTACACCCCCCATCATCCTCTTGTTCCTTCATCATCATACCACTACACCCCCATCATCCTCTTGTTCCATCATCATACCACTACAACCCCCAACATCCTCTTGTTCCTTAATCATCACACCACTACACCTCTCATCATCCTCTTGTTCCATCATCATACCACTACGCCCCTCATCATCCTCTTGTTCCATCATCATACCACTACAGCCCCCATCATCCTCTTGTTCCATCATCATACCACTACACCCCCCATCATTTGCTTGTTCCATCATCATACCACTACACCCCTCATCATCCTCTTGTTCCATCATCATACCACTACACCCCCCATCATCCTCTTGTTCCATCATACCACTACACCACCCATCATCCTCTTGTTCCATCATCATCATACCACTACACCCCCATCATCCTCTTGTTCCATCATCATACCACTACACCCCCCATCATCCTCTTGTTCCATCATCATACCACTACACCCCTCATCATCCTCTTGTTCCATCACAAATACCACTACACCCCCCATCATCCTCTTGTTCCTTCATCATACCACTACACCCCCCATCATCATACCACTACACCCCCATCATGCCCTTTAAAACAAAAAAATCTATACTCACCTGAATGGTTCCTCTAGTCTTCTTGTCACGCGCGGCGGCGACTGCTGCGACAGTGGTAGCTACGCCACTGGCCGCCCCCATGATAACAGCTGGTGGCGCCGCCTGAGGCAGACGACTCAGGTCGCCTGATCATTGCGGCGCCACTGGGCATAAATCAGGGAATCATGACATTATATATCCTGTTCTATGAACACCACACTAGTGCTGCCATAGTTACAGCGGGGTGGGGGGCCCAAGCTTGGTGAACAGCCCTGGGCCTATGGTGAAGTTAATCTGTCGCTGCACAAACAGGAGAAGCTGCTTTATATATTTTCTTATTCCCTCAGAAGTCGCTCCAGGATCATGTAGAACATTAGGCAGAAGCTGCTGAGCCAGTGTAATAAATAACTCCCCTGGTATCTCACTGGCCATTTATGCAGGAGTAGGAGTCGGTCCTGATAAAAATCAGGAGTCGGAGCTGCCGCTTACCGGCTCCACAGACCTGCCTATTACTAAGCTGGGGCTTAGTGTTATCCTGTGAAATAGCCAACACTAACTCCTAAATTATTTCCCAGTACCCACCCCCACAGGGGTACTGGGAAGAGCCGGGTACTAGCAGACCCAAATTGCTCTAGGTCTAGGCAGTAGCAGGCTGGGAAGGGCCAAAATAAATGGCTGCAGCGGTTTGGTTTTTACTTGGCTGGTTATGACCGAGGGGGATGCTGCACACTTTTTTTTTATTTATATGTAAAAAAAAATGTGTATGATCTCTCAAATGTAACCAGCAAAGTAAAAACTGTTTTTTTTACATTATGGACGATTCTAGGTTGAAATCACAATTTATATATTTATTTTGTGTTCAACAGAGTATTTTCTTTCTCCTTGCACCCTTAATTAAAATGTTAATGGTGTTTGAGTAGTAACAACAGAATAGGAGATAAGGAGTGCAGTAGTAGTAGCAGAACAGAAGATGAAAGTAGTAGTAATAGCAGAATAGGAGGTGAGAGAAATAGTAATAGTAGTAGTAGCAGAATAGGAGATGAGAGGTGTAGTAGTAGCAGAATAGGAGATGAGAGGAGTAGTAGCAGAACAGGAGATGGGAGGAGTAGTAGCAGAATAGGAGATGAGAGGAATAGTATTAGCAGAATAGGAGATGAAAGGAGTAGCAGCAGAATAGATGAGAGGAGTAGTAGTAGCATGATAGGAAATGAGAGGAGTAGTTGTAGAAGCAGAATAGGAGATTAGAGGAGTAGTTATAGTAGCAGAATAGGAGATGAGAAGAGTAGTAGCAGAATAGGAGATGAGAGGAGTAGCAGCAGAATAGGAGATGAGAGGAGTAGCAGCAGAATAGGAGATGAGAGGAGGAGGAGTAGCAGCAGCAGCAGAAGAAGAATTGGATATGAGAGGAGTAGTAGCAGAATAGGAGATGAGAGGAGTCGTTGTAGTAGTAGCAGCAGAATAGGAGATGACAGGAGTAGTAATGGTAGCCTCAGCAGAATAGGAGATGAGAGGAATAGCAATAGTAGTAGTAGTAGTAGTAGTAGTAGTAGTAGTAGTAGAAGCAGCAGCAGAATAGGAGATGAGAGGAGGAGTAGTAGCAACAGAATAGGAGATGAGAGGAGTAGTTGCAGTAGCAGAATAAGAGATGAGAGGAGTAGTTGTAGTAGCAGAATAGGAGATGAGAGTAGTAGTAGTGGTGGTGGTGGCATCATCAGAATAGTAGATGAGAGGAAGAGTAGTAGCAGAATAGGAGATGAGAGGAGTAGTTGTTGTTGTAGTAGTAGTAGTAGTAGTAGAAGAATAGGAGAAGAGGAGTAGTAGCAGAATAGGAGATGAGAGGAGTAGCAGAAGAATAGGAGGAGAAGAATAGTTGTAGTAGCAGAGTAGGAGATGAGAGTAGTAGTAGCAGAATAGAAGATGAGAGGAGTAGTAGCAGAAAAGGAGATGGGAGTAGTAGTAGTAGCAGAATATGAGATGAGAGGAATAGTAATTGTAGCAGAATAGGAGATGAGAGGAGTAGTTGTAATAATAATAATAATAATATTAATAATAATAATTTTTATTTATATAGCACCAACAGATTCCGCAGCACTTTAAAATTCTGGGGATACAAAGGGGCAAAGTGCATAATTGTTCTTATGGTCCGGCCATCTCTATAAATAAGGCAGTGCAGGTAAGGGTGGATGAACCTGTCACCAGCCAGTGCCTGCATGCACAGGTCTAAGTGCTTAAATGCTTGGCGTGTGTGTATGTGTCTGTGTGTGCGTGGTGGAGATGTGTGTGTGTGTGTGTGTGTGTGTGTGGGGGGGGGGGGGGGGGGGGGGGGGGGTTGAGGGTAGCAGTCAAAATTAGGCAACCTGGTAAGCTTGCTTGAGCAGATGTGTTTTTAGGGCACATTTGAAGCTTTGTGTATTGGAGGTGAGTCTGACAGTCTTGGGTAATGCATTCCATAGAATTGGTGCAGCTCGGGTGAAGTCCTGGAGACGGGAGTGAGAGGTGCGGATCAAGGTGGATGTTAGTCGTAAGTCATTAGAGGAGCGTAAGGCACGGGTAGGACGGTAGACCGAGATGAGTGAGGAGATATAGGGAGGTGCAGCACTGTGGAGAGCTTTATGGGTGAGCAGGAGGGCTTTTTATTGTATCCTGTGTTTAATAGGGAGCCAGTGTAGTGACAGGCACAGGGGGAGGCATCTGTATAGCAGCTGGACAGGGAGATGAGCCTGGCCGCTGTATTGAGAATGGACTGGAGAGAGGAGAGTTTAGAGGAAGGAAGGCCGATTAATAGGGAATTGCAGTAGTCTAGACGGGAATGAATCAAAACGACAATGAGAGTTTTAGCAGATTTGACAGTAAGGAAAAGAACGGATTTTAGAGATGTTTTTAAGATGCAGATTACAGGAACGTGAAAGAGATTTAATATGAGGAATGAAGGAGAGATCCGAGTCAAACATAACACCAAGGCAGCGGGCTTGTTGTGTAGGGGTTATGGTCACACCACAGACAGAGATGGAGATGTCAGGTAGGGGGCGGTTAGCAGAGGGAGGGAATACAAGAAGCTCAGTCTTAGCAAGGTTTAGTTTTAGGAATAGGGAGGACATAACGTCAGAGGCAGACAGACAGTTACTGGTGTTCTGTAGAAGAGCAGCGGTGATATCACGGGAGGAGGTATACAGCTGGGTATTATCAGCATAGAGATGGTACTGAAAACCAAACCTGCTGCTGATTTGTCCGATGGTTAAAGGTATTCCCACCCTTGTGGGTTGGAGAGTCAGAATGCTGGGAGAGGCCAAGGGAGGAGGTTAGAGATAGAAACTGAGCGGTTGATGGGGAAACTGGGTTGTTAATTGGGATGTTAAAATCGCCCATGATTAGAGCAGGAATATCAGAAGATAGAAAGTAAGGAAGCCAGGTAGAGAAGTGATCAAGAAACTTAGTAGGTGAACCAGGAGGGCGGTATATGACTGTGACTCTCAGGGAAAATGGACGGAAAAGTTGTACGGTGTGAACTTCAAAAGAGGAGAATGAGAGGGAGGGCACAGGGGGAATGACCTGGTAAGTGCAGTCTGGGGAGAGAAGTACACCCACTCCTCCACCATGCCTGTTATCAGGTCTAGGGGTATGGGAAAGGTGTAAGCCACCATGGGTCAGAGCGGCGGCTTAGTCTGTGTCTGACTCTTGTAGCCATGTTTCCGTAAGAGCAAGCAGGTCAAGAGATTTAGTGATGAACATATCATGAACTTCTCTAAGTTTGTTACAGACAGACCGGGCATTCCAGAGAGCACAGTTAATGCTGATAGGATCCTGACCAGGTTATGGGGGTTTCTGTAGGAGGTAGGTGAAGAGAAGCTGTTAGTGAAAGAGGGAGGACCAAGGTTAGGAGAAATGTCTCCCGCTGCAAGAAGGAGGAGAATAGTAAGATACAGTAAATGATTAAGTGACTTATGAGGAAGGTTTCTGTGCTGCACCTTGGAGAAACTAAGGTGATGGGGGTTCAAGAAGGTAAAAAGTGAGTGTAAACAGTACATAGGTGACTGAAGGAGAGAGGGGCTGATGTGGACAGAGTCCACAGGGAGAGTGGGGGATAGGTATGCAGACACAAGATTAGCCGGTATAGAAAGATAAACATCTTCACCCAGCCCAGAGCCTACCCCTCTGGCCCAAACGATAGCCCTACACAATCTGATAGACCCGTGGAGGATCCAACATCCTCGAGAGAAAGATTTTACTTTCTTCTCCAATCCCCACAAGATCTACACCCGCCTTGATTTCTTTCTAACAGACAAAAGCCTTATCCCCCGGATCCGGGCTACATCAATCGGAACCATTACATGGTCAGACCATTCTCCCATAACTCTTGACTTGCTTGATGAATTTGCCCACTCCTATGACACTGTATGGAGACTTAAGAATTGTATTTTATCCCATTCCAAGTATTCCCATGCTACTTCCTTAACCTCTTAAGGACATAGGACGTACCGGTACGTCCTATGTCCTCATTAGCACTTCAAAGCGGGGCCGCGCGGCGGCCCCGCTTTGAAGTGCCGCGATCCCGGGTGCCGCGTGTAGCCCGGGACCGCCGCTATTAGCGGGCACGGTCCGATCGCCGTGCCCGCTAATTAGCTAATCGGAGGCAGCTGTCAAAGTTGACAGCTGCCTCCGATTACCGGAGGCAACGTTTCCCTGGTGTCTAGTGGGGGAGATCGCTCCTCCGGGACCTTGTCCCGGAGGAGCGATCTCCGTTACTGATGCCGGCCGGGGACGCGTCCAAGATGGCGCCGTCCTCGGCTCGGCACTCGTTTGTTTCCGGCTGCAGCAGCCGAAAGCAAACGAGTGCCGATCTCATGGATCTCTGCAGCATATCTATGCTGCAGAGATCTCTATGAGAGATCAAAGTGTATATACTAGAAGTCCCCCAGGGGGGCTTCTAGTATATGTGTAAAAAAAAAAAAAACGTGTTGTTAATAGTAAAAATCCCCCTCCCCTAATAAAAGTCTGAATCACCCCCCTTTTCCCAGGTTTTAAATAAAAGTAAACAAATAAATAAATAAATAAACATGTTTGGTATCGCCGCGTGCGTAATCGCCCGAACTATTAATTAATCACATTCCTGATCTCGTACGGTAAACGGCGTCAGCGCAAAAAAATCCCAAAGTGCAAAATTGCGCATTTTTGGTCGCATCAAATCCAGAAAAAATGTAATAAAAAGCGATCAAAAAGTCGTATATGCGAAATCAAGGTACCGATAGAAAGATCACATCATGGCGCAAAAAATGACACCTAGCACAGCCCCATAGACCAAAGGATAAAAGCGCTATAAGCCTGGGAATGGAGCGATTTTAAGGAATGTATATTGGTTAACAACGGTTTGAATTTTTTACAGGCCATCCGATACAATATAAGTTATACATGTTATATATCGTTTTAATCGTAACGACTTGAGGAACATGCATAACAAGTCAGTTTTACCCCAGGGCGAATGGCGTAAAAACACATTTCCCCCAAATAAAAGAAATGCGTTTTTTTTTTCAATTTCACCACACTTTGAATTTTTTTCTGGTTTCGCAGTGTACTTTATGCAAAAATTCAGCCTGTAATTGCAAAGTACAATTAGTGACGCAAAAAATAAGGGCTCATGTGGGTTTCTAGGTGGAAAAATGCAAGTGCTATGGCCTTTTAAGCACAAGGAGGAAAAAACTAAAACGTAAAAACGAAAATGGGCCATGTCCTTAAAGGGTTAACACTTCAGGAATATTTTGAAATCAATGACAATAATACAGTATCCGACTCCACACTATGGTGTGCCCATAAGGCCACTATGCGAGGCTATTTCATCAAGCAGGCCGCCCACTTTAAAAAACAACACACGGCGGAAGTGACCCGCCTACAAATCTTACTCTCAGACTTGCATAAACTACTTATGACCAAACTAGGACCCAAGAAATATCTAGTATCTCAACCAAACTTCATGAACTGCAATCCCATAAGTATGAGCTGGCATTAAAGAGACTCAAACTATCACATTATTGGCATGGCAACAAAACAGAGGCCCAACTAGCAAAGCAAGTTAATAAAAGGGCTCTTATATTTACAATCAATCCCAAGAGAAAATTGTAGACCCCAAAGGCATTGCCAATACTCTAGCTGCGTTTTATGCATCTTTATATAATTTACGCCACGACTCCAACACCCCACAACCCAATCCTGTAGAAATCCGCAATTATCTTACCTGTCTTTCTCTCCCCTTTATTTCCTGTGAGCAAGCGGCCCTATTGTCTACCCCTATAAAGGCAGAAGAAGTTTTAGCAGCTATTAAACTCCAGATGGCGCCTGATGGCCTTACTAATGAGTATTTCAAACTCCATAAAGTTAAACTAACTCCCTACCTAGTTAGACTTTACAATAAAGCAATGAGTGATGGCGCCTTTCCCAATGAAATGCTCATGACACTGATAGTGACCCTCCCCAAGCCAGCAAACCCCTAGACGTTCCGGCCAACTTTAGGCCGATATCGCTCCTCAATGTCGACCTAAAGTTGTACGCCACAATATTAGCCAGACGCATGCTAGATGTCCTTCCCACACTTATCTCCAACGATCAAGAGGGATTTGTGAAAGGGCGCCAGACCCTGGACAGCACACGCCGCTTTATTACTTTGCTTTCTACTATTGAACGCTGGCGAACGCCTTCTCTGCTCCTAACCTTGGATGCAGAGAAGGCGTTCGACCGTGTGCATTGGGGTTACCTTAGTTTGGTTCTTGACAAGTTTGGTATTAGTGGAGACATACATAAAGCAATCATGGCGTTATATTCCTCGCCCTCTGCGAGGGTATATACTTCTGGAACACTATCTGACTAATTTTACATAACCAATGGCACACGCCAAGGGTGCCCCCTGTCACCATTGATTTTTGCCATGGTCATGGAGCCACTGGCCCAAAAAAATCAGGGAGACGTCTGCTGTCCAGGGTATCAAAATTGGCGATAAGGAGCACCGTATTGGGCTCTTTGCAGATGACGTCATATTATGCTTATCATCTCCTAACACTTCTCTAGAGGGTATTATGAATATCCTGGATGAATTCGGACGTCATAGTTACTACAAAGTTAATAGCTCAAAATCACTTATTCTGAATATGAATCTCTCTCCGGAATCCCAACAAACTCTCCATCAACAGTTCCCATTCCCCTGGTCTGAAGGCACATTGCCTTATTTGGGCATTACCCTTACTTACCCCACCTCCAAACTAATTTCTACAAATTTAAATAACCTTTCCTCCTCTCTTCATAAAGATATCCAATCTTTCTCCACTATGCCTATATCGTGGCTGGGGCGAGTCGCTATAACAAAAATGATCTTACTCCCGAAGGTTTTATACCACTTTAGAAACCTACCCATCTTTTGGCCTAGAGCACGTTTACGTCATTTGCAGAAGCTTTTAATGTCCTATGTGTGGAACGGACAGAAAGCTAGGGTGTCAGAGAAAGTTCTTTGCACTCCTCTAAAATTGGGGGGTATTGGATGCCCTAACCTACTAAAATATTACCACACCACCATTTTAGATCAAGCCAAAAGCATGTGGATAGCAGACTCTTCCAAACAATGGGTGGAAATGGAAAGGATACTAGTGAAACTACCAAGTTTTAAAGTTATGTTCTGGCAAGCAAGACTTCCAAATAGGAAGCGCTCCCCCACATACCCCACAGTTAAGGCCGCCATACAGGTTTGGACTGCAGTAGCACATAGACCCGAACTCCTTCCAACTCGAATCCATGACCTTCCTCTGGAAGTGGTCCAGTCTTGCATTCCCGATTCTAATTTTAGTAGTTGGGTAGTGAAAGGGATAGCAACTATAAAAGATGTATTTGAAGGTGGCACTTTACTCCCTTTCCATCGCCTGGTCCAACAGTTTGTCATCGCCAGCAGAGATTTTTTTTAAATACCTCCAATTTCACCACTTCCTGGCCTACCCCCCCCCCCCCCGACCAAAATCCTCCAATGAGCAGATATGAGATATATTCTTTAAGAGCACCTCTCAACTGTGACATGGTATCTCTGCTGCATTCACTGCCCTTACCCCCATAACTAACAATTTCCCCTTTAATGATAAATGGGAAAGAGATTTGCAAATGTCCATTACTGATTCACAATGGGCAGCAACATACACCTATAACCACAGATTTTCCCGTTGTGCTAATCATATAAAGGCTTCACGAAAATTATTGTACAGATGGTACCTCACACCACACAGACTTGCCAAAATATTTCCCTCGTGTACTAATCTCTGCTGGCGATGCAATGCGGATGTTGGTACCTTATTCTATATCTGTTGGACCTGCCCGAGGGTTCTCCCCTACTGGAACCAAGTTCAAGTATTGCTTTGCTCGGTACTGAGCTTTGCTCCACGGTGGGGTCCTGAGGTAGCACTTTTACACCTGAATTTAGGAGATATGAAATCATGCGACCTCTCTATCATAATTCATATATTGACGGTGGCCAAAACTAAATTGACTCAAAACTGGAAAAGTACCTCCCTCCCAGTAATGGCAGAGATCGCCCATACGGTCCAGCTCAACTCCTCCATGTAGAAAACAATAGGAATCTCTCTGGGCCGGAGGGTTGCGTCAAACCAGTATTGGGAGAAATGGAATAGATATTATACTGCTACTTATCTTCAACAACCTCCACGAACGATGGAGTATTCAAAAGACCAGTGTGCCCACTCTTATAGTTCTATGGCTATGATTATCTGACTCCAAAAGGCTGAAGTCAGGCCCAGGTGTCAATTTGGGAGGGGTGATAACTGGTGAGAGTGAGGGCACAGGGCTAGTGGGATGTTACAAACAAGGCCAAATGAGGGGTAATAAAAATCAGTGAAGCCATACTAGACACAAAAACAGATACAAAACAGCAAAGCAAAATTTGATGAGGGCGATAGTAGCTCAATGGCTGACATACCAAAATAAACAAGCAGATACAAATGGCAAAGTCTGTTAGGATGGAGGGAGTAGTAGTGCAGTGGCTGACATACCAAAATACACAAGCAGATACAAATGGCAGAGTCTGTTAGGATGGAGGGAGTAGTAGTGCAGTGGCTGACATACCAAAATACACAAGCAGATACAAATGGCAGAGTCTGTTAGGATGGAGGGAGTAGTAGTGCAGTGGCTGACATACCAAAATACACAAGCAGATACAAATGGCAGAGTCTGTTAGGATGGAGGGAGTAGTAGTGCAGTGGCTGACATACCAAAATACACAAGCAGATACAAATGGCAGAGTCTGTTAGGATGGAGGGAGTAGTAGTGCAGTGGCTGACATACCAAAATACACAAGCAGATACAAATGGCAGAGTCTGTTAGGATGGAGGGAGTAGTAGTGCAGTGGCTGACATACCAAAATACACAAGCAGATACAAATGGCAGAGTCTGTTAGGATGGAGGGAGTAGTAGTGCAGTGGCTGACATACCAAAATACACAAGCAGATACAAATGGCAGAGTCTGTTAGGATGGAGGGAGTAGTAGTGCAGTGGCTAACATACCTGTGGACAAAAGAGGAGAAGATGAGATCCCAGTTGTAAAGATGAAGTCTATTGCAGAGTATGAATTCTGGTCTAATTCTAAAGTGGTCACTTATGAGGTCACTTGCGATGGAACGAACGATGGAGTATTCAAAAGACCAGTGTGCCCACTCTTATAGTTCTATAGCTATTGTAGTAGTAGAATAGGAGATGAGAGGAGTAGTAGTAGCAGAAAAGGAGATGAGAGTAGTAGTAGTAGTAGTTGTGGAAGCATCAACAGAATAGGAGATGAGAGTAGTAGTAGTGGAAGCCATACCTCCCAACTTTTGCAAAGAGCAAAGAGGGACATGTGCGCCGCGGTCCCCATAGCCACGCCCCCATAGCAACCCTCCATAGCCACGCCCCCATAGCAACCCTCCATAGCCACTCCCCTACAGTCACCACATGCTGCTGACTGAATAATGCCCTATACAGTATCCAATCCCCCCAAAAATGCCCTATATAGTGTCCAATCCCCCATTATAGTGCCCCACATAGTAGCCTATGCCCCCATATAGTGCCCCACATAGTAGCCTATGCCCCCATATAGTGCCCCACATAGTAGCCAATCCCCCCCATATATGCCCCACATAGTAGCCAATCCCCCCATATATGCCCCACATAGTAGCCTATGCCCCCATATAGTGCCCGACATAGTAGCCAATCCCAATATAGTACCCCACATAGTATCCAATCCCCCCATATAGTGCCCCACATAGTAGACAATCCCTATATAGTGCCCCACATAGTAGCCAATCCCCATATAGTACCCCACATAGTAGCCAATCCCCCCATATAGTGCCCCACATAGTAGCCAATCCCCATATAGTGCCCCACATAGTAGCCAATCCCCATATAGTGCCCCACATAGTAGCCAATCCCCCCATATAGTGCCCCACATAGTAGCCAATCCCCATATAGTGCCCCACATAGTAGTAAATCCCCATATAGTGCCCCACATAGCAGTCAATCCCCCCATATAGTGCCCCACATAGTAGCCAATGCCCCATAGAGTGCCCCACATAGTAGCCAATGCCCCCATATAGTGCCCACATAGTAGCCAATGCCCCATATAGTGCCCACATAGTAGCCAATGCCCCCATATATGCCCCACATAGTAGCCAATCCCCCATAGAGTGCCCCACATAGTAGCCAATGCCCCATATAGTGCCCACATAGTAGCCAATGCCCCCATATATGCCCCACATAGTAGCCAATCCCCCATATAGTTCCCACATAGTAGCCAATGCCCCCAAATATGCCCCACATAGTAGCCAATGCCCCCATATAGTTCCCACATAGTAGCCAATGCCCCCATATATGCCCCACATAGTAGCCTATGTCCCTATATAGTGCCCCACATAGTAGCCAATCCCCATATAGTGCCCCACATAGTATCCAATCCCCCATATAGTGCCCCACATAATAGCCAATCCCCCGTATAGTGCCCCACATAGTATCCAATCCCCCCATATAGTGCCCACATAGTAGCCAATGCCCCCATATAGTGGCCACATAGTAGCCAATGCCCCCATATAGTATACAATGCCTCATATAGTGCCCCACATAGTAGCCAATGCCCCAATATGGTGCCCCACATAGTAGCCAATCCCCATATAGTGCCCCACATAGTAACCAATGCCCCATATAGTGGCCACATAGTAGCCAATCCCCCCATATAGTGCCCCACATAGTAGCCAATGCCCCCATAGAGTGCCCCACATAGTAGCCAATACCCCCATACAGTGCCCCACATAGTATCCAATGCCTCATATAGTGCCCCACATAGTGGCCAATGCCCCATCTAGTGCCCCACATAGTAGCCAATGCCCCATATAGTGCCCCACATAGTAGCCAATCCCCCCATATAGTACCCCACATAGCAGCCAATCCCTCCATATAGTGCCCCACATAGTAGCCAATCTCCATATAGTGCCCCACATAGTAGCCAATCCCCCATATATAGTGCCCCACATAGTAGCTAATCCCCCATATAGTGCCCCATATAGTAGCCAATGGGTTTTATCAGCCAAAAAAGCCTCCTTCTGTACTCAAGAAGCAATCTCCCTGCCTCCCCCCCCTTACTTCTTATCTGTGCATTACCAGGCAAACACGTCTTCATTACAGAGAAGCCAGTGAAGACGGGTTCTGCTCTCTCCATTGTAAGAGCGGGTTCACACTACGGAATTCTCGCGGCGGAATCCCCTATATATGCCCCACATAGTAGCCAATGCCCCCATATAGCGCCCCACAGAGTAGCCAATCCCCCATATAGTGCCCCACATAGTAGCCAATCCCCAATATATGCCCCACATAGTAGTCTATGCCCCCATATAGCGCCCCACAGAGTAACCAATCCCCCATATATGCCCCACAGAGTAGCCAATCCCCCATATAGTGTGGCCCCAGCTAAAAAAACAATAAACCAGTAACTCACCTGTCCTCCGGTCCCAGCAGCTCCTCTCCCGGCAGAGCGCGCACTCCCGTCATCCTCCGGGGCGGGCAGCGGAGTACGGAGTCACTGACTGTGCCGGAAGTGAGTCATGACAGAGGCTGCAGGTCACTTCCGGTACAGTCAGTGTCTCTGTACCCCGCTGCCCGCCCCGGAGGATGACGGGAGTGCGTGCTCTGCCGGGAGAGGAGTTGCTGCTGGGGCCGGCGGACAGGTGAGTTCCTGGTTTATTGTTTTTTTTGCTGGGGCCACACATAATGCGGGACACGGGGGGCCATCCCGGGACCGCGGGACAGAACCCCGAAAATGGGACTGTCCCGCGGAATCCGAGACAGTTGGGAGGTATGGTGGAAGCATCAGCAGAATAGGAGATGAGAGTAGTAGTAGTAGCAGCAGAATAGGAGATGAAAATAGTACTAGTAGTAAAAGCATCAGCAGAATAGGAGAGGAGTAGCAGAAAATGAAGGGTGTAGTAGTAGAGGTATATTAGATAAAGAGTGTTTGAAGAAATAACTATAGCAGAAAAGGACATTGGGGAGGCGTGATTATGGCTACAGATAGGCATAGTGTGGGGGCAGGGCGCTGTTCTCCTTCCTTATCCTGTCTGGTGAGGATGTAGTCTGGGTGCGTGTTCTGAGGGGACACTGGGGAAGTGGAGACTTGGCAAAAGGATGCCGCAGGGGTGCTCTCTCTGTGTGCACTTGCAGCTTCAGGAGAGCTGTCAGCTGTCAGCTCGGCATTGCACATGTCTGTAGTGGGCCCCCCAGGCGGCATCAGCACCCGGGAAGTGCTGGCCTCCTGCTCCCGTGGGGCCCACTTAGTGACTGGCATACCTTGTGTGAAGAGGAGAGAGCATGTGATGACAGGGGCTGGAGGGATACTGCAGGGTTATGGCTGCCAGGGTAAGGACTGTGAAGAGCAGCAGCTCTGACATTGAGTGATTATTGTCAGTGTGTCTGTCAAGCTGCTGGAGGTTGTAAGATAGAGGGTGGACTGTGTAAGTTTATGTAAGATATGGCAATATCTGTGCCCCCCTGCAGCATGGTTGTTTTTCTCTTTCATCTCCCCCCCTAAGCAGCCATGTACAGTACATGTATCCCACCTGTGCAGCCACATACAGTAGATATATCCTGAAAAAACAGCAGATCAGCGATGTGAACTTTAAACCAAACTTGACCTTTATTTCTAATGACCCATAAAATCAAAACAGGACATCACTAACAACCTCCAGTGTATAATGCATCCAGGACCCTCCAAGTACAACAGCTGCAAACACTACAACTCCCAGCATTTACTGCAGTCTGAAGTCCTCAGGATATGCTGGGATTTGAAGTACAAAATGAGCAGACAACTCAAGGGGTTGAAACTACAACTCCCAACATTCTCTGACAGCTTCATAAGTGTAAGGCATTCTGATGGTCACAGATACAGCAGTCCAAGATGGGACAAGGTCTGCATGTCGCTTTTGACGGGTTCTTTATTTGGGTGCCCCCCCCATGATCAGTTCTATTGGTTGGCCACAGGTACCCCAGTCCCACACTGAGGCCAGCACAGACTGCAGTACAGTCCTTTAGTGGGCCCTGGCATCTATGCTGTGCTGCAGGGCCCTCCCGAGAAACCAGGACACATGTACCGGATACCCGGGCGTACATATGTGTGCACCTTCAAGGCAGAAAGGTGGAGAAACAATTGGGTTATGGGGGCCCAAAACTAATTTTTTTGCACAGGGGCCCTTTGCAGTCGGTGTCGCCCCTGCACATAGCACAGCACAGAGGAGAATAACTCCCTGTGCTTGCGACTTAGAACACTCCACTGCACGCTATGGAGCGAGCTGCCGGATGCGCTTGCTCCACAATGCGAACTAACATGGGTTTCTACGGACGGAATTCAATGAATAGCGGCTGCAGAAAACTGACATGTCAGTTGTTTGCAGCGCCGCTAGGGGTCCCGGCCGGAGCGTATACTATGTGTATATGCTCCGGATCCCAACGTATTTTCTCGTATTAACTATAGCCGTTGTTGCAATCGGCAACGGGCGTAGAAATACGAAAAAATACGATGTGTTAACATAGCCTAATGTTGATTTAGAAATGTATAACAAAAGTGACACTTTAAATCAAATAATGTAAAATTAAATAAATTAAAAGTAAATTTTGTAGGTAAACACCTGAGCAGAAATTCTATACATTATAGAACCTATAGAAGGCTGCAAAGCTACATGTAATCAAATATTCAGATGAGTCCATACATATACATGTGAATTGTAACTGTAGAGAGTAAGAGTCCAGCACTCACCAACTTGAAGTATGCAGTGGGTTTATTGTAAGAACACCAAAGATACTGGTTGGGGAGGGGGAGGTGTTGAGCAGGTGGGTTCACATGAGAAGAAACAATTGTTGCTTCTCATTTGAATGCACCTGCTCAACACCTCCCCAACCAGTGTCTTGGTGTCCTTACAATAAGCCCACTGCATACTTCAAGTTGGTGAGTGCTGGACTCTTACTCTCTACAGTTACAATTTATTGCTGCATTGTTAAAGCACCGCGATTACCTGTGTTGGACACCGTTCTTTGCATTGTATCTCCCGTCCTCTATGCTCTGCGACATGTTCTTTATCAGTTGGTGTCGGTTGGTTTGCTCTTCACCCTACATATACATGTGAATGCTTTCTTGATTCCAGCAAAGGTAAAAAGAAACACATTTCCATGTTCATATCTAATATATACATGCATTAGTTAATACAGTTTGAAAAAGGTTTGTATAAAAAATGCTTATCCTATTTGTTGAAGGTTTTCCACCACTATGCTAGGCAGCGATGTGTGTACAGTAGTACAGTAAATTATAAACAAAAATTTTAAAATATAACCAGCAAGGTGCATATAATCTTTTTGAAATAATAATAATAATAATAATAATAATAATAATAATAATATAAAGTTGGTTATTTAGATACCCCGGGAGAATATTTGATTTTTTGTCCTTTGTCCCAATTTTAAAGTATAACCAGCAAGGTGCATATAATCTTTTTGAAATAATAATAATAATAATAATAATAATAATAATAATAATAATAATAATAATATAATATAAAGTTGTTCATTTAGATACCCCGGGAGAGTATTAGATTTTTTGTCCTTTTTGCATTGAATATGAATGATACACTAAAACTTTTTTTCCACTCATGGTTAGTGGTTGGTTGAATTTCTAGAATACAGACAATCTCTTTCATCTGTCATCCAGGCACTGATGTTTCTGGATTGTGAGTCATGGGGAAAGAAAAAAAAAATGTCAACGGATCTACAGGACAAGGACAAGAAAGCAAAAATTTTACTGGTATGTAAACTTTTAAGCACAACTGTATAATAAGATAAACTGCATATATGTTTGCATGTGCTATATACACATTTTCATTCACCGCTGTCTGGGTTTGCTTGTAATCTTCCGGGCAGAATTGTATGTCTCTTGTGAGGAGAATTTATTTATTTATGGTACGTTCATACTTACCGGATCCGCAGCTTATTTTCTGCGGATCTGCAGCAGATCTGCAGCAGATTTCATTTAAATAACTGAACACAGCATCAAATCTGCACCATCAAATCTGCTGCAGATCTGCTGCCGATCCTGTAGGTGTGAATGCACCCTTAAAAAACAAAAATTGCATGAAAAGTATGTTTACTCAGTTAATAATAAAGATCTTTCAGACTGTTCATTGTTGAGCATGTTGAGTATGTTCACACTACGTAAAATAACGGCCGTTGTTTTCACCGGCCGGACTTTTGCGACCAAAACTACGGCCGTAGAATTACGAGCGTACGGGCTAGTCGTGAAACTACGGTCGTTGTTTAATTTTGCTTCCTAGCATGTTTATAAGCGGGATGAAACAGGTCATTTACTTTAAATACTGCGCCCAGCCCGAGAAACCACTCAGAATTTTTTTTACATCAAAATAAAGTTTAATTCAGCAGATATAAGTTTTACGTTCGCGACTGCATTGAAATCCACGGCCGTTGTTGCAGCATTACCAGCCGGAAATAATTAACATGCTAATTTTTTATGGGGGCGTATAAACAATGGCCGTTATCTGATACGTAGTGTGCATTCAACAGCCGTAGTTACATTGCATTGCAATCATAATAAGGGAACCTCAAAACAACGGCCGTAGTTTTACAGCGAGGACTACGACCGTTGTTTTATGTAGTGTGAACATAGCCTAATACTGTACTACGTAACAGATTGTGGTAAGTTAACTTTCAGACCCAGCACATTTTTCGATTTCTGATACCTCTGTTTTTAATGAATGAATGTTTTTTAATTGACAAATCAAAAACACAGAAAAGCCATGGTTGAGCAAGCAGTATTGTTGCTGGTCTTAAAGGCATGTCAAATTTACCCAGTAAAATAATACAAAAGGCATGGAAAATAATAAGTTACAGCTTGATGCACTTCAAGAGCTACAGAAAGCTTCTTTGATTCTTTACCATAGAATAAAGCCATTTTTCTATGTTAGGGCGGGTTCACACTACGGAATTCTCGCGGACAATGTCCGCGGAATTCGGTCAGCTGTCCGCCCGCACGGGCACGCGCTTTTCCGCCGGCTCCATAGACACCATTCTATGGGCCGGCGTATTCCGCGATCCGCTAAAAGAAGTGACATGACACTTCTTTCAGCATATAGCGGAATACGACGGCCCATAGAATGGTGTCTATGGGGCCGGCGGAAAGGCACCCAGATGTGCGGGTGGACAGCTGACGGAATTCCGCGGACATTGTCCGTGAGAATTCCGTAGTGTGAACCCGCCCTTATGGAATCACAGATAGATATATAAAATATCCTATGGGGGAGATTTATCAAACATGATGTTAAGTGCAACCAATCAGATTCCACCTTTCAATTTCCATAGAGTCTGTGGGGAATGAAAAGTGGAATCTGATTGGTTGCTAGGGGCAACAGAGACAGTTTTACTTTACACCATGTTTGAGAGAGATCACCCTATGTGTCTCCTGGCCCAATCACATATAACAGTGTCAGCATTTTTAAAAGTGAATTGCATCTCACAGATTCCCTTTAAAGCGACAAACTTTTCCCCCCAAACCACTTGTACCTTCGGATAGCTGCTTTTAATCCAAGATCTGTCCTGGGGTCCGTTCAGCAGGGGATGCAGTTATTGTCATAAAAACAACTTTTAATCCGGCAGCGCTGTGTCTAACGCCGGGGCTTACATTTGTATATGCATTAGGCTGGCACCACCTCTCCGTCCTTCCTCCCCACCCTCCTCATCATTAGGAATGATCCAGGAACATTTACTGTTCATTATACACACAGGTGGGGAATAGGAAGCAATCTGCCTGGAGCATTCCTAATGATGAGGAGGGTGGGGGGGAAGGACAGAGAGGGTGTGCCAGCCTAATGCATATACAAATGTAAGCCCCAGCGATGCAGGATAAAAAGTTGTTTTTATGACAATAACTGCATCACCTGCCGAACAGAACCCAGGACAGATCTTGGATTAAAAGCAGCTATCTGAAGGTACAAGCGGTTTGGGGGGTCAGATTGTGGGTACAGAGTCGCTTTAACATAAGCATTAGCCACTGCCAGTAGCAGGGCACATAAGGGCTACCTAATTGTACAGAGTTAAATAGGTATTACGAAAGAAACTCAACCATAATTTAGATAATATTTAAGCTTGGTTTATTTTATTTTATTTAGCTTTAAAATAAAAATAAAAGAGAACATATCATAGTATACATATGTTTATCACATTTAGAAAGGAAACATGTTATCTGAGAAACCTTCACATTCATGGAAAAATATAGCACAATTAATACTGAACGGTCAATATTTAATAACAAACAGCAATTTAATGTGCATCAATGTCTCTCACAATATTGCCCTACGGCAAAGAAAAAAATCTCATGATATGTGATACGCCATACATGATATGTGATATTGTAATTGTATGTTTTTGAGGGGTATTTGCTAATATTTGCCTTTTGCTTTTGATTAAGGAAGGTCCGAACCTGCCGAGGTTCGGGTTCGTATGAACCGGAACGCTTGGCATCAGATTCCCGCTGTCTGCCCGCTCCGTGCAGCGGGTGGATACAGCAGGAGGACCGCCGGGAAAACTGGGATACAGCCTATGGCTATGGCTGTATCCCAGTTTTCCAGGCGGTCCTCCCGCTGTATTCACCCTCTCCACGGAGCGGGCAGACAGCGGGAATCATTTCCGAGAGTTCGGGTTCGTACGAGCCCGAACCTCGGCCGGTTCGGACCATCCCTACTTTTGATATTCATTTGGTTACAATTATTTCACTTGAACTTTAATGTTCTTACTCATGTTTTTGTATTCACTGTTTTTTTTATTCTCATTCTAGATGATCCCTTTAATGTGCTTAGAAGGTAGGCAGGGAGACTTTTTATAAAATGTTTATGCTACAATATAGAATGTGACCAAAACCTTTAAACCAATCATGCACTGTAGAAACTCAGATACTTATACCTTTGTATTCAGATTCTTTATCCGTTCCGCACACTTAAAACAAAACTAGATTTGCATTTCCAGGGAAATACATAGTGCTTGAAAAGAGCGGCCCTTTACCAGTGACTTCCAGAGCGCCCCTTCTACCACTGACTTTCAGAGCACCCCTTTACCAGTGACTTCCTTTTAAGAGAAACTTTAATCCTGGGTGCTGTCTCTTTAAGAGCGACTTGGGTTGCATCCCTTTAAGAGCAACTTGGCTCCCGTCCCTTTAAGAACAACATGGGTCCCTTAAGGAGCGACCGGGGTCGCTTTAAGAGCGATCTGGGTCCCTTCGCTCTTAAAGGGACCCAGGTCGCTCTTAAAGGGACCAAGGTCGCTCTTAAAGGGACCAAGGTCGCTCTTAAAGGGACCAAGGTCGCTCTTAAAGGGACCCAGGTCGCTCTTAAAGGGACCAAGGTCGCTCTTAAAGGGACCAAGGTCGCTCTTAAAGGGACCAAGGTCGCTCTTAAAGGGACCAAGGTCGCTCTTAAAGGGACCAAGGTCGCTCTTAAAGGGACCAAGGTCGCTCTAAAGGGACCAAGGTCGCTCTTATAGGGACCCAGGTCGCTCTTAAAGGGACCCAGGTCGCTCTTAAAGGGACCCAGTTCGCTCTTAAAGGGACCCAGGTCGCTCTTAAAGAGACCAATTTTGCTCTTAAGTGGACCCATTTCGCTCTTAAAGGGACCCATTTCACTCTTAAAGGGAACCAGGTCGCTCTTAAAGGGACCCAGGTCGCTCTTAAAGGGACCCAGGTCGCTCTTAAAGGGACCAAGTTCGCTCTTAAAGGGACCAAGGTCGCTCTTAAAGGGACCAAGGTCGCTCTTAAAGGGACCAAGGTCGCTCTTAAAGGGACCAAGGTCGCTCTTAAAAGGGACCAAGGTCGCTCTTAAAGGGACCAAGTTCGCTCTTAAAGGGACCAAGGTCGCTCTAAAAAGGGACCCAGGTCGCTCTTAAAGGGACCCAGTTCGCTCTAAAAGAGACCGATTTTGCTCTTAAAGGGACCCATTTCTATCTTAAAGGGACCCATTTCGCTCTTAAAGGGACCCATTTTGCTCTTAAAAGGGACATATTTCGTTCTTAAAGGGACCCAGGTCGCTCTAAAAGGGACCCTTTTTGCTCTTAAAGGGACATATTTCGCTCTTAAAGGGACTTAGGTCACTCTTAAAGGGACCAAGGTCCCTTTTAAGGGGACCATTTTGCTCTTAAAGGGACATATTTTGCTCTTAAAGGGACCCAGGTAACTCTTAAAGGGACCCATTTCGCTCTTAAAGGGACCCATTTCACTCTTAAAGGGACCCAGGTCGCTCTTAAAGGGACCCATTTTGCTCTTAAAGGGACCTGTTTTGCTCTTAAAGGGACCCAGGTCGCTCTTAAAGGGACCAATTTCACTCTTAAAGGGACCCATTTCGCTCTAACAGGGACCCAGGTCGCTCTTAAAGGGACCCAGGTCGCTCTTAAAAGGACCCATTTTGCTCTTAAAGGGACATAATTCGCTCTTAAAGGGACCCAGGTCGCTCTTAAAGGGACCCACTTTGCTCTTAAAGGGACTAATTTCACTCTTAAAGGTACCAATTTCATGCTAAAAGGGACCCAGGTCGCTCTTAAAGGGACCCAGGTCGCTCTTAAAGGGACCCAGGTCGCTCTTAAAGGGACATATTTTGCTCATTAAGGGACCCAGGTCGCTCTTAAAGGGACCCATTTGCTCTTAAAGAAAGCCAGGTCGCTCTTAAAGGGAACCAGGTCGCTCTTAAAGGGACATATTTTGCTCTTAAAAGGACCCAGGTCGCTTTTAAAGGGACCCATTTTGCTCTTAAAGGGACATATTTCGCTCTTAAAGGGACCCAAGTAACTCTTAAAGGGACCAAGGTCCCTTTTAAGGGGACCATTTTGCTCTTAAAGGGATCCAGGTCACTCTTAAAGGGACCCATTTCGCTCTTAAAGGGACCCATTTCACTCTTAAAGGGACCCATTTCACTCTTAAAGGGACCCAGGTCGCTCTTAAAGGGACCCGTTTTGCTCTTAAAGGGACCCAGGTCGCTCCTAAAGGGACCAATTTCACTCTTAAAGGGACCCATTTCGCTCTTACAGGGACCCAGGTTGCTCTTAAAGGTACCCAGGTCGCTCTTAAAAAGACCCATTTTTCTCTTAAAGGGACATATTTCGTTCTTAAAGGGACCCAGGTCGCTCTTAAAGGGACCAATTTCACTCTTAAAGGTACCAATTTCATGCTTAAAGGGACCCATTTCGCTCTTAAAGGGACCCAGGTAGCTCTTAAAAGGGACCCAGGTCGCTCTTAAAGGGACATATTTTGCTCATAAAGGGACCCAGTTCGCTCTTAAAGGCACCAAGGTAGCTCTTAAAGGGACCCAGGTCGCTCTTAAAGGGACCCATTTTGCTCTTAAAGGGACATATTTTACTCTTAAAGGGACCCAGGTCGCTCTTAAAGGGACCCAGGTTTCTCTTAAAGGGTCCGATTTCACTCTTAAAGGGACTAATTTCACGTTTAAAGGGACCCATTTCGCTCTTAAAGGGACCCATTTCGCTCTTAAAGGGACCCAGGTTGCTCTTAAAGGGACCCAGGTCGCTCTTAAAGGGACCCATTTCGCTCTTAAAGGGACCCAGGTCGATCTTAAAGGGACCCAGATCGCACTTAAAGGGACCCAGATCACACTTAAATGGACCCAGTTTAATTTTAAAGGGACCCATTTTGCTCTTAAAGGGACATATTTTGCTCTTAAAGGGACATATTTTGCTCTTTAAGGGACCCAGGTCACTCTTAAAGGGACCCAGGACGCTCTTAAAGGGACCCAGGACGCTCTTAAAGGGACCCAGGTAGCTCTTAATGGGACCCAGGTCGCTCTTAAAGGGACCCATTTCGCTCTTAAAGGGACCCAGATCGCACTTAAAGGGACCCAGTTTGCTCTTAAAGGGACCCAGATCGCTCTTAAAGGGACCCAGGTCGCTCTTAAAGGGACCAATTTCACGCTTAAAGGGACCCAGGTCGCTCTTAAAGGGACCCATTTTGCTCTTAAAGGGACATATTTCGCTCTTAAAGGGACCTGTTTTGCTCTTAAAGGGACATATTTTGTTCTTAAAGGGACCCAGGTCGCTCTTAAAGGAACACAGGTCGCTCTTAAAGGGACCCATTTTGCTCTTAAAGGGACCCAGGTCGCTCTTAAAGGGACCCAGGTCGAGCTTAAAGGGATATATTTTGCTCTTAAAGGGACCCATTTCGCTCTTAAAGGGACCCATTTCGCTCTTAAAGGGACCCAGGATGCTCTTTAAGGGACCCAGGTCGCTCTTAAAGGGACCCATTTAGCTCTTAAAGGAACCCATTTAGCTCTTAAAGGGACCAATGTCACGCTTAAAGGGATATATTTTTCTCTTAAAGGGACCCATGTCGCTCTTAAAGGGGCCCATTTTGCTCTTAAAGGGACCCAGGTCGCTCTTAAAGGGACATATTTCGCTCTTAAAGGGATATATTTTGCTCTTAAAGGGACCCAGGTCGCTCTTAAAGGGACCCAGGTCGCTCTTAAAGGGACCCATTTCACTCTTAAAGGGACCAATTTCACGCTTAAAGGGACATATTTTGCTCTTAAAGGGACCCAGGACATTCTTAAAGGGACCCAGGTCGCTCTTAAAGAGTCCCTTTAAGGGACCCAGGTCGCTATTAAAAGGACCCAGGTCGCTCTAGCGACATGGGTCTCTTTAAGAGCGACATGGGTCCCATACCTTTTGGAGTGACTTGGGTCCCTTTAAGAGCAACATGCGTCCCGTCCGTTTAAGAGCAACTTGGGTCCCGTCACTTTAAGAGCGACTTGGATCCCTTTAAGAGCTACATGGGACCCTTTAAGAGTGACTTGGGTCCCATCCTTTTAAGAGTGACTTGGGTCCCTTTAAGAACGACTTGGGTCCCTTTAAGAGCGACATGGCTCCCCTCCCTTTAAGAGCGACTTGGGTCCCTTTAAGAGCGACTTGCGTTCCTTTAAGGGCGACCTGGGTCCATTTAAGAGTTATCTGGGTACTTATAATGGTAAAGATCATTGCTCGGTTACAATGACAATCTTACTCATGTCAGTGAGACAAAATTATTAAGGACCTTCCATATATTACATCTTCTATTGGCCAATAGTGGACATGTGACTGTGGATGGTGTGATACATTGCCTGACAAAACCTTAGAGTTCCTATTGGCTGCTATATTTCAGCTATTTGCATATGTGCTGTGATTGGCTGTTAGCGGTTAGAGTGTGGCCATTATTTGCAATGGGCCATTATTTTCTATGGGAAATTTGGGGTCGTTTAACGTAAATTTCTTAAAAACGACAAATCTGATCGAAACGAAAAATAGATAGCACACCTCACACCGCCGAGGGCTTCGAAACGCAGTTTGAATGGAGTGTGTGTGCAAAGCGGTTCGGGCTGTATTACACGCAGAAAAATGGCTGGAAGAAGAAGAAGAATACGGATTACAATATAGTGCTTTTCAAGTACTGTAAAAATGATTTTAGATACTTTAGATACTTTGGAACAATAAAATAAAATTGTGTTCAAGAGAGTACATCATCTTTAAAGAGGTGTGGGTTTCTCACACTATTACTGTAAATCTCTGTAAAGGGATTTAATATATACATGTAGCTGTATTGGATTCCTTAGATTTATGTATATCTATATCAGAAATAGTGACAGTAATGTAAATAACAACAATTCATCTTTGAAGAGCTATTCTTTTATGCTTGTTTTGTAGTAAATGTGCTGCAAACTACAGGTCCCATGTTGTGTGGAGTATGATGTACGAGCTTGTACATGCCTATATGATTCTGCCCTGCCAACTACCATATATCTAATGCCCTTTCTTTCTTTAGTCTGTGTGAACTGTCCTTCAAGGTCTGTCTTCTCTGTCTGCTGTATTGTTGTGTAATCTCATCCTGCTGGTAAATCTAACACTGAGAGAGCCAAAGGTCTGTCAGACTGATGTATTTTATCCTTCTCTAGGTAGCAGCTAACTAGTAGAAAATGTTTAATGAAGATAATTTAGAAACTTGCTTAATTTTCCATTGAGGAAACAAATCAACAATAAAAAAGGTGTCCATAGCTGTCAGTTATCTTTCTCAATACCCCCATGCAATGGTACACTCGGCTCAGTGTTACAGCTGTAGCTCAAGCTTATCTCCTCAAGAACAAAAGAATCAGGCAGTTGAAATTCAACATGGCCGATCCTTCCTTGACCCCAATATCCTCTGCCAGGTTTTCTTTAATGTGCATCAGGACCTTTAGTATTCATGTAGTTCTCAAAGATCTAGTGCAAAAGGGTTTTCCCAAAGAGATTTGTACAATAATGCGATAAATGACTGTGCTTTGCATAAAATGTATGTTTTATATCAATATTATAATATTAATTGCAAATACAGAATTTCTAATATATTCAACCATAAAAATAAATGGTTCTGTTCACAATAACATCATGACAGCCTTGATAACTACAGTATGATAAATTCACTTTTTTATCTCATTGTCTCAATGAATCTTAAAGAATCCCATGTCTAGAGATAAAATGGGTTATGCCAGGCTTCTGCACAGGTTCTATTTTTTTTTTTAAACAAGATTGTAGCAGACTTGGCTGTACTAGCTGTCAAACAGGAAACTCAATGTTCATGTGAAGAAAGTATTCACTTTCTGATAGAATAAAGATACTGGATCATAATTTCATCTACAGGATTTCCTATATTTTACAAACTCCTTATAAAACCTTTATAAATCAATGGGAAATATCACAGGTAAACATCACTAGTTCTAGACACTGTTTTCTATTCTATAGAATCTATGGATTCCAGGAATACTTCAGTGGTCTTGTGGAGTCCATGCTTTAATGGGTTTGAGAAGATTTGAAGGCAGAAATGGAACTTGTTCAATCATCTTAATACTAAGGCTAATCAATGTTTTTACAGATTTAGTCCAACCCAATAGAAACCAGGCTAGGTCGGCACTACTGAAATCACGGGCCGTATGCAATCCAACTTGCACCGGACTGATGGACTGATTGCAAATAAAGTGGTGCTCAATCGGGTTTTTACAGATTTAGTTGTGCTATCGGCAGTGGAACACCCAAACATATATAGTATGTTTAAAAAGCCTTTAGCTTTCATTCATAGTGCTGTAATTGTTATGGTTTTACAAAGAAATACACAATACACATATGGTTGAAACAATTTACATTAGGGCCATGATTCATAATAACATCTGCTGTTCCGCCATCCAGCTATGAGTCTTTATTTCCCCCCTGTTAAAACAGATCTTGCTGCTGAGGGATTTAAAATATCCTGAAAATCCAGCTGTACATAAAGTGTAGTGCTTTGAAGAGAAGCAAGTTGATTCTGAGAAAAAGAACCAAGTGTATTATAAAAAACAAAAAACAAACAAACAGTAAGGCCAAAAAAAATCTACTACATTCAGAGATCATTGTTATGTCCTGTATAGTTTTGAATAACACTGGTGCAATTGTTCAGCATCATATTCCATTTTCTATCCATTTGGCTAGTTTATTCTCAAATGGCTGTTTATCCTTTACTACTTCTTAGAAATTTGGAGAGTTCTGTGACCAGCAAAGAAGTTGGTTTAGCCAAAAATATCACCTCTTTTACTGCACCAAACCACTAAACTGATCATTGCGGCTGTCAATAAGACAGGGACTAAAATTAGAGCTGTTAGAATATCATCCGGAGGATCTTCCAATATTACTGTGTCTAAAGTACAGTTTAAAAAAAATTTGGCGTGAATTTCAACGATGAATCTTTCCGCTAAGTTGTTTGGCCAAAAACAATTTCCTTTTCTAGCTATTTCTTCGGCACACTTTGTCAGTTTGCCATAATACCTGTGGAAATAGAAAATAATTGACATAGTTAATCACATAATGATAACTATTATTGGTATCATGCCCCACTATAATTATTAATGACATAATTTCTCCAGGTGATCCAGATTTCTGAGGTCTCAGAAGAAAAACTGATGTATGGATGAGGCCTTAGTTATACTTCCACTATGACAAGGAGGTGAAAGTGGTGTTTGAGGACTGAGGAATAGTAGTTCCTTCTCCAGGATAACGCCTTTAAGGCTTTGTTCACACACACAGTATTTTTGTTCAGTATTTTGCTACCAAAACCAGGAGTGGATTGAAAACACAGAAAGGCTATGTTCACACACTGTTGAAATTGAATGGATGGCCGCAGTCTTTTTTAGCCATATTTCTTTTTTTTTTGCAGATACAGTGTGGAATAAGATGATTCATTTTCCATTACGATCAACAACATATTTGTTAGTTTAGAGATTGTTACCATTTACACCCGGTGCTAATAACATAAATTCCCAATCTGACGCATAACATGGTTAATTCCATAGTTACGGAATAAAGTAACCTGTCATCACTTTCATGCTGTCTGAACCACATTTAATTAAATAGTACCCTGATGGTTTGGACTGAAATGATTACGTGTTCCCTTAGTTTTTTTGGAGTGCAGGAGGAAACCAGACATCCTTAAAGGGGTTGTCCGGCGATAAAAAATTATTCACAGAATAACACACATTACAAAGTTATACAACTTTGTAATGTATGTTATGTCTGTGAATGGCCCCCTTCCCCGTGTCCCACCACCCCCACCCGTGTACCCGGAAGTGTGGTGCGCGATACTCACCTGTCACGTGCCGACCACGGTCTCCGATCCTCAGCAGTGACGTCTTCTTCTTCTGCGGCTGATGACGCGGCCACGTCATTAGCTGCTCAGCTGCGATTGGCTGAGCACAGTTATGCTCAGCCAATCGCGGCTGAGCTTCGGATGACGCTGCAGAGGGCGGCCGGCACTCGGGAAGATCCGCCGCCCGCCCGAAGAAGATGTCACTGCTGAGGATCGGAGACCGTGGTCGGCACGTGACAGGTGAGTATCGCGCACCACACTTCCGGGTACACGGGTGGGGATGGTGGGACACGGGGAAGGGGGCCATTCACTGACATAACATACATTACAAAGTTGTATAACTTTGTAATGTGTGTTATTCTGTGAATAATTTTTTATCACCGGACAACCCCTTTAAGCAAACCAGTGCTAAAGAGAGAAAATACAAATAATGGGGGGGGGGGGGGGGGGGGGGGTATTTAGTTTGGCATTAAAAAGTTGCATATCTTTTTGCAAGCTACAACCGAGTCTTAAAAGGTGGGCAGAGCTTGTCACAGAGGGGCATGACTTAACACACAGCTAGCTTTATTACCCTAGAACTCTAGCGTATATTGTATTTTGAAAGTAAAATCCGAAGTTGTCGTACATTTCAAAATGTGGCATATGGCCAGCCATTGCAGTGCCTGATTCATTAAGAAGGGTGCACCACTTAATGAATCAGACAAACGCTAAAGGCATCTAAATTTTAATAAGAGATGATATTGCAGGCCTAACACAGTCTAGATCTCAGACAGTGTTAAGCCTGCAATCTAATAAAAATGATCTAGAGCAGCCAGTAATGTCTTTCTGCTACAGGCTGCATCTGCAGCTTAAACCAGGAAACATCCAGATGGAAACAGCTGCGAGAGAGCCACTGAAGAGTAGTGTGTCTTTTTTTTTTTTTTTTTTACTTTATGAAAGAGATGTCCATCCAGGAGAACTTGCCAGATATGCCAACTTCCTGTCACACCCGCTATTGTAAAGAAAACTATAACCTTTTAAAAAAATCATAAAGCTCAGGACAGATGGATTCTCGAGTGAATTCTACAAGCTTGTCCAGGATCAAGTACATTGGCTCAACTGTGGCACTGAGAGAGAGGTGTCTTCCGCCCTTTGCTGATACATCATACATAACTACATTTCCCATCATGCCTGGACAGCCAAAGGCATTTAATATCAGTTGGGCATGGCTCGACTCTCTGCTGGATGCTTTTGGTGTTACATGTTAATTACGAAATTAATTAACTTCTATATATGTCTCCCATAAAGCAAAGATATATTCCCAATGCTTCCCTTTCTCAACTATCTTTCTTCGCAAAGGGACCCCTTTCCTTTTCGACATGGCTCTTGAGGCAGTGGCTCCATAGCGACTAGTGATGAGCGAACCTGTTTGTCAATGTTTGTATGTTCAAACGAACATGATGCTAATTGTTCGTGTTCATCAATCACAAACAATTTGTTCAATGATCGGAATGGTTATAACGATCCTAGTGAACATATTTGAACTTGTGAATGTACACCATTGCGTAATTTATGCTTTGCACCTGATAATCTGTACGCATATGCGTAGACCGAAACGTACGTTTCTACTGTATGTTTGTTATTAGTTTGTGAATGTTTGGCGAACATGAACCGAGCAAGAACATTTTTTTTTTATGTTCGTGTATGGGATCTGAAACGAACATTATAGCGACATGCGCATAGCACTTTTTGCGGATGAGAATTTAGAGTAGATGAATGGTAAAATAATTTTACAAAGATTAATAAAAAAAGCTGAGAGTTAGTATTGTAAAAAGACTTATAAAAGAAGTGCTGCACTCAATCTTTAGATTAAATCACAGTTGTCTGTATGATAAATCACTTTTTAATAAATCTTTTGTCCTACTTTTGTCTTGTGCATGAAAATAAAAGTTATTATTTTCCCAAATCTTAGTTATTTCACAATATACCTTGCAGGGCAAAAAAAAAAAAAGTTAATTTACTTGTATTTGTATTTAAATTTTAGTTTTTTAAAGAACTTATTTCAGCTATGATTTAACATCAATGTTCAAACTATTTCTCTCTCTTTAATCTTTTTTTATCCAAATCAGTAAGCATATGCAAGATACAAAACAGTGTCATATTAGGTAATTGCAAAGCAGATTGAAAATGCGTTTTGAGAGCAAAACTATAGTAGCTACAGTACTGGGACTATTACAGAAGGATAGATTTGTTAATGCATATTCTTGAAAACGTGTCAAAAATTGGAAAATCACAGTTCTAAAAAATGTCAATCATCCAGTCAACCATCCAATCTAATAAAACCCAACTTATATAGCACCGTAGAACTGGATTTTTTTTGTGAATTTCCTCAACGAATTGGCGGGAATTCGCTTCACAGGATGAAGCGAATTGACGTCCTGATTCGCCAGATTCTCTACATATAACCGTAGGAGACAGATCAGTTTCTACCTTTGGTTTTATATCGATTAACATATGAAAAACTTGTAGAACAAGATCATGTAAAAAAGAGATTCTTAAAGGATTTTATTTTACTAAAATAACAGCTCTAACCAGTACAGACTTATATTTAAGGAGACTGTGGGCAAAGAATGGTTTATCCCAGACAACCATAAAGTATAGGCCATATCTTATGGGGGAGATTTATCAAACATGGTGTAAAGTGAAACTGGCTCAGTTGCCCCTAACAACCAATCAGATTCCATCTTTTATTTTCAAAAGAGTCTGTGAGGAATAAAAAGTGGAATCTGATAGGTTGCTAGGTAAAACTTACTTATGTTTGATAAATCTCCCCCTATGTCTTTAAAGGGAAACTAGCAGCAGCTTTGAATACTGGTTCACAAGAAGCTAAGGATGCAAAAGAAGATAAGGATAAAGGTAATATTCACCTGGTGATCTGTAGTGATGAGCAATTATGTTCCGACAAATGACTTCACTGCAGTGTTACCCAATTATTCATTGGGTTACTGAATTATTTACAGTAATTTATGATTTCATTGTGGTCCCACCCACACAGCACGCTGTATTCTCTACCTGTAACACCACACAGCATGCTGTATTCTCTACCTGTAACACCACACAGCACGCTGAATTCTCTACCTGTAACACCACACAGCACACTGATTCTCTACCTGTAACACCACACAACGCTGTATTCTCTACATGTAACACCACACAGCACGCTGTATTCTCTACCTGTAACACCACACAAAACGCTGTATTCTCTACCTGTAACACCACACAGCACACTGTATACTCTACCTGTAACACCACACAGCATGCTGTATTCTCTACCTGTAACGCTGATATTGGAATAAAGTAAAGAACTTTTTGATTTTTTTTTTCTTTTCATTTCCACACACATATTATGATCAATCGACTGTTATCTTTGAAGTTGAGCCCCACAATAAGGCTCTGATCCTCTCTGCCGTTTAGCATCATTTACTTGTGTTACTGCATCATTTTTGTTAATATGCTGCAGTACTGCAATGACACTCCAACATGTGTGAACACAGCCCTAATTTCACTGCACACTTCTGCACAATTAGAGAAATCAGTGCAATACCTGCTTCTGGCCGGTCAGAGATGGTGAATCACTGAGGGGATTGGGGGATCCAGCCAAGCTTCCTGGGACATCACACCCTGCCCCCTGTCTGTATCATCAGCCTGATCTCAGCAAACACACACAATATAAGACAGAGGTAAGGAATATTTGTCTCCTAAGGGGGATAGCAGAAGGAGCAGGAGACAATGTGGATTTGCACAGGGGCTATTTTTTTCACTTCCTGGATTTCTATCAGCTACCAGTGTGGCAGAACCATGCAGATACGGTAATACATTGTATAGACACATATATTTAACTTTAAATGTACTTTTTTTATAATTTTTCTATAGCTCTTTGCACCATGGCTTCTCAAAATGCACAGTGTACTAGGTACTATAGATCAATGTCTTTAAGGTTTCTAGGAACTTCTTATAATTCAAAAAGGTAGTAAGAAACAATATTAAATGTCAGCTGTCACTTCCAGCCAAATATCACAACGTATGACAACTTGTTTTCTGCCTAAGCTACTGCTATTTATAATCATGGTTCTAGGAACACAAATCTTCATCTTTTCCTGTGAAATATGATTCATGACCAAAACAACATTGCTACTATAGCAGTAGTCGTAGCAATAACAACTCTGACATCATTTTACATTGGCCAACCCTGTCTACCTTGACACACTGTAAAAGCTACAGTGTAGAACAATTACAAACAATTTTTTAAATTAAATATAGATGGGATGATTCTGGCCTGCTTATAGATTCTAATAGGACAGGGGACGGGAAAAGTGGCCATATCTTTTTTTTTTTTTTTTTTAGAAAGTCCACTTCCCTATTAAAGTGTACCTATCAAGAAAAATAACTTGTGACATGTCATAAGGCATGTAAAAAGTCATTGATCACAGCGGTTGTCACTGCTGACTCAGGAGATCACAGCAGCCGTACCATTCACCTCCTGGCTGTATCTCCATCCATCAATCGAAGGAGAGTGGAGTGGAAGTCAAAAGTTGTTATTTGTGACAGGTACTCTTTAAAGACAAATCTTCTTTTTCTTTATATACAAATTAGGTGGTTTGATCCGCTGTGGCGATTCTGTTGCACCATCTGTGATACCCCTGGGTTAATATCAATAAAACCTTTCAGAACTTACCTTTTTGCCTGCATCAGTGTTTTTATTTTCATTTAAAGAAAAACTTTGTTGGCTGTCTTTTAGGATGGCAGTGATTTCTACTGATAATTAGAGATGAGCGAATCAGTTCGCCTGGTATGGGATCCAGGTGGGATTTTCCAAAAAGTCCGATTGGATTCGGATTTATGGAAGTCCACTAAGAAATTTTTTTTTCTTGCTTTCTAAAATGGCAGCCGCCAGAGTGTATATGACATACGTGGTTCCCTGAGACACAAATATATATCTCTTGTGCATGTCTATAGAATAAAACTTAAAAAAAACTGCTTTCCAGATATCCAAGTACTATAGTGGCACCCTTGCAAGAGTGTATATGATATACGTGGTTTCCTGAGACACAAATATATATCTCTTGTGCATGTCTGTAGAATACAACTACAAAAAAAGTGCTATACAAATATCCAAGTACTATAGTGGCACCCTTGCGAGAGTGTATATGACATACGTGGTTTCCTGAGGCACAAATATATATCTCTTGTGCATGTCTGTAGAATAAAACAAAAAAAAACAACCTGCTTTACAGATATACAAGTACTATATTAGCACACCTGCTTGACTGTATTACAGAAAATACTGTTCTCATCTACCAAGTGTAGAAATCATATTTGGATTATAAAGTTATGGCACAGCGGCAACAGGAAACCTCACAAAGGGTTTTAGGCAGAGGGCAGGGCAGAGAGTCTGGCTCAAGGGGCAGTAAAGGAAGTAGAGCAGGAAGAGGGTCCAGTGGCAGGCCTGAGCTTCCTTTGTCACACCAGGGTCGTGTCATCCACATCCACAAGGATGAGTAGTAAGACAGCCAGCCAGGTATCTTTGGGCACCTCGGACACAACCCTGAGTTGGCACGGGCACGCAGCAATTCCCTCACGTCCTTCATCTTACATGATCAGCAACATCCCGCTAACCTTTGAACCGCCGCCTTCAAGGGAACTGTTAGCGTCTATGAGTAGCCAACTGCTTTTTTTTTTTTGTGGTAAATATAGGTTTTTATTGAGAATAAAGACACATAAAACTCCATCAGACCTCCAAGGTCGTCACATCAACGAGTAAACATCCACGTCAATATTGAACAGTCGTATCGTAATAAAAAAGGGAAAGTCACATATACATGTGTTGGCGTAAAACAATAAGTCAAAACCTCACAAGAGAATGTTTAAGAACCATGTAGGTAAAATGATAAAACGTTTCCTATGTGTGGTAAATAAATGGTCCCGTAAAGATCCATGGAGAGTTAGGACACAAAAGAGGTATAAAATAAGAAAAACAATAAAAAAGATGCGGAAAAAAAGGAAAAAGGGAGAGAAAGAGAAGACAGGACAAGTGTGAATCTGGGTGGGGAAAAACCCAGGGTGGGGAGGGGTAACAGAGAGGGACAAGACCACATAAGGGCACATGAATGGGGAGAGGGAACAAGACAAGGGGTGAACTGTGTTCTACCTGCAATACACCACAGCCAAAAGGAAAAAATATAATAAAAGAGTGAAAAAAGAATATAAGTCAGAGAAAACTAATTACCATGATGAGAGATCCATAAAGCCAAGTCTCCAGAATCACTAAAGGAGTCCCAGGAGAACCAAGTTTTGGTAAACAATGACCTATCTCGGTCATCAGACGCCGACAATTCTTCCATGCGCCTAATAGAAAGTAGGCAATCTAGAAAATCCCCAAGAGAGGGAGGCACTGTGGATTTCCATTTGCGAGGAATGGCCTGCCGAGCGGCATGCAGAAAATGTCGCAGTAAACCTATTTTGAATTGTTGCAGGAAACCCTCTCGTAGAGACAGAAGAGCTAACTCCATGGAGGGTCGGGTAGACACCGAGCAGATTTTATCATATAAGGCAAAGACTAGTTGCCAGAAGGGCCTTATTGCCCGGCAGGACCACCATATATGTTCCATATTACCCCTTTCTCCTGCACACCGCCAACAACAAGGGTCGACTGTGGGGAACATTTTGTGTAATCTCTTCGGATAATAATACCAATGGGAAAGAATTTTATAATTCTTCTCTTGGGCGTAGCTGGATAAGGAAGATTTATGGACGAGTTGGAAGACAGAAGTCCAGTCTTCTTCCCGCAAAACTCTTCCTAAGGCTGTCTCCCACCTGGCAACATATGGGAGTGTATATGTGTGGTCCTTAAGACTCAGAAACATGTTATACAGTAAAGAGATGGTGTGTTCAGGGACTTCAGTAGCTATGCATAGCTGTTCAAAATCAGTTAGGGTATAAATCAAGCCCCAGCTGTCTTTAAGGGTAAGAAAAAGACTGCGGTGTTGTTCATATAGTAACCATTCAGAGGGTTGCAGAATACCCGTTTCTATAAATTCTGCAAACGGGCGAATGCTCTCAATCGTGCATACATGCCTCAAGTGGAGATTATTAGCATTCACTGTCAGGCGCAGAAATCTAGCAGTTAACTCAGGAGTCAGAATCCCTGTGCCTACGACTGGGGTTAGAGGGCCCGGTCTAAGGAAAAGCTTATGCGTTAGTGCAAATCTATCGCTAAACCCTGCCAGAGTTTTGACTAGAGCTGGAGAGTTACCCAGTGGAGGTCTATGTCCCTGTGCACACCACAATAAGGTTAGGGGCGGGCCTATGGAAAGATTATTCAGTAATGAGACCCATTGCCTAGAGGTTGTACTGTGGAATAAATCTAATAGGCATGTGCCCAATACTGCCTGGTGGTATATTTTGAAGTCAGGGGCGCCCGTCCCCCCCTTCAATTTAGGCCTTGCAAGTAGCCTATAGGGCAACCTGGCTTTTTTGTGTCCCCAGATAAACCTCAAAGCGATGGTCCTAAGTCTCTTCAGAAAGGAGCCTATCGTAACCATGGGTAGAGTTTGGAAAAAGTACAGCACCCGTGGAAGTATATCCATCTTTACAGCTGCAATTCTTCCAAACCATGAGAGGTTCACTTGGCGCCATTTACCCAGGTCCCGTTCTATATCACGGAGTAAGGGTAGAAAATTAGTGGAAAAAAGGGAGGTCGGGTCTTGGGTTATATGAATACCTAAATATTTTAAGGAGCTCAGTTGCCACTTAAAGGAGAAAGCAGTACGTAAATGGGACATGGCAGAGTCAGGAAGAGATATATTAAGAAATTCAGATTTAGTTGTGTTTATTTTAAAATTACTAACAGCGCCATATGATCCTATTTCAGCTAGAATGTTAGGGATACTAACTAACGGTTGTGAGACAAACAATAAAACATTGTCCGCAAACATGGCCAGTTTATGCTCCCTCCCTCCCACCATTGGTCCCCGTATGTTATCATTGTCTCGAATGGCGACTGCAAAAAATTCCATTGCCAGGATATAGAGGAGAGGGGATAGGGGGCACCCCTGCCGTGTCCCATTTAGTATCGGGAAAGGAGAGGAAAGGGACCCATTTACCTTGACTTGGGCGGATGGCCTGGAGTATAGGGCCATGACCCCCTTATGCATAACAGGGTCCAAGCCCACAAACCTCAAGGCAGACTCTAGGAATCCCCAGTGCACCCTGTCAAAAGCTTTCTCAGCATCAAGGGACAGGATGCACAGGGGAATACCAGCATGTCTAGCCCTCTCCACTATAGTAAGTGCACGGATCGTATTGTCCCGTGCCTCCCTCTGCCTCACAAATCCTACCTGGTCATTAGAGATAAGTAAATGCATAAAAGGGCTTAGTCTTTGGGCCAAAATTTTTGAATATATTTTAACGTCAAGGTTAATCAAGGAAATGGGCTTGAAATTGCTACACACATCTGGAGGCTTCCCAGGTTTAGGGAGGACTGTTATATGTGCCAAAAGGGCTGAAGGGGGAAATTCACCTCCATTTAGCACATCATTAAAGGCAGAGAGAAGCACGGGAGAAAACAAATCCCCAAGGATCTTATAGAACCCAGCTGAATACCCATCCGGGCCCGGGCTTTTCCCATTTTTAGAGGCTTTGATAACTTCAGCAAGCTCCACAGCTGAGATATCTTTCTCCATTGTTTCCCTAATGTCAGGGGGGAGTTTAGGTATCGGGTGCGATTCCATGTATGTTTGGATCTTGGCCTGCAGGGCTGATTTAGATAATGTGGCAAACTTGCTTTGTATGGAATATATAGTGGCATAATAATCCCGAAACATGCCCAGGATATCTTTTATGGCATGTTTCTTATTACCCTGTGGATCACGCAAAAAAGGAACGTGGGGAATACACAGCTTAGGGTGAAGAGCCCTTGAGAGTAATCGATCACTTTTGTCTCCGAACATATAGTAAGGGGCCTGAAGTTTATATCTAAAGCATGCTAAAATTTGGAGCAGTTTGGCTCTCTGCACGGCCAGGTCTGTATATGTTCCTGGAGACAAAGAGCGTTTATGTCTTAACTCCAAGTCTGCTATCTTCTCTAGGAGCTTACGGATACCTTCCCCCCGTTCCTTCTTAAGGCGCGATCCATGTGAGATAATAATCCCCCGCAACACCGCCTTGAGAGCTTCCCATTTTACTGGGGCTGGGGTGTCAACCGTGGCATGAGTGTCCTTAAAGTCTGAAATAGCTTTTTTTAGGTCAGCCAGACACGGGACATCTGACAGGAGGTTTTCATTAAGTCTCCAAGTGAATGATCTCCTTATCCCACATTGCAGTACAAGGGAACCACCCACCGGGGAATGATCTGACCACAATATTCCCTCTATGGTGGCTGTGGGGGAATAACCTAGAAGGGATTGAGAAAGAAAAAGTAAGTCAATCCTACTATACGTGGAGTGCACCGGGGAATAGAAACTATAATCTTTATCTTTTGGATGTAAGGCGCGCCACATGTCTACTTAACCGCATTTTATGAAGGAGGGTCTGAATCTTACGTGTTGCCAGGTGAGAGAGAGCGGACTTACCAGACGAAGAATCCATTTTGGGATCGAGCACTAAGTTAAAATCTCCACCCATTATTATAGGAAGAGATTCCGCAAATTGTGCCAAGCAGGTCAGACAACGTCTGGCAAAAGTCACCTGTCCCTGATTAGGAAAGTAGACACCTGCCAGTACATAATGGCGGCCCTGCCAGGACACCTTGAGGATGAGAAATCTGCCATTGGGATCTACAAAAGAAGAAAGGACATCAGGAGTAAATGATCTGTGGAAAGCAACAGAGACCCCCTTAGATTTGCCCTCCGGGTTTGGGGCATGATACCAGGTTGGATAATAATACGATTCACACTTAGGAATTTGGTCTACTTTAAAGTGGGTTTCCTGCAAGAACGCAACCATAACTCTCTTTTTATGAAGAGAGTAAGAACTCTGCCTACGTCTCTCGGGGATATTCAGTCCCTTCACATTGAAGGTACAAAAACTGAATACACCCATCATAGGTCAAAAAGATGTATCGGGCAATCGCAGGCAGAACACAGACAAACAAACATGTAGGGACCACAAACAAGGAGCCACATGGGGGACAGGACAAGAAGGGTAGAAAAGAGGACGAGGAAAGATAAAGGAAAAAGCAAATACATATGATGTTGAAGGACCGGGGACAAGATGAACAGAATAAGACAAACTACTCTTAGTAGAGCAGCAAGGACAAGTATGGCTAGATGCACCATCAATGGTAACAGTGCAGTCACAATACACTCACCAGAAGACGAGAATAGCCTTCAAAGGCGTGGAAACCCAAACAGATAAACCCCACGGCAACTCCCTCCCACCCCACCCCCCCCACCACCCCCAACCCCCACTGAAAACACAAGAACACTCTAAGAGTATGCAAACATATCAAGGCACAAAGAGAGATAAACTAAATAAAGAAGGTATTTCTCTAGGAAGATATAGAGGAAAAATGAAACGTTTAGACTATCACATATCAAAAAAACACAGTGGAAAGAAAATCGTTTCCTACAATCAGAACGGATTAAGGCCAAAATAAAAGGTTAAAGCGCCACATAATGAGGCGCGGGTATAGTGAAAATGTTACGGCCAAAGCTTTTAACCCAGTCCTGATTCCTCCAGTGCAGAACCATCACGGCTGCCACGGCGTCTTCTCCTCTTGACTGGTGTCCAATCCGAGGATGTCGCGCTTGGCTCTCCTAGCAACAACGGTGGTGTAGGCCAATCAGGAAGTTGGACCACTGGTAAGCCGAAAGTACTCAGGAACGTGGGGAGATCACCAAGTTGTCGGAAAGTTCCAGAAACACCATCTTTTTGGGCCCGTAGGTTAAAGGGGAAGCCCCATCTGTAAGCAATGCCGTTAGATCTTAGCACATCCACCAGGGGTCGCAGCGCTCTCCTCAATTGCAGTGTGCGGGCAGACAAGTCTGGCAATAAAGTTATAGGCACGCCATCATGCTCTATGGCACCTTTCTCCCTTGCAGCCAACATAATGGCGTCTTTGATTTTGTAAAAATGAACCTGGCATATAACATCCCGCAGTCGCCCATTGGGAGGTGGTTTTGGCCCTAGAGCCCGGTGAATTCTGTCCAGCTCTATCATATCAGACCCATCTGTGGCCAACAGCATGGCGAATATAGATTGTGTAGCAGCATTAAGATCAGTCACTGACTCGGACAAACCACGTAGTCGTACGTTAAGTTGCGGTTTTCCGCATCTTCTTGCTTCACTAAAATTTCCTCTATTTTAACCGACTGGTATTGAATAACGGTGCGGTGGGCAGTCAGTTGGGATCTAAGGTCTTCCTGTACCTTGTGCACATCGTCAAAACGTGCCCCAATATCATGCTTTAACCTCTTAAGGACCCATGACGTACCGGCACGTCATGGATCACTGTCACTTAAAGACCCATGACGTACCGGTACGCCGGCCCTTTAAACGGGTAAAGATGGCTGCTGATTCTATCAGCAGCCATCTTCATGTGTCACGTAGGGGTCAGTTTCCCTGCCCCCCGTGACGACAATCGCTGTGATTGGCAGATGACTTGTCATCTGCCAATCACAGCGATTTGCTGCATTTCCGGGACCGGACCCCGGCACAGAGCTGTGATTGGTGCTGTACGAGACAGCACCAATCACAGCTGTCCCTAGGCATCATCTGCCCGTGGGTGCCGGCCCCCGATCGCCCGTGATTGGCCGGCTGCCGCCAGCCAGCCAATCACGTGCGATCCACGCTACTACCCCCATCATCACCTTCTCTGCTTGGCGAGAATCTGCAGCAGAGAAGGTGATGATGGGGGTGCTGAGTCCCGGCGCTCGGTGCGGTCCTGCAGTGTGTCGGGCGCCGGGTGCCTACTCCCTCCGTGCTGCCTCCTCCTCCGGTAACAGGGAGATGATCATCTATCTCCCTGTTACCGGAGGAGGAGGCAGCATGGGGGGAGGAGGCACCCGGCACACTGCAGGACCGCACCGGGTGCTTCCTCCTCCTTCCCCCGCCCTTCCTGCTCCCTCCTCCGGTGGCGATCTCCGGCATCCTCCTCCTGCCAGCCCCCCCCCCCCGCCCCCTCCGTCCCGGCAGCCCCACTCCCCTCTGTCCTGGCAGCCCTAACCCTAACACCCCCCCCCCCCCCGTCCTGGCAGCAACCCCCTGTCCTGGCACCCCCCCCTCTGTCCTGGCAGCACCCCCCCCTGTCCTGGCAGCACCCCCCCCTGTCCTGGCAGCACCCCCCCTGTCCTGGCAGCACCCCCCTGTCCTGGCACCCCCCCTCTGTCCTGGCAGCACCCCCTCCCTGTCCTGGCAGCACTTCTCCTGTCCTGGCGCCCCCCCCCTGTCCTGGCAGCACCCCCCCTGTCCTGGCAGCACCCCTCCTGTCCTGGCACCCCCCCCCCTGTCCTGGCAGCACCCCCTCTGTCCTGGCAGCAACCCCCCTGTCCTGGCAGCAACCCCCCTGTCTTGGCAGGCCCCCCCCTGTCCTGCCAGCGCCCCCCCTCCATCCTGCCACCCCCTCTCTCCTCCCACCCTCTCCCCTCCGACCTGCCACCCTCCCCTCTTACCCTCTCTCCCCTGCCACGCTCTCTCCTCTCCCATCCGTCCTGCTGCCACCCTCCCCTCTTACCCTCTCCCCTGCCACCCTCTCCTCTTACCCTCTCTCCTCTCCCATCCATCCTGCCACCCTCTCCGCTGCCACCCTCTCCTCTTACCCTCTCTCCTCTCCGTCCTGCCGCTCCTCTCCCCTGCCACCCTCCCCTTTTACCCTCTCTCCCCTGCTACCCTCTCCTCTTACCCTCTCTCCTCTCCGTCCTGCCGCCCCTCCCCTCTTACCCTCTCCGCTGCCTCCCTCCCCTCTTACCCTCTCTTCTCTGCCACCCTCTCCTCTTACCCTCTCTCCTCTCTCCTCCGTCCTGCCGCCCCTCTCCCCTCCCCTGCCACCCTCTCCGCTGCCACCCTCCCCTCTTACCCTCTCTCCCCTGCTACCCTCTCCTCTTACCCTCTCTCCTCTCCGTCCTGCCTCCCTCCCCTCTTACCCTCTCTTCTCTGCCACCCTCTCCTCTTACCCTCTCTCCTCCGTCCTGCCGCCCCTCTCCCCTCCCCTGCCACCCTCTCCGCTGCCACCCTCCCCTCTTACCCTCTCTCCTCTCCGCTGCCACCCTCCCCTCTTACCCTCTCCTCTTACCCTCTCTCCTCTCCTCTCCGCTGCCACCCTTCCCTTCTAAAATACACACACGAATAAAATGTAAAAACAGTACATAAAACACTAACACTTACACGTGTAAAAGCATAACACTTACACACCCCTCTTAGGTTGCCTTCCCACACACCGGATCCGCAGGGGATTTCACGCTGCGGATTTGCAGCGAAATCCGCTGCGGATCCAGCGTCAGTGCATCCCTATGAGAATACATACACGCAGCAGGAATGACATCCCGCTGCGTGTATGTAAGGTAACCCCCTGCCGGCTGGAGCATACATCACCTCCTCCCCGCTCTCGTTTGCTTCGGGGGTTCTCAGCTGGACATCGCACTCAGCCAATCAGTAGCTGCGGCGGGGCAGCCCACTGGCTGCATGGGATGCGCCGGGAGCTCCGAAGCACTGGAGGTAGTATGCTCCGGCTAGCGGGCTTTAACTTACATATATGCAGCGGGATGTCAATCATGGGGATGCACTGACGCTGAATCCGCAGTGTGCCGGCTTTGCACTCTGTGTCCACATGTGGGGTACTCCTGTAATCGGGGGAAATTGTGCTACTTGATTAGGGGTTCATTTTTTCTTTTAACCCCTTGTGAATATGAAAAACTCAAAGTTACACCAACATTTTAGTGTAAAAAAATTTAATTTTTCATTTTCACAGCACATTGTTCACATTTGTGTCTGTTACCAATGGGGTCCATATGCTCACTGCACCCCTTGTTAGATTCCGTGAGGGGTGAAGTTTCCATAATGGGGTCACTTGTGGGGGGTTTCCAATGTTTTGGCAGCACGGGCACTCTGCGAACCCGACATGGCCTTCGTCCTCCATTACAGCCTCTAAATGGCGCTCTGTCCCTTTGGTGGCTTGCCCTGTGCCCATATGGCACATTATATCCACATGTGGGGTATTTTCATACTCAGGGAAAACTACCCTACACGTTTTGTGTTTATTTTCTCTTTTAACCCCTTGTGGAAATGAAAAAATCAACATTTAGTGTAAAAAAAATTTAAATTGTTACACTAAATCATTGATCTAGTCTTTATTTTTTCATTTTCACAAGGGGTTAAAAGATTAAAAAAAACACAAAATGTGTAGAACAATTTCCCCTGAGTCCGTAAATACCCCATGTGGACATAAAGCGTCATGCGGGTGCAGGGTAAGCCTCAGAAGGGAAGGAGCGCCATTTGGCTAGAATGGATGGTGAATGCCATGTCGCATTTACAAAGGCCCTGTGTTGCCAAGACATTGAAAACCCCCCAGAAGTGACCCCATTTTGGAAACTACACCCCTCAAGGAATCTAATAAGGGGTGCAGTGAGGATATGGACCCCTCAATGGCGGGCACATTTGTGCTGTGAAAATGAAAAAATGAAATTTTTCACTTTCACGTCACATTGTTCCACATTTGTGCCCGTCACCAGTGGGGTCCATATGCTCACTGCCCCCCTTGTTAGATTCCTTGAGGGGTGTAGTTTCCAGAATGGGGTCACTTGTGGGGGGTTTCCAGTGTTTTGGCAGCACGAGGGCTCTGTAAATGCGACATTGCCCTTGAAATCTATTCCAGCCAAATCCAGCCTCCAAAAGCCAAATGGCGCTCCTTCCCTTCGGAGGCCCGTTTTGCGGCCGCATGGCACTTTATGTGCACAGGTGGGGTGTTTCCGTACTGGGGACAAACTGCTCTACACGTTTTGTGTTTTTTTCTCTCTTTTAAACCCTTGTGAAAATGAAAAATTCACGGCTAGGCCAATGTTTAAGTGTAAAAAATTTAATTTTTACACAACATCATTGATCTAGTTTTGATATTTCTCATTTGCACAAGGGGTTAAAAGAGAAGAAACAAAACAAAACATGTAGAGAAATTTCCCCCGAATACGGAAATACCCCACATGTGTACTTAAGGCGCTAAGCAGCCGCAAGACGAGCCTCCAATGGGAAGGAGCGCCATTTAGCTTTTTGGGGCTGTATTTGGATGGAATGGATTTCGAGGGGCCATGTTGCATTTAAAAACTCCCTGTGCTGCCAAGGCAGTAAAACCCCCCACAAGTGGCCCCATTATGCAAACTACACCCCTCAGGGAATGTAACAAGGGGTGTAGTGAGCATATGGACCCCACTGGTGACGGGCACAAATGTGGAACAATGTGGCGTTAAAATGAAATATTACATTTTTTACACTATAATGTTGGTCTAGCCTTGAATTTTTCATATTCACAAGGGGTTAAAAGAAAAAAAAACACATAAAATGTGTAGAGCAATTTCCCCTGAGTCCGTAAGTACCCCACATGTGGACATAAAGCGCCATGTGGGCGCAGGGCAAGCCTCCGAAGGGAAGGAGCGCCATTTGGATTTTGGAGGCTGGATTTGGCCAGAATGGATGATGAACGCCATGTTGCATTTACAGAGCCCTTGTGCAACCAAAACACTGGAAACCCCCCCCAAGTGACCCCATTCTGGAAACTGCACCCCTCAGGGAATCTAACAAGGGGTGAAGTGAGGATATGGACCCCTTAATGATGGGCACATTTGTGCCGAGAAAGTGAAAAAATGAAATTTTTCACTTTCACGTCACATTGTTCCACATTTGTGCCCGTCACCAGTGGGGTCCATATGCTCGCTGCACCCCTTGTTAGATTCCTTGAGGGGTGTAGTTTCCAGAATGGGGTCACTTGTGGGGGGTTTCCAGTGTTTTGGCAGCACAAGGGCTCTGTAAATGCGACATGGTCCTTGAAAACCATTCCAGTAAAATCCAGCTTGCAAAGGCCAATTGGCGCTCCTTCCCTTTGGAGGCTCGTCCTGCGCCCGCTTGGCACTTTATGTCCACATGTGGGGTATTTCCGTACTCGGGAGAAACTGCGCTACATGTTTTGTGCGTTTTGTTTCCTTGTATCCCTTTGTGGAAATGAAAAATTGAAGTCTAGAACAACATTTCAGTATAAAGAAATAATTTTTATTTTTTCACGCCACATTGTTCTGAAAATCTGTGAAGCACCTGTGGGGTCCAAATGCTCACCGCACCCCTTGTTACATTCCTTGAGGGGTGTAGTTTTCTGAATGGTGTCCCTTTAGGGGTGTTTTTTAGGTTTTGGCACCCCAGAGCCTCTGCCAACCTGAAGTGGTACAGTCAAAAATGACCAAATATAACGGAGGCGTTGAAATTCACTAGGCGCTCCCTTATATCTGAGGCTTGTGGTTGCGTCAAATAGCGCAATAGGGTCACATATGGGGTATTTCTATAAACTGCAGAAACGGGGCAATAATTATTGGGGTGCATTTCTCTGGTAATAGGTTTATAATTATGAAAAATATTGGATTACAAGAAAATCTCTGCACAGAAAATTAAAATTTTCAAATTTCTTACACACTTAGCTTTTATTTCTGTGACTCCCCTAAAGGGTTAAAAAACTTTCTGGATATGCTTTTGCAGAGTTTTGGGGGTGCAGTTTCTGAAATGGGGTGCTTTGTGGGGCTTTCTAACATACAGTCCCCATAAATACACTTTAAACCTGAACAGGTCCCTAAAAATATCTGATTTTGAAATTTTACTGAAAATTTGGAAATTTGCTGCTTTAAGCTTCCTATTGTCTAAAAAAAAATGAAATATAGTTTAATAAATGTCGCCAGCATAAAGTAGACATGTTGCTAATGCTATTTAATATATAATTTATGTGGCATAACCATTTTCTGTATAAGCAGAAAAGTTTTAAAGTTGGAAAAATGCATTTTTTCACGATTTTTCACGTTATTTGGGCTTTTTTCATAAAGATTCGTTTTAAGTATCGACTCCAATTTACAAGAAATGTGAAGTACAATATGTTACGAGAAAACAATCTCAGAATCAGCCGGATAGGTAAAAGCATCCCGAAGTTATAAATGAATAAAGTGACACAGGTCATATTCATAAAATTTGCTCCGGTCCTTAAGGCCATTTCAGGCCCGATCCTTAAGGGGTTAAAGTACGCAGTTCCTTTTTGTATGTGGCTTCTATACGGTTTACACATTGCTCAAAATCTTGCTTTGTGGGGAGAGATTTAATGTAACTTCCCAAGTCCCTCAGGCTCCACTCCTCATCATCCGAGTCAGGAGAGCGATCTCGGCGCTGCCCTGGAGAGACTGACCGCTGGCTGTCTGAGGCGTGTGGTGAGGCCGCCCGCGAGGTCCGCGTCGCCATCTTGGATCCCGCATTAGCAGTTCTCGGGCGCTGCGAAGCGGGGAAAAAGTGCTGTATGCCGGGCGTTTCAGGGTCAGAAGGAGCCAGATTCTTTCCTCTGCTCTTTCCCATACCTTCAGGAAAGATTAGTGCCTCTTATGACGGGGTTTGGACGGGTAGGGAGCTATGTGGGCCCAGGAGCTCTTCAGCCGTGCTGCTCACTCCGCCATAGGCAAGCCACGCCCCGCCAGCCAACTGATTTTTGATGATGATGAGCATGTGGGGGAAGAGTCAGGGGACAATCAACTGGAGGGCATAGCTGTGTCGAAGGCGATATCAGAGTAGGCCCATGAAAGGCCTGGCAGGAGAGCAGTAGGCAGGAGATGAGAGAGGGCTGGGCAGGATGAGGATGATAGCATCATTCTGGAACTGGATGATGCTACATCGGATGTTACATGGGATCCAGGCAGGAGTTGGCTTATTCGACGGATTCGTCAACCGGGAATCCATCTGCCAGCAGGCCCACCACAATTAAGAAGCAGGCAGGCAGCAGAAGTCGGAAGCTCAGCGTGGACAAGCAGATGACCACTGGGGAAACCTCCTACACTGCAGGTCCTAGTATCAGCAGAGCCCGCCCATCCTCGCAGCCTGTCGGTACTAGACTCTACACCTCACCTATATGGCAGTTTTTTAAAAAGTGCCAGGAGGATACCTATGTAGTCATCTGTCGCCTGTGCGACAGGCGCATTAAAAGAGGCAAGAGTTCCCATCCTGGAACCAGCGCCATGGCTGCCCATATGAAGCGCCACCACCTTTCCGTCTGGGAGAAACGGGGTGATGGTGGGTTACAGCAGGCCCAGGCAGACCCACGGTCAACAGCAGCAGGAAGCAGCAGTAGTCAGGGGGCCCTTTCACACAGTTAGACCTAATCTGTGGAAGGGAGTGTGTCACTCCCTTCTTCAGCTGGCGGCCCCTGTGAGGCAGACATATGCACCCAGCAATCCCGCAGCAATCAAGCTGAACGCCCACCTGGCAAGTTGCAGATACTCCTGGCTCTGCCGTTTAAAGTGGTCGACTCGCCACCTTCCCGTGAACTTATGTTGTGTGCGGAGCCACGGTAGAAGGTGCCGAGTCGACACTACTTTTCCAACACAGCTATGCTGGCCATGTATAGGTATGTTCGTAAAAAAAGGTTGCTCACTTGCTGAGCCATTCAGTGAGCTGACATGTACATTTAACCACAGACATCTGGAGCTGTAATTTCGGGCAAGAGCAGTATATGTCCATTACTGCTCAGTGGGTGCATGTAATATGGCTGGCAGAACCCAAACAACTTGGCCAGAGAAGGGCAATGACACCACCCCGTTGTCACAGCAGGGTTCCTGTGTCGCGTTCCTCCTCCACCTCCTCCAGTAGGTCCAAAGCCTCCTCAACCACCAGTGGTCCTCCCATGTACCACTTGGGTGTAGCACGGAGGTATCACGCTGTGCTGCACTTAGCCTGCCTGGGGCAAAGGAGACACACAGGGGAAGAGCTGCACCGCCTGCTCAAGATAGAAATCCTCTCGTGGCTGACTCCATGCCATCTGAAAGTTGGGACGGTGGTGAGTGACAACGGGAGCAACATTCTCTCTGCACTGCATCGAGGCCGTATGAGGCACGCCCCTTGTATGGAACATATGTTAAACCTAATAGTTACACACTTTCTAAAGTCTTCATCCCAGTTACAAACTGTGCTGTCAATGGCTCGAAAGCTGTGTAACCATTTTAGCCATTCAAGTCGCTCTCACAACATCCTCCTCGATCTGCAGCAGAGGAATGGTCTTCCCAACCATTGTCTCATTTGCGATGTAGCCATGTGGTGGAACTCCACCCTCTACATGCTTGACCGGCTATATGAGCAGAGGAAGGCCTTGACGAATTTCCTCTTGATGCAGGCAGACATGGCGACTCCCCTGTGTAATCCGGAGCTCGGGCAGTGGCAGCTAATGCGTGACACCTGCCGCGTGCTACGACCCTTTGAGGAAGCCATCTTGCTGGTCAGTGGGCAAGACACAGGACTGAGCGCCATCATACCCATGCTTCATGTTTAGGAGCTGATGCTCATGCGACTCAGTGGCGAGGGGGAACAGGTCTTGCCGCTGTCCCAGCCTGGGTCGCTTGAGGAAGGCTTGGCGGAGGAGGAGGGAGAGGAAGTTGAGGAGGAGGACCTGACCGCACAGGAACTCTTAGGGGAGACGGGTGGAGGAGAAAGAGATGAGCCTTCCTTCTGACCAGAGCGAAGCCAGAGGAGGATATGCAGGGCTATGAGGAGGATGAGGAGGATGGAGGCAGTACCCATTTGCAGTATGCTGTGTAAACGGAGGCGGGGACTTCTTCCCACTCCCTGGTGGAAATGGTTAGGCGCATGTTGATATGCTTTCGGGCTGACCCACGCTTGCTAAGGATTCGCCAACGGGACGACTTCTGGCTGGCCACACTACTGGACCCACGGTATCGCAACAAGTTGTGTAAATTCATTCACCCTTTCCAACAGGAGGAAAAAATTAATTATTATAGAGAGGAGCTGGGTGCATGGTTAGTGCCAGCCTTTGGAACACGGCGCTCTCATTCACGCCATTCCCACCAGGGCCACACCAGCAGCGCTGCCTCCTCCACATCCTCCTCTAGCACCTTGGGTGGCATGCACAGCGGCACCAGTCTGAGCCTGATGTCCATGATGCACGCTTTCATGCAGCCACAGACCGGGGTAACAGGAGCACCGATACAGCAGCAGGACATAGCGGCACTCCTCAAACAGCAAGTCCTGGGGTTTTTGGACTCTACATTGCCACCTAACGTGCCAGAACCCCTGGACTACTTGGTGGGAAAATGAGATGTCTGGTCACAACTTGCTGAATTTGCTTTGGACATACTCTCCTGTCTGGCCAGCAGTGTGTCATCCGAGCGAGTTTTCAGCGCAGCAGGTCATATTGTCAGTCCCAGGAGAACCAGATTGTCCTGTGATAGTGTGGAACGTCTGACTTTCATCAAAATGAGGAGGATGGAGGCAGTACCCATTTGCAGTATGCTGTGTAAAAGGAGGCGGGGACTTCTTCCCACTCCCTAGTGGAAATGGTTAGGCGCATGTTGATATGCTTTCGGGCTGACCCACGCTTGCCACATGGATAGATAAGGACTTTGTGACAACTGCTCCTTATACCACAGAGTAGGATTTGGTCCTGATGTCACCAAGATGTAGGACCTTTTCTGCTTCTATTATGGCCTATAAGTGAATTAGACCTTACTGGTTATTCCACCATTCCTGCTGCTGTAGTTGCTGCCCTGCTATCTCTCGCCTGTTCATGGACCTCATTATTCTGCTTATGTCACCCCATTACAACTGCTACTCCTGCCCTGGCCTCCATGTTGACTACTGCCGCCCCTGCCCTGGCCTCCATGTTGGCTACCGTTGGGCCTTCACGTTGAGTAATGCCGCTCCTGCCCTGGCCTCCATGTTGGCTACTGCTGGGCCTTCACTGGCCTCCATGCTGACTACTGTTGCTCCTGTACTGGCCTCCATGTTGGCTACTGTTGCTCCTGTACTGGCCTCCATGTTAATTACTGCCGCTTTTGCCCTGGTCTCCATGTTGGCTACTGCTGGGCCTTCACTGGCCTCCATGTTGGCTACTTTTGCTCCAGTACTGGCCTCCATGGTGATTACTGCCGCTGCTGCCCTGGCCTCAACGTTGGCTACTGCTGGGCCTTAACTGGCCTCCATGTTGAAATCTGTTGCTTCTGTACTGGCCTCCCTGTTGACTACTGCCGCTCCTGCCCTGGCCTCTATGTTGGCTACTGCTGGGCCTTCACTGGCCTCCATGTTGACTACTGCCGCTCCTGCCGTGGCCTCTATGTTGGCTACTGTTTCTCCTGCTTGGCCTCCATGTTGACTACTGTTGCTCCTGCCTGGCCTCCATGTTGACTACTGTTGCTCCTTTACTGGCCTCCATGTTGACTACTGTTGCTCCTGTACTGGCCTCCATGTTGACTACTATTGCTCCTGTACTGGACTCCATGTTGACTACTGTCGCTCCTGCCTGGCCTCCATGTTGACTACTGCTGCTCCTGTACTGGCCTCAAATGACTATTGCTGGACCTCCACTGGCCTCCAATGACTACTGCTGCTCCTTCACTGCATCTGTGACCTTTTTCTTACATAGACCCTGTAATGGTGAATATTGAAGTCTAAAAAAAAAAATGTACTGAGATATTGAAAAGATAAAGATGTTACTGACATGTAGAGCCCTAAATTCAACCAAATACTCTACCCCCGTATCATATAGATGCTTGAAATCCGAAGAAATACGAATTCTGGTTGGACTGAACTTTTTTTAAAAAATCCGGAAGTTCAGTTGGAACTACAAATCTGTGTAAAAAAAGTTATTTAACCCCTTGCCGCAAAATGACGTTCCTGGGAAGTACCTGTAAAGTAAAAGTGAAAAAACTCACCCACACACATAACTAAATAAATAATTTAATTAATTAAATAAATATAAATAAAAAAATAAATATACACATTCCCCACCCACCCTTTATAAATGATCCCCTATGAATAAAATACACATATTTGGAGCATCCATAATGACCTCGTCTATTAACCCGTTACATTAATTATCCCGACCGATTAACACCGTAAAAAATATATATAAAAAAAACATTTTATATATAAAAAAGAAATTTTTTGGTTAATCCAGCCCCCTATAAAATTTTGAAAAAATCTATCAGAAACGTCACGTGTACCCAAAAGGTGTACCACTTAAAACATCAGCTTATGCCGCAAAAAAAAAGCCCTCACATAACTCTATTGGCAAAAAAATAAAAATATTACAGCCTCTTACAATATGCAAGACACAAACAGTTTTTATAGTATAAATGTCTTATACTATAACAAAAGCTATATAAAATGGATATCACTGTAATCGTACCGACCTGACAAATAACGATAACATGTCATATGTAACGTATAGAAAACGGCGTACAAAACAAAATGATGAATAACAGCTGCTAAACTGTTTTTTATTCATACCACCTCCTAAAAAATTAAATACAAAATTATCAGGGTTTCACATGTCCCCCAGAATGGTACCAATGGAAACGTCAACTTGTCTTACACAAATATTCACCAGTTCTCTGTCATGTCTGAGGTCTGTGGTTGAGTCAGGTGACACACTCAGGTGAATTTCTAGAAACATTGGAATAAGTGGAATAAATAATAAGTTCCATTTCTCAGTTAGTATTTGTTGTGTTAGAGGGAAAAAATTGGATTAAAATGGAATATCTGCAAAAAAAAATGAAAATGTAAAATGTTTCCTCAAACCTGCTTAAATTTCTACAAAACACCTAAAGGTTAATACTCTTATGAAATGTTACTTTGAATACTTTGAGGGGTGTAGTTTTTAAAGTGGAGAGATTTATGGGGGTAACTAACATACAGGCCCCAGAAATCCACTTAAGAACTGAACTGGTCCCTAATAAAATCAGAATTTGAAATTTAAATTGCTGCAAAATTTAGAAGCCCTCTAACATCGTAAAAAGTAAAAGGACGTTCACCAAATGACTTCACCATAAATTAGACATGTAGATGCTGCAGTAATAATTAGTTTATGTGGCATGACTATTTTTCTTAGAACAAGAGAATTTTAAATAAAAAGACATTTAATTTTTTTTGCGCAAATGTGTTTTTTTTTACAAAAAACTAATGAATGTATCAGCCAAAGTATACCGCAAAAAAAAAAGAGGAATATGTCACGAAAAAAACTATCTCAGAAAAACCTCAATAATTGAAAGCATTGCAGCGTTATCACTACATAAAGAGAGACAGGTCAGATTTGGAAAAAAAAAATCCTCTTTATAATTAAAAATAAATAAATTAAAAATTAAACATATCTGCTATCGCCACCGCCTTATATAATAAAGTTAAAGGTGAAGTCCTGTGAAATTTAAAAAAGGGAGGAAGGCAGGGGGGTGTGGGGAAATAATGAACACAGTATTTTTACTTGTTTCTATGCCCCATAGTGCGGCTTGACAGCTGCCAGCCACCTGAAGCTCGTCCAGTTGCAATGTTAAGTACCCGGGTAATCGATTGCCTCTTCAGCCTATAAGTGACTGGGGCAGGACACCATCCCACTGGGCAATAGCTCAGCTGGGCCGTGTTGTAGCAGCTGGAAGAGCTGCGTACACTAACTACCTGGTTTGCAGCTGAAAATGACATATGGCGACTGTCAGCAGGACCCGGAAGCAGCACTATAAAAGCATAGCGCTATATTAAACTTCTTTTTTATGCATTGTGTGTATAATATATTTAAAACTAACAAATTGGAAGTGTTATTCATGCTGTGAACTGAAATTTTAGATTATTTTACAGCCCTGGGTAATCACAGATCCTCTAGTAGACAATACAACATGACCTTAACTTTTTGAAATCCCTACATTTGGTTTATTTGAAAATCAGTACATTATAATAAACAGGCATTTTAAGTGAATTTCTTCAAAATTGGAAAGTGATGGCTCTGGTAAAGAAGGGATATCCAAACATTCAGATCTTTTTTTTTTTTTTTTTTTTTGCTCAGCACTTTCAGAGAAAATTTTATTTTATTAGATGAATCTATCAGGCAGTTATCTTTTCATCCATTATTTCTTATCACAGTTTCAATTTACTATTACATTTGGCTTGGCAGTACAGACCATTGCTTCTAAAGGAATAGGACAGAAAATGATATAAAACCCAATTGTCTAATACTCTTTATTGCGGGTGACCATCGCTTCCCTAATATGAAGTACCATAATTCAGTCTTTACCTTATTATATAGATTCTGAGAAGTACAGCTTATAAATGGTAAAATAACATTGTGTCAAATATAAAAGACAAGATAGTAAATACCAATTACGATGACGTAAAAAATATAAATGTAACTGAATGCGTGAACCAGTTATTGAAATTTAACCCCTAGATGACCCTGGGCGTACCCATATGTCCTGGGCCACCTAGGGGTGTTCAGAGCGGGGCCGTGCGCGGTCCCGGGTGCCGCTTGTAGCCTGGGACCGCAGTTGACAGCTGCATTTGATTACTACATGCAGCCGATTATCTGATGTCTAGTAGGGGATTGCCCCCCCACAACGCGATCGTAGAGGGGCGTTCCCCGTGTCCTTACCCAGCCGGGGTCTGTGCCCACGGGTCGGCACTCGGCTGTTTACGGCTGCAGCAGCCGAAGGCAATCGAGTGCCGATCTCATTGATCTATGCAGTAAAACTATACTGCATAGATCCCAATGAGAGATCAGTGTACTTATACCAAACTTCCCCCAGAGGGGCTTCTAGTATAAGTGTAAAATAAAAAAAAGTGTTACTATTGATTAAAAAAAAAACCTCCCCTAATAAAAGTTTGAATCACCCCCCTTTAAATAAATAAAAATGAATAAATAAATAAACATGTTTGGTATAGTTGCGTGCATAATCGCCCAGAATATTAATTTAGCACATTCCTGATCTCACACGGTAAATTGTGTAAGCGAAAAAAATCCTAAAGTGCTAAATTGCGCATTTTTGGTTGCATTAAATCCAAAAAATTGTAATAAAAAGCGATCAAAAAGTTGCATATGCGCAATCAAGGTACCGATAAAAAGTACACATTATGGCGCAAAAAATGACACCTCAGACAGCCCCGATTTGAGAAAGATTTATGATAAGACAGGTTTACCCCAGGGCGAATGGCGTAAAAACAAATACCCTCCAAATAAAAAAAAAAGTTGTTTTTTTTTTATTTCACCCCAATTTTTACATTTTTTCCTGTTTTTGCAGTGTACTTTATGAACAAATTCAGCCTGTCATTGCAAAGTACAATTAGTGGCGCAAAAAATAAGGGCTCATATGGGGTTCTAGGTACAAAAAAATGCAACTGCTATGGCCTTTTAAGCACAAGGAGGAAAAAACAAAAACGCAAAAATTGAAATTGGCCCGGTCCTCTAAGGGTTAATGTAAAATAGTTTCAGTAGTTAAATTGTAAATTTAAGTATTTTTTATTCATTTAACCACACAGCTTATCATCATTTACATTAAAGGGGTAGTGCAACGCAAAAAAATTATTCACAGAATAACACACATTACAAAGTTATACAACTTTGTAATGTATGTTATGTCTGTGAATTGCCCCCTTCCCGTGTCCCACCACCCCAGCCCGTGTACCCGGAAGTGTTGGTGCATTATACATTACCTGATCCGTGTCGCGCATGTCCTCCATCATCGTCATCAGCCGCTCAGCCGCGATTGGCTGAGCATAACTGTGCTCAGCCAATCGCAGCTGAGCACAGTTATGATGCGGCAGAGGAGGGACGGTGGCAGCGATTTGGCTGTCCCTCCGAAGATGACGTTTGGCACAAGATGGAAGACATGCGCGACACAGATCAGGTAATGTATAATGCACCAACACTTCCGGGTACACGGGCGGGGGTGGTGGGACACGGGAAGGGGGCGATTCACAGACATAACATACATTACAAAGTTGTATAACTTTGTAATGTGTGTTATTCTGTGAATTATTTTTTAATTTTTTTATTGATATTATAATGTGAAATCTCTACAAGGTCATTTGTAAACATATTAAATAGAATATTATACCATAATTCAGTTGAGTTGACTTATTATATACATGTAATCATAAATGTATAAAGTGACAGTGCACTGTTATAGAGTTCATGGATCTAGATAAGGGCCCATTGACACAGAAAGATAATCTGACAGATTATTTGCCAAAGATTTGAAGCCAAAGCCAGACACAGACTGTAAACAGAGATCAAGTCATAAAGGAAAGCCTGAGATTTCTCCTCTTTTCATATCCATTCCTGGCTTTGGTTTCAAATCTTTGGCAGATAATCTGTCAGACAATCTTTCTGTGTAAATGGACACTGAGTTGAAGGACGACAAAATAACAGTTGAAGTTCAACTCTGATGAATGTGAGGTTATACACATGAGGAGGGAAACCTGTGCAAACATTATTAGTAACTGTAATTGTAGCAGTGTCAGGCAGCTGCGTCCAAGCCAAATAAGAGGCGTATATACACATGACAAAGAAATTCTACCACTGTAAAAATCACTAGTCACACATGAATTATTGTGTACAGTATGGGGCAGCAATGTACAAGAAAATAAAAATAAAACAGCACTCCATAGTGGAAATTAATCCTAATAAAATTCAAACCTTGCATTTATAAGCTAAATAATTTTATTTAAATGGGCACTGTCATTAAAAACAACCTTGCATGTTCTGACAGAGGCATCAATATCTAACATTAGAGATGAACGAGTAGTGAAATATTAGAAACATTGAAATTCATTTTGAACAGACCGCGATGTTCGACTATTTGATTGAATATCGGACCCCATTAAAATATATTGGAGAAAAATGCAATGTTTCTTGTAAGGCTTGGTTCACACTGCGTTTTTGCTATCTGTTTTTTGCAATCCGTCTTTTGCAAAAAACGGATGAAAAAAACGGATGCATTTGTGCCCATCCGTTTTAATCCGTTTTTTTTTTTTGACGGACGCAAAAACATAGCTGACACTACTTTTGTGTCTGTTAAAAAAACGGATGAAAAAAATGGATTGCAAAAACGCAGTGTCAACCCAGCCTATACCTAAATTCAACCACTTGGAGTGTCACCAAGTCCACAATGACACCTCATAAATTGATGCACACACCTCTATAATGCAATTGGGACAGCAGGGGAAGCATGCCTGCGTGCATTTAACATGCCAAAATTCCATTATTACGCCACTATCACAGCCTCTCAACAATAAACTCCAAACACAATATAACATCTCTCTAAAATGGAAAAAAAACACCAGAAAACGTCTCTCCTTTCCATTAGCATGGACAGAGAGCAAAATTTTAAGCAAAATAAGCATTTTTCTTGGACCCCTTTAAATCATGTTGCCTATGACAACTACAGATGGCATAGGCATGGTGGAAATCAAACAACATCCACCACTGTCATTGTGTGTGTGTGTGTGTGTGTGTGTGTGTGGGTGTGTGTGTGTGTGTGTGTGTGTGTGTGTGTGATATGGTCAAACACGTCCTACACATAAAGGGGTGTGGGTCTCATGGAAACCATGTAAAAATTGAAAATGAGGCCCTTGAGGTGAGCCCTCCAAAAATCCTTGGAGTTACAGGGGAACTGATAACAATACAACCTTCCTCAGAGACCCCGGAATTTGAATGTTCACACTTGAAATCCTTTAAAGAGTATTAAAGAGAGGGCAAGTGCGGTAGCCCTGGCAAACCAGGACATGAGAGATGTTTTGGGGTTTTTTTGTAACTGTCCTACGATTTTTCACCAGTAGGACAAAATAGACAGACACAGGTGTATGCAGAAGATTTCTAGGCTGCCTGCCTGTCTAACTACTGTAGCTGATATGCTCCTAGTCGATTCACTGTATATACGGATGTATATGCTATGCTTTGCTGTGTAGTAGCCCTAGCAAGGGCTTTTGGGGTCTTTCCTGCCTAAAATCTGATAACATGCTCACTGTCCCTAATGCAATCTCTCTATCCCTCACTACTTGCAACACTTAGACCGTAGGAGCAAATAGATTAGCTGCAGCCAATTGTTCATAGTGAGCAGATGCCTGCCTGTCTGTGAGAATGAGCTGCAGATGTGGTGGTAGATGGCCTATTCACAGGGAATCACTTGATTTATGCTGTGCTGTGTAGGCTTTTGGGGTCTTTCCTGCCTACAATATGATAAGATGCTAACTGTCCCTACTCCAGCCTCTCTCCCTGACTAGAGGTCAGATGGCATCTAATGACGAGCAGGAAATGCTAAGTTCTTATACTCTGGAGGTCACATAAGTAACCAGCCAATGAATGTAGACGTTGTTCTCGCAATGCCAGTCTGCTCCTAGGGCCTCTTACACCCCCCTGCATAGTTATTGGTCCAAGAAAAGCTCCAGAGAAGGTGGGAGGGGAAACAAAAAAAATTTTCCAATTCAAAAAGGTTTTATTATAGGTTTTATAAGGGTAATACAAAGATAAAGAATCAAGAACAAGGAATACACCAATGTCTCAAGTATATAATCTCATCGAATAGAAAAGCAGAAACAATGTTAACTTATGGGTTCCTGAAACTAAGAAGGGAACCTCAACAGCAACCTAAGGTATTGGCCAACGTGTCATCTATGAGGTGCAGTAATATATGCTTAGGCAGTGTGGATAAAGCCAACGGGCTCAACACAATAGAAGTTAACCTTTGTGAACGGCAAACCTTAAGTCACTAATGGTAAGAAAGGGGTTAAACATATCATGACAAAGGGAAATTAAGAGAAGGAAGAATGGAGAGAAAAGGGAAAGGAGGGCGTGAGACAGACATAAACCTACCTCCGGTAGGTGAGGCAAGATGGAGAAGGTCCGATCGCTCTGGAGACTCCATGAGGCCTTGAAGCCTTGAAGGGGGTCATAGTGCATCGTTAGTTCATCTAAGATGTGCCAAGGGGCAGCGTAGGTCCTGATGTCAAGACCGGAGAGGTGACCGAACGGTATCTAGGGGAGGCTAGAAATTCTAGCCAGGGAAACCAAGATTTAGAGCATTTAGTGGAAGCCTGTGGAGGGGAGGCCATCAATTCTTCCATATAGTAGGTATGAGAGACCTCCGTGAACCATTCTTCTGTGGACGGCGGGTCTGGGGACCACCAGTGTCGTGGGATTAGTGTTTTGGCCGCCTTTAGCAGGTGACGCAGCAAGGATCTTTTGAATTTTTGTCTAGGTTTGGGGAACATAAAGAGAAGGGCAGCCTCTGGAGAGCTGGGGATGCAGAATCCTGTTATTTCCAATATAAGCTGAAGCACTAGTTGCCAAAATGGTTGCAATCTGGGACAAGCCCACCAGATATGCGACATCATACCTACATCGGTGCCACATTTCCAGCACTCCTCTGGGACCCTTGGGTACCACCTATGGAGGACCTCAGGGACCCTTTACCATCTGGTTAGGATTTTGTAGCAAGTTTCCTGGGATCTAATGGCGATAACCGCCTTATGGGTCAGGAAAAAGCATTTAGCCCATTGTTCCTCAGTTAATTTCATGTTCAGTTCCTGTTCCCACTTATCGCAATAAGGAGGAAGAGGTTGGGACCTAGAGGCCAATAATAGTCCATAGATGGTGGATATGGAGTGAGGGGGGCAGGAAGGGGCCAAACAGAGCTGCTCGAAGTAAGTGAGAGAGCGGTGCAGGTGTTTTCCTCTATGGACTGAAGAGTAGAAATGGCGAAGTTGGAGATAGGCAAAAGGGGCCCGGGGGATGGGTTCGTCCACAGGTACAATGTCAGATAGTGGTCGGAGGGCGGTGGCTGACAGAGCTCGGTGGAAATGCAAGGGATGAGATTTGGTGTAGCCCAGAAAGAAGGAGGTGGAGGCGCCGGGCGGGAACTCTGGATGGTCCGTGACAGGGAGCAAAGGACCTGCACAGTAAATCATGGAATCCTCGGCACCTGCGTGATGGAGGCTAACTACCGTATGACGAGTAAAGCCTTCTCGGCGTCAAGTGAGAGAATCATAAACAGTATCTTGTGAGACCTGGCATGATGTATTATGTCCAGTCTTAATGGTATTGTCCCTGGCTTCCCTGCCCGGCACAAACCCCACCTGGTCAGGGTGTATAAGGGAGGGCAAGATGATATTCAGTCTGTTGGCCAATAATTTGGAGTATAGTTTCAAATCAACATTTAAGAGGGAAATGGGCCTGTAGCTACCACATTGTTGGGGGTCTTTTCCTGGCTTTGGTATGACTACAACATAAGCGGTGGTGGTGTGCCTCGGCAAGGGGGAGTCAGGGGCAACATCGTTGAAAGCAGAGAGCATGATAGGAAGAAGAAGCATTGAGAGCATTGAAAGCCATCGGGCCCAGGACTCTTCCCTCCTGGTAGGACCCCAATTGCAGAGGCCAACTCCACTGAGGAGAATGGTTCCTCCAGAGAAGCTAGAATGTCGGAGGGGAGGGAATGGGGAGGGCGGGGGAGAAGAAACAAATTTTTACTGCGTTTTCGGTCAGATGCTTGATCAAAAACGTGTATTTCGAATACTCACTTATCTCTATCTAACATATTTGTAAGTCCCTTGTAACTTGTGCTGATCCTATCTGGGATTCCCCCCTTGCAGCATCCTTGGTGATGCAGCCATGATGATTCTTTCTTTAAAATAATATCATTTGGTAAATAGTAGGTGGTCTATCCATGCTCCTTTGGGCAACAATAATACCCCTGCTATATAGGTCATTATTGCAAATTTTTGCCAATACAAGTAATCGCTTACTTACCTTGTGACATATGCAGTAGGCCTAAGTTATCAGACGGGATGTCTGGGCTGTGTGAGGATTTTCCTGCTGATAAAGTAACACAGGACTTTTTGAAAGCCCTATACCAGTGAGTGAAATATGTGCCCCTATCCGGGGAGCACTCCTTGCAGAGAATACTTACAGATATGTCCAGTAGCAAAACACCACCAGCTGAGGATATATTTTTTGTGTATATTTACTTTATCACAGCCTATTTTCATTCGATTGTTGCTTTTTTCCCTTTCCAAAAGCCACATTGGAAAGAAAACATGCTGCTATGGTTCGTATAGAACTGGTTTGGACAAATTTGACCTTTGCTTTAAAGTTCATCAAACCTACAGAACCAAATTTTTAAAATGTTTATTCATGTCTAATAAGATTATAATTTAATAGTAAAGGTTGTTACCATTTATCACTTTAGTAGTTATTTATTTATTTATTTTTTATAAAATAGTTATGTTATTTAATTCTTCTATATTTTCTTCCCCTTAAGGGGGCTTGCAGCTGTAATCATCTGATCGCTTTTATATAGTATAGTATAGTATAACTGTCAGTATTGCACTGACAGATAAAGTATAGCCTATGAAACCCTGCCTGTAATCGTACTGACCCAGAATAAAAGTATAATAATATATTTACTGCACAATGAATGGTGTATAGTTAAAGGAGTTATCCAGTGCTACAAAAACATGGCTACTTTCTTTCAGAGACAACATGACTCTTGTCTCCAGCTTGGGCAGGGTTTTGCTGCTCGGCTCCATTGAAGTGAATGGAGCTTAATTGCAAACTGCACCTGAACTGGAGACAAGAGTCGTGTTGTTTCTAAAAGAAAGTGGCCATATTTTTGTAGCACTGGATAACCCCTTTAAAAAGCAAAACAATATATAATTATAATGATGTTTATATAGAATATACATTTTTCTTTACTTACAACTTAAGGCTATGTTCACACTACGTAAGAAACCGGCCGTTCCGTGACCCTGGCCGGGTCATAGAACGGCCAGTCTCTGGCCGGATCATCTCGGCCGGTACTTAAGTACCGTCCAGATGATCCTTTTTGGGCCGCAGAGCTCTGATGTGGACACATCAGCGGGCGCCCACATCAGAGCTTTCCATAGCATACAGTGAAGCTAGCGGCCGGAGCCGCTCACTTCACTCTGTGAACTGACAGGTCTTTCTGCGGCCGGAATTCACTGAATTCTGGCCGCAGAAAACTGACATGTCAGTTGTTTGCAGCGGCGTATGGGATCCCGGCCGGAGCGCACACGATGTGTATACACTCTGGCCGGGATCCCATTGAACAACAGGAATTGTTCCACCGCGGTAAAAGTACGGCCGTTTTTGCCATCGGCAACAACGGCCGTACTTTTACGTAGTGTGAACATAGCCCCAATGTAAGTTGACCCCTCCCTCCCAATTCCTAAAAAATAGCTTTGCTCGATGCTGCTAACAGTGCCCTCTATCTTTGGCATCAGATACTGCATCGAATAAAGCTGTTTAGAGGGCACCGGGCTCAGCCAGCAACCAGTGCAGCTACAGTATGTTCTGTTTGTGTATGGACAAAGCGTAGAAACTGCACATTAGGAATGGGGGCTGATAGTTTGGGGCACATTAGCAGTTTTCAGATAGATGGGGACCACATCCACTGATGCTAAAATAACATGCCATTTAAACTTTAACTGGTCTTAACCAACACAGTCTGGAGAGGATTTAAGACATTATGCTGTGATCTTGATGTGGGACAGGAAGGAAGGGAGAAGACAGGATATAGTAAAGGACAGAGAATTAGAAAAGAATTAAGAGCGGAAATAACGGATTAACATACTTAGCAATACACACTACTTTTTCAATAGCCATTAATTTGGCTTTCCTCAATTAAAATGAAATGGTGGGGGCTTTCCAAAAATTGTGATTTTATCCATGTTTGTAAGGATTGGGGATCAAATAGTTTTCAAATGTATCTCAGAATGTATGTATGTATGGGAGTAGTGATGAGTGGATAGTGAAATATTTGAATATTCGAATATTTGATCGAATATTCGATCCCATTCAAGTCTATGGGAACCAGTATTCGATTATTGAAAAACATCTATTCGACCACTTGAAGGTAAAAACCGGAAGCTGGGGGATTTGAACGCTTATTGAATATTTATCGAATATTCGGCAAACTATTTGATAATATTCGATAGATCGAATACCTTACTATTCGATCGAATATCTATTCGATTGAACAGTATTCGCTCATCACTATATGGGAGCATTTTACAGGGTATGTAATGTCAAATACCACGTCATTGTATTCAAAGTTTGCAGATACATTCATATACCCCACATAGTTAAATGTTTTTGCTACATATTATACAGGGTGTTACTGTCCACACAATCAAGATGACATGTAGATTTCCAGTGGTGATTATGATGGGAGCATGGATGATATTACTTGCAGTTCCTTGGGCTTGTATCAGGGGTAGGGGTAGGGGTTCAGCCTAGGGGTGGGCGAGTGAGTCTGAGTGGGCCCCCAACCAACCTTACCCATAGGGAACCTCAGCAGGTGACAAGGCTTTCTGAATAATAAAGGGAATATTCTTCTACATTACTCATAGTGGATAAGGATAAAGAGCAGTGTAAGAGGCTTCTGTACATTTCACATATAGAACCACAAAAAAATTAAAAGTGCTTAAGATTAGAAAAATATAGCTGCCTTCTTCCACAGACAGCACCACTCTTGTCCTCAGTTTGTGTGTGGTATTCGACTGAAGTGAATAGTGCCAAGCTGTGATACCACATACGACCTAAGAGCAGGGGTGGCACTTTGGAAGAAAGCAACTATGTTTTTTTTCCTAACTCTGGAGAACCCTTTTAACCAGATTATCTTTGCCTAAAAATAATAGTGGTATAGGTAATAGGCTTTTAGACATTAAGGCTATGTTCACACTGCGTATGAGTCCGGACGCATTTCGTACGCCGGAGTACATGTGCGGCTGAAACTACGGGCGTGGGAAAAATCGGCATGCGCCGGATGTGTACGAACCGCGAACATACGCCCGTAGTACAGTTATGCTTCCCTAGCGTGATTTGAAGCGATCTGAAACAGGTCATTTACTTGGAAATCTTCGCCCAGCCCAATGAAACTCACAGAACCTTTTGGATCGAAAAATCAAGTTCAATTTGGCTGAAATAAGTACTCCGTACGGGACCGCAAGGAACATTTCCGTCCTCAAACAATGGTCTTGTTCATTTTTCACGGCGCCTTATACGATCCGGCCGTAAGCTCATACGTAGTGTGCACTGTGCGGGCGTATATCGTATACTTCCAAGCGAACGCATCAACCTCAAAACTACGTGCAGAAACATACGCAGTGTGAACATAGCCTCAAAGGGGTGAGCTGGTTGTGATCATACATGTACAATCCAAGATATGTGATGAGCTGCTAGATATCGATTTCCTATCTATCTATCTATCTATCTATCTATCTATCTATCTATCTATCTATCACATTACAGGAGGAGATATAAGAGGACAATAATCACATGTCCTTCATGCACCAGCATCTTCTGCTGTTCTCAGCCCGCCCCCTCATGACATCACCACAGGTCCTTCATCCACAAGAATCCTCTCCAGTTCTCAGCCCCGCCCCCTTAAGACATCACCACAGGTCCTTCCTCATCACTCTGCAGGCTGTCTGCAAAAGAAATAGCTTTTGCAGACAGCATTAAGCCTCTGAGACCTCAGTGGGCCCCTGCCAGTGTGGGCCCAGGAGCCACTGGCCCCCCCTGCACCCCCCCAAATTTCGCTTATGACTTGTATATTAGCTGGTTAATGTCATTTATATTAACTTTTGATATGTCACACAGACATGTCAAAAGTTTAGATCAGTTGAGGTGCCAGTGCTAAGACCCCCACAATCTCTAGACATAACCAGAAGAAATTCCAATCTCCTCTCATGAATCAGAGTAAGTGCAGAGCAGGAGAGTAAAACTCACTGCCATGTGCTACTCGCAACCAAATGTATCTAATAATTGTAAGGGGTCTTCGAACTGAGACCCTAGCTGTTCAAAATATTTGACATGTCTGTGCTTTAAGTCTGCATGACTAACTTGGAGGCTCTTTTTTTCTATTTTAATGGTGGCTCCCCTTGGTTTTCAAATGTCCTTGGTTTCTGATACATCTTGGCCTCTTACTTTTTTTTTTTTGCCTGCTGCCAGTGATTGTGCTTTTTTCTGACATTTTCACATTCTTTTCTCACCTCATCTACCACATCTCTTTGCAGATGTTTTACCTTTTTTGACAATAAAGCCATGTCTCTGTTTTCTGTTTCTTGCCCTGTAAAAAGGATCAAACACCCAACTGTTCAGTTTCAGACAGAGTTTTATTCCTATTCATCTAGTAAAAATGCTGATAGTATTGTGAAACGGCCCCCTAGGAAAGTAATGGCTTACCCAGCTAAAGAACTCTTTAATATACATAGCACTGTAATATAAGCTTTGTCTAATGCGGCGTCCCTTCATCCTGAGTTCATAGCTTTCCACATGGCATGAGACCTCCCACTGATGAGTCAGGTTACACCAGTTCAAAACATATGCGCTTATATTCTTGCCTTTGTATCCTATACCAACCCAAAGGCTTACAGTGAATACATCGTTCACGTTTCATAGTTTGTTTTTGCTACAAAAATCATAAACAGGCCAATGTGTTAGGAAAGCAAATACACTGCTTGCATATTTTTACACTACAGGGTGATACAATCACACCTAGAGGAAGCTCGTTCCCTCTTCCCTCTTCATATCCCTCTTCGCCGCAAATGCTGGTTCCCTGTCCAACCATGTGTCAGTTCAGTAGTTTAATGACTTAAAGGCAATCTGTCAGCACCCAGGCCCTACCACTGGTGCTGACAGTGTGCTGTAGCTGGCAGTCGCCTAGAGAGCATCTTAATTTGTCTCAGGTCTCCTACTGTAATAAAGTGTCAAAGTGGAGTTGTTGCTCAGTGTTTGTGCTGCACTCTGGCACTCCTCACCACTCCTTTCTCCTCCCTCTCCTTTATGAATAATCAATGCAGCCCAGCCTTATGCTCACTTAGCTGTCTGTAGTATCTGCCAACAGAGGACTGATCTGACATCAGATATAGTTGAATCGTCTAACCTGTGTTGGAGCTGTACAGTGTTAAGTGACTCATCCTCCTAGGGTGACACAAGCCCCAGTCATGGCCACCTGGGTGAGGCCAAGCTCCCAGGGGTGTCCCAGTCACCCACACTGCAAGACAGAATACCCAGACCCTCTGGTAGCCCTGTCCCATCTAGGCCAGTTCCTCTTGTGTATCAGGACACTGCCCTGCACTTTTTAGACTGGTTCTCGGTGTGGGCTAGGATGTTCCCAGACTCCTCTCTCTTTGTAGTGTTTAGCACTTCATAGTAGCTATAGTATAAGTACTGAAAGAACTAGGTGTCTCTGGTTGCATCTACATACACATGTGTCTTAGACTGCACTGAACTGACGAGGCCAGGCACTGGCTTGGCTACAGCAGGGACTGTCAGGGAGTCCTGGGGTCCGGGAAGATGGCAGTCCCTTCTCTCGACCCACAACCCCTGTCCCTACCTGCTTGCCCCCCTAGGCTAAACCCTAGGGCAGCAACTGGGCGACAGTCCCTAGCCTAACTAGGGATACGGGGAGGTAACAGAACACACAGACAGGTATATACAAACAGGTCAGGCAGTCCGAGTCGGCAACAGGAGGTCACATCAAAATGTAAATCAGCAAACAAAGGGTTAACAGAGTCCGGTCCAAGGTCAAGCACAAGAGGTAACGCAGTACAGAGGATGAGGCAGAGGCGAAGTCCAAGTCCAAATGTCAAATAGCAAGCAGAACAATAAGATATGCTGGTGTAGCTGGAGACCAAACATACACTGGCCACTACAAAGTGTAAATCACCAGCTTAAATGCTACCAGAGCTCCCGCCCCAGCCCCTGATAGGAGCATGGAGTCTGACAGCAGCATGAGACACCAATAGCAGCCAGGGAGCCCTCCCCTGTACTCAGACAGGAGCAAGCCTCAGGAGAATGCAACACCTGAAGGCTTAACCCCACAAGCACCTGAGAGGAGTCAGGAGAAAGGCATGTGACTGGGTGTCGGCTCCCTGGCAGCAGAGCAAGAAGTGTGAACAGGTCAGAAAGAAATCGGGCGTCGGCTGATTCCTCCAGCCGAGTTCACACACTGAACTCTAACAGGGACACCCGCTCTGTGTGTCCTTCTCCCACGAGAATCTGGGTTAGAACTGGCGCTACACCTCCTCCCACCAAGTAACTTCCTCCCTGTGAGTGGTGGAAAGCAATGTGTGCAAGAGAAAGAAAAGAAGATAGGTTAGAAGCAAAGAGCAGAGGTCTATTTGCAGAGGTCAGCAAAAGCACATAGTACATATAAAACAATAACCCATTCTTAACTTCAGCTATGCAATAGAGAAGAGCAGCATACATACAGAAAATATTTCACGAAAGAAGTAAAGACATGGCACTCACCTTGTTGAAGTCTTTTTGTTCCTTTATTCAATCGACAAACAGGTATAAAAACAGGTATATGAGAGGACGCCTAGAGCGCTCACAGCAACAGCTGTTTCATGCCTATCCGGCACTTCGTCACGGCTGCGTAATTACATATCTTCTTAAGATGAGTGTGAAACAATACTGAGCATCATTTTACGGGGAGCCGCAATTGTCTTATACTGGTGCAATCTACTTTATTTGGCCAATACTGACGTATGTTTTTGCAGCATTTTAATTAGCCTCAATGAAATGCATTGAAGTCAATAGAATTATGGGCACCCATTGCACACAGTGTATGAAATGACGGATGTTGTCTGGACGGACGTCAAAATTAGAAATGAGTGAAGCAGATCCAGCTGCCAATTTGCTTAGCTCTCAAAGCAAATATTGTGCGATTCGTTAACAAATTTGCTAAACATGGCAGACACACATATTTAGTTACAGTACTGTCACTTGGCGGGAGCAAGGGATTATCCATAATTCCATGCAGCCGTCCAATCACCTGTAAGCCCCAATGTGATGTCAGCTCCTCTCTCTCACCATTTATATAGTGTACTCCACTTCCTGGAGGGAGGCAGTCAGCTGAGTGTGCAGAGGAGAGAAGAATCGCAGTAGACATTTATGGCAAGACAGGAAGAGAATTAGAGAGAGATAGGGAGAGAGAGTTGAGCAAAGGATAGGAGAGTCCATTGTGGGTTAGTGACTGTGAGTGCTGTGGGTCAAGGTATCCCAGTATGTGGGAGAAGTGGTCAGTGTCCATTAAATCCAGGCTGTGGGTGCTGTGAGGACAGTGTACATTCAAACCAGTCTGTGAGGGCTGTAAAGCCAGCAGTGTGCATTCAAACCAGTCTGTGAAGGCTGTAAAGCCAGAAGTGGGCATTCAAACCAGTGTGTGGGTGCTGTGAAGCCAGAAGTGTGCATTCAAACCAGTGTGTGGGTGCTGTGAAGCCAGCAGTGTGCATTCAAAGCAGTCTGTGTGGCTGTAAAGCTAGCAGTGTGCATTGAAACCCATGTGTGGGGGCTGTAAAGCCAGAATTGTGCACTCAAACCAGTGTGTGGGGGCTGTGGGTGAAGTTAACTCAGTGTTCCTGCTCAGTGGAGTTCCTTCTTAGTCGAATTACTGGATAGTCAATTCATGTTAATCTTTATTGCACTGTAAACCACACGTGACAAACATATTACAAAACAAATTCAAATTCCCATTAAACTTTGTGCTTGGGTTATACTGTTTTTGAGGAATAGCTTGCATGGTGCACTTTGTCGAGGCATTGAGCTGTTGTGAAAAATATATGCCTATGTTGGAAATTGTTTAATTGGTCTACACCAGGGATGGGGAACTTTTGGCGCTCCAGCTGTTGCAAAACTACAATTCCCAAAGCGAAGCTGGGGGGCTGAACGTTCACAATCCGTGGTCTACAACATGGGCACTAAATCTGAGGATGGGGTTCTTTAAATGTATGTAAATTTACTATGTATATTTCGTATAGGCTTCTTATATTATCGGGGGTGTTAATAGAGGACATTAATTGATATTTAAAAAAAAAAAAAAAAAGACTTTTTAATGGGGACATTTCTTTGAGAGACACAGGCCTGTTTGCACACTGATGGCTGATGATTCAGTCCTTAACACCAGGCCTGGTGGTGGTGAAATCCAGTCCTGTCTAGGCTTGGTTCAATTTGATAAAGGTAAGCCTCACCACACTGGGGCAAGACAGCCTTATCCTCATGGGTTTCCCAATGGCCCTTGCCAAATAAACACCCTCTTAGATATCCCACTACTGGCTGGGCAGGACAGCAGGGACAGAGCGAACTCTGCCAGCTGCAGCCAGACAACAGCTGTTGAACAAAACATTACTCTGTAAGGCTACATTCCCACAATGTTATTTCTTATCCGTTTATCATTTTTAAAATGGCGTCCGTCATTTTGAGACCAAAATGACGTTCGTTATTATGAGGATTGGCCCCCTGTCAGTGCAATAACAGGTGCTGGTAAATAATTCTAGTTTAGGTGAACTAATTGACCTTTGAGTGTGTCTTTAATTGAAAAGTCCATTGAATTTAATAGAAAAAAACGGAGAATAGACGGTGAAAAAAGAAAAAATATAAAAAGTAACAAATAACGTCCACTGTTTGCAAAAGACGTCGAAAAAATTATTAAGATTATTATTTTAAGGTCAGCGCAGATAATGCCCACCCTTTTATACACTGGACATTTTATACATTGGACGTCAGTCATCCATTGACTATTGCAGTGATAATGGACATCTTTTTTAATAGAAAAAGCGGATGCCTTTTCTCTCTTTTTTTTTTTTTTCAATTCTAATGTTTATTGAAATTTTTTTCCACATAACAACAGCATCAGGGGTGTACCTTAGCATCACAAAGTAAGAAATGATATCACACAGAATGGAACATCAGTGTTACCAACAGACCTCAAAGCTATACATGTTCTCTAACCGGAGAGCATAGAATAACCCCCACTACCACAGGAAACAGTGAGCTACCCTAACTAATGACATGCTTATATATGTGCCTATAAAGTGTGCTGAAGGTAGGATAGTTGGAGTAAGAGGCGGTGGGGAGATGGAGTAGGGGCAGAGGTGGGAAAGGGAAGGGGGGTAAGGAAAGGCCTTTTCTTATTTTTGTGACACTGTGTGAACATAGCCTAAGGGTCCATTTACACAGAAAGATTATCTGCCAAAGATTTGAAGCCAAAGCCAGAAACAGACTTATCCTCAGATTTCTCCTCTTTTCAAATCCATTCCTGGCTTTGGCTTCAAATCTTTGCCAGATAATGTGTCAGATAATCTTTCTGTGTAAATGGACCCTAATAGTCCCATTATTGTAACTACTATATTTTGGCTCTTTTAATAAGATTCGTTTGCATACAATTCGAAAATATTTGTGAATCAAACCTAATATTTACTCATCTCTAGTCGAAATAATGTTAATGACAATTATTTTCGAACATCTTTTGCAAACAGTGGATGCTATTTTTTAAATGTTCACACAGTTTTCCTGTTTTCACCGTCCTTTTACTGTCTTTACTATTGAATTCAATGGACACACCCAAAGGTAAATCAATCTACCTGAACTTGAATTATGGACCAACATTATCGTCATTGTGTGGTGGTTGGAACGTTTAACCGTGGCAGTGTAGGTGGTAATTCATGACAGCAGCACTGTAGTAGTGCACAGGTGTGATGTTGGTACCGGTTTTGTGTGGCCGGTTTGTTGTCTCCAAATGGTCGGTAACCTCCGGGCTTGTTGCAGGTCCCTTGGGAACTTGTCACTGCAACCTGGAATGGTAGTTGATTCACCTAGGATGTCGGTACCGCGACCCACAGAGAAGGGGAAAGATAACCCAAGGTTGACAGTGGAATGTGTATGGGTGCAGGTGCAGTAATACAAGACAGAGTCCTGTGCGTTTTGTACAAAAAAAAAAAGTTTACTGGATAACGTTGCAAATGGACAGTAAACTCTATGGAGATCTTGACAAACTTGGGTGCTGACAATAAAGTAGACTTAGTACTTTTAGGAGTAGGTGCTTGAAGAAAGTAAGAGCTTTGGTAGAAGTAGTAGTGCTTTATAGAGGTAGAGAGAAGAGGAGAGGAGTCTGCCCAATGTAGATCCTGTATTCTGCCGTAATTGTAGTGTAGACAAGTAGATAAGTGATACTCCTACTCACGTTTAGACAATGTCTGACCACCTTCTGCCCCCTAGTTTTGAAGAACCCATCCTAGGTGGGTAGCATGAGCCCCAGTTGTCGTTTATCTGGTATGTGTGGCGTAGCAGGTCCTGAGACTTTCCAGTTTACCTGCGTGGCACAGTAGGATACATAGAACTTATTTTGGTAGCTTTGTCCTACTGGGGTCAGCTCCTCTTGGTTCAGAAGTCTGCCCTGAACGTTTTTGAGAGGTTTCTGGTGTGGGCTACAGTGTTCCCAAGTGGCTGCTTTCCCCTACAGTAGCTTAGCACTGCATAGTAGAAAAAGTGGTTTATATTGAAGAAATCTTTCTCTGCATCTGTCTTTGGGCCACAGACAGGCCCTGGCTTAACTTCTGCAGGGACGTGGTTATGTTGTGTCCTCTCTCACCAGAAACTAAACTAAGACTCACTCACTTCCTTGACTCGTTTAAATCCTCCTACAGGGATAATATCTAAACCCTGCTGTAAGTGCAGGGGCTGAGTGTCGGTAAGAGAGAGGAAGAAAAGGATAAGAGAGATAGAAAGAGCACCTAGGAGTGGTCAGCACACATGACATTAAACAATTAACCCATTAACTATTTTAGCTGTGTTTATGCAACCAGGGCCGATTCTAGCTTTTCTGCTGCCTGAGGCAAAAATTCAAAAGGTGCCCCCCCATCATAAATGTAAAGCGATTATCCAGAATTAGAAAAGCACAGCTACTTTTTTTTTGTTGCAAAAAACAGTGCCACCCATGTCCTCAGGTTGTGTGTGGTATTACAGTGCAGCTCCATTCACTTTAAGTGAACTCTGCAGGAAAGCCCACAACCAAACTGAGGAATGAAGTGGTGCTGCTTCTAGAAGAAAGCAGCCATATTATTCTAAGCCCTGACAACTCTATGTAAACTCTATGAACTATGTAAAACTTTTAAAGCTTGCAGCACAGTGTTGAGAGAACATCCTCATAGCTTCATACACTCTGGGAATATAATAGTGCCACACACTGTGCCCAGGGCCGCGTTAACAGCTGCTGCTGCCCTAGGCACTAAACCTGAAGACGCTCCATCTTGGGGAGCGTGGGGGAAAGTGGTTTCGGAATCTCATTTTTCATGGGTTTTAACTACTTAAAACATAAACAAATTTCAATGATTAGAGCTAACTGCATATTGTGTAAAGGGACTTCTCACCACAGGATTGGTAGGTAATAGCTCCAGGCATCACATTTAACACTGCCATACCAGACCTGAATAATTCCCCCCGCTCCTCCTCAAAAAGACACCAGATTTACTGGCAAGTCTGAATGGGAGGTGGAAGATTAAAAAAAAAAAAAAAAATTGTTTTCTTCCCCCTGTTCCCTGGTGCTGTCCCTCTAGAAGTTGCTGCCCTAGGCTCCGGACCACGGGTGCCTAATGGTAAATACAGCCCTGACTGTGCCCTTTGGAAAGAAGAGTGCCACACATTGTGCCCCTGAATACTGCCACATACCGATCCCCCCAGACAGGGTCGGCATCAGCACCCGGCTTACTCGGGCAAGTGCCGGGGCCCACGGGCCCTCAGGGGGCCCCCCGGCACTTGCCCATCGGAATGATTAGCCACCGGAGCAATGCCGTCCGCATCCTTGCCGCCCGGTGAAGGGATGCATCCCCAGATTGGTGGACAGACGGTTTCACACCAGCGGCCCTCTGCAGCTGTTGCGAACAGCGCGGCCGGCCGCCGCGCTACTCACTAAGCTGCTCTTACCGGCCCGCTCTGCCCCTAAAGTTCCTCCTCTGTGTAGCAGACGTGCCACATGCAGGCACATCTGCAGCACTCCCCTGACGGCTGACGTCACTTCCTGCACGCGACGCAGAGGATCCAGGAAAGGCAGAGCAGAAGACGCCGCCGGGAACAGGAAAAAGAAGAAGACGGTGCTGCTGGGGATCGATGTGGCAGAGACAGGTGAATATGTTTTTTCTTTTGTTTTCCACGGGGGCTGCATATTCGATATGGGGATATTACAAAGGGTATGCCGAAAGTTTATGGGGATGTTACAGGGGGGGGGGGCTATTCTGTATTATGATATTACAAAGGGGGGGGGGACTATTGTATATGGGCATACACTGTGCCCTCTGACTTTCATAGTGCCATACACTGTGCCCTCTGACTATCATAGTGCCATACACTGTGCCCTCTGACTATCATAGTGCCATACACTGTGCCCTCTGACTATCAAAGTGCCATACACTGTGCCCGCTGGCTATAAGGGTGGGTTCATACTGAGGAACTCTCGCCATACCCTCACCAGACCTGCGCCCCAAGAGCAGCAAGGAGGAAGACAACAGCAGTGTGTGGTTAGTGATGGGGAGGGGGACACCAGCACTCTGCTCTGTGAACATCCCGGCCCATCAGGACACTGCATGCCCGGCTAAGAGGCAGCCCAGGAGCTGCTGCACTGCATTTATAAAAGCAAGGACTGATAACTTTGCAGCTGGTCCACTGTGTGCACTGAAGATTGCCACCTGAAGCAACTGCCCGGCCATTGGGACAGATACAACAAATCTGAGACTCAACAATATACTTGTTTTTCAAATAAAATGAGCCTCAAGTGTCATTACTTTTTTTTCTCCTTTTGGAATAATGTTTTTTTTATGCAATTTTTTGTTTTACAGAGCATTTTGGAATAAGCCAAATATAAGCACATTAGTCTATTAATTGTTATTATAATTTTTTCTAATAAATATATATATATATATTGGGGAAAAAAAGTATTTAGCCAGTCACCAATAGTGCAAGTTCCACCACTTAAAAAGAGGAGAGAGGTGTAATGACTAGTCAGGTACAAGAGCAGAGACACAGACAAGTGAGCCCTGAACTGACCCAATCCAGTGCCCCTGCCTACTTACCACAATCTGCCCTAGATGACAGCGGGTAACTTGGAGTCGTTCCCTACACTGAGTAGGTGAAACACAAGACAAAACAAGACAAACAAAACACAATAAAGAAAGGTCAGCAATCCGGGTCATACACTGTCAGGTAGCAGAGGTACAGAGTCACAAGGCAAAGGCAAGGTCAGAACACAGGCAGAAGATCAGGGCAAGCAGCAAACAAGGAAGGTCCAGGAACAAGCCAAAAGGTCAGAAACAGGAGACAATATAAACCAGGGAGCTGAGACACTGTGTGGATACACACCAAAATACCCAGCAACTCCTACAGACACAGACTGTCTTATATGAGGAACCAGGAATCTGGTTCAGGACAGGATTGGCCCAGCCTCTAATCTCCTACCAGAGACACCTGAAACACATACACACACACACACTGGGAGCAAACCTGCCTGACACAGAATGCAAGCCAAACCAAGGTTAACCCTGCAATTGCCAGAGAACACAACAGAGGCAACCTGAGCAGAGAAATAGGTCAGTGTACAGATTACCATCAGCGGCGTCTTGTCCGCGCGCCCTGAGCACAGGAGACCGCTGCTGATGCAAAGTCAGGTAGGTTGCTAACAAGAGGCCTGTAATTGACACCATATGTAGACCTCAACTATGGGAGACAAAATGAGAAAACAAATCCAGAAAATCACATTGTCTGATTTTGTAAGAATTTATTTGCAAATTATGGTGGAAAATAAGTATTTGGTCAGTAACAAAATTTTATCTCAATACTTTGTTATATATCCTTTGTTGGCAATGACAGAGGTCAAACGTTTTCTGTAAGTCTTCACACTGGTTGGCACACACTGTTGTTGGTATGTTGGCCCATTCCTCCATGCAGATCTCCTCTATAGCAGTGACGTTTTGGGGCTGTCGCTTGGCAACACGGACTTTCAACTCCCTCCAAAGGTTTTCTATAGGGTGGAGATCTGGAGACTGGCTAGGCCACTCCAGGACTTTGAAATGCTTCTTACGAAGCCACTCCTTCGTTGCTCTTGCGGTGTGCTTTGGATCATTGTCATGTTGAAAGACCCAGCCACGTTTCATCTTCAATGCCCTTGCTGATGGAAGGAGGTTTGCACTCAAAATCTCACGATACATGGCCCCATTTATTCTTTCATGTACCCGAATCAGTCGTCCTGGCCCCTTTGCAGAGAAACAGCCCCAAAGCATGATGTTTCCACCCCCATGCTTTACAGTAGGTATGGTGTTTGATGGATGCAACTCAGTATTCTTTTTCCTCCAAACATGACAAGTTGTGTTTCTACCAAATAGTTCCACTTTGGTTTCATCAGACCATAGGATATTCTCCCAATACTCTTCTGGATCATCCAAATGCTCTCTAGCAAACTTCAGACGAGCCCGGACATGTACTGGCTTAAGCAGTGGGACACGTCTGGCACTGCAGGATCTGAGTCCCTGGCGGCGTAGTGTGTTACTGATGGTAGGCTTTGTTAAATTGGTCCCAGCTCTCTGCAGTTCATTCACTAGGTTACCCCACGGGGTGTGATTTTGCATGGAGCCCCAGATCGAGGGAGATTATCAGTGGTTTTGTATGTCTTCCATTTTCTAATTATTGCTCCCACAGTTGATTTCTTCACTCCAAGCTGGTTGCCTATTGCAGATTCAGTCTTCCCAGCCTGGTGCAGAGCTACATATTTGTTTCTGGTGTCATTTGACAGCTGTTTGGTCTCCACCACAGTGGAGTTTGGAGTCTGATTGTTTGAGGGTGTGCACAGGTGTCTTTTTATACTGATTAAGTTTAAACAGGTGCCATTACTAAAGGTAATGATTGGAGGAAAGAGGAGACTCTTAGGGTATATTCACACGGGCGGGCTCGCAGCGAGATTCTCGCTGCGAGCCCGGCAGGTCCTGGCAGTTCCCATACACTACATACTTGCTGCGGTCTAAACGACCGCAGCAAGTATGTAATTCAGCCGCCCTTAACCCCTTCTGCTCCCGCCCGGCTCCCCCGCTGTAAGCATACTTTACCTGTCCTCGCTGCACGGGTCCGGCGTCCTGCTCTCCCGTCCGGCCAATTAGTGTGTTGCCCAGCTGCAGCCACTGATTGGCCGGACGGGAGAGCAGGACGCCGGACCCGTGTAGCAAGGACAGGTAATGTATGCTTACAGCGGAGGAGCCGGCCGGTAGCAGAAGGGGTTAAGGGCGGCAGAATTACACACTCGCTGCGGTCGTTTAGACCGCAGCAAGTATGTAGTGTATGGGAACTGCCAGGACCTGCCGGGCTCGCAGCGAGAATTTTGCTGCGAACCCGTCCGTGTGAATATACCCTTAAAGAAGAAGTTACAGGTCTGTGAGAGCCAGAAATCTTGATTGTTTGTAGGTGACCAAATACTTATTTTCCACCATAATTTGCAAATAAATTCTTACAAAATCAGACAATGTAATTTTCGGGATTTGTTTTCTCATTTTGTCTCTCATAGTTGAGGGCTACCTATGATGTAAATTACAGACGCCTCTCATCTTTTTAAGTGGGAGAACTTGCACTATTGGTGACTGACTAAATACTTTTTTCCCCCACTGTGTGTATATATATATATATATATATATTTATTTTTTTTTAATTTTTTTTTAATTTTTTTTTTGCTTTAATTTTACTGTGTGTGAGAATAACACTGCTATCCTTAGTAAAAATGACGTCTGTCTTTCATAATAAAATAACAAATAATATCATTGTTTTATAAATAATGGATGCTATTTGACAGTCATTGGTCTGAAATACGGAAATCATTTTTACACTTTCCCTTCCACTTTACACCTCTATCTCCTTAACCCCATGCCACAAAATGACATTTTGCCTCTGCCCATAGGGTCCCCCCGGGCAGTTATTCCCAAAGGCGTCGGTGGGGGGGGGAAGCCGGAGGGAGATCCGCTTCCTCCGATCCCCCCTTCAGCCCCCCCTGGGCCACGCGAGCTATAGCGCAGCTACAGAGGGGTTACCATAGCAACCCAGATGCTGCTTTATGCGTCTGGGCTGCTATGGATTAGAACGATCAGGCCCCTGCACTGAGCCAGGAACCTGATCGTATTAAGAGCTGTCAGCTGTTCTGACAGCTCATTTATTCTATAATGCATTACAGTACAGATCTTGTACCTAGATCATGTAGATCTACCTAAAAAGTTAAAGTTAAACACACACACCATTACACACATAAATAATAAACAAACAAATACGTTAATAAATAAATAAATATACACATTCCCCCCCACCCCTTTATAAATGATTCCGTATACCAAATAAGATACATATATTTTGTATTGCCGCGTCCGTAATGACTCTGTCTATTAACCCGTTACATTAATTATTACGCCCAATTAATGCTGCAAAAATTTAATAAAAAACTAACCAAAATGACATTTTTTTTGTTAATCCTGCCCCCTAAAAAACATAAAAGCTATCAAAGTGCCACATGTACCCAAACGGTGCACCGTTAAAAAGTCAGCTTATGCCGCAAAAAAGGTCCTCACATAACTCCATTGGCATAAACTATAACAAAAGCTATATAAAATGGATATCGCTGTAATCGTACCAACCTGACGAATAAAGATAAAATGTCATATGTGACATATTGTAAACGGCCTACAAAAAAAAAAAAAAAGATTAAAAAAACAGCTAAATTGTGTTTTTTATTCGTACCACCTCATAAAAATTTTTAATAAAAAATGATCAGGGTGTTACATTTCCCCCCCGAATGGTACAGATGGAAACGTCAACTTGTCTTACACAAATATTTTGGCACCGCAAGGCCTCTGTGACATGGTATAATGGCTAAAAAAGAACTGAAATAAAAAAAGGCCCCAAAATTCACCAGGTCTCTGTCATGTCTGCAGCCTGTGGTTGGGTCAGGTGACACACTGCGGCCACATATGGGGGATTTCTAGAAACATTGTAATAAGTGGAATAAATATTGAGTGGTATTTCTCATTTATTATTTGCTGTCTTAGAGGGGAAAAATGGATTAAAAGGGAATATCTGTCGAAAAAATGAACATTTAAAATTTCCCCACCAACCTGCTTAAATTTCTACGAAAGACCTAAAGGGTTAATAGACTTATGAAATGTTACTTTAAATACTTTGAGGGGTGCAGTTTTTACAGTGGAGAGATTTATGGGGGTAACTAACATACAGGCCCCACAAATCCACTTAAAAACTGAACTGGTCCCTAATAAAATCAGAATTTTAAATTTTTCTGAAAATTTGAAAAATTGCTGCTGAATATCAAAGCCTTCTAAGATCCTAACAAGTAAAAGGACATTAACCAAATGATGTCACCATAAAGCAAACATGTTGTAGATGTTGCAGTAATAATTAGTTCATGTGGCATGACTATTTTGCTTAGAACAAGAAAATTTTGAATGTAAAGAAAAATTAATTTTTCAAGTTTTTGCGGAAATGTTGTGGGTTTTTTTTTATACAAAAAAATATTGAATGTATCAACCAAAGTATGTAACTAACATAAAGAGGAATATGTCACGAAAAAAAAAATCTCAGAATTAAAAGCATTGCAGCAAAGCAAGCATCACTACATAATGAGAGACAGGTCAGATTTGAAAAATAGGCCCAAGTATTAAGGCCAAAACAGGCTGAAGAGGCAAGGGGTTAAACGGTAGTGAATAGATAAAGGAGCAAAGCAGGGTAAAGAGAGAGAGAGTAGGGAAAAAGCAATGTGTCATGTCCATGCATAGGCACGCCTCAGCAAGGCCCTCTGCGCTTTTGGGCATAAATTAGTGATTGTATTGTATGCTTCAACCGCTCCAGTCTGAATACTACTCGAATCCTTCTGCTGTGGTATTGAATTACCTGCCACACCCATCTCTTCCTTTGGCCACTTCAAAGTTAAAGGGGTTATCCAGAGCTACAAAAATATGGCCACTTTCTTTCAGAGACAGACCCACTCTTGTCTTCAGCTTGGGCGGGGTTTTGCTGCTCAGTTCCATTGAAGTGAATGGAGGTTAATTGCAAACCGCATCTGATTTGGAGACAAGAGTCGTGTTGTCTCTGAAAGAAAATGGCCATGTTTTTGTAGCACTGGATAACCCCTTTAACCTCTGTTTTGCTTAAATGATTGACATCTGGCTTCTCCATTCACTCTTGCAGTGTGTGTAATCCAAACATGTCCTTGACCGGGTTCCTGACATCTTATAAAGTGTATCAGTGCCCTGATATCCATGCTGGCTATTAGACTAGTTCTTCTAACATGCAAGTGTCTCTGTAACTTTTCCTGTATTGTTACCTGGATTTCCCTGACTTTGGCTCTGTTACATGTTTTTGTACCTTGCTGCCTGTTTTGTTTGACCCCAGCCTGTTGACTAGCCCTTAAATATACGTTTGCCTTGTCCTTGTTTCGTATATCACCTTATTACAAGAAGGGACCTTCTCTATGGTTGTCTGCAGTCGCCTAGGACTGTTAAGGCAAGTAGGCAGGGTCAGCTGGTGGGACCAGATTAGAGCTTACTATCTGTGTTCCTTCCCATTCCCACCTCTTCTCAGGCTACCCTACCTACAGCTTTGTCACAATGTTTGCCCATTCATACAACATCACTACTCTCAGGGCCATTCCACTTCCCTATTTATCCTGTTATTATCTGAGGTTACAACATGTAGGGTCTTCCATCCTGCTTAGACTTGTCAGAAGGAGTAGGAGGTGCCCATCTTGTCAGTCAGCACTGCGACCTGATCCTATTGGTTTTTCTATTGCATACCCTTATCCTTTTATAATTATACAGTTTTAGCTGTAAAAGTTATTCTCCTCATCTTTGTATTCTACCACTATTCCACTCAAACAACTCTTCATTGCTTGCAATTTTCAAGTGTTCTAAATCATTTATGTCAAAAAATGCACAATAATGCAAATTTTCTTGCATGTAAAACAGACATAGGCTATTGTGGTGTCCTACTAGGTGTGTTACTGCTGTTTACGTCTGTAATTTTTTGTGATCTTGTTACAGCCAAAGTAGTAAAGTGTAACTGTCATTTCAGGGTCATTTTTCTGAAAACAATAAATATCTACAGTTCAAGTGATTTTAAGAAACTCTGTAATAGGTTTTATTTACCAAAAGAGTTACTTCTGTACTGAAAAAGCTGTTTTCCTAGGTCCCCCCTCACTGCAGATGAAGCAGGATTTCTGTGTCCATTATGTGGCTATGGAGAGGGGAGTGGCTGAGAGCAGTGAGTGAGCACAGAGCAGTCCTGCACAGCACAAGACCCTACAATCTTCTCCCAGCAAATTCCTAGATAAGCACTTTTCTGACCTCTGAATCCAACCTATTATAGAGTTTCTTAAAATAGCCTATGCTACTGTTTTCTGCAATAATAAAAAAAAAATGACAGCTACGCTGTTATGCTGTTATGTTAAAGGATGACCACTAGATGTCGCTATGTTATAAATTGAAGTGTGGAAGCTGCACAGCTAAAGTGTCTCAAAGGGTTATTGTAATTATGTGTGCCAGAATCTGTGAACCAGTAGAATCTTTACTTTCTTTTGTCCTATCACCTCTTCCCTTTCTGCTCTTCTGTTGCACTCTTTCCACCCAACCACAGCGCACCTTACAAGCTGGATAGGAAGTTAGTCCCTTGGGTAAAGAAGGAGTCTTAGTTGAGCTTCTGTGGAGAAAGGATGCTGACCAGATAGCTCTCCACAGTGGTTCTACCTGGGCCCTGGCCCTCTGCCAGGTCCCCTCTAAAGAAGAGGAGTAGTCTTAGTCAGTACCCTGCATGGGTAGGATGCAGTACAGTACTCTTTTACAAAACTTCTTTCTTCAAGTGCCTACACCCTGCATGATGCAGTGTTAAACCTCCCAGGAGGGAACTAGTCAACAGGTCATCTCAACCCACGCAGAGGACTAGGAGTAATCACAGTGTTTACTGTGGGTGGCAGGTTCTATTATCCAGGATAGCCCCCCATAGTAGCCAGTGCCCCCATAGTAGCCAGTGCCCCCCATAGTAGCCAGTGCCCCCCATAGTAGCCAGTGCCCCCATAGTAGCCAGTACCCCCATAGTAGCCAGTGCCCCCCATAGTAGCCAGTGCCCCCCATAGTAGCCAGTACCCCCATAGTAGCCAGTGCCCCCATAGTAGCCAGTACCCCCATAGTAGCCAGTGCCCCCATAGTAGCCAGTGCCCCCTTAGTAGCCAGTGCCCCCCAAAACAACAAACCAGTTACTCACCCGTCCGCCGGCCCCAGCAGCTGATGTCTCCCATCAGCGCGCCACGCCCGACATCCTCCGGCACAGGCAGCGGGGTACAGAGAGACTGCCTGTGCCGGAAGTGTCCGGCTGCACGACACATCCAGGAAACAGGCAGCGTCTCTGTACCCCACTGCCTGTGCCGGAGGATGTCAGGAGCGCGCTGCCGGGAGACATCAGCTGCAGGGGCCGGCGGACGGGTGAGTCGATCAGAAGCTGAGAAGTGATAGAAGGGGCGGGCTGGGCGGGCAGAGGGGGTCGCTCTGGGCCGCTCACTATGCATATGCATAGTGAGCGGCAATACAGGGGGTGGGCGGGACGGCTTCTTTGCGGTGCTCAGCACTGCTTGGGAGCCGCCTTTGCTTTATAGGACGCACTTAGTTTTATAAGTGCGTCTTATAAAGCGAAAAATACAGGTCACAGAGGGCAGGGGCCCCCTAGGATGCAAGGGCCCCCGGGCAGCCGCCTACAATGCCCAATGGGTAAGACGGCCCTGGCTCAAATGCTATCGTTATCGCAAAAATTTTAATGATAATTGCTCTGTATAAACACACTATAAGCTAAAATAATATACCAACAGCTGTATTTTCACTGATGGACGTCCAAACAAATGGCGGACATAATTTTAGATTCAAACTGATGGATATTTTTTTCTTTTCAAAAACTGAGGAAAAAAACATAGCCATACTGTGTACCTTGTACTCTTTAGCCATAAAAACGGTTTAAAACTATATGTAAAGTCTCAATTAAATTTAATTAAATATGAATACATTTATAAAATGGGTATATTTTTACATGTAATATATATACCATTCTTATCATTTATGACTCAAGTAGGGTGTTTGATTTGATCAAAGGTCTATTAGTTATCATTGTCATCCAGTGTATTTGCAGAAAGTAATCAGTGCGTGTGCTTCTTTCTTTTTCTGCCTTTTTCTGCCTCTGCTAAAGACAATAATACAGCCTGGAGCACTGTGACCTTTATTTTAAATCCACAAATTTATACATTTGAACATTGTGAGATCTTTCATCCTTCTATTAAGGGTTACAGGTTAACCAGAGCTTCTTCTATTTTTAAGGTATATTTCAAACCTGCCATTAAGTGTCAAAACATAAAGTGAAAATGTCATGCGTAAATAGACTTTAAAGGAGAAGACCGGCCAAAATGATTTTTTTATATGTTATTACTGATGGAAAGTTATACAATTTTCTAATGTACATTAATTATGGGAAATGCTCATATACTGCTATTTCCCTTAATTTAGTGTATCAGGAAGTGTTAGAATTATCTCAGAAGCAGTGACGTCACGACGAATGGTGTAATTCCTATGGAGTGTCCAGCTGTGGGCGCACTATATATAGAAGTCAATGAGTACCATTGACTTCTATATATAGTGCGCCCCTGCTGGAAACTCCATTGTAATTACAATGGATGTGTATGTAAATGTATAATACAGTGTTTTTGATTGAATACATTTAGGGTGCGTTCACACCTACAGGATCTGCAGCTGATTTTCTGCAGCAGATTTCAGTTAAATAACTGAACACAGCATCAAATCTGATGCTGTGTTCAGTTATTTAACTGAAATCTGCTGCAGAAAATCAGCTGCAGATCCTGTAGGTGTGAACGCACCATTATGAAATACTTTGGGGAGCAATTGTCCTTGCTCCCCAAAGTATTCCATAAATCTAAGCAATCAGTACATCACAGTAAGCCCGCCGAACCGCCGCCGCCCGCGGCTGCCGCCGCTACCAAACACCCGCCACTGTGGACTACACTCAACTACTACTCTCCCCACCTACTCATAGCATGAGCAGGTAATGGGAAAGTAGTAGCTGGGTTATATCTCTGAGATCGCCGCCGCATGGGAGCCGCTCATCACTGCAGCCAACATGCCCCTCCGCTCCCCCCTCCTGCTTCTTCCTTACTCTATCTGATAGCTGACTCCCCACCCGCCCACGGGACTTGTGATTGAAGAGCGGCGGCCAGGCGGGGAGTCAGCCATCAGTGTAAGGAAGAAGCAGGGGGGTGGAGCGAAGGGGGATGATGGCTGCAGTGATGAGCGGCTCCCCTGCGCGGCATCAGCGGCGGCGATCTCAACTACTACTTTCCCCACCTGCTCATAGCATGCGCAGGTGATGGGAGAGTAGTAGCCGGGTTATATCTCTGAGATCGCTGCCGCTGATCCCGCTGATGCCGCGCAGGGGAGCCGCTTATCACTGCAGCCATCATCCCCCTCCACTCCCCCCTCCTGCTGTTTCCTTACACTATCTGATGGCTGACTCCCCCCCGGCGGGGAGTCAGCCATTAAATAGAGTAAGGAAGAAGAAGGAGGGGGGAGCGGAGGGGCATGATGGCTGCATTGATGAGCGGCTCCCCTGCGCAGCCTCAGCGGCGGCGGCGATCTCAAAGATATAACCCAGCTACTACTCTCCCATCACCTGCTCATGCTATGAGCAGGTGGGGAGAGTAGTAGTTGAGTGTAGTCCAGAGCGGCGGGCACTCGGTAGCGGCGGGCGGCGGCGGTTCGGCGGGCTTACTGTGATGTACTGATTGCTTACATTTATGGAATACTTTGGGGAGCAAGGACACTTGCTCCCCAAAGTATTTCATAAATGTATTCAATCAAAAACACTAAAATTACATTTACATACACATCCATTGTAATTCCAATGGAGTGTCCAGCAGGGGTGCACTATATATAGAAGTCAATGGTACTCATTGACTTCTATTTATAGTGCGCCCCCTGCTGGACACTCCATAGGAATTACACCATTCGTCGTGACGTCACTGCTTCTGAGATAATTCTAACACTTTCTGATACACTAAATTACGGGAAATAGCAGTATATGAGCATTTCCCATAATTAATGTACATTAGAAAATTGTATAAATTTCCATCAGTAATAACATATAAAAAAAATCATTTTGGCCGGACTTCTCCTTTAAATACAAAAAAAAAATATATGCACAGCTCACTGGTTATTCAGTGATCTTGTAACTTGTAGCAGTGTACATCCTTAAAAAAATCTTGTTCAGGGTGCCCTCACACTTCTGTTTTTTTGGACATTTTTCATGCCACACAAAAGAACACTAATGCGACACATGGTATTTTTTCTGGTGTTTTTCAGCGGGAAAGTTTGTGTGTGACACTGGGCATTTTTAGTCGAACATGGTCTTCAATGCTGAAGTCCAAGTTCTGGTTAAAATGCCGACCCGAATGCACCTGCTCCAAAAAGGAAGGGGTTAAGTGACCCCTGCTTTGCTGGAGCAGTTAGCAGACACCGCACACAGTTTCCTTTTCCTTTTCTTTTTTATTTATTTTTCCCTTTTACACAAATTATAGTACAAAACACATTTTTTCCCATGCTTTATACATTGCAAATAGTCAACATCCCCCCTCCCAAACCACTCCCTCCCAACCCACAGATGGAGTCGAGGCCACATGTACACAAACACATAAATTATATTTATTATAATTGCCCATAAATATCAACCAAAAATTCACATTAATAACACTTAAATAGATCCCAGTCGATTCCTTCCCCTATTCATAGTGGGACTTTTTTGAGCAATGCTCCAAAGCTTCTGTACTGGGTGAAAATGGTTTAATCCAGTTCCGAACAATTAGTAAATATGCATAAAAGAGTAGTCTCAGTACCTTTTTCCTCCTCTTTTTTATCACCTTTTAAATTCACAGAGTCTCCTAATATTGCCAAAAGTGCGGTGTAGGACAGCTCAAGTTTTAAAATCTGATCTATCCTATTATAAGTTTCTCTCCAGAAATTCAGAATTTTAGTACATGACCACATGTATATAATCTGCCTCAGATACACCACACCTTAGGAAGGTACTGTCCGGCCATCTCTTAATTTTCCTCAGAAAGGCCAGAGTGTAGTATAACCTATGTAAAATATTAAATTGAATTAAGCAATGGCTCTCACCTCCTCCTTCCATCTATCTTTACTTTTTAATTTCAGCTCCCCTCTGCCCTTTAATTGGGCATAGATGTTAGCTACTATTTTATCCTAAATGGATTTTTGCATAATCTTATCAATTAGTATGTCATAATCAAAAATTCCTTTCTTTAGTACATGAACCTTTTCAAGGCATTCCGCAGGCATGTGTAGTCAAACCAACACTTATCTGGTAGATTCCAGATTCCAAATTCCACCCTTATCTCTTGCCATTTTTTAAGTTGTCCAAGTTTCATTACATCTCCCAATCTTACTATCCCTTTCCTTGCCAAGCTTACTATCACCCCAATCTCTTTCAGAGCCTTAAACCTATGTATTTCCCCATATAGGGGTTAATTAAAACATTCCTTTTAACAATTTTAACATTTTCCTAACGACCTCACAAGTTTTTACCAAAGTTTGCACCAGAGGCCACCTCCCATTCCCTCCCTTTTTTCCATACATCCACCTCTAAATTCTCAAAAACATTTTATGACAAACTCCCCATTTCCTTCCCCAAATATTGAAAAAAAAAATAACTTTGGGGATCCTTCGTTAAGCAATATAACTGAAAGGCAAAAACATAAATAATAAAAGTTTTCTGTGTGCCATGCATCCTCACTTAACCCCCTGGGGGCCACATTAGCTAGTCTGGAACACAAAGGATTAAAGTGACTCTGTACCCACAATCTGAACCTCCCCAAACCGCTTGTACCTTCAGATAGCTGCTTTTAATCCAAGATCTATTCTGGGGTCCATTTGGCAGGTGATGCAGTTTTTAGGACAATAACTGCATCATCTGCCGAACGGACCGCAGGACAAATCTTGCATTAAAAGCAGCTATCTGAAGGTACAAGTGGTTTGGGGGGGGGGGTCAGATTGTGGGTACAGAGTCACTTTAAAGGGAACCAATCACGCCGAAATTGCCCCCATTAATAAGGAAGCGTGCTGGTACATCAGCCAGCACGCTTCCCAAACATCCCCCTGTCCCCTCCGTCCCCTCTTTTGTTAGCCCGTAATCTTACTTTTGCGATGTCCCGCGCCGTATGCTAATCAGCCCTAAGTAGTCCGGGTGGGCTGAACTAGTCAAGGTGGGCTGTACTAGTCACGGGCCTGGGCGCTGTAATCACGCCCAGAGGGGCGTGATTCAAAGACCTTCGCTCCACCGACGTCATCTCTGGCCCGCGTTCACGTCGGCGGCGCGCCGCGTCTTTCGCATGCCGCGCATGCGCAGTACGGCGGGAGAAGACGCTGACGTACTGTGCGTGCGCGGCGTGCGGAAGACGTCGGCGTTGGAACGCAAGCGCCGCTAACGTCTTCCGCACGCCGCGCACGCGCAGTACGTCAGCGTCTTCTCCCGCCGTACTGCGCATGCGCGGCATGCGAAAGACGCGGCGCGCCGCCGACGTGAACGCGGGCCAGAGATGACGTCGGTGGAGCGAAGGTCTTTGAATCACGCCCCTCTGGGCGTGATTACAGCGCCCAGGCCCGTGACTAGTACAGCCCACCTTGACTAGTTCAGCCCACCCGGACTACTTAGGGCTGATTAGCATACGGCGCGGGACATCGCAAAAGTAAGATTACGGGCTAACAAAAGAGGGGACGGAGGGGACAGGGGGATGTTTGGGAAGCGTGCTGGCTGATGTACCAGCACGCTTCCTTATCAATGGGGGCAATTTCGGCGTGATTGGTTCCCTTTAATGCATAGCAGGTAATACTCTTACTTCTGTACATTGTTTTGGCAAAAAAAGAAGTCACATGCATTCGGCAGGTTGGACAATCAGCAGATAATAGTAAATCTGGGCCAATGTGTGCCCTGATGGTCACTTTTCCATGGACTTTAAAAGAACATGTTATTGATTTTTTTTCTTTTCACCTTACAATGTATGTTACAATGTATGCATATTGTGTAAAACATAAGCAATTCTCTTACATGATAACTTTAGTCAGGTTGCACCACTGGCTTGGTTCCACTTTTATCATGAACATTTCAAATTGATGGCCACATTGAGGTAAAGAATCCATTACAATTGTTTCATTGCAGTTAAGTACAGGCTGTTGTAATCCACCTATATAATATCAAAAAAGAAAGAAAGAACTTTTAGTTTAGACATCTAGATGAACAACATATGCTTACATTTTAAGGGAAACTGTCAGCTAGAAATAATAATAATAATAATAATAATAATAATAATAATAATAATAATAATTCTCTTATTTGTAAAGTGCCAACTGATTCTGCAGCACTTTTACGTAGTTTGCCAATTTTGGTACCTGTCCCCATCAGGGCTCACAATCTAAATTTAATAATCTAGAAAAATGGATAACGTTACCCCCCCCCCCTTCCTTATTACTACCACAGGGGTACTGTGAAGAGCCGGGTACCAGTAGTCCTGGAGTGTCAAAAACAAATAATTAAATAACTAAAAAACAAAGTGTGTAGGGTTTCCCTCATTTCCATAACCGACCAGGTCAAAAACCAAGCAGCAGCAGCCTAGTAGCACCAGGGTGGAAAGGGCTATTTATTTTTACCCTCCTCAGCCTAATAATACCAACCTGCCACTGTCCAGTCAAGGACTACTGTTACCCAGCTCTTCTCAGTACCCCTGTGGCAGTTGGTACTTGGGTAATAATGTGGGGGATAGTGTAAGCCATTTTCTGGACAAAACTAAGCCCCTGCTTAATAATGGATACTGTCTATTAGACTGCTTCCACTACTAAACCTGTAAGGTAAGGGAAAAAAGGCAGTAAACAAGTGAAAAATATGTTTTATTCAAACAAAAACATCCAACACCCTTCGTTGACCATTAAACCAAAAAAAAATCCGCTGCTCATCAACCTAGTCTACATAATCAAACGTAATCCTCAGAATACCAATATCTGAAAAACAGAAAGGAGACACACACAAAAAAAGGTGTTCTGCTCTTTAAAGTATGCAGCGTTTGTACAAATTAAAGTCTGGCACCCAAGGGGTTAAGTAAAGATGAACTGCATCCCGTCTTAACCCTTTCGGTTCCATACAGAACAGTCTGGTCCCCAGGGAGTTAAGTGAAAATGCATTGCAACCCTTTGGGTGCCATATAGAACAGTCAAGCTAGATTGATCTCGTGTTGCACCCGTGCTAGCAAGGAAGAGGGTTAAGTGGCCCCCTTCCTTTCTGGGGCGGGTGTCGTGTGGGGGGAAGGGCTTCATTCTATCAGACAACTTTTCTCTTCACCAGACACACTCTGGCCCCTCAAATGACCACTTGGCGAATCAGTGGTTAAAGCCACTGATTGGCTAAGCTTAAACCCCAGGAGTCTCTGCTCAGCTCCTCAGTGGCTGATCTATAGAAAAAAAACGCTGGACACCAGGAGGGTAAGTGGCATCTTTTGGGCCCAAAATATGCCACTAAAAATGCCATACACATACGCTATAGTATGTTTTAGATGAGCAGAAGAATTTCCATTGAACTGTATTGGAGAGAAACCCCAGTTTGCAGAAGAAAACACCACACCCTCAGCATGCTGCATTTTAGAAAAACTGCCACAGAGCCTTAAAACACCAGAGAAGACAGAAAAATGACAAGAAGGTAAGGCATTTGATAAACTTCCATTGACTTCCAACTAACATCTGCCTGTTGCCATTTGTTTTGCACTTTTTATGTGCTGCCCAAAACTCACAGACCTTGTCCAAAATTTTCCATTAGGCACACAGTCGTTGATAAATCTGCATATATTATGTGTGCTTGCATTATTATTGGCTTAAAAACTATGCCAGGATCTGACTGGAGTACTATTGCGCAACTTTTTTTTTTTTTTTTGCACAAAATAAAAAAAAAATCGCACGTGATAAATCTAGCTAAAAAACTAAAACTGTGCCCCACTGGAGCTAAATATTTTCAAAATGGCGCAGCTGGCATAAAATGCTCAAAAATAGTGCAAACTGTTTTACAAATGATGCACAAAATGATAAATAATAAATATGCCCTAACTTTCTGGAAAACACCCATGTTCAATTCAAAGTATCATTTTACAAGATTTGGCAACAAATAGTTGCACAGATGTAAACTGAGGATATTGTAGGGACAAAAGAACTTGAAGACAATGCTAAGGAAAGGAAATGTGCAGACTATAAAGAAAAAAATAACTGAACTAAAGCAAACATTGGCTGGAGTCCATAAATCTATGCTGCTGTGAACTGGACAGGTATCATATGAATGACTGCAGCTGCAAGTTTGTTTGTTTTTTATGTAAGAGACAGATTTACTTATCCCATAATCCAGTGGGAGTTGTCCACAGTGGATGAGCATAGAAATATTCAACAATGCAGCTGAAAGGTTGTCCAGGCTTAGAAATACATGGCCACTTTGATTTCTGTTTGGATGTGGTTTTGCAGCTCAGTTCAACTGATGTAAATGCGGATCCACTGCGGATCCGTCCTGTGTGAAATTCGGCAGAATACCACGACGGAGAATCCTACCTGCCTCAGTGTCATATAGTCTGTCTATGGGACGGCTTGTGAGCCCTCCCATAGACATGCTGTTTGACACTGAGGCAGGCAGCATTCCGCTGCGGAGAGCTCAGACGGGATTCTGCTGAATCTGGCCATAATGCAATAAAGAAAATTCTAGGTTTTTTCATTGTTTTTTTAAATTTCACCAACAGATGGAGCATGGAGCAATGTGAAAAAATACAGTACTGAGACTACAGGGTCTCTTGAGAAAAGCAGAAAAACTTCTCTGAGTTGGCTGCAATTTCAAAATATAGCATATCAAATGTACTCAGCCAGCACTACAACTCCTTCACAAAACATGCAAATTTGGTGTCCGCCTTGCTATTGAGAACCATGAAAAATTACATTAATTAACTGCTCTTGATTTGCAGTCTGTGCGTAGGGAGGATGGGGGGAGTAGTTGTTAGTTCTCTCTACTTAAAGAGAACCAATCACCTAAAATTCACTATCCCTATTATCAAAGGTCCTCTCTCCCTAAGTCTATCTATGAAGATACAGACTGCCTTTGCAGTCTGTATCTTATTCTTTACCTAATTACTCTTCTTCTGTGCAGTAATGCCGGGCGCCGCCACCTTGATGACGTCACGCTGGAACGCAATTGACGTCATCAAGATGGCGGCGGCCGGCATTAATGCACCGGAAAAAAGGAGCAGGTAAAGTATAAGATATAGACTGCAAAGGCAGTCTGTATCTTTATGAAGTCTATTTATGAAGATACAGACTGCATTTGCTAATTACTTTACCTGCTCCTTTGTTCCGGTGCAGTAATGCCGGCCACCGCCATCTTGATGACATCACGTGCGTTCCAGCGGTGCGTTCCAGCGTAACGTCAACAAGATGGCGGCGGCCGGCATTACTGCATCGGAACAAAGGAGCAGGTAAAGTTTTAGATACAGACTGCAAAGGCAGTCTGTGGTTTCATAAATAGACAAAATGAAGATACAGACTGCCTTTGCAGTCTGTATCTTATACTTTACCTGATCCTCTTGTTCGGTGCAGGAAGGCCGGCGTCGCCATCTTGATTACGCTACTTGCGTTCCACCGCTGGAACCCAAGTGACGTAATCAAGATGGCGGCGCCCGGCCTTCCTGCACCGAACAAGAGGATCAGGTAAAGTATAAGATACAGACTGCAAAGGCAGTCTGTATCTTCATTTTGTCTATTTATGAAGATACAGACTGCCTTTGCAGTCTGTATCTTATACTTTACCTGATCCTCTGGTCCGCTGTAGCATGGTCGGGTGCCGCCATCTTGATTTAGTCTCTTGCGTTCCAGCGGTGGAACGCAAGTGACGTCATCAAGATGACGGCGCCCGGCCTTGCCGCTCTGCATGACGGGAGTAAAAAGTAAATATTTTAAAAATGCAGCCAAAAAAATAATCAAATATATTTACAAATATTAATAAAATAATTAAATACATCTAATTAGGGAAAAACATTTTTTTTTATTTTCATCCATGATTGGTTCTCTTTAAGTAGTAGTTAGAACTCCACTTGAAATTCCTCACTTAATTCTGTAGTGAGAACTTACCCTTAAGCTATGTTCACACAGTATTTTCATCAGTCTTTTGGTCAGTCTTTGGTCAGTAAGAAGCTGTGCAAATCCTTCCATTATAATTTTGCCTTGTCAGTTCTAGTGTTGATCGAACTGTTCGAGAAAAGTTTAAGTTTGAGTCGAACATCTCGATTTAGTTAGTTAGTTGGTTAGTGTGGTGCTTAGCAAGCTCAGGGACTTAGGAACAAGCTCAGGGACTTAGAGAGAAGCGTATACTTAGATAGCATTATTGTCATACAGATATATATCTGTATGATACTTTTAAACCAAAGCAAATTTTCTCTTAACCCCTTAGGGACCAAGCCTATTTGAGACTTAATGACCAGGCTCATTTTTCAAAATCTGACCTGTCTCACTTTATTCGCTTATAGCTCAGTGATACTTTAACATATGCTAGCGATTCTGAGATTGTTTTTTTGTAACATATGGTACTTTATATTAGTGGCAAAATTTGGTCACTATCTTTTGTGTTTTTTGTGAAAAACATAAAAATATCATGAAAAATTTGAAAAATTTGCACTTTACAAACTTTGAAATTCTCTGCTTCTAAAAGTCTTAAGAAAGTCGTATCACATAAATTAGTTACTAGGTCACATTACCAATATGCAAATGATCAAATCCTCCACTCCAAAAACTCTGGGTAGGTACAGGCGCAGGTCCAAGATAGGCAAGATAAAAATGGATGGAACTATAAAAAATATTTATTAAAACAATGACACAACGCGTTTCGAAGTCGTGCTGACCTCTTTCTCAAGTGTCCTCGGACACTTGAGAAAGAGGTCAGCACGACTTCGAAACGCGTTGTGTCATTGTTTTAATAAATATTTTTTATAGTTCCATCCATTTTTATCTTGCCTATCTTGGACCTGCGCCTGTACCTACCCAGAGTTTTTGGAGTGGAGGATTTGATCATTTGCTTACCGGTTTGGTCTCTGGGAGTGGCTGCGGTCCACACACATGCTTTACTGAGTGTTGTGCCTTCCATATGCACAACCTTCACAGGTGAGAGTCTCCAATTTCTCGCCTTTCCTTTACACATTTGCCATCAGACTTTACACTATGGAGCGCTGTCCACACTTCTCTTTTCTACATTACCAATATGTCCTCTTTATTCTGGCATAATTTCATAAATATATTTTACTTTTCTTGGGTGTTACGGGGCTTAGAAATGTATCAGCAAATTATCAATTTTTCATGAAATTTCCAAAACTAATTTTTTTAGGGACCAGTTCTTTTTTTAAGTGTGTTTAGGAGGCTTGTATACTTGAAACCCCCATAAATGACCCTATTTTGGAAACTACACACCCTAAGGAATTAACCTAGGGGTATAATGAGCATTTTAACCCTACAAAGGCTGGAGGAAAGTATTCACAATTAGGCCGGAAAAAAATGGAAAATAGAAATTTTCAAATAATATGTTAGTTCAGATTAAAGTATCTCATTTTCACAAGCAAAAGGAGACAAAAAGCACCCCACAATTTGTAATGCAGGTCCTCCTGAGTACAAAGGTACCCTATATGGGGGCGTAAACCACTGTATGGGCACACAGCGGGGCTCAGAAGGGAAGGAGTGCCAATTAGCATTTTCAGTGCAGATTTTGCTGTACAAGTTTTCAGGAGCCAGGTGCGTTTGCAGTGCCCCTGTAGTGCCAGCAGAGTGAAACCCCCCCCATAAGTCACCCCATTTTGGAAAGTGCACCCCTCAAAGAATACGTCTTGGGGTGCAGTGAGCATTTTGACCCCACAGGTATTAGAGGAAAGTATTCAAAATTAGACAGTAAAAATGAAAAACTAGAATATTTCCAATAATATGTTTGTTTAGTTTGAAATTTCTCAACTTCACAAGGAAAGGGAGAGAAAACTCACCCCAAAATCTGTAACTCAGGTTCTTCTGAGTACAACGGTACCACATATGTGAGCATAAACCACTGTATGGGCACACAGCAGGGCTCAGAAGGAAGGGAGCGCCAATTAGCATTTGCAGTGCAGATTTTTCTGAAGAAGTTTCTGAGCGCCGGGTGCGTTTGCAGCGCCCCTGTAGTGTCCGCAGAAGAGAAACCCCCCAAAAAACACCCCATTTTAGAAAGGGCACCCCACAAAGAAGTAATCTTGGGGTGCAGTGAGCATTTTGACCCCACAGGTATTAGAGGAAAGGATTCAAAATTAGAAAGTAAAAATGAAAAAAAAATATTTTTTTCAAAAATATGTTTGTTTAGTTTGAAATTTCACAAGAAACAGGAGGAAAAATGCACCGCATAATTTGTAAAGCAGGTTTTCCTGAGTACAACGGTACCTCATATGTGGGCATAAACCACTGTATGGGCACGCAGCAGGGCTCAGAAGGGAAGGAGCTTCATTTTGCTGGTGCAAAACCGCAGCTTGTATCGGTTATTAAAATAGCGCAGTTGCTAAAAAATTTTTTTTTTAAATGAGATTACAGGTAATCTGGGGTGGTGACGGGCAACCTGGGAGTGTTTACTTGCTATCTGGGATGGTGACGGGCAATTTGGGGTGGTACGAGCAGTCTGTGGCAATCTGGGGTGTTTATGGGCAATCTGGAGGTGTTTACTGGCTATCTGGGTTGGATACGGGCAATCTGGGGTGGTTACGTGCAATCTGGAGGTGTTTACTGGCTATCTGGGTTGGATACGGGCAATCTGGGGTGGTGACGGGCAATCTGGAGGTGTTTACTGGCTATCTAGGGGTGTTTACTGGCTATCTGGGGGTGTTTACTGGCTATCTGGGGTGGTAACGGACAATCTGGGCGTGTTTACCGACTATCTAGGAGTGTTTACTGGCTATAAGGGGTGGTAACGGACAATCAGTTTTTTTTTACTGCCTATATGGGGCGGTAACGGACAATCTGGGGGTGTTTACTGGTGCTGCTGCACTATTCTGCGCCATCGCCATAAAGAGCTGATGGCAGCAGAGGAGAGCCCATTAATGATCGCCGTAAAAATTCATATTGGCGGTCACTAATAACATAATACATGTATTCTCTGGGTCACTACGGGTACGGCGATACCACATTTGTATAGGTTTTTTTAACTATTACCACTTTGGCGCAATAGAAACCATCTTCCTAGCCAAAACCCACAAAAACTGTCACCACATTGCAAGATCCATAGCGTTCTTATCTTTTGCGCCACAGAGCTGGTTTTGGGCTTATATTATGCGGGAAGATCTGTAGTTTCTATTGATACCAAGTTTTATATGTATACTTGAAAATGTACCCGGCGCTGCCCGGGGATAAAGTGTCAGTGTGTTAATTAGATTTGTTCTAAGGTGCCAAGGAGGCCAAGCTAAAGGTATTGTTTCATCTGAGTTAATCAGTGGAATTAGTGTATACCTGTAGTGCATAGTTGGAGGGGTTCTGTATACCCACAATGTATAGTTTTTAGGGGTCTCGCATATCTGTAGTGCATAGTTGGGGAAAAAAGGGGGCTATTATCAAGATATGGGTTACTAGGAAGGAGCAGTGTGTGTATTACAGAATAGAGCTGTTTTGCACCCCTACCAAATAATGTTCTACTGTTTAGAAAAACATCATTCAGGGACTCACAGGTGACGTCTTCGGAGGCATAACTCTTTTTTTCCTCTTCATCTGGCCCAGACCAACATGAAGATTTCTTGCAGTTAGAATTTGTCTCTTCAGAACCTGCCAGAAAAACATCTCAGGCTTTGCACTTTTTCAGCAACTTCCTCCCCTTTTCCCACCCATAGGGTCTCAAAATGTAATAATTGTGCTGTTGGGTGCAGTAAAGTCAGTAGGTATGTGAGTTACCCCTTGTATGTAGGATCCCATGATGTGCCCTCCATTTAAGTAAAAATGTCCCCTGCGCCCTCCATATAGTAATAATGCCTCCTGCACTTCCCATATAGTAATAATGTCCCCCTGCATTGCCCTCATATAGTAATAATTTCCCCCTGCATTGCCCCCATATAGTAATAATGTCCCCCTGCTCTCCCCTCATATGTCCCCCTGAATTTCCCATATAGTAATAATGTCCCCCTGCACTCCCCCCATATGTCCCCCTGCATTTCCCATATAGTACTAATGTCACCATGCACTCCCCTCATATGTCCCCCTGCATTTCCTATATGATAATAATGTCCCCCTGCACTCCCCCCATATGTCTCCTTGCATTTCCCATATAGTAATATTGTCCTCCTGCACTGCCCCCATATGTCCTCTTCATTTCCCATATAGTAATAATGTCCTCCTGCACTCCCCCCCCCCCCGTATGTCCCCCTGCATTTCCCAAAATAGTAATAATGTCCTCCTGTACTCCGCCCATATGTCCCCCTGCATTTCCCCCATATAGTAATAATGTCCTCCTGCACTCCTCCCATATGTCCCCCTGCATTTTCCACAGATAGTAATAATGTCCTCTTGCACTCCCCACATATGTCCCCCTGGATTTCCCATATAGTAATAATGTCCTCTTGCACTCCCCACATATGTCCCCCTGGATTTCCCATATAGTAATAATGTCCTCCTGTACTCCCACCATATGTCCCTCTGCATTGCCCCAACACATTAAAAAAATATTATACTCACCTAATCCTGGCATGAAGCCAGCCTTCCTTTCTTCTGGCCTCTTCTCTCATCCATTTTGTCAGCTGCCGGAGGGATGCCCAAGCAGGCGGATGATGTCATCACTGCGCCTGCTGGAGGACCCCTTTGCTGAAAAAATCAAGAGAGGCATGGGAGGTGAGGGGTGAGATCCAGGGGCAGATGTGAGGGATGTGGGAGTTGAGGGGGAGATTCGCGGGAAGAAGGTGGCGCCGAAGGGGGTGGGGTGGATTGTACCTCCCTCAGGGGAGGGGGGAAGGACTGCCATGCCGGGGGGGGGGGGGGGTTGAGCGGGGGTGCCAATGATGCCGTGGGTCCGGCTGGCCTGTCGGGCCCTGCCAGGTGCCCCCTAGCGTTTGGCGCCCCGTGCGGTGGCCTGGCCTGCCGGTTATAGCAATGACCCTGATTCTTACTTTACTCTAGCAGGCTGAATAAAGCAGAACCTGCAGGCATAATGAAAGATGAGGAACTAAGCTGAATAACATACACTGAAACACTAATGTAGACATACTGTCAGCAGGAATATGATCCAGGTAAACCTCTGCTCACGCTGTGGGCACCATGCTGCTTTACCGTGTATGTGTATCTACATTTTTACCTAGACTGGCAGCAGTAAGGGGTGACAAGGTCCCTCTGCTGTCACCAATAGATGTGTCGAAAACTGCAGGGCTGCACAAGCCCTGGACCCCCAGCACAGTTGCCAATAGCTACATAAACTTGAAAGAAATTAGTATGCACAGCCACTAATCAATAATAACACTGGGTGCACAGTTCCTACAGTATATATCTACGGATAGTACAAACCACAATGAAAATGATATATAGAAAATTGTCAGGCACACAGACAATAAATCAATATGAATAGAATATACTTTATTCAATATACAAAATATACAACTATATTAAAAAAGCAACGCAAACCCTAATCCATAAAAACAATTAAAAAACCCTCATACAGGAGTTGGTGTGTACAGCAACAACTCCCACACCATCCTGATACAATGATATAGGACTATGCCTGCCTACATAGAATACACAAAATACTAAATCCATCTCAGACAGTGAACAGTGTGACCAAATAAGTACCCCTACTTATAAAAAAAGGAGTAATAAATATTCAATATCCAATTAAGTAATAAATATCCAATGGTAAAAGTGCTATGGGGAGGCAGAGATATCACCATAGAGAGTTGGCAGGGAGAGCTAAGACACGGTGTGTGGAACCCCATGTGTTCCATCCACCTACTGGACTTTCTCAGGGCTAATGTATCAACAAGATAGGGCTTGCCTTTATAGTAAACATAAATTAATTAAAGGAGAAGTCCGGCGAAAATTTTTATAGAAGTATTGTATTGCCCCCCAAAAGTTATATAAATCACCAATATACACTTATTACGGAAAATGCTTATAAAGTGATTTTTTTCCCCTGCACTTCCTACTGCATCAAGGCTTCACTTCCTGGATAAAATGGTGATGTCATGACCCGACTCCCAGTGCTGGGCGGTCTGTGGCTGCTGGATGATAGCAGGGGGATGGTCAGTGTCCCTCCAGTGCCCTGTGTCCCTCAGTGTCCCTCTGCCATCATCCTCTCCAGCAGCCACAGCTCGCACAGCTCTGGGAGTCGGGTCGTGACATCACCATTTTATCCAGGAAGTGAAGCCTTGATGCAGTAGGAAATGCAGGGAAAAAAGCACTTTATAAGCATTTCCTGTAATAAGTGTATATAGGTGATTTGTATAACTTTTGTGGGTAATACAATACTTTATTAAAAATTTTCGCCGGACTTCTTCAATAATCACATACATATGTTGGAGAATTATTCATACCTTTGGAACGAATTCCACTTTGCACGCAGGCCGAGCTCCGGCAGAAAACAAGATGGCTGAAGCGGTGTGTATTTAACACGTATGCAGTTGGAGTGCACCTGTCAGCATACACCAATCAGAGGACACAACTGGAGCGAGGCTTGAACGAATGCATTTCACAAAGATGGCACATAGGCGGAATGCATAGTAAACAGGATGACTCATTAATACATCTCTAAGCTTAGCCCTAGTACATAAAAAATCTATCCAATCAAGGAGAAACATCCGCTCTATAGCAACAGCCGGACCGGCAAGTAAGGGAAAGCGATCAAATACATAGCATAGGAGCAGATATATGAAAAGTATAGTTATATAGAAAGAAATAATCCAATCGGAATACAGTATATAACAGGTGAATAAATTATAAGCTTTAGGAGAACATCCTGTATATACATAATCATCACAGTAACAGAAAATGCAGAAAAAGAAATAAACGTTGCTCCTCTGAAGAGACTCTGCCAACATGTATGAGAGCGTTTGTTACCATGACAATAGCCAAAGCAGACACATACTGTACATGTGGTCTCTGGCAAAAAACAGGATAGCCAAAGCAGCCTGTATATAACACTATTGCGCACATACCAGTTGTAACGTAGCCAGTTGTACCGTAGCGCTAGCGACACGGGCTGCTTCCCCAATAATAATGTATATTATAATGCTAACATGTCTTAGAACAGACATAATATGGCTGCCATGTCACTTTCCCAAGGCCACCACTGATGCCCTCCACATAAATATACTTTTTCTGGCCTCACCACACAGCATCCTACCCAATTTTTAGAGATAAAAGGACATATAAAATGTAAAGAATTTTTGGTCTGGGTGGAGAAGTCTCCACTCAAGCCATTTTTAGATTCATTGGGGAAATATCAGTACCGTAATTTGGTGGGGGTAGAGGGTGCGGCCGCTTCCGGGCCCACACAGGCAGGAGGCACACTAAAGATTTTGCCAGTTAATACTGTCTGCAAAAGCTGTTGCTTTTGCAGACAGACTTAGCAATTGTCTATTGGCTGTAGGCAGCCCCCTGGCCAGCAACCAATGCTCCTGAGGGGCCCACATGGCTACTGAATGTTTTGACCATTTAGCTGTATGCGCGTGTATGCGAGGAGAACATACAGTTTAATGCAGCAGGGTGATTGACAAGACGAGGAGAGCATTGGCTCTCCATCCTGCCAATCACTGTTGTGGCCACAAGAGGCCGTTCGCTCATTGTGGGACATGATTGATGTCACTCGTGTGCTTACAGAGCAGGGAGAGAGTTGACAAGAGAGGACTACAGTACTGCAACTGCACAACAGGTAAGTATGGCTTTTTTGTGCTGGCTAACTGAAAAGAGGGTACCTAATTTGGAGGTACAGTCTACTCACAGTGGTGGTGGTGGTGGTGTCTAATCACCAGGAGGATTACCAGGGAGATTACTCCTGGGCGAGGGGGTGGCTGCATGAGGAATACATACCAGGGGATTACCTACATGAGATGGCGCTGGAGGGGATGCCTACATGGAGGATACTGCCTTTTAGAGGGGGTTGCCTGCACAGAGAGATCTAAATACTAGATAGATATGAGGGCACAGAGGGCCCTAACTACTACTACATGGAAACAGAGGGAAATAATAACTATATTGGGGCACAGAAGGCCTACCTACTATATTAATGCACTGAGAAGCTGAACTTCAACATGAAGGTACAGAGGGCCTGACTACTATATAGGGGTGGACATAGAAGCTGCATTTCAACATGAAGGTACAGAGGGGCCTGAATACTATATAGGGGTGCACAGGGAGGGTCTATCTTCTATTTGGAGGAACAAGGGGGGATAATCTACTATGTTACGGTATAGATGGTGGCCTATTTACTATATGAAAGCATAGAGGGACATAGATTATCGGGGCTGATTTCTGTGGTATTACAACTTGGTTCCATTCTCTTTTAGTGTAAACTGAGCTGCACTACCATATCCACAAAACCCCACCCAGTCTGGAGACAACAGTAGGGGGAAAGAGGTCATGTTTTTGTAGCGCTGGATAACCCCTTTAACTCAGCTGCTGTCTAAAAAAAACTCTAGAAACCACCCCAGCGCAGGTGCTGAGAATGAGAAAGGGGTTGACTGCTGGGAACCCATTGAGACCAGTGCAGTGGAGAAAAGTACTGACATGTCATGGTATGTGTACACTACAGAAATCACGCGGATAAATTGCTGCGGACTTGCTTGACTCTCCATCAAGCCCTATAGGCTCCATTCTATGCTTGGGATAGAATGGAGCCTATGTGACGGGCAGAAGTTTAAGTGGGAGCGTGGGGGGCAAGTGGCGGAATCCGTGGCAATTTTTCCAAATGATTTCTATAGTGTGCACATACCCAAATGCCCAGCTATTTGTAAGAATTGTTTTTGCTATCTTTTTTCCTACTATCTTTAAAAGTGATGGAGAGTTTACAGCATAACCAGTATTAATTATACAAAGATCCAACTTGCTAAGGAGCCTGACAAGCATGATATAGTCACAAATATTTCACTGGATGTGGATGCAACTTTAGCGACGACATCATGCAGCAATTGAACATTGCGTGATGATTGGGCTCTGTGACCGCCTGCTCCACACCTCAGAAGACTTATTTCCAAAATGGGGATTCACAGGTAGTCAGTGGAGGGGAGCACAAGTCTTCAGCCATATTGTCTATAGCCACAGACCTGCCATTACAGACAGGACTACAGATGTGCCTCTCTAACCATCTGTAGGTGGATCATGACCCCAGCTAGGATCCATAACACCTATGTATGTATGTATGAGTGGTGTCTCGGACAACAAAGGGAAGTGTGCTTAAATAAAAATGAAATGGTTGCAATGATGTCATAATGCTTTGCCAGGGAAACAATTCACAAATACGGACAGCACTGATTGGCTGAGCGGGATGTCCAGACCCCAGGAGACCCCGAAGCAAGCCAGAGCACCGACCCGGTAATATATGCACTGGGCTTCGGGGGATTAAGGGGGCTGCCTTTTGCATACTCGCAGCAGGATAATAATTCCACTGCAAGCATGTAATCCAATTGAAAGTGACAAGCCGACTTTGCTGCAAACTCGTATGAAGTACGGACAGTTACGGTCTTGTGAAGGAGGCTTATCTTTGCAGTTAGTAAGCAGGACACTGAGGGTATGTGCACACTATGGAATCCTGGCAGATCACCCCCCAAGCATTCCGTAGCTCACGCCTAGCTTCCGTAGCTGGTGGACGCGCGCATTTCCACTGGTCCCATAGGCTTCATTCTATGGTTTGCCAGATTCCGCCGTCTGCCCGGAGAATGAACCCGCTCATTTTTCAGGCAGATGGTTGAATCTGGCAAACCTTAGAATTAGGGATGAGCGAACCGAACCGTTACGAATCAGATTCGTTACGAACTTTGCAAAAAGTTTGTGACAAAGTTCGTTAAAATCGCAACGGCGTTGCAAAACTGTACTTTAATCAGAGAATAGAACAGGCTACACGGGATTATTACTCCTATAATCCTTTGTATCCTGTTATTATGTGAATATCAAGGTGTGTGACATCACTCCAGTGTGTCTAGACTGCAGAGAGAGAGGAGGTGTACGTTAGGCAGAGAGGGAAAACACATAGATTACATATCAAAACAACTGGATAAGTACAGGGAGAGATAGAGAAGGAGTATATATTGTTTTTGACAGAAGCCGTAGAGAGGAAGATAAAAAAAAAAAATCGCAAGATACAGGGAAAGCTTGATAAGCTCATACATAGTGAAAGAGGCTGAGAAATCAAGAGTTAGGTAGAGAGAGGGAGAGATAGCCATCTAACTCAAAAATTGTGATATCTAGGGAGAGATAGGGAGATAAAAAAAGAAATAGGGAGAGAAAAGTGAGAAGAGTCACTCAGGAGTCAGGACACGTAGCATTGGAGAGGAGACGCTAGACGTTTGTTTGCTTGTGATCAGCTGTTGTAGGTGACGCTAAGTCAGCGCCTCACAAAAGCTGTTCGTTTGTGCTCTGCTGGTTGCCGTTAACCCCGGCTAACTGCCCGCAACCAAAAAAGTTAAAAAAAAAACTTAACAAACAAACAATTTTTTTTTTTTATCAGCTGTTCTAGGTGACGCTAAGTCATCGTCTCACAAAAGCTGTCCGTTTGTGCTCTGCTGGTTGCCGTTAACCCCGGCTAGCTGCCCGCAACCAAAAAAGTTTAAAAAAAAAACATAAAAAAAAAAAAAATTGGTTTGTTTGTTATCAGCTGTTCTAGGTGACGCTAAGTCAGCGCCTCACAAAAGCTGTCCGTTTGTGCTCTGCTGGTTGCCGTCAAACCCCTCTAGCCACCCACAACCAAAAAAGTTTAAAAAAAAAACCTTCAAAAAAAATAAAAAAAAGTTTGTTTGTTTGTTTGTTTGTTTGTGATCAGCTGTTCTATTTGAGGCGGTCAGCGCCCCACAAAAGCTGTCTGTTTGTGCTCTGCTGGTTGCCCTCAAACCCCTCTAGCCACCCGCAACCAAAAAAGTAAAAAATAAAAACCTTCTAAAAAAATAAAAAAAAGTTTGTTTGTTTGTGATCAGCTGTTCTATTTGAGGCGAAGTCAGCGCCCCACAAAAGCTGTCTGTTTGTGCTCTGCTGGTTGTTGTGAAACCCCTCTAGCCACCCGCAACCAAAAAAGTTACAAATAAAAAAAAAAATTGGGGGGGGAGGATAACCTGTAAATTTCTCCTTTGCTGGGTGCCTCCAACCCACAAAGCAATAGTCACTGAAAATTTGTGCCTTCTGCCCAATAGATAGGACTGCAACGGCAGGCGGTGAGGGAAGGAGAAGTGGCAGCAGCAGGCCCGGCGGCAGCAGGCGTGGCAGCAGGGTGTAGCTACCCCAGACACCCAGTGGTTCTGTAAGAACCACACAGCCAGCGAATCTAGATTGGCTTAACCAATCCTCCAATTCCACCGCCCAAAGCTCCCAAACGAGGTCTGCTGGATCACCCGACACCACCCTTACATGGGAGGGTCAGCGACAGTCCTCTGCCCCGTCCCCTGTTATTACTATGCCACCCACCTCTGGGGCACCTTCTGCCAGGGAACTGTTGGCAAATCTTGATCTGCCTTTGGATTCTCTACCACTTTTTAGTGATGATGAGGAGGAGGATGAGGTAGTCCACCAAAGGCAGCAGGTGGAACGTGCAGAGACTGCAGAGGAGGTGGTGGCTGTAAGACAGGGAGGGGCATCCAGTGCCACACCTGAGATCCTGTCCCAGCCACTGGAGGACAGTAGCAGTGGTGGTGATGATGATGTCTCCGATCGGCAGTCTGGCAGTTCTTTCGGCTGGGGACAGATAAGCACATCGCTCTGTGCCTGCTGTGCAACGAGAGGGTCAGTCGTGGCAGGGGTGATAATCTTACAACAACATTCATGAGGAAGCACATGGAAAGGCAACACCAACAGGCCTGGAGAAAACGTGACCCCAATACCACCTCCTGTCAGGATGCACCATACACTGCAGATCCCATCATGCAGCATCCTGTCACTGCAACTCAGGCCTCGTCATCCTCAGTTGCCAGCAGCAGCACAGTCTCACTGCCATGTACACCCCTAATGAGGCAGCAATCCCTGACCGAGTCCATGGGCAAACATCAGGTGTACTCAGGGCCGTCTTACCCATTGGGCATGGTAGGCGGCTGCCCGGGGGCCCTTGCGTCCTAGGGGGCCCCTGCCCTGTGTCATATTCCCTGGCCCTTTAACTGGGAGTGCTCCTGATCAGCGCTGGTAGATAGGGGCTGTGCACAGCTCGCTTTTGTGGCTGGAAGCTGCATTCTGCTTCCGGTCACTAGAGGTCTCTCTCACCCCCTGCATTCCCGTGCGGAGCAGGAGAGTGACGTCACCAGCAGAGCCCTGAGAGGAAGGAGAAGCTGGAGGCCTGAAGCACAAAGCCTGAGTGAGTATGTGCTGATACCAGAGGGGGGAGGCTAGCTGGCAGGGAAGGTGTTAATCATGGGAGTGCTCTCTGCAGGGATGCAGACAGGGCCGTGGGTGAACTGGTAAACAGGGAGGGGGAGGGATCGGGGGTGTAACTCCTCTGAGTGTGTGTATATCTCCATTCAGTGTATACAGCAATGTATTATATACTTATCCTCCTCCTGAGTGTGTATATATATCTCCATTCAGTGTATACAGCAGTGTATTATATACTTATCCTTCACCTATCACTCCCTTGTTGTCTCCCTGTATGTATACTGTATAATACAATATACAGGGAAACAACATGGTTCATATATAGAGAAGGGCAAAACAACATGGTTCATATATAATAGTCATGTTGTTGCCCCTCTGTATATATGAGACATGTTGTTTCCCTGTATATTGTATTATACAGTATACATACAGGGAGACAACATGGTTCTCATATATAATAGTCATGTTGTTGCCCCTCTGTATATATAAGACATGTTGTTTTGCCCTTCTCTATATATAAGCCATGTTGTTTCCCTGTATATTGTATTATACAGTATACATACAGGGAAACAACATGGTTCTCATATATAATAGTCATGTTGTTGCCCCTCTGTATATGTAAGACATGTTGTTTGGCCCTTCTCTATATATAAGCCGTGTTGTTTCCCTGTATACTGTATAATACAGTATACACAGACTCCCTGTATTATACAGTATACAGGGAGACAACATGGCGTATATACAGAGGGACAGCAACATGTCTCATATATAGAGAGGGGCACCAACAGGCCCGGACTGGTAATTTGGCAAGCCGGGCAAATGCCCGCTGGACTGGCCAGATTACCAGTCCGTGGGCCGCCCGGGCTGCATCAAAAAAAAAAAATCACCGCCGCGGCCCGTTTCTCTTTCCTGTCCGCTTCTGCCCGCTCCGGTCACTGCAGCCCGCTCTGTCCGCCTCCTGTCACCGGATCACAGCCTCTGCCCGCTCCGGTCACTGCAGCCCGCTCGGCCCGGGCGGGCCGAGCGGGCTGCAGTGACCGGAGCGGGCAGAGGCTGTGATCCGGTGACAGGAGGCGGACCGAGCGGGCAGCGGTGACTGGAGCGGGCAGAGGCGGGCTGCGGTGACCGGAGGGGGCAGAGGCGGGCTCCGGTGACAGGAGGCCACAGGAGCGAGCTGCGGTGATAGGAGGTAACAGGAGCGGGCTGCAGTGACCGGGGGCCATCTATAAAGGAGGGGGGAGAAGAGAGGGGGGCCATCTATAAAGGAGGGGGGAGAAGAGAGAGGGGGGACATCTATAAAGGAGGGGGGACATCTATAAAGGAGGGGGGAGAAGAGAGAGGGGGCCATCTATAAAGGAGGGGGGAGAAGAGAGAGGGGGCCATCTATAAAGGAGGGGGGAGAAGAGAGAGGGGGCCATCTATAAAGGAGGGGGGAGAAGAGAGAGGGGGGACATCTATAAAGGAGGGGGGAGAAGAGAGAGGGGGGACATCTATAAAGGAGGGGGGAGAAGAGAGAGGGGGGACATCTATAAAGGAGGGGGGAGAAGAGAGAGGGGGGACATCTATAAAGGAGGGGGGAGAAGAGAGAGGGGGGACATCTATAAAGGAGGGGGGAGAAGAGAGAGGGGGGACATCTATAAAGGAGCGGGGAGAAGAGAGAGGGGGGACATCTATAAAGGAGGGGGGAGAAGAGAGAGGGGGGACATCTATAAAGGAGGGGGGAGAAGAGAGAGGGGGGACATCTATAAAGGAGGGGGGAGAAGAGAGAGGGGGACATCTATAAAGGAGGGGGGAGAAGAGAGAGGGGGGACATCTATAAAGGAGGGGGGGAGAAGAGAGAGGGGGCACATCTATAAAGGAGGGGGGAGAAGAGAGAGGGGGGACATGATGTCCCCCCTCTCTCTTCTCCCCCCTCCTTTATAGATGTTCCCCCTCTCTCTTCTCCCCCTTCCTTTATAGATGTCCCCCCTCTCTCTTCTCCCCCCTCCTTTATAGATGTCCCCCCTCCTTTATAGATGTCCCGGACATCTATAAAGGAGGGGGGACATCTATAAAGGAGGGGGGAGAAGAGACAGAGGGGGCCATCTATAAAGGAGGGGGGAGAAGAGAGAGGGGGGACATCTATAAAGGAGGGGGGAGAAGAGAGAGGGGGGACATCTATAAAGGAGCGGGGAGAAGAGAGAGGGGGGACATCTATAAAGGAGGGGGGAGAAGAGAGAGGGGGGACATCTATAAAGGAGGGGGGAGAAGAGAGAGGGGGGACATCTATAAAGGAGGGGGGAGAAGAGAGAGGGGGCCATCTATAAAGGAGGGGGGAGAAGAGGGAGGGGGGACATCTATAAAGGAGGGGGGAGAAGAGAGAGGGGGGACATCTATAAAGGAGCGGGGAGAAGAGAGAGGGGGGACATCTATAAAGGAGGGGGGAGAAGAGAGAGGGGGGACATCTATAAAGGAGGGGGGAGAAGAGAGAGGGGGGACATCTATAAAGGAGGGGGGAGAAGAGAGAGGGGGACATCTATAAAGGAGGGGGGAGAAGAGAGAGGGGGAACATCTATAAAGGAGGGGGGGAGAAGAGAGAGGGGGCACATCTATAAAGGAGGGGGGAGAAGAGAGAGGGGGGACATGATGTCCCCCCTCTCTCTTCTCCCCCCTCCTTTATAGATGTTCCCCCTCTCTCTTCTCCCCCTTCCTTTATAGATGTCCCCCCTCTCTCTTCTCCCCCCTCCTTTATAGATGCCCCCCCTCCTTTATAGATGTCCTGGACATCTATAAAGGAGGGGGGACATCTATAAAGGAGGGGGGAGAAGAGACAGAGGGGGCCATCTATAAAGGAGGGGGGAGAAGAGAGAGGGGGGACATCTATAAAGGAGGGGGAAGAAGAGAAAGGGGGGGACGTCTATAAAGGAGGGGGAGAAGAGAGAGGGGGCCATCTATAAAGGAGGGGGGAGAAGAGAGAGGGGGGCCATCGATAAAGGAGGGGGGAGAAGAGAGAGGGGGCACATCTATAAAGGAGGGGGGAGAAGAGAGAGGGGGGCCATCTATAAAGGAGAGGGGAGAAGAGAGAGGGGGGACATCTATAAAGGAGGGGGGAGAAGAGAGAGGGGGACATCTATAAAGGAGGGAGGAGAAGAGAGAGGGGGGACATCTATAAAGGAGGGGGGAGAAGAGAGAGGGGGGACATCTATAAAGGAGGGGGGAGAAGAGAGAGAGGGCACATCTATAAAGGAGGGGGAGAAGAGAGAGGGGGGACATGATGTCCCCCCTCTCTCTTCTCCCCCCTCCTTTATAGATGTCCCCCCTCCTTTATAGATGTCCCGGACATCTATAAAGGAGGGGGGACATCTATAAAGGAGGGGGGAGAAGAGAGAGAGGGCACATCTATAAAGGAGGGGGGAGAAGAGAGAGGGGGGGACATCTATAAAGGAGGGGGGAGAAGACATAGGGGGGACATCTATAAAGGAGGGGGGAGAAGAGAGAGGGGGGACATCTATAAAGGAGGGGGGAGAAGAGAGAGGGGGGACATCTATAAAGGAGGGGGGAGAAGAGAGAGGGGGGACATCTATAAAGGAGGGGGGAGAAGAGAGAGGGGGGACATCTCTAAAGGAGGGGGGAGAAGAGAGGGGGGACATCTATAAAGGAGGGGGGAGAAGAGAGAGGGGGCCATCTATAAAGGAGGGGGGAGAAGAGAGAGGGGGGACATCTATAAAGGAGGGGGGAGAAGAGAGAGGGGGGACATCTATAACAGAGGGGGCCATCTATAAGGGAGGGGGAGAAGAGAGGGGGCCATCTGTAAGGGAGGGGGAGAAGAGACTGTATGAGGTGATAGTGATATGTGTACAGTGGAAGTTATTTAGTAGCAGCGGTGGTGTTAGTCAGTATGTGATGGTATTAGTCAGTATGCGGTGGTATTAGTCAGTGTGCGGTGGTATTAGTCAGTGTGCGGTGGTATTAGTCAGTGTGTGGTGGTATTAGTCAGTATGTGTTGGTGGTGTTAAACTGAGCACAGTGACCGAGGGCGGAAGCAGTCTGTCTCTGTACACTGTGTAGTGGTGATGACCTGTAACTGCAGCTCAGCTACACAGTACAGAGACAGAAGCTTCTGACCCCATTTACTGTGTTATTATCTGTAATTCCAGTCATGACCGTGATGATACAACATGTAGCCGTGCTGCGCTCACAACATCCTCTCATAACCTATCACCGCACGGCGAGTGGGCCTGTGTGCTCTGAAATGCCAGGGCTGATTTTTAGTCCCAGTCCGGCCCTGGGCACCAATATATATTAATTAGGCTTTTACCCACCACCTGTATACCCCACATATACCTGTACCCCCCATATATATATTTGTACACATATATCACTATTATAGGCTATATAACCACCTACCTACTGCTCCACCCTTATACCTGTATCTATATGGTAGATAAATAGGTGGTAAGGTATATTGCCTGTAATAGTGATATACTGTATGTGTGCAACATATATGACAATCACTATTATAGGCAATATACAGTGGTGCCTTGGATTACGAGCATAATTCGTTCCAGGACCGTGCTTGTAATCCAAATCACTCTTAAACCAAAGCAAATTTTCCCATAAGAAATTATAGAAATGCAGACAATTGGTTCCACACCCAAAAAATAATGATTTATTATTCTGAATAACATGTAAAACAGATGAAACAAACATATTGTGATATTATAAGTTACTGTACAGTAATGGAGCGGATGGGAAACACAAGGGCTGATAGAGACTGCAGGGAGCATGAAGGAATGAGCAGGACAGATGGGGGCACATACATGCAGCACTCTCTGTCCGGGGAGAGAGGGGTTACAGCTATGGAGAGATTACCTCCACAGTCCTGTCCCCTGATGTGAGCCCCAGCCTGAAGTGGATCTGCTATGATTTGGCAGGTGAGGGAGACTTCCTGGGTCAGAGTACAGGGCTGTAGACCCCGCTATTCAGACCATGTCCCTCCTCCACCCAATACAGGGAGCTCTTAAACCAAAACAATGCTCTTAAACCAAGTCACAGTTTTGAAAAACTGTGAGCTCTTAAACCAAGTTACTCTTAAACCAAGGTACCACTGTACCTTACCAGATAAGAGGGGCGGCGGCCGCTAGGGGGGGGGGTTAATTCGCACCTCTGCCCAGGGGCCCATAATGCTGTTAAGACGGCCCTGGATGTACTCCAGCAGCCATCCCATGGCACAGAAACTGGCCGGGCACCTGGTTAAGCTGCTGGTGCTTCAGTCCCTGCCATTTAATCTTGTGGACTCCCAGCCTTTCAGGGATTTCGTGGCGTGTGCGCACCCCAGATGGCGAGTCCCCAGCCGCCACTACTTCTCGAGCAAAGCTGTCCCATCACTGCACAGTTATGTGAAGAGAAAGGTTGGCGACTCATTGGGACTCTCGGTGTCCAAGACCGTGCACCTGAGTGCTGATGTCTGGTCCTCTAATTATGGGCAAGGCCAGTACATGGCAGTTACTGCCCATTGGGTCAACATCCTCCCAGGAGACCATCAGGAACTTGGCCCATTCTTGCCACTGTCACCTCCACGGTGCTTTAGGGGGACAGCAGCGGGTAGCACAAGTTCTGCCTCCACCACCACTGCAGTCCAGCCTGACCCAGTGTCTTACCACCAATGTCAGGCCCGCCGCTCTCAGGCTGTCCTCCATTTGGTGAGCCTGGGTCAACGAAGCCACAGTGGGCAGGAGCTCCTCCGGACCATCAGGGAGGAGATAGCTAAATGGCTGACCCCACGTTGACTAACGGTGGGAAGTGTCATAGCGGACAACGGGAGGAACATTGTCTCTGCAGTTCAGCGGGGAGGGCTGACTCATACACCTTGTATGGCACATGTGATCAACCTCATAGTGCAGAGGTTTCTCCGATCATTTCATGCACTACATGACCTTCTGAGGATGTCACGTAGAGTGTGCAAACATTTCAGCCACTCCTACGCTGCAAGGAACACCCTGCTCAGAATACAGAGACAGCGCGGTATGCCCCAACATCGGCTAATCTGCTACGTGCCAACCCGCTAAAATTCTGCCCTCCATATGCTCGACCGCCTGTATGAGCAAAGGTCAGCCGTAACAGACTACCTCATGGGCAATCAGGCAGCTTCAGGCCACACTGCGACTTCCAAGTAACACACTGGCAGTTAATGCGGGAAGTCTGCCAATTGTTGATCCCCTTTGAGGACGCGACTCTCTTTGTGAGCAGGCAGGACTATGGGATCAACAACATCATCCCACTCCTCCATGTTCTGGAAAGTGCGCTGAGCAACATCATGAGCGAGGATTCCCAGGCCACAACTCCAAGGCTGAACATCGCCTTGAGCCCAGAGCTGGATAAAGTGCAGATGGAGGTTGAGGAGAAGGAAGATGTCTACGCCCAGCCATTCCGCACACCACCACCTGGGTTCTCTGCCTCTCCATCACAGGAGGAGATGGAGGATGAGGTGGTAGAGGAAGAGGAGGAAGACCCCAGCAGACCCTGGAACTACACCGAGGACAGTGAAGAGGAGAGGCGGTCATTGTCCTTGGTGCAGATGGCAAGGTGTCTGCGGGAGTGTCTGCGGAATGATAGCCGGATTGTGGACATCCGCCAGAGGGACCAATACTGGCTGGCCACCCTGTTGGACCCCCGCTTCCGCCGCAAAATGGCAGAATTCTTCCCGCCATCACAGAGGGAGGCTAAACTGGTGTATTACAGGGACATGCTCACCAGTCAGTTGGTCTCAACTTACCTGCGAGACCAGCCAGGTTCCCAGACAACATCCTCTTGGGGGGAACCAGCGCACTCCACTCCCACCACCACTAGTGGAGGCATCAGAAGTCGCTACAGCCTGCAAGCCCTCATGAGCGATTTCATGCAGCCAGCTGGTGAAGAAAGGACACAGCACCGGACTCATGGCGTGGACCAGCATGAGCTCAGCCACCAGGTCACTGCCTACCTTGATTCTACCCTGCCCCAAAGTGTCACCGACCCCGTGCAGTACTGGGCATAAAAATTCGAGATTTGGCCTTAACTGGCAGAGTTTGCCTTGGCTCTGCTATCCTGCCCAGCCAGTAGTGTGGCATCAGAGAGGGTATTTAGTTCGGCGGGTAACATCATAACACCGCAAAGAACGAGGCTCTCTTGCCACAGTGTGGAGATGCTCACATTTGTTAAGATGAATCGTGCCTGGATTACATCGGATTATACCACCCCCCCTGCCTGATGTGAATGACTAAGTCATCAGTCACCCGTCTTGCATGGCAATCCGTGTGTCCAAGAAATTTACCTTGATATCCTAAATATGTGCCCAACGTAAAAATCCGTAATTTAACTTATTAAGTAATGTTCCCCCCTTAGACCCCAATTTTTTTTAAAAAAAATCACCAACTTAATTTCGGATACATTTGAAATAACAGATCCCCATTTCCAAATTTGATGCCCACGGTGTGTTGGCCATTTAACATCTCCACACCAGATTAATGCCTTGCACCAGTGCAACGTCCAACCCATACCCCAAGAACAGTAGCAACCCTAAAATAATCCCCACGACTATGCTTCAAAAAGTGTGGATTTCACCTTTTGTGAACTATAGCCATGGGGTTCTATCCCTGGCACCTGTGCCAAGGAACACTACTCACCGTTTTGTGAGCGGGTACTAACTGTTCTTGAGGTATTTTGTGGATATCATGAGAGTAGTGAAATCTTGCACCGCAAATCCCGATGGGGTTCTTCTGTGTGCAAATTATTTCACGCCTCTCATGCAGTCACGGGTGGAATAAGGCTGTCTATGGGGTATATATCACGGAGGCTGCTGTCCTTCAACTGTGATATAAAAAACCACCACAGTTAGTTACAGCAACAAACAGTTGCTGAAAGGCAGGTTATCTTGCCTTTTTTACGGGTGCCTTTACAATAGGAGGCTTTTTTGTGGTTCCCTGCTGGCTAAAATCCACAGCGCATCGTTGACTGATTTTATGCCACCTTCCGTACTATGGGGCTGGGCGCAAATACCCAGTTCAGCGCAGAACTGCGTATGTCCGGCCGGCACCCTACTACTGAATCCCATTTGGTGAACGGTATAAAAAGGCTCTGTGGATTTTACTCAGCAGACCCGCAGCCACATGTGAAGGTACCCATAGGGTGAGGTTTTTTTGGGAGTGACAAAAGCGAGGGTGGGAGGTAACTCCCATACCCCATCAGGGGTTTTTCCCCTACCCACTTTAAAAGATAAGTCCAGGCAGTCAATAACTTTCTGTACCCTTACTTGACCCAGAAACTTATTAATTGACCGGACTTATCCTTAAAGCCAGCTGGTGACAGCACTTAAAAAACACAAAAGCATACATCCATTGTATTGGACGCTACACCCCGTTAGGACATCAAACTGGTGTTAAGAAAAAAAAATATATATATGTGTATCGCCAACAGCCATAGGCCCAGATTCAACAGGTTTGACACCAGAGTAGTTGCGTCAAATTTGTAAAGCAAGTGCCAGTGACGTGTCAATTTAATGGAAATTGGACACATATTTTTGGATAATGGAACTGGGGTAAAGCCTTCTTGAATCTGTACCTTTTTAAATGTCCTTTCTTCACCTCATGGATTCTGAGGGTGAGTTTCTCTGTCTATTTTACCGTATCCGTATCCTGCTAGAATAGGTGTAATGTTAGACTGGGTGTTTTTTAACGTTGACTGTCCTGTGCTGAACTCTACATTAACATGTTGTCATGTTTAAAGAATGATTTTTACACACATGCATATCCTTAGCTTCAAACTTTAGTTGTCTGTACTAGGTCCTTCTGGGTCCAAAAGAATACTACTCCTACTAATGCCCCCACAGTCAGTTGTCTATTTGGAAACATACTGGGTGAAAACTGCCTTCTCAACTTGTCTGTTTGTAACAAAACTAACCTGAGAGCCATCAACTGCTGCCTTCTCCTGGTCCTCAACTGGTCTGTTTTAAATAATACTGACATGGAATCAATTAAATGCTGCCTTCTCCTCCTCAAGTAGCCTCTCCTCGATAATACTGGCCTGGAATCAATCAACCGCTGCCTCCTCCTGCTGCTTAAGTAGTCTGTTTTTAATTATACTGGCCTGGAATCGATCAACTGCTGCCTCATCCTCCTCAATTAGCCTCTCCTCAATAATACTGGCCTGTAATCGATAAACTGCTGCCTCATCCTCCTCAAGTAGCCTCTCCTCAATAATACTGGCCTGTAATCGATCAACTGCTGCCTCATCCTCCTCAAGTAGCCTCTCCTCGATTATACTGGCCTGGAATCAATCAACTGCTGCCTCCTCCTGCTCTTCTAGTAGTCTCTTTTTAATTATATTGGCCTGTAATCGATCAACTGCTGCCTCATCCTCCTCAAGTAGCCTCTCCTCAATAATACTGGCCTGGAATCGATCAACTGCTACCTCATCCTCCTCAAGTAGCCTCTCCTCGATTATACTGGCCTGGAATCAATCAACTGCTGCCTCCTCCTCATATAGCCTCTCCTCAATAACACTGGCTTGGAATCGATCAACTGCTGCCTGCTCCTCATCAAGTAGTCTCTCCTTGATAATCCTGGCCTGGAATCGATCAACTGCTGCCTCCTGCTCCTGAAGTAGTCTGGTTTTAATAATACTGGCCTTGAATCGATCAACTGCTGCCTCCTCCTCATATAGCCTCTCCTCGATAATACTGGCCTGGAATCAATCAACTGCTGCCTCCTCCTCCTTAATTAGCCTCTCCTCAATAATACTGGACTGGAATCAATCAACTGCTGCCTCCTCCTGCTGCTCAACTTGTCTCTTCTCAACAATACTGGACTGAGAGGCGAGCAATCTACTGCTGCCTCCTCCTGGTTCTCGACTTGTCTCTTCTCAACAATACTGGCCTGGGTGCATTCAAGTGCTGCCGCATCCTACTTGTAAACTTTTTTTTCCAATATTTTTTTTCACTATTTTGGCACTTTGATTCACTATATTTTATTAATTTTATTCCTATTATTATTATTTTTTTTTTTTTTTTCTTTCTCATTATTTTTGGAAATTTTTTTTCCCACTTTTTTTCATTGTAATATCAACTGCAACTAAACGAAACTATACCCTATCACACTCCCACTATTGTAGCTGCAATTATTCAGCCGTTAGAGCAAGGTTCGTTTTCGGTTCGGACCGATCCAAAATTCACGAAAGTTTGTCGGATCGAACCGAACCAAACTTTTCAAAAGTTCGCTCATCCCTACTTAGAATGGACCAGCTGATGCTGGTCTTTTCCATGTTGTCTTCTTATCAGCGGATGAACAGGAGCACTGCTTCAGCCACTGATTGCTGAGGGCTGAGCTGACGCTAGAGCATCGTAAGCTCAGCCAATCAGCGGCTGCAGCAGTGTTCTGGCTGCAGCCTCTGATTCACTGGCTCCATATTAGAAGATGCAGAGCCTGGCACACTTTTATTTCAGTGTGCCACGCTCTGATGAAGATTGAAGACATCGAGATGAGTATCTTCCCCCTTGCATTGCCCCCATCCCAGCGAGAAAGGGGGCAATTAACCCCCTTCCTTGCTGGGATGAGTACATTGTGACATCAATGTGTCCTCCATGGGGTTAATTAAAGATTGCATGCATCTTCACTTAACCCCTTGTGTGCCATACTGTAAGATGCTTCCCACTGTAAGGTGAGTGTTCTGCTCCTGCCTCTGTTTTGTGTGTTTTTCCCTTTTGCTTTTGTTATCGGTATCCTGTGGATTACACTAAATTTGTTGGACTTCATCGATGACCAGCAATGTTTTTATTTAAATAAAATGGTCAACGAGGAGTGTGGGGGTGTTCTTTTTTTTAAATAAAATACTTTTCTCTATTGTGGCTAACACTAACCCCCACATTATGACTCCAGTACCCAATGCTGTCAGGGGTACTGGGAATAGCTGGGTACCATTAGTCCCGGAGCGGCAAATTTGGAGTTCCAGAATTGGGCGGCAGCAGCCTAGTATTATTAGGCTGGAGAAGGCCCTTCCTACTCTGATACTACTAGGCTGCTGCTGTTTGTTTGCTGCTTGTCTGGTTATAGAAATAGGGGAAATCTGTGCAGTTTTTTCCCCCCAAAATTATTATTTATTTATGGGGGGGATGTATAGGGTTTCCCATATTTCCATAACTAGCCAGGCTTAACAAGGCCCTCCCTAGCCTAATAATACTAGGCTGCTACCAGCCAGTCCAGTAGCACCAAATTTGATGCTCCGGGATAACTGGTACCCAGTGGCGGTCTTTGGCACCAAGCACCCCAAGCGATCGCTTGGGGCCCCCAACATCCAGGGGGGCCCCCACACCCCGCTCTTGTGCTCAAGACCGCTGGATCGGGCCACTGCTCCGCTAGCTGCTGCCATCTGAACTGTATGAGCACTCGTAATGAGCGCTCACAGTTACATGCAGCACTGACAGGGCGGGAGCCATTGTCTCCCTTCCTGTCAGTGACTCAGTGGCGGCAGGAAGTGTTTTCCCTGCGGTCGCAAGTGGCTGCTCTGTCCTTGTGGTGCCGGTGCTCCAGTGACATCACTTGAGAATCGGCGCCAGGACAAGGGGAACGCGGCCTCTTGTGACCGCAGGGAAAACCCTTGCGGCCACAAGGGTGAAGAGAAGAGGGGTCAGCACACAGGGGGTCTATATACTACTTGGCGCAGCAGAATGGGGTTTATATACAACTTGGAGAGCACACAGGAGGTCTATATCCAAGTTGGGGAGCAAACAGGGGGGCTATATACTACTGGGGGAGCACACAGGGGTCTATATACTACTGGTGGGGCACACAGGGGGTCTATATACTACTGGGGGAAAATACAGGGGGTCTATATACTACTTGTGAGGCACACAGGTGGTCTATATATAACTGGGGGAGCACACAGGGGTCTGTATACTACTAGGGCAGCACACAAGGGGTCTATATAATACTGGTGGGGCACACAGGGGGTCTATATACTACTGGGGGAACCACACAGGGGGTTTATATACTACTGGAGGAGCACACAGGGGTCTATATCCAAGTGGGGGAGCACACAGGAGGTCTATATCCAAGTGGGGGAGCACACAGGGGGGCTAAATACCCCTGAGGGAGCACACAGGGGGCCTATATACTAGTGGGGGAGCACACAGGGGGTCTATATACAACTGGGGCAGCACACAGGAGGTCTATATACTTCTGGGGGAGCACACGGGGGCTATATATAACTGGGGGAACACACAGGAGTTTATATAATACTGGGGGAAGCAAACAAGGGGTATATACTACTGGGGGGTAGGACACAAGGGGTATATACGATTGGGGGCAGCACACAAGGAGTATATATTACTGGTGTTAGCGCATAAGGGTATATACTACTGGGGGCAACACACAGCGGTCTATTGTTTTGGAACGAGTGCCGAGGGGGGGCCCCAGACATAACTTCGCTTGGGGCCCCAGAAATGCAAAGACCGCCCCTGCTGGTACCCAGTTCTTCCCAGTACCCCTGGTGCAGTGGGAACTGGGGTAATAAGTGGTTAGTATTTGTCATTTTATACCACTTTATAACACTAGGCCCCAACTTGGTAATGGATGCCATCTATTAGACAGCTTCCACTACTAACAGTATACTTACAGTATGGAACACAAGGGATTAAGTGAGGATGCACGCCACCCTCAATTAACCCCATGGGAGACACATCGATGTCACAATGTACCCATCCCAACAAGGAAGGTGGTTAACCCCCCTTTCCTTGCTGGGATGGGTGCAGTGCAGAGGGAAAAAGCATGTCCCTATTGATACTCACCCGATGTCTTTTATCATCATCAGAGTCTGGCACACTGAGATAAAAGTCAGGCTCTGCCTCTGAGCTAACGATGCTCCAGCGTCAGCTTAGCTAATCAGCGGCTGAAGCAGTGTCCCTGCTCAGCCACTGATGAGAAGATGATGGGGAATAGACCAGAGGGTAAGGCACTATGCATGCATAGTAAGGCACTATGCATGGTAGAAAAATACTGCAGTTTTCTAAAAAAAAAATGCCATACCCTCAGCCTGCTTTGTTTCTAAAAAACTGGCACAAAGCCACAAAAACACCACAAAAGAAAAGGGCTGCTCTGTCCGTCTTTTACTGACGGTATTCAACAAATAGCAGCAGCACAAAACTGACATGTCAGGTTTTTTTTGTGCGGCTGCAGGGAAATGAAAAAATACAATATGTGAACTAAGCCTGAATCTGCTGCGATCCGGTACATGTGAAGGCACCCTTAATATGTTTTTTCGACCCTCCACTGGATTTGGTTAAAAATACTAACTGAAATTCTGACCAAAATACTATACAGTATGTGAACATATCCTAATTTCAGTTTTTTACTTTGGTAGTTAAGACTTTATACATCTTATAAAGGGGAAAAAAGAAAGAACCTGAGGCGTACACATAACTGACTACTACTTTCTTCCTCAGTTTATCCGTGAGCAGTAATTCTGACATTTTATAGTAGGATGATTTGTGCTGTTTCCAAAAGGCATTTATCTTTTTGTTTTTTCATCTACATCACAGATAATGTATAACCATGCTGTCTTTCCTCTGGCACTCCTCATATACACAAGTTAATTTTTCTCTATTCTCTGTTTTTGTAACATCATTTTTCTCCTGCACCAACTGCTTTTCCATTCAGTAATCTTGAGTGGCAGTACACTGAAATACCTTGTCTAATTTCTGATATTTTTGGTCATTTTTAGCAACACTCTTACACTTTCTCTCGTCTATCTCTTTTCATTAGCATCAAAGACAACTAACCTGTCAGCAAGAGAATGACCTCTCCTCTGAGTAATATTCATTAAGATGTAACACAGCTAATCAAGACACTAGTGGAGCTGTATGATGAATAGATGCCGTGATCATTAATGTCCTGTAGCTAACCTGCCGCTTTAAATGATATCTTGTAGATACTGTAGTCCAGGATCCCTAATTGTATGATAAATCATTTTCTACAGCAGGATCCGTCTGTCACATTGAATCACATTCACACTTTTTGTGATAGGAAGAAGGGAATCTATGTCCAACACTCTGTCAAGTGTGACATTTATTTGGTAACTACATGTTCCTCAGCAGTTTCTAAGAAGAGGGCTAATGGAATGAGCTGCTTCTTATCTGCCTTGATCTTCATGGTTCAGTTTAAATTATTTTAATACACTTGACATATGCAATTATTTTATGTTTGTCCAAGAAATATGATTTTTTTTTTACCGTTGATTAGTTATAAACATCATAGTTGACTTATTATGGATACTGATCATTTATAATATAAAAAAATATACAATCAGAGCCTACACATAAGTTTTTGGGTGTACTTTTGATGAGTTTAAAATAACAAAACTTTTTGTTGCCTTGCAGCAATAGGATCCTAAGTTCAAATCCATTTCAATAATTAAAAAAAAAAGGTCTACTTGATTTTTTTTTTTTAAAGCAAAGTATTTAAAGTTTGTATATTGTAATTAGTGATGAGCGAGCATCCTCGTCCGAGCTTGATACTCGTTCAAGCATTAGGGTACTCGGTGGTACTCGGTGGTTACTCGGACAAGCATCTCATGATACTCAAGAAAATCTTCCATTTCCTGTAAGTTTGGGCGCTATTTCTCAGCCAATAAACATGCAGGAGACTCTGGTACATCCTGCGATCACGTGGGACCCAAACATGTCGATAGCAGCGATTGGTTGGCCAAATCAGATGACCCTGCCATATAAAAAGCGCTGCCAGCAAGGCTCGGCTCACATGTATGCTGGAAGAGATCAGGGACAGAGCTGCTGCTGGTCAGGGAGAGCGTTAGGGAGGGAATTAGCATTCCAGTAGGCAGGGAATATTAGCGAAACAACCAAACAGCCCTTGTAAGGGCTTCAAATAGTTTTTAAATTGTATTACTACAGACTGCTGGCTGGGACTTGCAGTGCAGCTACCACGATTTCAGCAGCACACTGTGGTGATCGGCTGCAGGCAGAAAGGGGCATAAGGTGTTGCATACACACCCCTAAGACGTGCTCAGTAGTCAGTAATCTTTCATGATTTTGTGGCTGGTGGTGCTGCTGTAGTACATTGTATTGATGTGATTTGTAGTACACCTGCATAAAACTTCACTGCTCATTGTAAGGGGGTGTCACAGAGTGTGTATAGGTGCAGCCACCACCAGATTGTATCCCACAGCCACCAAAAAACTAGTGGGACCACTAGTATATTTCCAGATTTCTGTTTTTCTTACTCAAGCCATATTTAAAGGGGTTGTCCGGCGAAAAAAATTATTCACAGAATAACACACATTACAAAGTTATACAACTTTGTAATGTATGTTATGTCTGTGAATGGCCCCCTTCCCCGTGTCCCACCACCCCCACCCGTGTACCCGGAAGTGTGGTGCGCTATACATTACCTGTCACGTGCCGACCACGGTCTCCGATCTTCAGTAGTGACGTCTTCTTCGGGAGGCCAGCGGATCTTCCCGAGTGCTGGCCGCCCTCTGCAGCGTCATCCGAAGCTCAGCCGCGATTGGCTGAGCATAACTGTGCTCAGCCAATCGCGGCTGAGCAGCTGATGACGTGGCCGCGTCATCAGCCGCTCAGCCGCGATTGGCTGAGCATAACTGTGCTCAGCCAATCGCGGCTGAGCGGCTGATGACGCGGCCACGTCATCAGCTGCTCAGCCGCGATTGGCTGAGCACAGTTATGCTCAGCCAATCGCGGCTGAGCTTCGGATGACGCTGCAGAGGGCGGCCGGCACTCGGGAAGATCCGCCGAACTTACGAAGAAGACGTCACTGCTGACGATCGGAGACCGTGGACGACACGACATGCGGTGAGTATAATGCACCACACTTCCGGGTCTAGCGTGGGTGGGGGGAAACACGGGGAAGGGGGCCATTCACAGACATAACATACATTACAAAGTTGTATAACTTTTTAATGTGTGTTATTCTGTGAATAATTTTTTTCGCCGGACAACCCCTTTAAGTTCCCTACTGCTTGCACAGTGTAAAGGGGGTGTCACAGAGTGTATAGGTGCAGCCACCACCAGATTGTATCCCACAGCCCCCCAAAAACTAGCGGGACCACTAGTATATTTCCAGATTTCTGTCTTACTTCAGCCATATTTAAGTTCACTACTGCTTGCACAGTGTAAAGGGGGTGTCACAGAGTGTATTGGTGTAGCCACCACTAGATTGTATCCCACAGCCCCCCAAAAACTAGTGGGACCACTAGTATATTTCCACATTTCTGTCTTTCTTACTCAAGCCATATTTAAGTTCATTACTGATTGCAGAGTGTAAAGGAGGTGTCACAGAGTGTATTGGTACAGCCACCACCTGAATGTATCTCCCAGCCCCCCGAAAACTATTGGGACCATTAGTATGTTTCCAGATTTCTGTCTTTCTTACTGTAGCCATGTTTAAAGAGTCACTGTGGGTTTTTTTGTTTTGTTATTTTGCAGAAATCTATAGTCCAGGCGATTTTAAGAAACTTTGTAATTGGGTTTATTAGGCAAATATGCCATTATCTGCATTTAAAAAGACTTTTCCCAGGTCCCCCCCTCCTCTTTTCCAGTCACTGCAAAATATCAGGAAATTGTGACTTGTTGAATCAGACACAACCCTGTCTGTTCTATAGAGAGGGGAGGGGGGAGGAGGGAGGTGAACAAAGGATTACAGGCACAGAGCTGTGTGCCACATTTAGAGGTCAGAGAGGTCAGTGCTGACTGTGAGAGGAGATTGCCGGGTCATGTAGTTGTAAATTAACTCTTTGTTGTCCTGTTTTGGTGTCTCATTTCCCTCTCCCCATAGGAGAACAATAAAGACGGGGGGGGGGGGGGAGAGCTTGAAAATGCTTTTTCATGATAAAAAAAAAATAAAATCATTTTTTGGCTAATAAACCCAATTACAAAGTTTCTTAAACTGTATTATTGATTTCTGCAAAAAATTTTTTTTATGACAATGACACTTTAAGTTCACTACTGCTTGCACAGTGTAAAGGGGGTGTCACAGAGTGTATTGGTGCAGCCACCACTAGATTGTATCCCACAGCCCCTCAAAAACTAGTGGGACCACTTGTATATTTCCAGATTTCTGTCTTTCTTACTCAAGCCATATTTAAGTTTACTAGTGATGAGCGAATACTGTTCGATCGAATAGATATTCGATCGAATAGTGAGATATTCGATATTCGTACGAATATCCCTCGAATATTCGATAAATATTCGATAAGCGTTCAAATCCCCCAGCTTCCGGTTTCACTCTCCAAATGGTCAAATAGATGTTTTTCACTTATCGAACACTTGTTCCCATAGACTTTAATGGGATCGAATATTCGAATATTCGCGGGATATTCGTACATCTCACTATTTGCTCATCACTAAAGTTTACTACTGCCTGCAGAGTGTAAAGGGGGTGTCACAGAGATTGTATCTCACAGCCCCCCAAAAACTAGTGGGACCACTAGTATATTTCAAGATTTCTGTCTTTCTTACTCTTTTTGGGTGGTTCATATACCACCTCTGTTTTAATGGTTTACTGTGTTCTCACTGCCATGCTGTGTCAGGCTGAGTTTTTGGGTGGTTCATTTGCCTACCTCTATTTTAACCAGTAGTTTACTTCTTTAACGGCTAGATGTGCTCGTAATTTGAGGGACATCCTGACGGAAAGTCATTTTTCACATCCCACTATACCATTGGGCAGAGGAATACGCCAACAGGGATCTTTTCCCTGTGGGAACTGCAACATCTGCAGATTCATGACTCCATTACAATTATTTACGAACCCTGGGGATAACAAACATTATCGTCTGAAACATTTTATTAATTGCCGGAGCAAGAATGTTATTTACGCTTTGATCTGCCCTTGCCACCTGGTTTACGTGGGACAAACTACTCAGGAACTTCGTAAAAGGATACAGCAACATTTCTCCAACATTAGGAGAGCCAATAGGACAGTTGTAGTTTTACAACATTGGACCTGACCTCCGTTGCGGCCCACGCCAAAGACCATCATAATTGTAAGTATGATCACTTTCAAGTGATTGGGTTAGAAAAGATCAGCACGGGGATCAGGGGGGGGGATGTCGTTATTGTGATATTACGGGCAGAGTCCAGATGGATCTTCAATTTACAGAGCTTAGAACCCAGAGGGCTAAATTAGGAACTTCTTTATACTAGCTTTTATAAGTAGATTCCTCTGGGGTTCATATATATTTTGGTTTACTTTCCTTTATTAGTATTACATATATCTGATTTTTTGGTACTTTACCGGCTTGTCACTTCATTTCAGCTCACATCTACTCTTTCCTCTTTCTCCTCTTTTTACATTTTTATTTTTTTTTTATTTTTCTCTGCTTTCACGGTTTCTTTGTACACAATACACTGCTCACGTAGCATATAGTTTACACACATACACACATTCACATAGCTGTTTGTCTGTTTGTTTGGGTTTTTTTTGTGTGCTTTATATGTACTCACATTTGTTTGCACGCGTCTCTCTTTTAGATACACTGTACCAACAGTCTCATGATTATTCGTGCTTGGCATATATACCCTACTACTCCTTTGCCCTCTCCCCTTCTTGGATCTATGAAGACTGATATCAACGATTTGATGACCCTTGCCTGTTGAGAATCTATTCCTGAGGAAGATACATACACACAAAAATCTGGCTAATTTGAATTATGATTTATTTCTATGAAGAAGAAAGACAAGGAAGAATTGGCTTGAAGCTGTTTACTCGTCTATTAGACATATCTAAAAACCTCTTATATTTACTATTTCCTCCATATTATTGTCTCTAAAGATAAGGATATGGACAGCCGGTGACTTGGAATTCCTATCTGTTTTACCTACACATGTCTCTACTCCGTTCGTAGCCCCATCACGCACCCTTGGTGCAAGTGTGTATCTGTAAATAGTTGTGCATACATGTAAATATATATATGATTTTTGTTATATATTTTTCCATTGTAAATTTATTTGGGAAGCTGCCCATGACCACCCCAACTCCAGGTGCCGATGGGTGACTTTTCTATGCTCCTACATACAATGTTCGCCCAGTATATTATAGGGTGGCTATATAGGGTGATATATGATACCTTATGTTTGGCTATTATTTACGCATTGACTGAGGCGCATATGCCGACTTCATGGACGCATTAGTCCTTTTGTTGCATATATTTGCTACAATAGATAGGACTGTGCTCTATTACTGAAAAGCATGATTATACATAATTTCTTAGACTTGCAAGAATACAACATTAGAGTGAATGCCATATGGGTCCTCTTTGGGCTATTTGAGACTATATATGCATTATAACCTTCATGCCTTTATATATTTATTGCTATTGTGTCTTTGGGATATGGGGCATGTGTCATAACATAAATAGTAAACTCTGTGGGGGACATTTATTAAGTCCGGCGTTTTTTACGCCGGACTTATAAATGTCCCCGCATCTCCGGCGCTACGGAGATTTATGTAGAGGCGGACTGCCTCTACATAAATCCCGTGCGCGTCGGTGCGCACAGCCGAAAACCTACGCCACCTGAAAGGTGGAGTAGGTTTTCGGCATATCTTTGTGCGGAAAAAATGATAAATCGCGCGAACTCTGAGTCCGCGCCCCCCGTAACGCCCCCTCCACACCCCCTCCCCGCCCCCCAGCGTACTCGGCGGAAGGTGCCGATATGTGAATATTTTATTCGCAAATCGGCCATTTGCGAATAAAAAAATACGCAAATCGGCACTTTCCGCCGAAAATCATCCGTACGCCGGATGATACATGTCGCCCTGTGTGTTTATATTCATACGTCGTTAGTGCTGACAACTTATGGCATGATTGTGTCTGCAGCCTGTTAGGTGGTATCAACGCCAGCGCATGCGCATACTTAGTGAACAGTGGGATCATATATATCTTGATGCTGGTGTACACATATAGTTCGGCGGATCTGTAGAACTGCACATGTTGAACACAGGGATTGTATGTGTTCGTCAGATATTGACACTATATAAGTCTGACAAATATGGTGATATTGTAATGATGTGATGCGATTCATGGTATGATGACTGGGACGCATGCGCAGACCTGTGGCACTACCGATGCCAGCGTGTATTACTATACGAGTGCATATATTTCTCTTATAATTACAATAATGTGTGTTTGATTGTAACCACATCTAGTATAATCATATATAACTTGCTTTTGATGGATTTTGCTAACACAATGGGCTGTAGCGATCATGTGATTTAGAGTTAAGCAGCTGCGGTCATGTGACCAAAAAGAACTGGACATGCGCACTAACGCATGGGTCACGCCATCGGCGCCATTTTGGAGTTGGTGTGGAGCAATGGGCAGCTCCCGTCACGCAGGTATTATTAATTAATTGTATTACACACTTATTTGCTTAATAATCTTGTGTATAAATAACGGTCCCTAACCTATGTACAGTACCCCTGAGGAAGTCCGGTAGGGCGGACGGAACCCGTGGGGCTCTCTCCCTTGACACCCCATCACCACCCTGTTGCTTGTATATTTTTGGTACATCTTATTACTTGATTTGATTTTCACTTTATTATTTTTAAAACAGTTTTTTTCATGTGTTAGGTGATATTGTTTATAGCACTTATTTATTAGTATTGTGGATTGTTGGTGTGAATTAGGTTTATAATTGGTCATCCATACATTTGCACGTGCACTTTATTTGTACAGGGTGTGTGATACACCTAAGATTGGGGTGTCATTGTGGGTGGTACCATACCGGGTACCCCCTTGTGTACTATATATTTTAATTGTTTTTAAGTTTGTGGGATCATTGATTTCTAATATTGTACCTGTTATAATAAAGTACTCTTATTTATTACATTTTTTGGTGTGCTATGGTTTATAAATTTGGCATAGGTGTTTCTTTGGTATAGGTATATTGGTGTATATGCTTACCATTTAGCACCCAACCTTTATATTGAGTTGTGCATGTCCAATATCTTTTGTTTGCTCTATTGTAACCAGGCTGTTGAAAAGAATTAGGCATAATGGTGCCCTTAGGCAGCCTCAGAGGCATCCATACATACTGCCCCTGCTGTTTCCTGTCCATTTCCGTTGTGTTTCCATCATTTTCTGAGGTTGACAGGTTTTCACACGACCTTCCTTCTACCGAACTTGGGTCCTCTGCAAAAATGTCCTAGTTTCCCATTGACTTCAATGGGTTTCGTTACTCGAAACGAGCACTCGAGTATCGGGAGATATTCATCTCGAGTAACGAGCACCCGAGCATTGTAGTACTCGCTCATCACTAATTATGATCCTTATAAGGCTTTCATTTTTTTTGGTCTATGGCCTATTTGAGGTGTAATGATCTATCGGTATCTTGCTTGCATATTGTCAGGACCAGTCGCACCAAACACACAGAGACAGTGAGCCCTAAGCTCAGCCAAACCCACTGTTCCACTGCCCTAAAATGGCAGCCGGCAACTGGGCGCCGTTTCCTGGCCTGCATACGTGAAACAAAACACAAGACAAACAAACACAATAAGAATAGTCAACAATCTGGGTCACAACGGTCGGGCAGCAAAAGTACAAAATCAGGATCCAAAGGCGTAGTCAAACAACAGGCAATAAGGTCATGGGCAGGCGGCAAGCAAGGTCCGTTTGAGGAAAGTAGGGAGGGACAGTTGGTGGGTTCAGCGTCAGGGCTCACTGTCTTGTCTTGTCCCTGCCGTCCGGTGCCTGACAAAGCTTTTGGCCATGACTTTCCACCTATTCTGTGTTTTGTTTGCCTTTATCTGTGCCCAGTCTGAACTCTGTCTTAGGGCCCTATTCCATGGGACGATTATCGTTTGCATAATCATTAACGATAAACGATCCAAACGACCGCTATTGCGAAAGACCTGAAATCGTTCACCCATTTACATGGAACGATAATCGTTACTTATGATCGTTCTTGCGGTCGTATTGTCGTCGCTATTGCGTTCGTCGCTACTGCGAACAACTGAACGACATCTTATTCAATGCGAATGATTTGTGAACGAGGAACAATAAAAATAGGTCCAGGTCTTATTAGACGATCAACGATTTCTCGTTCGGTCATTAATCTTTAACTGCTATTCAATTCGATTCGAACAACTTAACAATAATCTGAACGATAATCGTCCCCTGGAATAGGGCCCTTATGCCTTCTGTTCTGCTAATTGTTTTCCCTGCCCCACCCGTGTCTGTTCTACTAGTTTCTTCTGGGCAGTTAATGGTTAACCTGGTTTTGCCTCTGTGATTGACAGCTGGTTCCTTCAATCACCTTCAAGACTGGGTTCCTGGTCTCCTATTTAAGATAGGCCTTGTGCCTTGCCGGTATTTGATTTAGTCTCTGCCTGCTTGTGTCTTCTGTTCTTTGCTTCTCCTGATCTTTGCTTTTGTATTTTTGACCTCCCTTGTTTGCCGCCTGCCCCTGACCATATTGCCTGGACTTTGACTTTGCCTATTGGATCCTAATCTTGTACTTTTACTGCCTGATTGTTGTGACCCGGACTATTGACTATTCTTTATTGTGTTTGTTTGTCTTTCTTGTTCTGTGTGCACGTATACTAGTGCAGGGACCGCCTTCGTTGTTGTCCGCAGCTACCTAGGGCTGTTTGAGGCAAGTAGGTAGGGCTCACTGTCTTGTCTTGCCCCTGCCGTCCGGTGCCTGACACATTTGTTTTGATTTTTTTAACACTTTTTATTTACATTTTGCAAAATTTGTAATTTTGCTTTCTGGTAGTTATTTGTACTTGCTATTTACTGTGCAAGATAAGGAATGTGATAATATTATTTCATCAGCAAGCAAAAGTTACACAAATTACCAATATACACTTATTATGGGAAATGTACATAAGTGCTTTTTTCCCTGCATCAAGTCTTCACTTCCTAATAAAATGGTGATGTCATGACCCACTGGAACTCCCAGAGCTGTGCGGTGACTGTTAGAGAGGATGATGGCAGGTCTGGACACTGGACCCTGGACCCTAGAGTGTGTGACCAGGGCAACTGTGTACCCAGCAGCTGCTGCTGCCTCTGGCACAGTTGTGGGGCCGTTATCCCTGTCACCAGGATAACACTATTGTCCGTCTCACAGCGGGGCAGAGTTCCCCTCTGACCCTGTGGATGTTTGGTTCCCACTCCCCACCCCACCCGGTGGGACCTGCTTGGGCGTCCCCAAGGCGGCAGCAAATTCAAAAAAGCCTGTGCCCAGTGCCGTATTTACACAGCCGCCGCTGCTGTCTCTCTGCCCTGCCGGGGCTCCACTCCTCTAATCCCCCTGCTGATACTCCGCTCCATCCCCTGCAGCATCAGCACCTACAAGTCCTACAAGGGTAAAATCTTTATTATCTTCTTTTTTTATATAATATAATATTTATTTTATAACATAAAAATTCATAAAATATTTATGCATATAACAGTACAGCTATATCACAACAAAAGGCATGGATCCAGTTTACATTCCATTTCCAATTTACAGCACATTATCCTACATTCTATCCCCTGTACTATCCTAGTAATTTCCTCATAGTCCTCCTGGGACAATTTATCTAGATCCATACCTTAGGTCATACTGTTGATATGCACAATTTCCCAAAAAGACAGAATACCTATGTCTCCTTTGCATATACACAGATAGGAGCCAGGGCCGGCGTCAGCACCCGGCATACTTGGGCAAGTGCTGGGGCCCTCAGCTCCTCTGGGGGCCCCCTCGGCACTCGCCCGTCATGTCACAATGCAGGCCCAGCGTTTTTCTGGCACCCGGCCCGTGCCACTGTACCAGGCTGCCGTCAGCACAACCCCCGCCTCCGAGAATCGTCCGCCCGGCCCGCGGCCGCATGAACTGCTCACCTCTCGCGATCAAGCCCGGCGTCCCTAGCAAGGGCTAGCCATAGCCCGAGCTCGCCGTAACATTCGGCTACGCTCCGGCGTGACGTCACTGGCTTCATCCGGCCGCAGCGGCGCGTAGTTGTTCCGCCTCCCGCCTCCAGCTTGCAAGCAGGACAGAGCTTCGGCAGAGACTGTGGTAAGTATTCTTGAGGGAAGGGGAGAGGAGTAGGGGATTTTAAGAAAGAGTAGGGGGCCCGGGGGGGGGGGGAGGAGGTATGGAATTTTCGTTTTTTGTTAAGGGGGTCGAGAAAGAGCAGGGGACATTACTATGGGGAGCAGGGGACATTACTATGGGGGCAGGGGACATTACTATGGGGGCAGGGGACATTACTATGGGGGGCAGGGGACATTACTATGGGGAGCAGGGGATATTTCTATGGGGGCAGAGCAGGGGGCATCTACTATGGGGACATAGGGCATTTTTACAATATGGAGGGCACAACATGGGGGCATTATTACTATATGGGGGCACGGGACCTACAAACCTCCTTACTTTACTGCACATGACACCAAGGAGCAGAATTACTACTGTATGAAAGACTATGGCTTGGAAAAAGGGAAGGAAGTTGCTGGAAATGTGCGGAGTCTAAGATGTTTGTCTGACAGGTCCTGAAGAGAAGAATTGTAGCTTGAAGAAATCATCATGGTGGTCTGGGCAAGATGGAGAGGAAACGGAGAGCGATCGCCTCAGATCAAAGAAGACGTCACATGTGAGTTACTGGATTACGTTCTTTTTCGGTATTTTGTCAAACTTTACTTGGTAGGTGTGCCCCGAGGTGTGCTATACAAAGGGGCCCGCTGAGGCTCTCTCGACCAAGGGCCCACAAAAACCTGGAGCCGGCCCTGATAGGAGCCATAAGTGAAAATATACATGACTTATATAAACCCCCATCCCCTAGTGATCCCCCTCCAAACCCAAAATTGCTTATTACTGATCTTGTGAAACTCCTCCACAAAATAGTGTTCAACCCTGCTTTTCACAACTTTCCTGACTCCAAGAGCTCAAAAAGATCCCCTACCCTGTGCTTAATAGTCATGTGTTTAAAGTAACCACAACCACGCCACCCCGCTATGTGATTCAGATGGCAGGATATAAAATATACTCTCAAGTTGGGCATTCCACATCTACCATCATCTTTACGTAAGAGAAACAGATTGCTGAACTCAGGGAGAACAGCCAAATGACAACACAGACGGCTGCTAATGAAAGCGCTCAATGCAGTGAAGTCCTAGGTGTTTTTGTGTTTTGAGACTCTTCAATGAGGCTCCACGGACTCCTCTTTTGCATAATCATCTTTACGTGATACAAACGTGCTATACTTTAACCTTACCCTTTTTTTTTACCCCAAATCAAATTACAGGATCTCTATTTTCTTAACCCAAGCATTATCCATATCGGCGATGCATTAAAGTAAAACAATAACTGTGGTAGGATTACCATCTTAAAGCGACTCTGTACCAACAATCTGTCCGCCCCCCCCCCCCCCAAACCACTTGTACCTTTGGATGGCTGCTTTTAATCCAAGATCTGTCCTGGGGTCCATTCGGCAGGGGATGCAGTTATTGTCGTAAAACAACTTTTAATCCTACAGCGCTGTGTCTAACGGCCGGGGCTTACATTTGTATATACATTAGGCTGGCACTACCTCTCCGTCCTTCCTCCCCACCCTCCTCATCATTAGGAATGATCCAGGAACATTTACTGCTGTTTGAACTTTGCACAGGTGTATTAACGATCCAGCCCATGTTCATTATACACACAGGTGGGGAATAGGATGCAATCTGCCGGATTAAAAGTTGTTTTTATGACAATAACTGCATCCCCTGCCAAACGGACCCCAGGACAGATCTTGGATTAAAAGCAGCTATCTGAAGGTACAAGTGGTTTGGGGGGGGGGGGGGTCAGATTGTGGGCACAGAGTCGCTTTAATGATGGCCATTCTGTCCGCCATACATAAAGGCAACTTTTTCCAGACCTCCACTCTTCTCTCTAACGTCTTCAGATAGGGATTTAAATTGGTTTCACTATATTTCCCTCCATAAACTGTAACCTTAACACCCAGGTACTCAAGTGCATTCCGCCTACTCTGTGTCTTCAATCCTCCTATAGAACCCTCTACTTCCTCCTCATCTACAGGCAACAGACAGAATTTGCCCCAGTTAATTTGCAACCCAAACACATCCCCAAATTTCTCCAGGGCCCTCATGACTATTGGCAACCATTTACAGTATCTTTCAAAAGAATTAAAATATCATCGGCATATAGGAAAATCCTATCTAGACTGCCCTGGACCCCAAAACCCTCAAAATTAAGACACTGTCGTACCCACACTGCCAGAGGTTCAACGTATAAGGCATACAGCAAGGGGGACAAGGGACACCCCTGACGAGTGCCTCTGGAGAGTGAAAATAAATCAGATGGTACACTATATATCAATATTCTGGCTTAAGGCCATGCATACAAAAGCTTTACATACTGGATAAACCGCTCGCCCACCCCTATCCGGGAGAGAACCACCCATAGGTAGTCCCACTTCCCCCTTTAGAATGCTTTAGTAGCATCTAAAGACAGGATGGAGTTGGACCGCCGCTCTCCCGTCTGGATATTTGCGTGGACCCTAAAAATATTGTCAAACACTGTACGCCCAGGCATAAAACCTCCCTGCTCTTCACCTACAAGAGAAGTAACTACTTTGCCCAACCAACGTGCCAGATTTTTTGCAAATAATATAAACATCCATGTTCAACAATGAGATGGGTCTATATGATCCAACTTCTGTGGGGTCCTCACCCTTCTTTTTAATGAGCACTATATGTGCAACTCCCATTGAAGCAGGTAAAGACCCTCGCACAGGATTCATTAACAATCTCCAGCAGTGTGGGCAAAACAGCATCAGCAAAGTCCCTATATATCTGAAATGGCAGCCCATCCGAGCCCGGAGAGGTGTTCCCAGAAAAAGTGTCTAAAGCCTCCTTCAATTCCACTAACGTGATCGGTTGGTTCAAACCTGCTCTTTCCAGTTCTGATAGACCTAACAGGGGAATATCCTGAATAACTTCCTCAATTTTCTCTTTCCCCACCACTTTCTCAGAGGAGTAGAGATCAACAAAAAAGTCCACTATTAATTGTTCCATTCCATCCCCACTCCTAACTAGCCATCCATGCTGATCCTTAATACAAAGGATTTTCTGGGAATCTTGCTGGTTCTTAAGAATTGTACTCAAAAATTTATTTGGTTTACCACCCGTCAAAAATCTGTTACTTCCCTGAAAAAAATTTCGATGCTGAGCCTTAGCATTAACATAAGTTTCAAGGCAAAGTTGTGCTGCCTTCAAATTCTACCATGCCCTTGGGGTCCTTAAATTACTAACCTCCTTGGTGTTTCTAGCTACTTCTGATCTTAGACCCTCTTCCTCTTCCCTAAATACCCTTTTACGAATTTTGATTTGCTTAAAAATAATCCCTCTCAGAAAAGCCTTAAAGGTATCCCAAACCACTAGCAGACAGGTTGACCCTTTATTACACTGCCAGAACCACATGATCTCTCTCTGAATCACACCCTTGTTCTCAATAAGAGACAACTATTGTGGATTGATCTTCATCGAGGGGGGGAGTACTAGGGCGGCAGATTTAAGGGCGGACTCGTTGCATAATAGCAAGTTAATCTTGGATGCTGCATCATAGGATGTACTGTAACAAGAATATTCAACCCTATCGGGGTGCAGCACCCGCCATGCGTCCAACCACCTGACCTCCCTGCAGAGGTCACGGAGGGGCGACCTCCAACTCCCCCTCTCCCCACCACTTCTCCTCCTATTTATACCTGGATCCATCGGGCAATTAAAATCACCCATAACAAATACTTATATGTGCATATGGTTTGTTCTTAATAAAGTCCACAAGCCAAAGTAGGGTTAAAAGCCTGAATGGGGGGAGAAACGTATACAAACGCCAACACCACACTTATACTGTCTAATTTTTTATACTGAAATACAAAGTCCCCCTGTTCATCCATTTTGGACTCTGAAATCTTAAAGTCTATCCTTTTATGGACATATACGGACACCCCAGAGGAGTAGGAGAGTACAGAATAAAAACTCATTTCGCCCAACGCTTTCTCATTTTGTCAATGCTTGATCTATCCGCATGAGTCTCCAATAACCCAACAATGGCAGGGAGATGCCTGCTAATAATATCAACAATCGCACTTCTTTTACCTCGGTCCGCCATCCCCCATACATTCCACATTCCCCCTAGTCATTTTGCACAGTCTTAAGGGGGGATGTGGGTTGGAGGGAAAAGAGGAAAGGAAATAAAAAAGAAAGAGGAAAAAAAAAGGGGGAACCCTCCCGCTCCATCCTCATATATACATAATGTGCTCCTTCAGATCAAATAAGGGCAACTAGAGTGAGGCAACCTGCTAAGAGGCGGTTATACAGAGTAGAAAATAATTCATATACTTAAGACTGCGGCCCAAGCAAATCACAGAGGGTCTCGCACCCATTCACCGAGCGGTCTCTAGATATTTTACCATGCCCCTAGTGCATACTAGTATAATGCAATACAGCCACACCAACTGCCTCTCACATATATAGCACCTCCCGTTAGTTCCTGCACTAAAAGCCAACATGAGGTACTAAAGTCTGCAGTAGTGTATAAAAAAGAGCTTAGTTTCGAGCATGCCCATTATTGGATCTCACAGTCTTTTATCCATAAACAAAGAGGAAGTTCATCATGATGCAACAGGCTTAAGCAGTTATAGCACTTATCCCATGCTCTAGTCCTGTTGCGCTAGGGGATAACTCGCCGCGGGCCTCGTGCTCTGCAAGCTCAAGAAGTTCTTCGACTTTTCCCAGCCTCCAGGTGGCGCAGACTGCTGTTCAAGTTCCTCTGCATACAGTTAGCTCACCCTCTCCCTCCCCTCTCTCCTCTCCCTCACCAACAATCAAAGCGGGGCCCCCAGTCCTGCACAGGAGGGGAAGGAGCAGGGTCAGCTTAACCTCTTCACACAAAGGTTGCCATTCTTGCTACATACGCTGCGGCTCCAGAGGTGCTTACCCCTCTCTTGTATGCTGCTGCTATTCAATAGGGTGCCAGTCAGCCGAGTCCCTAGTGTCCCACGTGCCTCGAGCAGCGCCATGCTGACCTGAGGCGTCTCTTATACTCCTCCCTACTCATCCACCAATCCGGGGGGAGTGAGGGGGAGTCATGTGATGCTCAGCCTTGGCAAGCCATCACAAACATAGTGGTGGTCCCCATCATGATCAGGCAGACTTCCTCTTCACGGCGAACTCGCTCCAGACACACAGCACCACAGATGGGACCACGCACTCCATGCGCATGCCTCCATTCCTCACTCTTCCCAGCGCCTCTATCCGACACCGGACTGCAGGAGGTATCGGACATGCTCAATCCTCAATCCATGAAGGCGGCAGGAGGGGCCAAACACGTGCGGCTACTTCGTCATGCCGCTAGCCCCACCCAGGGGCTATTTTCTACTTGAAGAGTATACAGTGTCTCAAAAACTAGAGCCGCATAACACTCATTTAATTTTAGAATCTCCAAAATAACCCAAACACTATTGGAAGCTAAAAAAAAAAAAAAAAATAGGATGTGCAAGCATTGAGAGTTGTAGTCTAGTGAAGCCACTGACCACTTCTGGTCACTAAGGAAGTATGCAGTTATCGCCACTCAAAATAGCCACTTCTTTGCTCTGTTCTGATTTATATTTTTTCTTAAAAAAACTGAAATCTAGGGTCTTAATCTTATGTCTTAATTTTATACAGATAAGCTCAGAAATTGTGCATTAGTATTATGTATGCACTATAAATTACACTGCTCCAAAAAATAAAAATAAAGGGCACATTCGAAAAACACATTCTAGATCTGAATGAATGACAAATTCTCATTGAATACTTTGTTATGTACAAAGTTGAATGTGCTGACAACAAAATAACACAAAAGTCTAATTTATTAACCAATGGAGACCTGGATTTGGAGTCACACACAAAATTAAAGTAGAAAAACACACTACAGGCCAATCCGTCTTGGATGTTATGTCCTTAGAAACAATCAAAATGAGGCTCAGTATTGTGTGTGGTCTTTACGTGCCTGTAAGACCTCCCTACAACACCTGGACATTCTCTTGATGAGGTTGCGGATGGTCTCCTGAGGGATCTCCTCCCAGACCTGGACTAAAGCATCTGGCAACTCCTGGATAGTTTGTGGTTCAACGTGTTTTTGGTGGACGAGACATAATGTCCCAGATATGCTCAATCAGATTCGGGTCTAGGTAACGGGCAGGCTTTTTCATAGCTTCAATTCCTTAATTTTGCAGGAACTGCTGACACACTCCAGCCACATGAGGTCTAGCATTGTCCTGCATTAGGAGGAACCCAGGGCCAACCGCACCAGCATATGGCCTTACAAGGGGTCTGCGGATCTCATCTCGGTACCTAATGGTAACCATGCAGACACATGCACATTTGTGGCCTGCTGGAGGTCATTTTGCAGGGGTCTGGCAGTGCTCCTCCTTGCACAAAGGCAGAGGTAGCTGTCCGCTGCTGGGTTGTTGCTCTCCTACGGCCTCCTCCACGTCTCCTGGTGTACTGGCCTGTCTCCTGATAGTGCCTCCAGCCTCTGGAAACTACGCTGTCTTGACACAACGCCTCCTGCTCGCATTGATGTGCCATTCTGGATGAGCTGCACTGTCTGAGCCACTGGTCTCATGCTACCACAAGTGTGAAAGCACCACCAACATTCAAAAAAGTGAACAAAACATCAGCCAGAAAAATAGGTACTATGAAGTGGTCTGTGGTGTCGACCTGTAGAACCACTCCTTTATTCAGTGTGTCTTACTAATTTCCAATCATTTTCACCTATTCTCTATTCCATTTGCACAACAGATTGTGAAATTGATTGTTAATCAGTGTTGCTTCCTAAGTGGACAGTTTGATTTCACAGAAGTTTGATTTACTTGGAGTTATATTGTGTTGTTTAAGTGTTCCCTTTATTTTTTTGAGCAGTGTATATGCATTATACAATTTATAGTAAGCTAAATCTGACCTTCAAACAAAGCAGTTGGGTTGTGACACAGTGAGCCACAAAATGCCAGGGGTAAGGCATATCAGAGCCTGGAATAAGATATAGTAAGATTTTTTTGTAGGATTTTTAAACCTTTTACACATTTATTACAATAAAAGGCTAAATGTCACAACAGCCATTAATTTAGAATTTCTCAGTTAGTATTTGCTGTGTAAGAGAAACAAATGGAATAAAATGGAACAGCTAATAGAAAAATTATATTTTAAAGTTTCCATTTCAACTTACTTAAATTTTAGTGTTAATAAACTTATGAAATGTTGCTTTGAATACTTTGAGGGGTGCAGTTTTTACAATGGAGGGTAACTAACACACAGGCCTTACAAATCCACTTTAGAACTAAACCGGTCCCTCATAAAACCGTAACTTGAAGTTTTCCAGAAAATTTGAACATTAACTGCAAAATTTCGAAGCCCTCTAACATCCTAAAAAGTAAAAGAACGATCACTAAATGACGTCATCATAAAGTAGACATGTTGTAGATGTAGCAATAATAATTAGTTCTGGTGGCATGACTATCTTTTTTTAGAATAAGAGAATTTTGAATATAAAGAAATGTACATTTTTATAATTTCTGTGCAAATGTTTTTTTGTTTTTTTTTTTTTACAAAAAAACTGAGTGTATCAACAAAAGTTTGCTATGAACATAAAGAAGAATAGGTCATGAACAAATCTCAGAACAACCATGATAGTTAAAAACATCACAGAGTAATTAATACATAAAGAGAGACAGGTCAGATTTAAAAAATAGGCCCTGGGCATTATGGCCAAAACAGGCTGCGGAGGCAAGGGGTTAAAGTACCCTTTAAATGCGCTTCATGAGACTTAATATCATTAATGCTTTAAGTGTTGTTTTTTGTTGTATTTTCTTTTCTTTTATTTGTTTGTTTTTACCAGAGAGGACATCAGTTTATATGCTTTTCTTATTACAAAAGGCATAGTATCTGAATTTGCTAAATTCAAAGGCAACATTTCAAGGGATCAGTAAGTGCATAACTTTTCCATCCTTTACATCCTTTGCTTTTTCATCCTTATCACATCAAAGCCTAGGGAGCTCAACTGTCCACAATTAAATGCTTTATGGCATTCCCATAAGATAGGGTCAAAGACCTCTAAGTTGTCATTTTCTGCATAAAACTTTAGCATAGGACAGTCTAAATTCCCCCCTAGAATAAATTGCATCATCTATTAAAGTCTCATACAATCTCCAGGACCATTCCACTTTGAAACTCCATGCATAGCCTTACTGGTATATTGTCAGAAACAGTGAGTTACTTGATACTGATTTTCTTTAACCCCTTCAAGACTGAGCCTATTTGGGCCTTAATGACTAGAGATGAGCGAACTGGTTCCCCCGGTATGGGATCCAGTTCGGATTTTCCCAAAAATCCGAGTCCGATCGGATTCGGATTTTTGGAAATCAGCTCTGATTTTTTTTTCTTGCTTTCTAAAATGGCAGCCGCCATTCTAGAAAGCAGGAAGTGTTCCGGGCGGGAAAAGTGCTTTCCCATGATGCCCGGAACAAATGCAATCAGCAGAAATCTTGTACTTGCCCACCCCCTGTGTGACATCGGTATTGCTTTAAAAGGAGCGTTCACATGACCGCACCACGCAGTGTGTAGAGGGAGAGAGAGAGGAAGCAAGCTGCTGTTGTGTATTACAGACTACTGAGAAGATATTGTGGGAAAGGAAAGATTAGGAAAGCGGAGAGGAGAAACATCTAGCGTTGAGAGAGAAATAAAGAGAGGGCGAAAGATAGATAGATTAGGCATTGGACAGAAAAGGGTGCACAGAACCAAAACGTGCAGTACAGCTATACAAGTCCTATACTTCTGATAGTGTGTATATCACATCTGTCTTATCCTGAGAGACAAAAATACCTGGTTCAGGTGTATAGCACTGTATCTTTAAAAAAAGTGCTATATATCCAATTTCTATACTTGGATCCTTCTGATTGAAAGTGTGTATATCACATCCGTCTTATCCTGAGAGACTAAAATACCTGGTTCAGGTGTATAGCATTGTATCTTAAAAAAAGTGCTCTATATATACATATATACACCCAATTTCCATACTTGGACCCTTCTGATTGAAAGTGTGTATATCACTTCCGTCTTATCCTGAGAGACTAAAATACCTGTTTCAGGTGTATAGTATTGTATCTAAAAAAAAAAGTGCATGTTGACTACTGTTGCTCCTGCCTGGCCTCCATGTTGGCTACTGCTGATCCTGCCTGCCCTCCATGTTGGCTACTGCTGCTCCTGCCTGGCCTCCATGTTGGCTACTGCTGATCCTGCCTGGCCTACATGTTGGCTACTGCTGCTCCTGCCTGGCCTCCATGTTGGCTACTGCTGCTCCTGCCTGGCCTCCATGTTGACTACTGCCGCTCCTGTACTGGCCTCAGATGACTATTGCGGGACCTCCAGTGGCCTCCAATGACTACTGCTGCTCCTTCACTGCATTTGTGACCTTTTTCCTGCATAGACCCTGTAATGGTGAATTTCCTGCATAGACCCTGTAATGGTGAGTTCCCTGCATAGATCCTGTAATAGTGAGTATTGAAGTCTAAAAAAAAAAAAGTGACTTTGAGATATCGAAAAGATAACGATGTTACTGACATGTAGAGCCCTAAATTCAACCAAATACACTACCCCTCGTATCATATAGATGCTTTAAACTATGAAATCCGAAGAAATCCGAAATTCGGTCGGACCGAACTTTCCGAAAAAATCTGAAAGTCCGGTCGGACCGAACTTTTGAAAAGTTTGTCCATCTCTATTAATAACCAGGCTATTTTTCAAAATCTGACCTGTCTCACTTTATGCGCTTACTGCTTAGTGATGCTTTAACGTATGCTAGCGATTCTGAAACTTTTTTTTCGTAACATATGGTACTTTATGTTAGTGCCAAAATTTGGTACTATCTAGTGTGTTTTTTGTGAAAAACATCAAAATATCATGAAAAATTTGAAAAATTTGCACTTTCAAACTTGGAAATTCTCTGCTTCTAAAAACAGAAAGTCATATCACATAAATTAGTTACTAAATCATATTTTCAATATGTCTTCTTTATTCTGGCTTCATTTCTTAAAGCGACTCTGTACCCACAATCTTCTGAGCGCCAGGTGCGTTTGCAGAGCCCCTGTAGTGTCCGCAGAACAGAATCCCCCCAAAAGCCACCCCATTTTCGAAAGTACACCCCTCAAAGAATTCATCTTTGGGTAGGATGAGCATTTTGACCCCACAGGTATTAGAGTAAGTATTCAAAATTAGACAGTAAAAATGAAAAACACGAATTTTTCCAATAATATGTTCGTTTAGTTTGAAATTTCTCAATTTCACGAGGAACAAGAGAAAAAAATTACTGCAAAATTTGTAACGCAGGTTCTCCTGAATACAGCGGTACCCCATATGTGGGCATAATCCACTGTATGGGCACGCAGTAGGGCTCAGAAGAAAAGGAGCGCCAATTAGCTTTTTTAATGCAGATTTTGCTGAAGAAGTTTCTGAGCGCCAGGTGCGTTTGCAGCACCCCTGTAGTGTCCGCAGAAGAGAACCCCCCAAAAGTCACCCCATTTTGGAAAGTGCTCCCCTCAAAGAATTCATCTTGGGGTGTGGTGACCATTTTGACCCCACAGGTATTAGAGGAAAGTATTTAAAATTAGACAGTAAAAATGAATAACTCAAATTTTTCCAATAATATGTTCGTTTAGTTTGAAATTTCTCAATTTCACAAGGGACATGAGAGAATCTGCACCCCTAAATTTGTAACGCAGGTTCTCCTGAGTACAACGGTACCCCATATGTGGGCATAAACCACTGTATGGGCACACAGCCGGGCTCAGAAGGAAGGGAGCGCTAATTAGCATTTTCAGTTCAGATTTTGCTGAAGTAGTTTCTGAGCGCCAGGTGCGTTTGCAGAGCCCCTGTAGTGTCCGCAGAATAGAACCCCCCCTAAAGTCACCCCATTTTAGAAAGTACACCCCTCAAATAATTCATGTTGGAGTAAGGTGACCATTTTGACCCAACAGGTATTAGAGGAAAGTATTCAAAATAAGACAGTAAAATTGAAAAACTCGAATTTTTCCAATAATATGTTTGTTTAGTTTGAAATTTCTCAATTTCACTAGGAACAGGGGAAAAGCTGCATACCAAAATCTGTAACGCAGGTTCTCCTGAGTAGAACGGTACCCCACATGTGGGCATAAACCACTGTATGGGCACACAGCGGGGCTCAGAAGGGAAGGAGCGCCAATTAGCATTTTCAGTGCAGATTTTTCCGAAGAAGTTTCTGAGCGCCAGGTGCGTTTGCAGCGCCCCTGTAGTGTCAGCAGAATAGAACCCCCCCCAAAACTCACCCCATTTTGGAAAAGAACACCCCTCAAAGAACTCATCTTGGGGTGCAGTGAGCGGTTTGACCCCACAGGTATTAGAGGAAAGTATTCAAAATAAGACAGTAAAAATGAAAAACTCGAATTTTTCCAATAATATGTTCGTTTAGTTTAAAATTTCTCAATTTCACGAGGAATGGGAGAAAAAAACGTACCCCAAAATCTGTAACGAAGCTTCTTCTGAGTAAAACGGTACCCCTTACGTGGGCATAAACCACTGTATGGGCACACAGCAGGGCTAAGAAGGAAGGGAGCGCCAATTTGCTGGAGCAAAACCGCAGCTAGTAATAGTTATTAGAATAGCGCAGTTACTAAAATACAATTAAAAAAATGAGATTACAGGTAATGTGGGATGGTCACGGGCAACCTGGGGTGGTCACGGGCAACCTGGGGTGGTTACGGGCAACCTGGGGTGGTTACAGACCATCTGGGGTGGTTACGGGCAACGTGGGGTGGTAACGGGCCACATGGGGTGGTTACGGATAAACTGAAGTGTTTATAGGTAATCTGGGATGGGTACCTGTAATTTGGGGTGGTTACAGGCAATCTGGCATGGTTACGGGCAATCTGGAGAGGGTCACTGGCAATTTGGGGTGGTCGGAGGCAACGTTCGGTGGTCGGGGGCAACCTGCGGTGGTTGGGGGCAACGTGCGGTGGTCAGAGGCAATCTGGGGGGAATTACGTGTGATTAGGGGCAACCTGGGGGGGTTACAGACAATCTGTGGTGGTTACGGGCAACATGGGGTGATTACAGACAATCTGGGGTGGTTACGGATAAACTGAAGTGCTTATAGGTAATCAGGGGTGGGTACATGTAATTTTGGGTGGTAACGGCAATCTGGTGTGGTTACGGGCAATCTGGAGGGGGTCACTGGCAACGTGTGTGAGTTAGAGGCAACGTGCGGTGGTTAGAGGCAACGTGCGGTGGTTAGAGGCAACGTGCGGTGGTCAGAGGCAACGTGCGGTGGTCAGAGGCAACGTGCGGTGGTCAGAGGCAAGGTGCGGTGATCAGAGGCAACGTGCGGTGGTCACATGCAATTTGGGGGGTTACGGGCAATCGGGGCTGATTACAGACCATCTGGAGGGGGTCACTGGCAATTCGGGGTGGTTACGGTCAACATGTGGTGGTTACAGGCAACGTGCGGTGGTTACGGGCAATGTGCGGTGGTTATAGGCAACGTGCGGTGGTTATGGGCAACGTGCGGTGGTTATGGGCAATGTGCGGTGGTTATGGGAAACGTGCGGTTGTCATGGGCAACGTGCGGTGGTAATGGGCAACGCGCGGTGGTTATGGGCAATGTGCGGTGGTTATTAGCAACGTGCGGTGGTTATGGGTAATGTGTGGTGGTTATAGGCAACGTGCGGTGGTTATGGGCAACGTGCGGTGGTTATGGGCAATGTGCGGTGGTTATGGGCAACTTGCGGTGGTTATGGGCAACTTGCGGTGGTTATGGGCAACGTGTGGTGGTTATGGGCAACGTGCGGTGGTTATGGGCAGCGTGCGGTGGTTATGGGCAACGTGCGGTGGTTATGGGCAACGTGCATTGGTTATGCGGTGATTACGTGCGATCTGGCGTGATTACGGGCAACCTGGGGGGGATACGGGCAACCTGCAGTGGTTACGGGCAACCTGGGGGGGTTAGGGGTAATTTGGGAGTAAACTGCAATTATTACTATAATAGAAAGTGTGTGTTTTATTTTTTTGTATGTTTTTCACTTTTTGTACTTTATACATTCATTTTCACTATATTACTATGATTACTGTGATATTTTCTATCACAGTAATCATAGTTCAGTGACAGAGACCAAATTGGTCTCTGTCACTTTAAATTTTCCGAGATAACTGATTCTGGAGCGCATGCGCACTTCAGAATCAGCCTGGACGCCGAGGAGGACCGAGCTCCAGGATCAGGTAACGTATATGGGGAAAGGGGGGTGACTGGGGGACGGGGGTGACAGGGGGGGTGGGGGGCGACTTGGGGGGGGGGGCGACACTGTATCACTTTTTATCCCCTGTCACCAATGATTTATGGTGACAGGGGCTAAAAAGTGCTTTTTTGCACTGGGAACAGGCGATCAGCGGTATATAGTACCTCCGGTGGCGGAGAGCATGGGGCTTTGATCATTTATTCATTTCCATCCCTGCGAACAAACATCGTTTGTTCGCAGGGATGGGGGCGGCCATCTTGGATGTGATGGCCGCCCGGGGAGGGATAGTGATCGCCCACTAGGGTGGCTGGTCTGGGGGATACATTTTCATCTCCCCCACCATGGATTCACGGTGGGGGGAGATGTAAGGCGGCGCCGGTAATGCCCGATACCGGCGTATCGCCGCTATAACGGTAATAGCAGCGATCTGGCGGTATCGGAGGACGAGGGGAGGGGGCCGGGGGACACACTGTTAGTGGCGGTGGGGGGAGGCAATGTTCTGCAGCCTCCCCCCGCCGCCAGATCGGCGGGAGGACACATAATCTCCCCATAGACGCTGCGGTTGCATTGACCGTGGCGTTTATGGGGTTAACTGCCCGGGGGGAGCGCGGCTCCCCTCCGGGCAGAGGCAGCAGGAGGAGGCTGTGTCACACAGCCTCCTTTTGCTGCTCGATCTTAGATAGGGTCAGCGGGGGGAGGCAGGGAAGCCATGACGTCCAGGGACGTCATGATGCGTTCTGCCACTGCTTTTCATGACGTCCCTGGACGTCATATTGGGGGAAGGGGTTAAAGCGACTTTGTACCCACAATCTCACCCCCCCAAACCGCTTGTACCTTCAGATAGCTGCTTTTAATCCAACATCTGTCCTGGGGTCCGTTCGGCAGGTGATGCCGTTATTGTCCTAAAAACAATTTTTAATCCGGCAGAGCTGTGTCTAACGGCCGGGGCTTACATTTGTATATGCATTAGGCTGGCACAACCTCTCCTTCCCTCCTCCCCGCCCTCCTCAGCATTAGGAATGATCCAGGAACATTTACTGCTGTTTGAGCTTTGCACAGGTGTCTTAACGATCCAGCCCATGTTCATTATGCACACACAAGGGGAATAGGAAGCAATCTGCCTGGAGCATTCCTAATTATGAGGAGGGCGGGGAGGAGGGACAGAGAGGTGGTGCCAGCCTAATGCATATACTAATGTAAGTCCCGGTCGTTAGACACAGCGCTGCCGGATTAAAAGTAGTTTTTAAAACAATTACTGCATTACCTGCTGAATGGACCCCAGGACAGATCTTGGATTAAAAGCAGCTATCCGAAAGTACAAGTGGTTTGGGGGGGACAAATTGTGGGTACAGAGTCGCTTTAAACATATTTTACTTCTACGGGGCTTAGAAATGTATCAGCAAATTATCAAATTCACATGAAATTTCCAAAACTGATTTTTTTAGGGACCAGTTCTTTTTTTAAATGGATTTAGGAGGCTTGTATACTGGAAACCCCCATAAGTGGTCCCCAAATTGGAAACTACACACCTTAAAGAATTAATCTAGGGGTATAATGAGCATTTTGACCCTACAGGGGCTTGAAGAAAGTATTCACCATTAGGTCATAACAAAATGGAAAATAGATATTTTCCAATAATATATTCGTTTACATTAAATTATCTTATTTTCACAACAGAGCTGGTTTTGGGCTCATTTTATGCGTGAAGATGAGTTGTTTCTATTGATACCCAGTTTTACATATATTTGACTTTTTGATCTCTTTTATATGATGTATTTTCTAAAGCGGAATGATAAAATACAGCTATTCTGGTACTGTTTTTATATTTTATTTTTTTTACTGCGTGTGTCGTGCGATATAATTATTGATATAGTTTTATAGATTGGGTAGTTACGGATGTGGCGATACCAAATATGTATATGATTGTGTTTTTGATATAATGCATTGTTATTATGGGGGAAGGGCTGGGGGGGTGTTGCATTTTGGTGCACTTTTTTTTTACTTTTACACTAGTATACATTACTGTACACTAGTGTATTACTAATCAGTGATCTTTGATCACTGATACAATACATTGCACTACTACTGTAGTGCAGTGTATTGTATTATGCATCATGCTGACAGGCAATTGCCACAGCCATGCCTGTCAGCATGATAGCATATCCATGGTAATTCGGGGGGTCTTCATTAGGCCCCTGGGATTACCATGGAGACCATCGAGGGACCAGACGGTGCTGCAGGACCTCTGATAACGTGAGTATAAAACCGGAACCCATTACATGCCACTGTCATGATATGACAGCGGCATTTAATTGGTTAATCCACCCGGAACGCAGGATCCTCCGCACCGGATAGTTTCAGGGGGAGATCAGCTGTCACACTGACAGCTAATTTTCCGCTCTGCTGCCACCGGAAGGGAGCGGCAGAGCATTCCGATATGTACACCGTTAAAAGGTGTACTTATCGGAATAAAGCCCATTAGAGACCATCGTGATAATACGTATTGGCGGTCACTAAGGGGTTCATGTAATATTTGTATTGCCAGCACCATTACGCATGCGGTGATACTAAATATGTGTACTTTTTTTTTACATTTAATATTGTATTGGGGGCTATGGGGCTTATATATAAATTTTATTTTATTATAAACTAGAAAATGTACCCGGCGCTGCCCGGGTATAAAGTGTCAGTGTCTTAATTAGATTTGTTCTAAGGTGCCCAGGAGACCAATCTAAAGGTATTGTTTCATCAGTGGAATTAGTGTTTACCTGTAGTGCATAGTTGGAGGGGTTCTGTATACCTAGAGTGTATAGTTTTTAGGGGTCCCGCATATCTGTAGTGCATAGTTGGGGGGTGGGGGGCTGTATACCAATAGTGTATAGTTGGGAGAGTCCTGTATACCTGTAGTGTGTAGTTGTGGGGGGGCTGAATACCTGTAGTGTATAGTTGAGGGAGATCCTGTATACCAGTAGTGTATAGTTGGGGGGGGCTGTATACCTGTACTGTATAGTTTGGGAAGTCCTGTATACCTGCAGTGTATTGTTGGTGAAGGTCCTGTATACCTGTACTATATAGTTCGCGGGTCCTGTATACCTGTAGTAAATAGTTGGTGCTGTATACCTGTAATGTATAGTTGGTGGAGGTTTTGTATACCTGTAGTTTATAGCTTGAGGGTCCTGGATACCTGTAATGTATAGTAGGTGGAGGTCTTGTATACCTGTAGTATATAGTTCGGGGGTCCTGTATACCTGTGGTGTATAGTTTGAGGGTCCTGTATACCTGTAGTATGTAGTTGGTGAAGGTCCTGTATACCTGTAGTGTAAAGTTTGGGGGTCCTGTATACCTCTAGTATAGAGTTGGTAAAGGTGCTGTATACTTGTAGTATAGAGTTGGTGGAGGTCCTGTATACCTGTAGTGTAAAGTTTGGGGTCCTATATACCTGTAGTATATAGTTGGTGGAGTTCCTGTATACCTGTAGTGTATAGTTTTGGGGTCCTGTATACCTGTAGTGTATAGTTTGGGGTCATGTATACCTGTAGTATAGAGTTGGTGGGGGGTGCTGTATACCTGTATTATAGAGTTGGTGAAGGTCCTGTATACCTGTAGTGTATAGTTTGGGGTTTCTGTAAACCCGTAGTGTATAGTTTGGGGTCCTGTATACCTGTAGTATATAGTTGGTGGAGGTCCGGTATAGCTGTAGTTTAAAGTTTGGGGTTCTGTATACCTGTATTATAGAGTTGGTGAAGTTCCTGTATACCTGTAGTGTATAATTTTGGGTTTTTGTAAACCCGTAGTGTATAGTTTGGGGTCCTGTATACCTGTAGTATATAGTTGGTGGAGGTCCGGTATACCTGTAGTGTAAAGTTTGGGGGTCCTGTATACCTGTAGTATAGAGTTGGTGAAGGTGCTGTATACCTGTAGTATAGAGTTGGTGGAGGTCCTGTATACCTGTAATGTATAGTTTTGGGGTCCTGTATACCTGTAGTGTATAGTTTGGGGTCCTATATACCTGTAGTATATAGTTGGTGGAGGTCTTGTATACCTGTAGTGTATAGTTTTGGGGTCCTATATACCTGTAGTGTAAAGTTTGGGGTCCTGTATACCTGTAGTATATAGTTGGTGGAGGTCCCGTGCACCTGTAGTGTATAGTTTTGGGGTCCTGTATACCTGTAGTGTCCTGTATACCTGCAGGGTTGTACCTTGCAGAGGGGCAGTACCCATGGCAGTATTGTTCAGGTTTGGTATAGCGGTGTTATCCAGTCACAGTATGGCGGTATTGGTCAGGTCTGGTATAGTGGTGTTATCCAGTCAAAGTATTGTGGTATTGGCCAGGTCTGGTATAGCAGTGTTATCCAGTCACAGTATGGCGGTATTGGTCAGGCCTGGTGTGGTGGTGTTAAATAAGACGTCTGGAGCTATTACCTACCTATCCTGATGCTAATTGGTGAGTGAGGATGGGGCGTCTTCAGGTTTAGTGCTTAGGGCAGCAGCGGCTGGTAATACTGCCCTGTATACCTGTATAGATGGAGTAGGGGGCCCTGTATACATGTACTGTATAGATGGAGTACAGGGCCCTGTATACATGTACTGTATAGATGGAGTAGGTGGTCCTGTATACATGTACTGTATAGATGGAGTAGGGAGTCCTGTATACATGTACTGTATAGATGGAGTAGGGGCCCTGTATACATGTACTGTATAGATGGAGTAGGGGGTCTACCAGTTATTTCTGTGGATGTTGTGAGGCAGCTGCCCTAGCAACCATTCACATTCCAGCTCCCTGTGAAAGTAGTAATCCAATTGGTTGCTAAGGCTCCCAACTGCCGTTTACTGCTGGAGACATGTAGCTAATTATATCACCTGTGTGTGTGCAGTGTGGAGATTCTCCCATTCATCTCTATGGGGCGCCGTTCTTCCCCCTCCTCCTCCTCTCCTGTACATCTGGCGGGGACGAGACCTTCGCAATAACCTTCCCGGGCACCGAATGTATCTGTGTGCCAAATTTGGGGTCAAACGGTTCAGGCGTTTGGAAGTCTGTTTGGGACAGACAGACAGACTTTCATTTTTATGATATAGACTAGAAAATGTACCCGGCCCTGCCCGGGTATAAAGTGTCAGTGTGTTAATTAGATTTTAAGGTGCCCAGGAGGCCAAGCTAAAGGTATTGTTTCATCTGAGTTAATCAGTGGAATTAGTGTATACCTGTAGTGCATAGTTGGAGGGGTTCTGTATACCCACAATGTATAGTTTTTAGGGGTCTCGCGTATCTGTAGTGCATAGTTGGGGGGGGGCTGTATACCTATAGTGTATAGTTGGATAGTTGGGGGGGTCCTGTATACCTGTAGTGTGTATTTGGGGGGGGGGCTGTATACCTGTAGTGCATAGTTGAGGGAGGTCCTGTATATCTGCAGTGTACAGTTGGTGAAGGTCCTGTATACCTGTACTGTATAGTTCGGGGGTCCTGTATACCTGTAGTATATAAATGGTGCTGTATACCTGTAATGTATAGTTGGTGGAGGTCTTGTATACCTGTAGTTTATAGTTTGAGGGTCCTGGATACCTGTAGTGTATAATTGGTGGAGGTCTTGTATACCTGTAAAATATAGTTTGGGGGTCCTGTATACCTGTAGTAAATAGTTTGAGGGTCCTATATACCTGTAGTATATAGCTGGTGGAGTTCCTGTATACCTGTAGTATATTTGAGGTCCTGTATACTTGTAGTATAGAGTTGGTGAAGGTGCTGTATACCTGTATTATAGAGTTGGTGTAGGTCCTGTATACCAGTAGTGTATAGTTTTGAGGTCCTGTATACCTGTAGTGTATAGTTTGGGGTCCTATATACCTGTAGTATATAGTTGGTGGAGTTCCTGTATACCTGTAGTGTATAGTTATGGGGTCCTGTATACCTGTAGTGTATAGTTTGGGGTCCTGTATACCTGTAGTATATAGTTGGTGGAGGTCCTGTATACCTGAAGTATATAGTTGGTGGAGGTCCTGTATACCTGTAGTATATAGTTTTGGGGTCCTGTATACCTGTAGTGTAAAGTTTGGGGTCCTGTATACCTGTAGTATATAGTTTTGTGGAGGTCCCGTGCACCTGTAGTGTATAGTATTGGGGTCCTCTATACCTGTAGTGTCCTGTATACCTGCAGGGTTGTATTTACCCGTATGGCAGTGTTATTCAGTCACAGTGTGTCGGTATTGGTCATGTCTGGTATGGCGGTGTTATCCAGTCACAGTATGGCGGTATTGGTCAGGTCTGGGGTGGCGGTGTTATCCAGTCACGGTATGGTGGTATTGGTCAGGTCTGGTATAGCGGTGTTATCCAGTCACAGTATGGCAGTATTGGTCAGGTCTGATATGATGGTGTTATCCAGTCATAGTATGGCGGTATTGGTCAGGTCTGGTATGACAGTGTTATCCAGCACAGTATAGCAGTATTGGTCAGGTCTGGTGTGGCGGTGTTATCCATTCACAGTATGGCGGTATTGGTCAGGTCTGGTATGACAGAGTTATCCAGTCACAGTATGGCGGTATTGGTCAGGTCTGGTATGGCAGTGTTATCCAGTCACAGTATGGCGGTATTGGTCAGGTCTGGTATGGCGGTGTTTTCCAGTCACAGTATGGCGGTATTAGTCAGGTCTGGTATGGAGGTGTTATCCAGTCACAGTATGGCGGTATTGGTCAGGTCTGGTATGGAGGTCTTATCCAGTCACAGTATGGCGGTATTGGTCAGGTCTGGTGTGGCAGTGTTATCCAGTCACAGTATGGTGGTATTGGTCAGGTCTGGTATGGCGGTGTTACCCAGTCACAGTATGGCGGTATTGGTCAGGTCTGGTATGGCAGTGTTATCCAGCACAGTATGGTGGTATTGGTCAGGTCTGGTATGACAGTGTTATCCAGCACAGTATGACAGTATTGGTCAGGTCTGATATGATGGCGTTATCCAGTCACAATATGGCGGTATTGGTCAGGTCTGGTATGACAGTGTTATCCAGTCACAGTATGGCAGTATCGGTCAGGTCTGGTATGACAGTGTTATCCAGTCACAGTATGGCGGTATTGGTCAGGTCTGGTGTGGCAGTGTTACCCAGTCACAGTTTGGTATACCTGTAGTGCCCTGTATATACATGTAATGTATAGTTGGAGTAGGGGGTCCTGTATATATATGTACTGTATAGATGGAGTAGGGGGTCTACCAGTTATTACTGTAGATGTTGTGAGGCAGCTTCCCTAGCAACCACAGCTCCCTGTGAAAATGAAAGCAGTAATCCTATTGGTTGCTAAGGCTCCAACTGCCGTGTCTGCTGCAGCTAATTATATCACCTGTGTTTGCAGTGAGGAGATTTTCCCATTCATCTCTATGGGGTGCCTCTCTTTCCCCTCCCCCTCCCCTCCTGTACATTTGGCGGGGACGGGACCTTCGCAATGACCTTCCCGGGCACCCAATGTATCTGTGTGCCAAATTTGGGGTCAAACGGTTCAGGCGTTTGGAAGTCTATAGAGGACAGACAGACAGACAGAAGGACAGACAGACTTTGATTTTTATGATATAGATATATATAGTGTGTGTGTGTGTGTGTGTTTGTTTTTAACACTTTATGTTTTAGTCCCACCCTGGGGTCTTTACTGTAAAATTGCCTGATCAGCCACCGTAGCTGTGAGACCAGGAGGCGTGGAAGCCCCCTGACGTCACAGCTCCATGGAGTAGGAAGGGAGGATTCTCCCTTCTTGCAGCACTATACATGCTGCGATCGCACTGATCGCAGCCGAGATCCAGGTTCGGACAGGATCTTGGCATTTGTGGCGGGTGCCCGGCTATCACTGACAGGCGCCCCTCCCTTCCCCCGCTGATGACATAGACGCAGCTCCTGCCATTAATAATGGGAGTTAATATCAAGTGATGGATGCGTATTCGGCATATATGCCCTTTAATGTAAAACATTCACACCCCTGAAAGCATAATCATGCCCATCACTTTCCATTATTAACCCCTTGCCTCCGCAGCCTGTTTTGGCCTTAATACCAAGGGCCTATTTTTCAAATCTGACCTGTCTCTCTTTATGTAGTCTGCAATGCTTTTAACTATCGCGGTTATTCTGAGAATGTTTTTTTTTGTGACATATTCCTCGTTATGTTTGTGGTATACCTTGGTTGATACCCTCAGTAGTTTTTTGTAAAAAATACATTTGCGCAAAAGTTAGAAAAATGTATGTTTCTTTATCTTCAAAACTCTCTTTTTTTCTAAGAAAGAAAGTCATGCCACATGAACTAATTATTACTGCCACATTTACAACATGTCTACTTTATGGTGACGTCATTTGGTGAATGTCCTTTTACTTGTTAGGATGTTAGAGGGCTTCGAAATTTTGCAGCCCTTTTTTTTTCAAATTTTCAGGAAAATTTCAAATTCTAATTTTTTTTAGGGACCAGTTCAGTTCTGAAGTGGATTTGTGGGACCTGTATGTTAGTAACCCCTATAAAACCCTCCACTGTAAAAACTGCACCCCTTAAAGTATTCAAAGTAGCATTTCACAGGTTTATTAACCCTTTAGGTGTTTCGCAGAAATTTAAGCAACTTGGAGGGGAAATTTAACATTTTCATTTTTTGGCAGATATTCCATTTTAATCCATTTCTTCCTCTAAGGGTGTGTGCACACTACGGAATTGCCGCGTATAACCCGCGGCGTATTCTGTCGCACGTCCCCGCACGAGGCGGCGTGCATTTCTGCCCGTGCCATAAGACACTATTCTGTGCATGGACGGATTCAGCGTTCCGTCGAAAGAATTGACATGTCATCAGCATAACTGCTCAGCCAATCGTGGCTGAGCACAGTTATGACGCGGCAGAGAGGGGCCGGCATGATGGAGTGGTTCGGCCGGCCGCCGGAAGATGACATCATTGTCCCAAGATGGCGGACCGGGGTCGACACGAATCAGGTGAGTATAATGCACCACACTTCCGGGTCTGGAGTGGGTGGGGGGAAACACGGAGAAGGGTGCCATTCACATACATAACATACATTACAAAGTTGTATAACTTTGTAATGTGTGTTATTTTGTGAATAATTGTTTAGCTCCACACTACCCCTTTAACGTTGTAAAAAGACTTTCTATACTCTACAAATCAACTTTGAAGGTGAAAATATTTTTTTTTATTTTTGCTTTCTGTTCTCTTTTGCACACTAAAAGCCAAAGACATATGTACATCTAGGTAATCCAAAAGAATTCTTACAATTACAGTTTAACTTCCTTCCCGAAAGTAATTCTCTGAAAGACTGCTGTTCTTAAAAACCAAGATAATGGTGGCATTGTTCATACAATAAAAAGTGATATCTTACAACACAGAAAGGACGCTAAAGACAAACACAAGCAAGACATTTTTTCATTGCTTGTAACAATGCAGACCAATCTACTCTGAACAGAAGATAAACTGATTACAAGCAAAACAAACTGAATACTGGGAGACCATGGAAAGGGAAATGATTCATTGGGTAAGAGTCACATCTGAGCCAGTTCTAAGGAAGTGTGAAAAGAGCAATAAACTTTAAGATGTCCTTGACTTCTTTTTCAATATAGTTCACTTGCATGAAATGATTTAGGCATGTGATCTCTTTTTCATGGGATGGAGGATGGAATAGTGGTTTCTTAATCACTGCTACATATAAATTTTCTCTGATGTAGTAATATTACAGTGATATAGGATATTTTAAGAAAGTGTGCTAGATGTCTAATGAGTCCACCAAAGCCATAAATCTGTCACACCCCAAAGAGCAGCTTTTGTACTGACCCTGACCTACATCGTGTTTTATATCCTAGAGCCGCATTCATGAGTTCTTTGGTTGTTACTGTAATGGCTAAGAAAGCTTTAACATAATGATAATATTTTTATTTATACAGTGCCAACAAATTCCGCAGCACTTTACAATTCTATATTAAGTAATCTAATCAGTAGAGCGTAGCCTGGGCACTCATCAGTAAGAGTAAAGGCATCATAATGAGGAGAGACCAAGTGCCTGCCTGTCGCTTCCCCCTTGTTCCCCGCTCACTGCCTTGGTTATTACATGCACAGGCAGCAAGCAGGGGGTAGCTGGAGGGGCTGCCCAGACGATCCTTAGATTTTCCATGCTGCCCATTGAAGTCAGTGAAGGTCTGCAGCAGACGGTATGTTGAAAGACCACGATCAGACGATAATGTGCATGTCAGGTGATCGTAGTCATTTAACATGTGCTATTACACCACATGATAATAGGCTAGAATGGCTTTTCGGCCGGTGATCTTGAAACCAGGGACACAGTGAATAGAGCACTCATACAGCCGCCAAACCATTCATTCTGAATGGGGTGGCTGCAGTGGCCATACAGATGTGCTGAGCATTCTATTGACTGTGGGACCTTTGAGGCCCCGTTGTCGGGAACAATGGGGGTCCATCCTAGGGGATAACATGCCCAGTTGTGAATAGAAGCCACCCCCACCCCACCCGATTCCAGTGTAAAAGTGTCTAAAACTAATTAAAAATGTGTTGCAAGTCATGTAAGGCACTTTTAGCCACAATTTTTTGGAGCCCAAAGTTTTTACCCCCCCCTCCCCCCAAAAAAAATTATATATATATATATATACACTACCGTTCAAAAGTTTGGGGTCACGTTGAAATGTCCTTATTTTTGAAGGAAAAGCACTGTACTTTTCAATGAAGATAACTTTAAATTAGTCCTAACTTTAAACAAATACACTCTATACATTGCTAATGTGGTAAATGACTATTCTAGCTGCAAATGTCTGGTTTTTGGTGCAATATCTACATAGGTGTATAGAGGCCCATTTCCAGCAACTATCACTCCAGTGTTCTAAAGGTACAATGTGTTTGCTCATTGGCTCAGAAGGCTAATTGATGATTAGAAAACCCTTGTGCAATCATGTTCACACATCTGAAAACAGTCTAGCTCGTTACAGAAGCTACAAAACTGACCTTCCTTTGAGCAGATTGTGTTTCTGGAGCATCACATTTGTGGGGTGAATTAAACGCTCAAAATGGCCAGAAAAAGAGAACTTTCATTTGAAACTCGACAGTCTATTCTTGTTCTTAGAAATGAAGGCTATTCCATGCGAGAAATTGCTAAGAAATTGAAGATTTACTACAACGGTGTGTACTGCTCCCTTCAGAGGACAGCACAAACAGGCTCTAACCAGAGTAGAAAAAGAAGTGGGAGGCCGCGTTGCACAACTAAGCAAGAAGATAAGCACATTAGAGTCTCTAGTTTGAGAAACAGACGCCTCACAGGTCCCCAGCTGGCATCTTCATTAAATAGTACCCGCAAAACACCAGTGTCAACATCTACAGTGAAGAGGCGGCTGCGGGATTTTAGGCTTCAGGGCAGAGTGGCAAAGAAAAAGCCATATCTGAGACTGGCCAATAAAAGAAAAAGATTAAGATGGGCAAAAGAACACAGACATTGGACAGAGGAAGACTGGAAAAAACGGATAAATCCAAGTTTGAGGTGTTTGGATCACAAAGAAGAACGTTTGTGAGATGCAGAACAAATGAAAAGATGCTGGAAGAATGCCTGACGCCATCTGTTAAGCATGGTGGAGGTAATGTGATGGTTTGGGGTTGCTTTGTTGCTCGTAAGGTGGGAGCAGCTTGACCGTATGGTACGCCAGAAGTGCCCATCCAACCATTCCAACTTGTGGGAGCTGCTTCTAGAAGCATGGGGTGCAATTTCTCCAGCTTACCTCAACAGATTAATAGCTAGAATGCTAAAGGTGTGCAATGCTGTAATTGCTGCAAAAGGAGGATTCTTTGACGAAAGCAAAGTTTGATGTAAAAACAATGTTATTTCAAATACAAATCATTATTTCTAACCTTGTCAATGTCTTGACAAAGTATGGTGGTGAATAAGTGTGACTTTTCATGGAAAATACAAAATTGTTTGGGTGACCCCAAACTTTTGAACGGTAGTGTATATATATATATATATATATATATATATATATATATATATATATACTGATACAAGCTATATCACTGTAAAACTGGTGGACTACTGATGACGACCAGCTTTATATAAGAAAGGGTTTCTTGAAAAACAGAGTGCCTAGACACTTTCTTGAATGTCCCAACTCTGACTCTGACCAGATTCAATAAGAAGTGGGTAATCGTAATTGTATAGATCTGAGAAGTAGTTAAAGCGTAACTGTCATTTTTTGGGGGGGCATAAATCAGTAGTATAAGCGATTTTAAGAAACTCTATAATAAGTTTTATTACGCAAAAAAGCCTCTTTCTGTACTCAAAAAGCAATTTACAAGCCTCCCCCCTCACTTCTTATCAGTGCATTATCAGGCAAATCCGTCTTCATTACAGAGAAGCCAGTGAAGAAGTGTCCATTATATCCCTATGGAGGGGGAGGGGCAGAGGGAGATGAGTGCGCAGGAATAGGAGACATGAAGGTCAGCTGTTTGTAGACTGTCTGGGCACCTAAAATGCTGGATTCAGGGATCAGAAAGGTCAGTGCTTATCTAGGAACTTGCTGAGAGAAGATTGCAGGGTATTGTGCTGTGCAGGACTGCTCCGTGCTCCCTCACTCCTCTCAGCCCCTCCCCTCTCCATAGACACATAATAGACAGAGAAATCCTGCTTCTTCTAAAGTCAGGGGGGAGCTAGGAAAACAGCTTTTTCAGTACAGAAGGAAACTCTTTTGGTAAATAAAACCTATTACAGAGTTTCTTAAAATCGCTTGTACTATAGATATTTATTGTTTTCAGAAAAATGACCTTGGAAATTTCAGTTACGCTTTAGGCTATGTTCACACTGCGTATGTTTCCGGCCGTAGTGCGAACCGCAAATATACGTACATAGTTTTGAGGTTGATGCGTTCGCTTGAAAGTATACAATATACGCCCGCACAATGCACACTACTTATGACCTTACGGCCGGATCGTATACAGCGCAGTGAAAAATTAACAAGACCATTGTTTGAGGACTGAAATGTTGAAACTCACGGCCGTGGATTTCAATTCGGTCCCATACGGAGTACTTATTTCAGCCAAATGAAACTTGATTTTTCGATCCAAAAGGTTCTGTGTGGTTTACGGGGCTGGGCGAAGATTTCCAAGTAAATGACCTGTTTCAAATCGCTTCGAAACAAGCTAGGGAAGCATAACTGTACTACGGGCGTATGTTCGCGGTTCGTACGCATCCGACCGCATGTCTATTTTTCCCACGCCCGTAGTTTCAGCTGCACATGTACGGCGGCGTACAAAATGCGTCCGGACTCGTACGCAGTGTAAACATAGCCTTAAAGTGTAAAGCGTTATACCTTTCAACATAGAAATCAACAGTAGACGTGATATAAGCAAGATTGCAATTTACATTCATCATGTTTTTTTGTTATCATGGTTTAAAACAAAGCTCTCTCTCTCTCTCTCTCTCTCTCTCTCTCTATATATATATATATATATATATATATATATATATATATATATGATCCAGGTCTAGTCTCCTGAAGCTGCTTTTTTGTCTTTAGGGAAAAAAAGGCTTATGGCTATGTTCACACAACGTTTTTTCAGCTGTTTAAAATGACATCCGTTATTCTGAGTCTAAAATAACGGACGTCATTTAGCTGTCTGGCCTCCCCCTAGTGCCATAACTGGTGTTTGCACATTATTTTAGTTTGGATTACTAATTGCCCTTTGGGTGTGGCTTAATTGAAAAGTCCATTGAATTCAATAGTAAAAACAGAGAAAGAACGGTGGAAAGAAAAAACTGTGTGTGAACAACTAATAAAAAATGTCCGCTGTTTGCAAAAAACGTCCGAAAATAATTATCATGTTTATTATTTTGACGTCCATGGTAAAAACATCCGTTATTCAATGCATTGTGTTCATTGGACGTCCTTCTTCCCACTGACTTCAATGACTTCCCATTGACTTCGGCCACCTTTTCTCTATTTTTGACGTTGTGTGAACATAGCCAAACACAGGAAGTCCCTGCCAGTACAGAGAGTCACAGTGCAATGTGTCCATCAATCATATGATTGCCATATCTGTAGGGTGCAGTATAGAATTGTATTGTATTGTAGTAAGTAGAGATGAGTGAAGTAGCCATAAATTTGTTTTCCAAGCTTCACAATTTTTAGGTCAAATCCATTAAGATTCGCAAATCGAATCTTCACGAATTTTGATAAAACAACCTAAATATACTAGCTACAGTTCTGGGACTATGATAGACGGATGAACTTGTTAATGTGTGTTTTTGTAAAAGTGTCAAAAATTGGAAAATCACAATTAAAAAAAAAAGTCAATCATCCAATTTCTGCCATGGACAGCTGTGGACATTGATGGAGCAGCAGCGTAACATTCGTTTTCTCCCAGAAAAGCAGTGGACATCGGAGGAGCAGCGGTGCAACATCAATTTTCTCCCAGGAAAGCAGTGAACTTCAGCGGAGCAGCCGTGCAACATCAGTTTTCTCCCAGAAAAGCGGTGGACATCAGTGGCGTGTCAGGGGCAGCACGCAGACTCTTTCATCCTGAGGGGCCTTGGACAGACATCTCGACATGGCAGCGTAAGCACATGGACTCTCTTCGACCCTAAGGGGCCTGGGACAGACATCCAGACCTGGCAGCTGAAGCACTTTGACTCTCTTCCGACAGTTGAGCTTGGTAACTGTAGCAGGATTTTTTTCCATTAAAACATTGTAGAAATGAAAGACAGTCCCCAATTTTAGACCCCCAGAATGTAATTTTTTTTCTTAAGTAAAATTAATGTAATCTGACTGTAATCTTTCACGGATGAATGCACTTTTAGGCTATGTTCACACTGTGTACGATTCCGTCCGCAGTTCTTACACCGCCGTACATGTGCGGCTGAAACTACGGGCGTGGGAAAAATCGACATGTGGCCGGATGCGTACGCACCGCGAACATACGCCCGCAGTACAGTTATGCTTCCCTAGCTTGTTTCAAAGCGATCTGAGGCAGGTCATTTACTTCGAAATCTTTGCCCAGCCCAATAAAACTCACAGAACCTTTTGGATCGAAAAATCAAGTTCAATTTGGCTGAAATAAGTACTTTGTACGGGACCGCATGGAAATCCACGGGCGTGAGTTTCAACATTTCCGTCCTCAAACAATGGTCTTGTTCTTTTTTCACGGAGTCGTATACGATCCGGCCGTAAGCTCGTACGTAGTGTGCACTGTGCGGGCGTATATCGTATACTTTCAAGCGAATGCATCAACCTCAAAACTACATGCGTATATTCGCGGTTCGCACTACGGACGGATTCATACGCAGTGTGAACATAGCCTAATTTAAGGCTGCGTTCACACTATGTATATTTCAGTCAGTATTGTGGTCCTCATATTGCAACCAAAACCAGGAGTGGATTAAAAACACAGAAAGGCTCTGTCCACACAATGTTGAAATTGAGTGGATGGCCGCCATATAACAGTAAATAACTGCCATTATCTATATAATAAAAATGAAAGTCTGTCTGTCTGTCCCAAATAGACTTCCAAACGCCTGAACCGTTTGACCCCAAATTTGGCATACAGATACATAGGGTGCCCGGGAAGATTATTGCAAAGGTCCCGTCCCCGCCAGATGTACAGGAGGGGAGGGGGAGGGGAAAGAGCGCCCCATAGAGATGAATGGGAAAATCTCACTGCAAACACAGGTGATATAAATTAGCTGCATGTCTCCAGCAGTAAACGGCAGTTTACTTAACAACCAATAGGATTACTACTTTCATTTTCACAGGGAGCAATGGTTGATAGGGCAGCTGCCTCACAACATCCACAGAAATAACTGGTAGACCCCCTACTCCATCTATACAGTACATGTATATACAGGGCACTACAGGTATACCAAACTGTGACTGGGTAACACCACCACACCAAACCTGACCAATACTGCCATACTGTGACTGGATAACACCATCATATCAGACCTGACCAATACCGCCATACTGTGACTGGATAACACTGTATACCAGACCTGACCAATACCACCATACCGTGACTGGATAACACCGCCACACCAGACCTGACCAATACTACCATACTGTGAGTGGGTAACACTGTCATAACACACCTGACCAATACCACCATACTATGACTGGAAAAAACTGCTATACCAGACCTGACCAATACCGCCATAATGTTACTGGATAACACTGTCATACCACACCTGACCAATACCGCCATACTGTGACTGGATAAAACTGCCATACCAGACCTGACCAATATCGCCAAACTATGACTGGATAACACTGCCATACCAGACCTGACCAATACTGCCATACTGTGACTGGATAACACTGCCATACCACACCTGACCAATACCGCCATACTGTGACTGGATAACACCACTATACCAGACCTGACCAATACCGCCACACTGTGACTGGAAAATACCGCCACACCAGACCTGACCAATATCGCCATACTGTGACTGGATAACACCGCCATACCAGACATGACCAATACCGACACACTGTGACTATATAACACTGCCATACCAGACCTGACCAATACCGCCATACTGTGGCTGGATAACACCGCTATACCAGACCTGACCTATACCGCCATACCCCCTTCGAAAAGACACCAGATTTTCTGGCAAGTCTGAATGGGAGGGTACTGCCCCTCTGCAAGGTGCTACCCTAGGCACCAGACCATGGGTGCCTAATGGTAAATACGACCCTGCAGGTATACAGGACACTACAGGTATACAGGACCCCAAAACTATACACTACAGGTGCACGGGACCTCCACCAACTATATAATACAGGTATACAGGACCCCAAACTTTACACTACAGGTATACAGGACCCCAAATTTATACACTACAGGAATACAGGACCTGAAAACTATACACTACAGGTATACAGGACCTACACCAAATCTAAATTACATGTATACAGCACCTTCAACAACTCTATACTACAGGTATACAGGACCCCAAAGCTATATACCACAGGTATACAGGAACTCCACCAAGTATATACTACAGGTATATAGGACCCCAAACTATACACTACAGGTATACAGGACCTCCACCAACTCTATACTAGTTATACAGGACCCTCAAACTATGCACTACAGGTATACAGGACCACCGAACTATATACTACAGGTATACAAGACCTCCACCAATTATACACTACAGGTATCCAGGACCCTCAAACTATAAACTACAGGTGTATAAGACTTCCACTAACTATACATTACAGGTATACAGCACCAACTATATACTACAGGTATACAGGACACCCAAACTATACAGTACAGGTATACAGGACCTTCACCAACTGTACACTGCAGGTATACATGACCTCCCTCAACTATACACTACAGGTATACAGCCCCCCCAACTACACACTACAGGTATACAGGACCCCCCCAAGTATACACTATACGTATACAGCCCCCCCCCCAACTATGCACTACAGATATGTGAGACCCCTAAAAACTATACATTGTGGGTATACGGATCCCCTCCAAATATGCAGGTATACACTAATTCCACTGATTAACTCATTAAACAATACCTTTAGCTTGGCCTCCTGGGCACCTTAGAACAAATCTAATTAACACACTGACACCTTATACCTGGGCAGCGCCGGGTACATTTTCTAGTTTCAATATAACAGCTTTTTTAAAATAACAGCAAATATTTGCCATTAAATGGCCATCCACTCAATTTCAACATTGTGTGAACAGAGCCTTTCTGTGTTTTCAATCCACTCCTGGTTTTGATTGCAATATGAGGACCACAATACTGACTGAAATATACGTTGTGTGAACCCAGCCTAAGGGTGCGTGCACACTATGGAATTGCCGCGTATAACCCGTGGTGTATTCCGTCGCTTGTCCCCGCACGCGGTGGCGCGCATTTCCGCCCGTGCCATAGACACTATTCTATGCACAGGCGGATTACGCATTCCACTGAAAGAAGTGATATGTCAATTCTTTCGGCGAAATGCGTAATCTGCCCATGCATAGAATAGTGTCTATGGCACGGCTGGAAATGCACGCCGCCTCGTGTGGGGACAAGCGACGGAATACGCCGCAGGTTATATGCGGCAATTCCGTAGTGTGCACGCACCCTAAGGCAGAGTAACCTGCCTTTCAGCAACAGATAGCTACTGAAAAGTAGCTTAAGAGGTTTCTCATATCACATTTAGAGGACATAATTCTCTGTGCTATACACCATCAGGGACCATTCCTATAGCTTTAACCCCTTAACGATATCGGGCGTAAACTTACGCCCTCACAGCCTGGTACTTAACGCACCAGGGCGTAAATTTACGCCCGATGTTTACCCGACCGCTGCGTGTAAACACGCGGCGATCGGGTAATGATGGCTGCTGTTACTAACAGCAGACCACCGTAGCTTGCCGGCACGGGGGGGTGATTAACCCCTCCGTGCCGACGATCGCTGTAATTGGCTGATTTATCCAAATCAGCCAACTACAGTGATTTTTGGTTCCCGGGTCATCGGTGACCCGGGGACCCGGAATTTAATGATGATTGGTGCTGTCCGAGACAGCACCAATCATCATTAGTGTGTATACTAGAGGGGGCCATGGTGCCACCCCCCAGATCGCTGCTATTGGCCGGCCAAGCCCGGCCGGCCAATAGCGCCGATCAAAGTAAAAATAAATATTTTTACTTTGATCTGCACGCCTCAGTCGGTTAGCTGAGGTGAGCAGAGCAGGTGTGTGTGGTGTGTAGTGCACCATACTCACCTGATCGTAGCGTCCGGTGCGGCGAATCGGCGATTCCGTGGCGTCCGCTTCTTTCCGCGTCTTCGTTCGGCGTCGGCTTCTTTCCACGTCATCGTTCGGCTTCTTCGTTCGGGTCTTGTCGCGTTTTTTCCGGAGATCTTCGGCTATTTCCGTCAGGTACGTAGTACTGCCCCCTAGCGGCTGGTTAGTGTATATCATACACTAATCAGTGGCTTTGGGGTGAAGAAATAGCATTTTTTTTTTTTTTTCCCTCAATTTTTTTTTTCTTTTTTTTTTGCGTCCTTTTGCCGCTGAGTGCTGATCAGCATCGCACGTAAGTGCGCCGCTGATCAGCAACTCCGCTTTTTTGGCGTAGGGGTTTTTTTCCCCCCTTTTCACCCTTTTTTTTCCTATATCCTACTGCCACTGTTTGCTGAAAAGTACCGCACATAAGTGCGGCATTTATCAGCAACTCTTTTTTTGGCGTAGGTTCCCCCCCCCCCCCCCTTACTGTGAAAAACACGTAAAACACAAAACACTACACTACACTACCACACATTACATTACAATACATCTAATAAAGCTTTACACTACACCACTACACCACATTACATTTACATACCCCCCTACCCCAATCCCCGTATAAAAATGTCACAGAAACGATTTTCGGTGGAAGAGGCGTACGCACTTATCGCCTCTGACACCGAAACAGCCAGTGAGGATGAATGGGGGGATCCTTCATTCCTCCATTCATCCTCATCATCATCATCCAGTGATGATGATTATCCACCACGGCGTCCAAGGAGAACGCCTCGGGCTGCCCCCCGTCAATCCATCCCATCCCCTGCCCCCCAGACAAGTCATCCCATCCCGCCCCCTGCCCCCCAGACACGTCATCCCATCCCGCCCCCTGCCCCCCAGACACGTCATCCTATCCCACCCCCCGTCCCCCAGACAGGTGACCCCATCCCGCCCACCGTCCCCCAGACAGGTGACCCCATCTGGACCCCAGACCCCCAAAATCATCAGCCCTGGATTCCTGGCTTTACGGCAACGGCGGGAATCCAGGTTAACCCCACAGGTCTCAGAGAAATAGACTTTTTCAAGCTCTATTTCTCTGGTGACCTTGTAAATTTGATGGTGGCGCAAACAAATCTGTACGCGCACCAATTCCTGGCCCAGAACCCCTCCTCTTCTTTTGCTAGGCCCATGGCGTGGACCCCTACTGATGCAGCCGAAATGACTAAATTTTGGGGGCTCCTGCTGCACATGGGCCTAGTAAAAAAAACCACAATGCGGCAATACTGGAGTGGGGATATTATATATAATACCCCACTTTACAGAATGGCCATGGGACGGGTACGATTCAAAACCCTCCTAAAATTCCTGCATTATAATGACAATGCAAGGTGCCCCCCACAAGATGACCCCTCATATGACCGACTGTACAAAGTACGGCCGGTCATAGAGCACTTCTCATCCAAATTTGCTGAGATGTATATCCCAGAGAAATACATCTCAGTAGATGAGTCCCTCCTGAGCTTCAAAGGAAGACTCCATTTCCGCCAGTACCTTCCCAATAAAAGATCGCGGTATGGCGTGAAATTCTACAAACTCTGTGAGAGTACCTCAGGGTACACTTACAGATTTAGAGTGTATGAGGGTAGGGACACCCAAATCCCGCCCCCAGAATGCCCCCCCTTCCTCGGAGTTAGTGGGAAGATCGTTTGGGAACTGATCTTCCCACTGCTGGATAAAGGTTATCACCTGTACGTTGATAACTTTTATACCAGCATCCCCCTGTTTCGGTCACTCGCTGCCCGATCCGAAAAAACCAAAGAGGCCTCCCAAGTCACCCTGTTAGAGAAACGATGAGAAGGGGTGCGTGCAAGGCCTATTCCTGTGAAAACATGTTGTTGGTCAGATATAAGGACAAGCGCGATGTCCTTATTCTGACCACAATTCACAGGAATAGCGTCACCCCTGTCCCTGTACGTGGTACCACAAACGTGGTGAACAAACCTGATTGTATTCTAGAGTACAATCAGTATATGGGAGGAGTTGATCTCTCAGATCAAATCCTCAAGCCATATAACGCCACGCGAAAAACCAGAACGTGGTACAAAAAGGTGGCCGTACATCTGGTACAAACAGCGATGTACAACGCTTTTGTGTTGTACCGATGTGCCGGCCACCAGGGGAAATTCCTTGATTTCCAGGAAGCAGTAATCAAAGCCCTGATATTCTGCAGCCACGGAGCGGGCCCCAGCGCTTCTGGATATGAAGGACCCCGTATCGTAGAGGGACAACATTTTCCAGGTGAAGTCCCCCACACTGGAAAAAAGGGGAGATCCCAAAAGAAATGCAGAGTGTGCCACAAAAGGGGGATCAGGAAGGACAGCATTTACCAGTGTGACACCTGTCCTGATCACCCCGGCCTCTGCATAAACGATTGCTTCAAGGCGTACCACACGTCATTGGAGTTCTAAATTTTCAATATTCTGTCCCTTATTCTTATTTCAGGGGTCACTGTGATCCAGGGATTAGTCTGATTGCCATTATGGAGTCGGGAAGGAATTTTTCCCCTGTGATGAGGCTACTGTTTTCTGCCTCACGAGGGTTTTTTGCCTTCCTCTGGATCAACACAGGTTGAATTTGATGGACTTCTGTCCTTTTCAACCTTATAAACTTCTAATTGGCCCAATACCCCCAAATTAATTAAAATTGTCCCTTTTCCCCAACTAAATAGGCATGGCCCCCATTCCCATTAGAGGATGCCATGATGCAATTAGAAAGCCCCTGTGCGGCCAGGACAGTACAAACCCCCCACAAGTGACCCCATTCTGGAAACTACACCCCATAAGGAATCTAACAAGGGGGGCAGTGGGGATATGCCCCCCTGGTGACGGGCACATTTGTGCTGTGAAAGTGAAAAAAATAGTATTTTTCATCTTCACAGCACATGTTCTACATATGTGCTCGTCACCAGTGGGGTCCATATGCTCACTGCACCCCTTGTTAGATTCCTTATGGGGTGTAGTTTCCATAATGGGGTCACTTGTGGGGGGTTTCTACTGTCTTGGCAGCACAGGAGCTTTGTAAATGCAACATGGCCTCTGTCCTCCATTCCAGCCTCTAAATGGCGCTCTGTCCCTTTGGTGGCTTGCCCTGTGCCCATATGGCACATTATGTCCACATGTGGGGTATTTTCGTACTCAGGGGAAATTACCCTACACGTTTTGCATTTATTTTCTCTTTTAACCCCTTTTGAAAATGAAAAATATCAAGGCTGGACCAACATTTAGTGTAAAAAAAAAATATTTTTACACTAAATCATTGATCTAGTCTTTATTTTTTCATTTTCACAAAGGGTTAAAAGATAAAATAAACACTAAATGTGTAGCGCAATTTACCCCAAGTATGGAAATACCCCACATGTGGACATAAAGCATCATGCGGGTGCAGGGTAAGCCTAAAAAGGGAAGGAGCGCCATTTGGCTAGAATGGATGGTGAATGCCATCTCGCATTTACAAAGGCCCTGTGTTGCCAAGATAGTGGAAAACCCCCAAAATTGACCCCATTCTGGAAACTACACCCCTCAGGGAATCTAACAAGGGGTGCAGTGAGGATATTGACCCCTTGATGACGGGCACATTTGAGCCGTGAAAGTGAAAAAATGAAATTTTTTACTTTCACGTCACATTGTTCCACATTTATGCCCGTCACCAGTGGGGTCCATATGCTCTTTGCACCCCTTGTTAGATTCCTTGAGGGGTGTAGTTTGCAGAATGGGGTCACTTGTGGGGGTTTACCACTGTCTTGGCAGCATAGGGTCTTTGTAAATGAAACATGGCCCTTGAAATCCATTCCAGCCAAATCCAGCCTCCAAAAGCCAAATGGCGCTCCTTCCCTTTGGAGGCCCGTCTTGCGGCCGCAATGCGCTTTATGTCCACATGTTGGGTGTTTCCGTACTCGAAACAAACTGCTCTACACGCTTTGAGCTTTTTTTCTCTTTTAAACCCTTGTGAAAAGGGAAAAAATCAAGTATAGACCAACATGTAGTGTAAAAATTTTTTCATTTTTACACTAAATCATTGACCTAGACTTGGTTTTTTCATTTTCACAAGGGGTTAAAAGAGAAGAAACAAAACAAAACGCGTAGAGAAATTTCCCCCGTGTACGGAAATACCCCACATGTGGACTTAAGGCACTATGCAGCCGCAAGACTGGCCTTCAAAGGGAAGGAGCGCCATTTAGCTTTTTGGGGCTGGATTTCGGTAGAATGGATTTCAAAGGCCATGTTGCATTTAAAAGGCCCTGTTCTGCCAAGCCAGTGAAAACCCCCCACAAGTGACCCCATTATGGAAAGTACACCCCTCAGGGAATGTAACAAGGGGTGTAGTGAGCATATGGACCCCACTGGTGATGGGTACAAATGTGGAACAATGTGGCTTGAAAATGAAATATTAAATTTTTTACACTATAATGTTGGTCTAGCCTTGAATTTTTCATTTTCACAAGGGGTTAAAAGAGAAAAAAAGCCACAAAATGTGTACAGCAATTTCCCCTGAGTCAGTAAATACCCCACATGTGGACATAAACCGCAATGTGGGTGCAGGGCAAGCCTCCGAAGGGAAGGAGCGCCATTTGGATTTTGGAGGTTGGATTTGGCTAGAACAGATGATGAATGCCATGTCGCATTTACAGAGCCGTCGTGCTGCCAAAACACTGGAAACCCCCCACAAATGACCCCATTCTGGAAACTACACCCCTCAAGGAATCTAACAAGGGGTGCAGTGAGGATATGTACCCCTGGATGACGGGCACATATGTGCCGTGAAAGTGAAAAAATGAAAATTTTCAATTTCACGTCACATTTTTCTACATTTGTGCCCGTCACCAGTGGGGTCCATATGCTCACTGCCCCCCTTGTTAGATTCCTTGAGGGGTGTAGTTTCCAGAATGGGGTCACTTGTGGGGGGTTTCCAGTGTTTTGGCAGCACGAGGGCTCTGTAAATGCGACATGGCCCTTGAAATCCATTACAGTGAAATCTAGCTTCCAAAAGCCAATTGACGGTCCTTCCCTTTGGAGGCTCGTCCTGCGCCCCCTTGGCACTTTATCGCCACATGTGGGGTATTTCCGTACTCGGGAGAAACTGCACTACATGTTTTGTGTCTTTTTTTTCCTCTTATCCCTTTGTGAAAATGAAAAATTGAAGGCTAGAACAACGTTTTAGTGTAAAAAATAAATTTTTCTTTTTTTACGCCATATTGTTAGGAAAATCTGTGAAGCACCTGTGGGGTCCAAATGCTCACCGCACCCCTTGTTACATTCCTTGAGGGGTGTAGTTTTCTAAATGGTGTCCCTTTAGGGGTGTTTTTTAGGTTTTGGCACCCCAGAGCCTCTGCCAACCTGAAGTGGTACAGTCAGAAATGACCAAATATAACGGAGCCATTGAAATTCACTAGGCGCTCCCTTATATCTGAGGCTTGTGGTTACGTCAAATAGCGCAATAGGGCCACATATGGGGTATTTCTATAAACTGCAGAAACGGAGCGATCAATATTGGGGTGCATTTCTCTGGTAATAAGTTTATAAATATGAAAAATATTGGATTACAATAAAATCTCTGCACGGAAAATTAAAATTTTCAAATTTCTTACACACTTAGCTTTTATTTCTGTGACTCCCCTAAAGGGTTAAAACACTTTCTAGATATGCTTTTGCAGAGTGTGGGGGGTGCAGTTTCTGAAATGGGGTGCTTTGTGGGGCTTTCTAACATACAGGCCCCTCAAATACACTTTAAACCTGAACAGGTCCCTAAAAATATCTGATTTTGAAATTTTACAGAAAATTTGGAAATTTGCTGCTTATGTTTTAAGCTTTCTATTGTCTAAAAAAAATGAAAGATCGTTTAATAAATGCCGCCAACATAAAGTAGACATGTTGCTAATGCTATTTAATATATAATTTATGTGGTATAACCACTTTCTGTATATGCAAAAAAGTTTCAAAGTTGGAAAAATGCATTTTTTTACAATTTTTCACGTTATTTGGTTTTTTTTCATAAAGATTTGTTATAAGTATCGACTCCAATTTACCAGAAATGTAAAGTACAATATGTCACGAGAAAACAATCTCAGAATCAGCCGGATAGGTAAAAGCATCCCGAAGTTATTAATGAATAAAGTGACACTGGTCATATTCATAAAATTTGTCTCTGTCATTAAGGCCATTTCAGGCTCTGTCCTTAAGGGGTTAAAGACCTGAAGAAATCACAAGAGCCATTAAAAGATTACACCCTATCAGGAACCATTGTACAAGCTCTAAGGACTATTGTGATATCTTAAAAACCCCAAGAACAGTATCAGTCCAGTTACCATGCATGTGAAAACCCCATGGCTATGTTTAACAAAAAGGTAAATGTTCTCTGTGTGAAACATAGTTGTGACAATGTGTGTCAGGATACTCCTAATCTTGGGGCATGCGTTGCACATTGGACTGTGGTGAGGCATTAAGCTGGTGTTGATAATATGTTGGACATGGGCAGTACTTTTAAAAATGGGTGGGTGGGATAGGGAGAGATTAATCAAAGGGGTGTAAAGTAGAATTGGCTCACTTGCCCCTAGCAACTGATTAAATTCAACTTTCATTCCTCACACATTTGTAGGAAAATAAAAGTTGGAATCGGATTGGTTGCCTGGGGCAATGAGACAATTCTACTTTACACCGGTTTGAAAACCTCTCAGGTTTTTTTTTTTAAATATTTATTATTTTAGTAGGGGAATTTTTTTAAGGACTTAGGGGGAGATTTATCAAACATGGTGTAAAGTGAAACTGGCTCAGTTGCCCCTAGCAACCAATCAGATTCCACCTTTCATTCCTCACAGACCCTTTGGAAAATGAAAGGTGGAATCTGATTGGTTGCTAGGGGCAACTGAGCCAGTTTCCCTTTACATTAGTTTGATAAATCTCCCCCTATATTATTAATTTCAGGGCAAACTTTACTTTTTATGTTAAAAAAGGTGAATAAGGGTACAAACCCACACACCGTATACGCAGCAAATACGCAACAAATACGCAACAAATACGCAGCAAATACGCAGCAGTTTGATGGTGAAGATTTAATGCTGAGTTCAGTTATTTAGATCTAATCTGCTGCGTTTTTGTTGCGTATTTGTTGCGTTTTTGCTGCGTATTCGCTGCGTATCGCAGCAGTAAATACGCTGTGTATACGGTGTGTGGGTTTATACCCTAAAAGTGGGGAAAGAATTTATTGGGGACTTGTTTTTATGTGAGACTGCAATGTTTGTGTTTCCTCAACCCAAACCCCGTTCCACTTTCTGTTGGCAGATGTTGCAGGTGACTCTTGTCTGCACCTGCTCGGCGGTTCTTGCGGGGTGGCACACTGCTCGGCTACTCCTCACTGGTGCTGGGCTGTTCCTGAGGGATAGTGCAGCCTTGTGGAACTTCTGTGCCAGGGTCTTTTTTTTTTGAGCCTAGATGTTCCTTCCTGGCCCTTTTTACTCCTGACCCAGCCTCCTTAGGTGGAAACGGGCGCTGGGTCGATGGCACACACTGTACTTGCTGCTCCTCCTCTGATGACAGCGATGATGTTACACATGACTGCCAGGTTGGATCTGTCCCATCATCAAGTTTTCCTCCCCCAACATATCATCAGCTATGCAGTATAAGCCTATACTGCGGCTAAAACCTGCCCCTGCCTCACTTCCCTCACTGCTCTTGTGGTGGCTTAACTTCTTCCTCCATGACATCCTCTTCATTGAATATTTGGGGGTCCAGCCATTGTGAGAAATTGATGAGGACCTGGCGTGCAGATAGCACTGGCACTACAGTGCCAAGAATGTCATTTGGATCTGCAGATGCACCCTGGCCACTGACATGAGGTACTGTGCAGTAACTTAAGAGATGGTGTTTTGTGACAGTACCTAACGCACCTATCAAAGTGTTTTGTAAAGAAAGTAAGTGGATGTAAAACAGCAGCCACTCACTTTCTAGTCAGAAACAAGCTCTATTATCTTTTCATTATCAGGCAAATCCGTCTTCATTACAGAGAAGCCAGTGAAGACGGGTTCTGCTGTCTTCATTATATCCCTATGAAGGGGGGAGGGGCCGAGGGAGATGAGTGAGCAGAAAGAGGAAACATGGAGGTAAGCTGTTTGACTTTCTGGGCACCTAAAATGCTGGATTCAGGGGTCAGAAAGGTCAGTGCTTATCTAGAAACTTGATGAAAGAAGATTGCAGGGTGTTGTGTTGTGCAGGACTGCTCCGTGCTCACTCACTCCTCTGGACCCCTCTCCATAGATCATAATGGACACAGAAATCCTGCTTCTTCTGAAGTCAGGGGGAGCTAGGAAAACAGCTTTTTCAGTACAGAAGGAAACTCTTTTGCTAAATAAAACCTATTATAGAGGTTCTTAAAATCGCTTGTACTGTTGATATTTATTGTTTTCAGAAAAATGACCCTGAAATGACAGATACGCTTTGATACATGCAAATTCGCTTTGCAGAATGAAGTGAATGGACAGCGCGAGACTGGCAGCAAATTTTGATTCACCTCGCTCATCTCTAGTAGTAAGTTTGCCTAACTACACACTACAACCTTTTTACTCCATGTTTTTTCATTGAATATTTATTATAATTTACTATTAATTATAGGTATTAATTATAGGTATTAATTTAATAGGTTTAATCTTGTAATGGCTTTTTAGTTTAAAATACGTTAAGCTAACCGCTAAGAAACCACTAAATAGAATTTGGTCAGGGGTTATGAACCGCAAAGTGGTAACATTTGAAGTAGTGTAGACGGGCACCTTACCTCTGGTCCATGGCAGTACTGCTGTTCAACAGGCTGACAAGGAAAGTGATCTAGCTTCAACAGAGAACTATATACTGTAGCTGATGATGATGATGATAATCATGATGATTTGTATGTGTTTTGATATTATTTTTAATGATTATGATTAGAGATGAGCAAACCGGGTTCGGGTTCGAGTCGATCCGAACCCGACTGCTCGGCATTTGATCAGCGGGGGCTGCTGAAGTTGGATGAAGCTCTAAGGTTGTCTGGAAAACATGGATACAGCCAATCACTATATCTATGTTTTCCACATAGCCTTAGGGCTTTATCCAAGTTCAGCAGCCACCGCTAATCAAATGCTGAAAGTTCGTGTTCGGATCGACTCAAGCATGCTGGAGGTTCGCTCATTTCAAATTATGATCTTTAGAGTGAATGGTGATTATAAAAGTAAAAAATTTTGATATGTTTACTAGTGGTGAGCGAGTATTAAAATGCTTGGGTGCTCATTACTTGAGACGAATAGTTCCCAATACTCGGGTGCTCGTTTCGAGTAACGAACCCCGTTGAAGTCAATGGGAAACTCGAGCATTTTTGCAAGTTCGGTAAAGGGAAGGTCATGTGAAAACCTGTCAACCTTAGAAAATGATGGAAACACCACAGAAATGGACAGGAAACAGCAGGGGCAGCATGTATGGATGCCTCTGAGGCTGCCTAATCACACCATTATGCCTAATTCTTGTCAACAGCCTGGTTAAAACAGAGGTAGGCATATGAACCACCCAAAAACTCAGTCTGACACAGCATGGCAATGAGAACACAGGGAACAATTAAAACAGAGGTAGCATATGATGAACCACCCAAAACTTTGCCTGACACAGCATGGCAGTGAGGACACAGAGAACCATTAAAACACAGGTAGGCATATGAACCACTCCAAAATTTAGCCTGACACAGCAAGGCGGTAAGAACACGGGGAACCATTAAAACACAGGTAGCATATGAACCACCCCAAAATTGGTGACAGCAAGCAAGGTTACTGTGTGTTTCCATTCAGTGACAGAAAACAAGGCTACTTGGTGTTTTCAATCAGTGACAGCAAACAAGGTTACTGTCTGTTTGCATTCAGTGAAAGAAAACAAGGTTACTTGGTGTTTTCAATCAGTGACAGCAAACAAGGTTACTGGGTGTTTGCATTCAGTGACAGCAAACTAGGTTACTGGGTGTCCCCTTTCTGCCAGCAGCCGATCACCACAGTGTGCTGCTGAAATCGTGGTAGTTGCACTGGAAATCCCAGCCAGCAGTCTGTAGTAATACAATTTAAAATCGATTTAAAGCCCTTACAAGAACTGTTTGGTTGTTTTGCTAGTATTCCCTGCCTACTGGAACGCTAATTCCCTCTCTAACGCTCTCCCTGACCAGCAGCAGCTCTGTTCCTGATCTCTTCCAACATGCGTCTGAAGCGAGCACTACCGGCCGCGATTTTTATATGGCAGGGTCATCTGATCTGGCCAACCAATCGCTGCTATCAACATGTATGGGTCTCACGTGATCGCAGGGTGTACCAAAGAGTCTCCTGCATGTTTATTGGCTGAGAAATAGCGTCCAAACTTACAGGAAACGGATGATGAGATTTTCTTGAGTATCACGAGATGCTCGTCCGAGTAAAGAGTATCATTGAGTACCCTAATGCTCGAATGAGTACCAAGCTCGGACGAGCATGTTCGCTCATCACTAATGTTTACCCTTTTATATGTAAAAAAGCTGTTTAGGATACCCTTTTTGTACTTTTGACTAGTCGAAACTTTGAGTGGCGTTACGGGGAACCTTCCAGCAGCAGAGTCATTCCAGGTCATCCATTTGATATTTTAGGAGTTATGAGAGGTCTATGTTATGCCTATGGAAGGTGTGGTTGGCCCCCGAAAAAAAAGTTGCAGCAACTGAATAAAATTTATTTTCTGCACCTTAAAATAGAGTCTCTCTTCTTTAATTCAGACCGCTGGAACGGATCTCCTTCCAAGGCAAGGGTTTGTTGCCATCAGTAGTCCACCGGTTTTGTTGTTTATATTGAACATTTGTGTACAGAAAACATTTGTGTAAAGAACTTTTTGAATTAAATTTAAATTTTTTTTCTTTTCATCTCCATGCACATATGATCAAGCATCTTTTATCATTAAGGTTGAGCCGCACAAAAAGGACTTTATCCGATATTATCTAACATGGGAGATACTGTTTATACCTCGTTTTTTGTCCAGATGGGATTGGCAGTGCCGGCTCTGATCCTCTGTCCCATTTAGCATAATTTAATTGTGTTACTGCCTCAGTTTTGTGAAAACGCTGTTTGAACATAGCCCTAATTTCACTGCAGAGATTTGCACAATCAGTTGCAGCACCTGCCTCTGGCTGGTCAGAGATGGTGAATCACTCAGGGGATTGGGGGATCTAGCAAAGCCAAGCCACCAGTGACATCACGCCCTGCCCCCTGTCTGCATCATTAGCCTGATCTCAGCAAACACTCACCATGTGAGACAGAGGCATGGAATCTTTGTCTCCTAAGGGGGGAGCAGTGGGAGAAGGAGACAATGTGAATTGGCACAGTGGACACTTTTCTTCACTTCCTGGATGTCTATTAGCTACCAGTGTGGCAGAACCGCACAGATATAGTAATAGACTATATAGACACAACTATATAACTTTTAATGTACTTTTAATAGAAAACAAGTTTTCCATTAAATCATTTTTAGTACACAAATACGCACCCAACATCTCATGTCCCAGACTGCAACATGGAACTCACATTCAGAGATTTTGGCTTCAATCCTCCACAGTGTAGCATGAAACTAATAAAATGTATTTTAAAAACACAAAACACTACGCATTTCAAATCTGAATAACTTTCTTCCTCAGGTGCAAGATCATGCACCTACAGAAGAAGCTGACAGTCAATAAGGATACATTTGAATAAACTCACTGCATGGGGCAACTGCAGTGTGCAACCCATGCCCCAAGAAAAGTATCAACTAAAAACCACTTCATACAACTATGGTTCACAAAGAGGCAATTTCCTTATTGTTAACGATGGGGTTCAATCCCTGGCACTTATGCCAAGGAGTAATGCTAACAGTGTCCTACTTTTCCAGACAATTACCAGCGATTACTGTTCTTGGGGTTATTATGATATCACAAGGGTAATTAGATATCACAATACACTTCTTGACTGGGTTGTTGTTTGTGACAATGTTTTAATGGCTCTCGTGGTTTAGTAACTGAAATAAGGCTTTAGAATGGGTTCTTGATGCAGTTGCTGTCCTTTAACTGTGATATAAGAGCTTTCAAAAGTTAGTAGCAGCAACAATCTTTTGCTGAGAGGCATGTTTCCATATTTAACACCTCGTTCACCTGTGACTGGTTATTTTGGGTTTCTGGTGCCTAAAATCCACAGTAGACCCGAGGGACTTGTCAATGTACCCTTAAATTAAAGTTTTATTGGGAATGACCAAAGAGAAGGTGGGAAGGTCACTCCCATAGCCCATCTGGGTTTGAGCCAGCTGGTGACAAAGCTAAAAACCTCAAGACATACATTTATGGGTTGCACGCTACACTTTGTTAGAACATTTAACTAGTGGCTCTATGTATGTATGTCCTGTCAATAGCCATAGGCCCTGATTCTACAGAGTTCCCACCAGAATAGTTGTGGAAAGTTTTACAAAATCTAAATCAACAGTACACATGAAATAAAGAAATTAAATACATCCTATGGCTATGCTCACATGGTGTATAACAACGGCTGGGTCACAGAACGGCCTGTGTTACTGAAGATCATCCCGGCCAGTACGGGATTCGGATTCAATTCACACTCCATTGTGTGAACTGACATGTTCTGTATGACCGCTATTCAATGAAGAGCAGCCGCACGAAATTGACATGTCAGTTTTTCATGCGGCCAGAAGGAATCCCGGCCGGGATTCCATTCACTCCAATACAATTTCTATTAGCATTAATCATTGCCAATTTTGCAAATTGCAACAATGGCCGTGATTTAAGCTAAACATAACTTTGTGTAAACATGGCCTATGACTCTATCCATGTTTTTATTCATGTTTTCCAGGACTTCCTAGGGCTGCATCCAACTTCCATCAGCCACCTGTATTTGATTGCCGGATGATCGCACTTGAGCATGCTAGATCCCAGATCTGGAGATAACCCTATAAAGACTCCTTTGTTTTTATGTTTCCATACTGAGCCAAAACTCTTTTTTTTTTTTTTTTTTATGCGGTGATACCTAATATGTATGATTTTGTATTGTTTCTTTAATAAAAAATGTTTTCCTAATACGATTTTAACCTTTTCGCTATTTATCTAAAAGCAAATGGCTCTTCACAGCCAATTCTGATCTATATCATATATAGGCACTACCTCTTAATGAACACTTTGGGCCTTTGATAAACAGTAGCCCAATCTAGTACAATCAAGGTATAGTAAATGGCGTTTCTAAATTCCTAAATCTGTATCTGCAGAAAGTGCCCAATAATCCTCTTCCTGAGAACCGTTTTCACGTTCTTGATCAGAATAGAATGTCAGCTAATGCAATAAACTAGAGCTACAGTAGACACTATTATACATCCAGCATGTCACCATGTCTACTAAATAAGAGTAATCTAATGATTGCCCCTAGGGTTAAAAATATTACAAAATTCCCTCCCCCAATAAAAGTTTTTTTAAACTGCCTATTCTTTGCAACTTCAAGCTATGTATGTTAAGGGTTAAATGTTTTGTATTGAAGATTTTATAGTTTTTCCTATTATTTAGCGAAATTCAATGTGGCTATATCATTAAAAATGTTCAATGTACGTCTAGGTAGAATACCACAGAACTATTCTGTTATTGTTCATGCTCTTTCTTTACTGCTTTAACTCTTAGGGGGAGATTTATGAAAGGGTGTAAATATACACCTGGTGTAAACTGCACACAGCAACCAATCACAGCTCAGCTTTCAGCTCTGGTAGAACAAAAGTGGAGCTGTGATTGGTTGCTGTGAGCAGTTTAGACCTGGTGTATATTTACACCCTTTTATAAATCTCCCCCTTAAAGTGTAAATTATGGTAAATATTTTAACTAGAAATAATCTTTCTAAAAGTTAGGTTCGGCAAGTTTACCAAACTTTGCTGCAAAGTTGCAGCTACAATATTGGGGATATTAGGCTTCTATTGATGTGAAAACTTTATTTTTTTTTAACTCTTTGCAACTTTACGTTTATGTTCTTTGTTTCCAAGTCCTGCTTGGAGAGAAATATCATACAGCAAAATCATTTCATTGCTACTATTAAGCTACTATGTATTGTTTATTTCATTTGGTTATTTCAATGTAAATGTTTACTGTACTAAGTAGCATTCCATAGAACTATTGTTATTGTTCATGATTTTTCTTTGCTGCCTTCTTACTAATATTCAAAGGGCTACTCCAGGCTGGGTGTATTTTTACTGTATGGATATAGACGGGGTGGATATAGACGCCGCCGTCCACTTACCTCCCTGGTTCCAGCGCTGGTTCTCCTGTCCCGCTCCCATTTCCTGGTCTGAGCTGCGGCTTGAGACATGGCGTCTCAAGGCTGCTCAGCCATTCAGTGCCCAAGGCAGGACCCCGCTACGACCGCTGAATGGCTGAGCGGCCTTGAGATGTCATGTCTCAAGCTGCAGCTCAGACCAGGAAGAGGGAGCGGGACAGGAGAACGGATCGGCACGGGCTGGGACCCAGCGCTGGAACTGGGGAGGTAAGTGGACGACGGTTTTTATATCCACCCCCTCCCCAGCCATACAGTAAAAATACCCCTAGCCTGGAGTACCCTTTAACTTTTTTCTCTGACTATGTTCACACACAACGTAAAAAATAGAGAAAAGGCCGCCGCTTTTGCAGTTTATCATAACGTCCGTTATTGCCGCGATTTAATTAACTCCAAAGGCAATGCATTAAAGTCAATAGAAAAACGGACGTCCAATGCACATAGCGTATTGAATGATGTTATTACCGCGTAGTAACGGCGTCAAAATAATGTTCATGTTCATTATTTTCGGACGTCTTTTATTAGTTGTTCACACACAGTTTTTCTTTTTTCACCATTCTTTTTCAATGGACTTTTCAATTTAGCCACACCCAAAAGCCAATTAGTAATCCCAAACTAGAATAATGTACCAACAGCAGTCATTGCAAGGGGAGGCCAGACAGTTGAATGATGTCCATTATTTTAGACTCAAAATGACGGATGTCATTTTAACCCTTTGAGGACCAGGCCCTAAATGACCCAGTGGACCGCGCAAATTTTGATCTTAGTGTTTTTGTTTTTCCCTCCTCCCCTTCTAAGAGCTCTAGCACTTTCAGTTTTCTATCTACAAGCCATGTAAGTGCTTGTTTTTTACAGGAATAGTTGTACTGTGTAATGGCGTCTTTCATTTTACCATAACATGTATGATGGAATCCCAAATATATTATTTATGAAGATATAAATAGAATGCAATATGGTAACGTTTGGGGGGTTCCTGTGTCTACGTAATGCACTATATGGTAAAAGCGACATGATACCATTACTCTATAGGTCAGTCCGAACACAACCATATGCAGATTCTCTAATGTTAAATATTTTTTTAAAATGAAATCCTTTTTTTGGGCAATTAATTATAAATAAAATGGCCCTATTGTGACGCTTATAACAGTTTTATTTTTTCACCTATGGGGCTGTATCGGGTGTCATTTTTTCCGCCATGATCTTATTTTTATTAATACCATATTTTTTTTTATATATAATGTAACATTAAAATCGGTAATCCACGCACTTTTTTCCCTCTTTTCGTGTACGCCGTTTACCGTTCACAATGATGCTTGTTATATTTTAATAGATTGGACAATTACGCACGCTACGGTATATTATATGTTTATTTGTTTATTTATTTTTATATGTTTTATTTATATAATGGGAAAGGCGGGTGATTTCAACTTTTATTGGAGGAGGGGTTTTGGGGCAGTGTATTAGTGTTTTTAACTTTTTTTTTTTACACATTTGAAGTCCCTTTGGAGGACTTTTACATACAGTACTTTGATTTTTACACTGATCATTGCTATGCCATAGACCGCGGTCGCACCGCAATCGCGGCGTTTAAGGAGTTAGTAACACGCTGTAGCGTGTCATTACCGGTAAGGTCCCGGCTGCTGATTGCAGCCGGCCCCCACCTGCTGTGAAGCGCGCTCCGCTCTGGAGCACGCTTCATAGCTGGAGAAACACCCAGGGCGTATAGTTACACCCTAGGTCATCTGGGGGCAGACTTCCATGGCGTAACTATACGCCCTGGGTCGTCTAGGGGTTAAACAGAGCTGAAAAAGCCTTGTGTGAACATAGCCTCTTCCATTTCCTTTACCGGGATCTTTTTTAGGTATATGGGCTCTGCATAGCCTTGAACTTCCCATGGGACATGGGACACTTTCCTTGGGTTAGGCTATGTTACCTTTATTTCACACACTGCAAAATAAAGGTAATATACGTATGTAATTTAAAATACGTAAAAATACGGCCGTTTTTTCAATATAATGTGCTCCATTAAAACCAACTGGAAATTGGCCGACACTGTACAGAATAATGGCTATAACGTATTCCTCCGATCCAAATAATAAACATGCTTACTTTTATAAACATGTCCTGCTTTTGCAAAAAACTGTGTTTTTTTCCTCTGCTCACACATTGTTTTGTTTTCACTCAAAATTACCGTCGTTATTAGCTTTTATTTTACTGTGAGTGAACATAGCCCTAAAATTCATTAAAACGTTTGAACAAAAAATTGTATCAAAACCAAATTGTATTTAAATGGTGGTCAAATATTATTTTGCTTAACAACCAAAGGTCTGCTTTATTTTTACCATTCATTCAGTAGACCTTTTTTAAGTCTCAATTGTGCTTTCTTTCTGTTCCACAACTATAAAATCCTTGGATTTTCTAGATGCTGATTTGTTCTATTCTTCTTTAGACTGACGTAACACATTAGGCTTTATAAATAGTTTTTGTATTAAAAAAAAAAACACCTTTACCCTTCAGCCTGCTGTATTTTTTACAGATATACTTTAGTTTAAGTGTAAAATATGGTAAATGGCAGCATAAGCTATCCATCCTGAAGATTTTAACGAAAGATAAAAAAGAATGACATTGTAATCCACTAGTTCCTATTTGCCTTTCTTTGTTAAACTTCCTCTTTCTATTATTATAAGCCTTGTCAGTGCCAGGTTTTGTTTTCTCTGTACCCTTCAAGAAAGAAGCCTATTTATATATTTCCTTCCTTATGGGTAATGGTTTTTCTCACCCTTTATTTGCATGTTTCTTTTTTGTTTCTTAACATCTACAATATATGGACGTTTAATTTAGTATTTCATATAGCAGTAGAAAAAAGCAGTAAAAGAATTTCAACAATTTATAAAACATTACTGTTAATTTAATTATATACCATAGTAAATTTAATGTAAGATTTTATATATATCAAGCATCCTTTGACGTGCATATATACATTTTATCTCAATTACCACTCCTGACCTCTGTATTCTGTTGTTGAAGAACAAATATTATCCCCTTCCCTACTGGCCTAATTTTCGTTTTTGCGTTTTCGTTTTTTTTCCTCCTTATGTCATGTTATGGCTATATCGCTTGCATTTTTTCACCTACAGACCCACAAGAGCCCTTATTTTTTGTGCCACTAATTGTACTTTGCAATGGCAGACTTAATTTTTGCATAATATATGCTGCGAAATTAGAAAAAAATTATATGCACGGTGAAAATGAAAAGAAAACGCAATATTTTTTATTTGGAATAATTATTTATCAGGAATGTGATAATTTAATCGTTTGGGCGATTACGCACGAGGCAATATAAACATGTTCATTTTTTCATTTTTTTATTTATAAAATGGGAAAAGGGGGAAGATTCAGACTTTTATGAGGGGAGGGGATTTTTTATTTATAAAAAACTTTTTTTTAACTTATACATCTGGGTGACTTCTAATATAACTACACTGATCCCTCTTAGGTACCCGTCACTAAAAATAACAAATATTTCACTCGCTCATCTCCAACTATAAACCTATAAACAAAGAACAGGTCATAAAATAAAGACTGAGATTTCTCCTCTTTTCAAATCCATTCCTGGCTTTGGCTTCAAAAATCTGTCAGATAAATTTATCTGTGTAAAGGCACCCTTAGGGCCCTATTACACCAAAAGATTTATCTGACAGATTTCTGCAGCCAAAGTCAGGAATGGATTTTAAAAAAGGAAAAATCACAGTCTTTCCTTTATGACCTGTTCTCTGTTTATACTCTGTTCCTGTCTCAAGTCACTGGGTTCAGCTCGTGCATTATACCAAGTCACTGGGTGCTGGCTGGGCACTATACCAAGTCATTGGCTAATGGATGTGCATTATACCAAGTCACTGGGTGATTCTAACGGGACATACTAAAAAGAATGAACAGTATTTCCAATGGGGATAATTTTGTAAGTTTCACCTGGAATGAACAGGATATATCTGTAGTCTATAGTGGAATGAGCTTATATACCAAATAAAAAGATGTGTAATACTTTTTCTGTGCCAGACACACCTGGAATGAACAGGATATTTCAGTAGTATATATAGGGGAATGAACGTATATTCCTAGAAACAAACACTTTTCCTGTGTTACTATACACTACAGATTAAGGCTAACTATACACTACAGATTAAGGCTAAGTTTACACAACATCAAAAACAGAGAAAAGGCGTCTGAATTTGATATTTTAAAAAAACATCATTTTTTGCCGCGGACGTTAAAATAATGAATCTGATTGTTATTTTCGGACTTTTTTTGCAATCTTTTTTATTAGTTCACACGCAGTTTTTCTTTTTCCACCTTTCTTTCTCCGTTTTTACTATTAAATTCAATGGACTTTTCAATTAAGCCACACCCAAAGAGCAATTAGTAATCCCAAATTGAAAGAATGTGCAAACACCAGTCATTGAACTAAGGGGAGGCCAGACAGCTAAATAACGGATGTCATTTTAAATGGAGCTGAAAAAACGTTGTGTGAACACAGCCATATCCTGTTCTTTTCAGGTCTATGAAACTTAAATAAATTAAAACCTTTTTTTTTTAAACATATTTCCCCAATGGAAATAATGTTCATTCTTTTCTTCATTCTTTTAGCTAGGTCCCCATTCTAACAAATCACTGTGTGCTGTAATGAGAGTGTTCATTAAACCAAGTAACTGGGTGTTGTAAAAAATTTTCCTATTATCAGTCAATGCTGTGAAACATTCCTGCTTTGTCAGATTACTGAATAGTTGGTTTATGTAAATCTGTATTTACATAAAGATCACAAAAATCACAAACATCACAAAAATATTACAAAACACATTAAAATTCCCATCAAACCTCTTCCAACCCATGTACAATAAAGTCAATAAAGTATTCAACCCACTTCCATTCCCGGTAGACCACATACCCCCCCCCTCCAATTAAGTTACATCCATGGTCTCTCCCATCTATTGAGGCACCAGTAATGACACTACCCCCATATAAATAAATTATTTTGCTCCCTCCTAATTTATTTAGCTCCATCAACCATTCAATGTGTAAATGCACACTAAATCAAACACGGCAACCTGCCTTTCAGCACCAAATTGTGAATATTATCTTCAGAAGGTGTTTCTATCACAATTGACATAATCCTTATGGATATTTACCATATCACAAAACATTTATATAGCCTAATATAACTCAAGAATTCACGAGAGCTGTTAAACACTCACAAAATAAGTAGTCTTTGGTGAACCATTGTGTGACATCTAAATACCATAGTGATATTGTAAAAACCCCAAGAACATATATCAGCCAGTCACCATACGGGTCCTTAAAAATGGAGAAAATTTGAGAAACATAGTCATGGGGATTTGTGCCTGGATGATAATATATATGTATTATATTGTACGGTGGCAAGTATGGAGTTAATTTTTAGCCACACCTAGGTAGGATGTGATGCAATGGCATACTGGTTGTCTATTTATACGTCTGTGAGCATATTTATGTATAGGACACTTGATGAAGAGACCAGAACAATCTTGAAATCCGTTGTACCTGTTTCAATAAATGTGAACATTTAGAGTTACATTTTAACGTTAATCCAATTGGACATGCGCCCTGTAACCTATATGTGAAATAGAGGACTGTTGTCTTAAGTTTGGATCCTGTGAGGATTACATGGGAGTGGCAGCAGTTCTCACTGTATGCTTACTGAAGAGTTGTGCCTTACAATTAGCACAACTTTACCATCTGAGAATCTCCTGCACTTTTAACTCACCTATACTGCTAGTCTGATTCATGCAATGGAGTGCTGTCTATTTTCCTATTTGTAGCTTCCATTGACATACGGAGGCTTCCTTCACCGGAAGCGCCTTGGTCTCTGCTGTGGCACAACGTTCCCTTTAGTTGTGTGTGCATCTATAATGGTGTACACACATCTAAAGGTCACTCTGGACTTAAATTTCAGATCCCAGCTGCTGCAAAAGGTGACAGCTGCAGCCCTAAACAGCTACTGAGGGACTGTGAGTCTGCAGTCCTTGTGTGTTCCCAGGTCACCTAGTAGGGCTCTGTTTTCTGACTCTTTTCAGTGATATATTAACATGGGACTATATTGTAGATGGATAGACCGGCACCACTCTAGCTAATGAGCTCAGGTATTGTGAGCAAGGAGCTGAATCCCAGGACGTTACTAGCCATGTACATCAAAGCATGCCACGGGGTGCGTCTTAAAAACAGACAATGTGAATATAGTGTGTAGAAAAAGTAAGACACACTCACCGTATCGGCTGCAGATGAAGTCTTTATTTCAGAAGGAAGTTCATAAGTTCATAGGGGAGGAAGAGAAGGGCAGTATGGCGTCCACGCAGCGAATGACCGTTTCCGCGTCACCTGGCGCTGCTTCCGGCTGAGGACCAGAAGCTGGAAGAAGCGTCAGGTGACGCGGAAACGGCCGTCTTACTTTTTCTACACACTATATTAACATGGGACTACTGCAGCAGTTGCTTGTATTGTAGACTGAAAGGGGGGCTATGATGGATGTGGCTATTAATGGTGGGGGCTTTCCACTAGGGCCCAGGAAGGGATAACATTTACTGGGGGAACCACCAAAAGAGGGAATGTTTACATCACTGCTTCTACTTAAAAGGGGGGGGGGATACTACCTACTGGGGTCTTACCTACTGCATGGATGGGGAACTTATTTCCATATGGGTACACAGAGGGGTCTTCAACAAAATATGGATACAGAGGAAGCTATCTGCTATATGGGGGAGCAGAGGAGGCCTAACTGCTGTGCACAGTGGGGACACAATTACTATATGGAAGGGCTGAACTACTATTGAAGATGCCCAAATGGGGACCCTTCTAGGCAATTGGGACACAGAGGGACCTAACTACCGTATTGGGCCACAGAGGGACCCAAATACTATTTGAACAAAAGGACCATACTACTCTATTGGGGACACATTGAGGACCATAGGAAACTACTATAAGGCCCTGACTACTATATGGGTGCACAGAGGGAAGCCTATTATTCTACTGGGGAACGCAGGAGATCTTACTACTATATTGGAGCACAGAGGGGACCTTACTACTATATCAGGCACAGAGGGGACCTGACTACTCTATGGGGCACATAGGGGGCCCAACTATTATAGGGATGCACAGAGGGACTGAAACTACATTATGACACAGGGGGCTAACTACTGTAGAGGGGCACAGGGGGCCTAACTATTACATGTGCTGGAGCAAAGAGCCTAAAATGTGGCAGATTCTGGAAGATTCATGGCCAAAAAACGGAAAAAAAAGTAAGCAACTCTGACCAGAGACTACGTCCCCTGTGAGTCACTGGATAATTGCACTCTCTTCTAGGGTCTGTAGTGATAGTGATAGTGGTTATGGTGTGGCAATATTATTTAGGTACTATTTGTTGGTAATACTGGTAATGTCTTTGTTTTGTTCAGCAGCAGTATGGAGGCAATATGTATTAACTGTATGTTGGTAATAAGTTTATAAAATAACTGTGTATTGAGGCACTTGATACTGTGTAAGGGCACCTTGAGGGTCTTAGGCCAGATTCACACGTGCTGTATCACAGCAAAGATGTAAAAACGTAGAAAATGACAGTACCAGTTATTGCAGCGTATTTCGCTGCAGAACTCGCAGAAATCCGCTGCAATAACTGGTACTGTCATTTTCTACGACTTTACATCTTGAGGCTGGGTTCACACTACGTATATTTCAGTCAGTATTGTGGTCCTCATATTGCAACCAAAACCAGGAGTGAATTGAATACACAGAAAGGCTCTGTTCACACAATGTTAAAATTGAGTGGATGGCCATCATTTAATGGCAAATATTCGCTGGTATTTTAAAACAAGGCTGTTGTATTAAAATAATGGACGTTATTTACTGTTATATGGCGGCCATCCACTCAATTTCAACATTGTATGAACAGATCCTTTCTATGTTTTCAATCCACTCCTGGTTTTGGTTGCAATATGAGGACCACAATACTGACTGAAATATACGTAGTGTGAACCCAGCATAAGGCTGGGTTCACACACAGTATATTTCAGGCAGTATTTGGTCCTCATGTCAGGTCCTCATAGCAACCAATACCAGGAGTGGATTAAAAACACAGAAAGGCTCTGTTCACACAATGTTGAAATTGAGTGGATGGCCGCCATATAACGGTAAAGAACTGCCATTATTTCAATACAACAGCCGTTGTTTTAAGATAACAGCAAATATTTGCCATTACATGACGGCCATGCACTCAAGTACAACATTATGTGAACAGAGCCTTTCTGTGTTTCCAATCCACTCCTGGTTTTGGTTGCTTTGAGGATCTGACTTGAGGACCAAATACAGCCTCAAATATACGTAGTGTGAACATAGCCTTACTGTGGATTGTTTACTCCATTAGAATCAATGTAGCCGCGTCACAGAGAGAAGGGGTTTCGTCACTGATCCGTTCATGAAAAAAACTTAAAGCGATGTACGTGATGGTACATATGCTTTAAGACACAGGTATAAAAAAAATGTGCAGCTCCCTATAAATATTTACACAACTTCATTATGTTCTAAGGCTGGTATCATATGCAGTGGTCAGTGCAATGTTTTGAGCCATCGTTAGCATTACATTTGAAATTGATTCATAAAGGAAAGGGGTACAATTATTACTTGCATAATTTTTGCGTGCTGGTGCACTATTCATGTGCTGTGCAAAAATCTCTTTGGTCCATGCTCAAAATGCATCAATAGTTAGCTTAAAAACTATGCCAGGCTCTGACAGGAGTACTGCTGCACAATTTTTTTACACAACTAAAAAAAAAAAAACACATGACACATCTGGCTAAAAAGTAGTTTACTTAAACCACGCCCCCTCTGAGAGAAAAAAAAAAAAATGTTTAGCCAACAAAACAGCTCAAAAGTAGTACAAATGCCTTGCTAAATGTAAAAAATTTATGCTGTGTGCAGAAACACCAAATGAGCCAAATGGTGCAAAGACAATGATAAATGTGCTCCTTTGACTTGACCCATTTTTACCCATGTTTAAAAAAACTGGATTGAAAGGCTACTGAAAAGTCCCTAAATTTACAGCTGAGAAGACAAAGAGAAATAGCTTAGTAATAACCGGAGTTTTTTTGTGTATTTAACCAGATGTTTTGTATTGCTTTGGCTATCTTAATTAACTTTCGATGGGAACTTTCTGACTACATTTTACTAACAATCACTTGACCTCATCGTCTGTGCAGAATGTAATGCATGATCCATCACATTTTTCCCAAAGTCCCCAAAGGCAATAGCACTTCCATATTTCAGATTCAAATATATAATTAAATCCATCTTAAGATGTTTTATTCATGTGGTAGACATGTTTGAATAAAACTCAATAGCACTTTTAGAAATGAATATTTACTGTTAGGCTTCACTACATCTTGAGGGCACTTCATTTTCACATACAGATGCTTGATGAGTACACTTCACAGCTTAGTGCTCTGAATTTGGTGCTGTAAATTGTGATACAAGGATTCTATTAATTCTAATTGAGCTGAACAAAATGTTACTATAGAATAGATAAAAAGGTGATAGCAGCCTATACACTAACTCTGGCTCTCTACCCAATCAAATTAGCAATGTATGCTTAGCATGGATGCCAGGAAAGCTCTTGGCATACACATGAAAGTGTACCTGTCATTATAAGTTTTAAAATCTAAACAGTAGATGTAAAATGAAGCAAGTTGGCAATTTAGGTTTAAATTTCTTTTAGTGATTATGCTTTAAAACTAAACTATACTTACTTGTATCCAGGTCCAATCTCATGAAGGCAGCTTTTTAGCTGATTGAAAAAAAGAGACTAAACGCAGGAAGTCATCTATGCACTCACAGAGAAGCAGTTATTTTATTAACAGACACATTGAGCTGTGTCACTCTGTACTGGCTGGGACTTCCTGTGTTAAAACAAAAAAATGCCTTCAGGATAAAGGAGCTGGATTTCAAGTAAATACAGCTGTGTTTTGAAGCATAATATACAAAAAAAATAATACTCATGTACATTGCAAACATACTTTATTTCACATTCCCTGTTGATTTAGATTTAAAAAAAAATTATAACGAAAGTGAGATCTTAAGCATATCCAAGGGCCCTAACACCTGAATATTCGTATGTCAGTATACAAACAAAAGACATGAAATGGTGCACTAGATTATGCTAAACTATGAAATAGTATACTTGTCTGAACACAAGAACAAGAGGACACAGTGAGAGGTTAGTTGGGGGAAAGATCAGAAGCAACTTACTGAAAGAGTAGTAGATACTTGGAACAAACTTTCAGCAGATGTGGTTGGTAAATCTACAATAACAGAATTTAACCCCTTAAGATCAAAGCCAATTTTCGTTTTTGCACTTTTGCTTTTTCCCCTTTATGTTTAAAAGGCAATAGCGCTTGCATTTTTTCACCTAGAGACCCATATGAGCCCTTATTAAAACCAACTGTACTTTCCAATAACAGGCATTATTTTTTCATAAAATATGCTGCAAAACCGGGAAAAAAATCATTTGCGCTGTCAAATTGAAAGAAAAAGGAATTTGTTTTGATTCTGTTTTGGTCTGTGGGGCTGTTTGAGGTGTCTTATTTTGCGCCATGATCTGTACTTTCAATTGGTACCTTTTTTGCACAGATGCGACTTTTTGATCACTTTTTATTACATTTTTTCTGGATTTGATGCGACCAAAAATGCAGAATTTTGTACTTTGGAATTTTTTTGTGCTTACCCCATTTACCATGCAAGATCAAGAATGTGATAACTTAAAAGTTCAGGCGATGTTTGTTTATTTATTTATATTTATAAAATGGGAAAAGGGGGGTGATTTGGACTTTTATTAGGGGAGGGGATTTTTCATTAATAAAAACACTTTTTTACTTTTTTTTTTACATTAACTAGAAGTCCCCCTGGGGGACTTCTATATGCACAGCACTGATGTCTCATAGAGATCAATGCTGTGTATATACACAGCAATGCAGGCCAGAGCAATGTAATGCCGAGCCGGGATTAGTGTAATTGCGACGCTGAGGCCCGACCCGGCCAGAAAAACGGATCTTCCCTCCGCATCCCGGGGGGAGATCCGTCCCACTAGACACCAGGGAAGTGCTGAACAGCGCATTTTAATGCAGCTGTCAGGACCTCCGCTGGCTAATAGAGGCGCTCCCCAGCTGCAGATAACAGCCGGGAGTGGCGGTCCAGTGGAAGAGTACTGCTCTGAGTTCCGGCAGTGGAGCTGTCTCTCCACGTGGAACGACCCAGCCCTCCGGTTTCAGTTTCGGGAGGGTCTTAGTGACCGACTGAAGGACATGCTAGTAGCATACCCCACTCCCGACTCGCTCGAAGAGAGCATGACACTAGCGATCAGAGTTGACCGTAGATTAAGGGATCGACAAAGGGAGAAGGGTACTCCTGACCATCACAAAACCCCTATCTCTCCTATTCCGTTCTCCAAACCTCCCCTTCCTGTCTCACCCCCTTTCGAGGAGCCGATGCAGGTAGACTCCACCGATGCCAAGGCCCGACGAGCCCATCGCCTGCAGAATAAGCTGTGCTTTTACTGTGGAAAGACAGGACACCAAGTTCGGCAGTGTCCCAACAAGCCGAGGTCTTCGACGGAAAACTTCAACGCCTGAGAGATTATCGAGGGGGTCTCTCAGGCGCTCAGGTATCCTTCAAAAATAAGCTGTTATTGCCCATTTCCTTGGTGTTGGGAGGTAAATGTATTAGTGGGTATGCCCAAATCGATTCTGGATCCTCAGCAAATTTCATTAACCCCATGTTTTTTTCAGGTTTAGAGGTATGTCCCTTGCTGCTCCAGCGTCCAGTTGGTGTCACTGGAGCAGACTCTGCTCCCTTTTCCCAGGGTGATGTACGGTATAGGACCCCCTCCATGGAGGTTAAAGTAGGGTCTGTCCATATTGAAAAACTAGATTTTCTTGTTATGCATAATCTGTCATCTGATGTTATCCTGGGGTTACCCTGGCTGGAGGCTCATAACCCGGTCTTCGATTGGTCTAATAGGGAACTTGTGCGGTGGGATCCTGGGTGTGCATCACATTGTATTGCGGTTTCCCTTGCAGGGTGTTCCCCGGCGGAGGGAGAGATTCCCGAATTCTTGTTGGATTATTCCGATGTATTTGATGAAAAAGCAGTGGACGGGTTGCCACCCCATAGACGGTATGATTGCGCCATTGATTTAGTTCCCGGTTCCAGATACCCCAGAGGTCGAATATTCAATTTGTCCTGCCCTGAAAGAGAAGCCATGCGAGAATACATAAAGGACAGTTTACACAAAGGCCACATACGTCCTTCTTCTTCTCCCATGGGTGCTGGCTTCTTTTTTGTGGGCAAAAAGGATGGGGGTCTCCGGCCTTGTATCGATTACCGGGAACTAAACAAAATCACTGTTAAAAACCAACACCCCCTACCGTTGATTCCAGACTTGTTTAATCAAATTGTGGGCGCTAAATGGTTTTCCAAGGTTGACTTACGGGGGGCTTATAATTTAATCAGAATCAGGGAAGGTGACGAGTGGAAGACCGCATTCAATACCCCAGAGGGCCATTTCGAATATCTCGTTATGCCCTTTGGGTTATGCAATGCCCCGGCGGTCTTCCAACACTTTGTTAATGATATCTTCCGTGAGCACCTTGGACGTTTTCTTGTTGTCTACCTTGATGACATTTTGATCTTCTCCTCAGATTGGTCTTCCCACGTAAAGCAGGTCCGCACGGTAATGGAGCTTCTGAGACAAAATAATCTTTACGCCAAGGTGTCAAAGTGCCAATTCGGTATCCAGGAGGTCTCGTTTTTGGGTTATAACATCACCCCCAATTCTTTTGGTATGGATCCCCTTAAAGTAGCGGCTATTGTAAAATGGGAACGACCCAGTAACCTGAAGGCCTTACAAAGGTTTTTAGGTTTCGCTAACTATTACCGGAAATTTATTAAGGGGTTCTCAGTTATAGCTAAACCCCTCACAGATCTTACTAAGAAAGGGGCGAATCTGGTACACTGGTCCACAGAGGCTATCCAGGCATTTGACATCCTTCGGCAATGTTTTTCAGAAGCTCCAGTACTGGCCCAGCCCGACTTCGAGCGCCCTTTTATTGTTGAGGTGGACGCATCCGAGGTGGGTGTGGGAGCAGTTTTATCCCAGGGAACTGACACCCTTACTCATCTTCGGCCAGTTGCGTACTTCTCGAGGAAGTTCTCCCAAGCGGAACGCAACTACGATATTGGGAATAGAGAATTGTTGGCTATTAAGATGGCATTTGATGAGTGGAGGCATTTCTTGGAAGGTGCCAAACATAGAGTCACAGTATTGACGGATCATAAGAATCTCATTTATCTGGATACCGCCAAACGACTCTCTCCACGTCAGGCCCGATGGGCCCTGTTCTTTACTAGGTTTGACTTTGAGATCACATATCGACCTGGCTCTCGTAATATTAAGGCTGATGCCCTCTCTCGCAGTTTTGATTCCGGGAACATTCCTGAGAAACAGGTCGATACGATCTTGAAACCAGGGGTTGTGGTATCCGTCCTACAACCGGACTTGGTTACTCTTGTTGCTGAATCTCAGGATTTAGCCCCCCATAACACTCCTGACTCCCTCCTATTTGTGCCACCGAACCTTCGCCTCCGGGTCTTGGAGGAAATCCATAGTTCCGTTTTGGCAGGACATCCAGGAATAGCAGGCACTAAATACTTGCTCTTTTATACTTGCTAAATTTCTGGTGGCCAACTTGGGCCCGAGATGTTAGATCTTTTGTTGAAGCATGTGAGGTCTGTGCTAGGTCCAAGGTTCCCCGTAGGCCACCGGAGGGATTGTTACATCCCTTGCCGGTTCCTGCGAGACCTTGGACACATATATCGATGGACTTTATTACCGACTTACCAGTATCTAGGGGTAAGACTGTCATTTGGGTAGTGGTGGATCGATTCTCCAAAATGTGTCACCTTATTCCACTGCGTAAACTCCCTAGTGCTCGTTTATTGGCCACGTTGTTTATCGGTCATATTCTACGGTTACATGGTGTCCCGGAGAATATTGTTTCCGACAGAGGTGTCCAGTTTGTGGCCAAATTCTGGAGGGAGTTCTGTGGGAAGCTGGGAATCTCTTTGTCCTTCTCGTCGGCTTTCCATCCTCAGACGAATGGACAAACTGAGAGAACAACCAGTCTTTGGAACAATTCCTGAGATGTTTCATAGTTGATACGCAGGATAAATGGCGAGATTTCATTCCTCTAGCTGAATTTGCTATCAACAACCATGAACAACGTTCTACTAATATGTCACCTTTTTTTTGTAATTATGGTTTCAATCCCAGGTATTCGTCCGTTCACTCTGCAGAGTCTGTCAATCCCTCAGCTGAGACAATCTTTTCTAAACTGTGCACAGTTTGGGCCCAAGCTCATCAGAGCTTGGTTAAAGCCCAAGAGTCCTACCAAAAATTCGCTAACAGAAGACGCATATCTGGCCATCAATACGTTGTAGGTGAAAAAGTCTGGCTCTCAACAAAAAACCTGAAATTGAGAGTCCAATCAGGAAAACTGGCACCCAAATACATTGGGCCATACATGATCGTAGAGGTTATTAACCCAGTAACTTTCAGGCTTAAACTACCATCGTCCCTAAGGATTCATTCTGTTTTTCATAAAGCCTTGCTGAAAAAATATGTGCCACCGGTGTTTCCGTCACCTCCTCCTGCTCCACTAGTCGTCCAGGGTGAACTGGAGTATGAGGTGGAGAGAATTCTAAACTCTCGGTGGGTGCAGGGTTCGTTACAATACCTAGTCCACTGGAAGGGTTTTGGACCAGAGGAGCGTACATGGGTGGCAGTTAGAGATATACACGCTCCTCAGTTAATCCGACGATATCATACCCAGAATCCGTCTAAACCCGGTCCAATGGATAAGGGTCCTGAGGCCCCTCATAAGAGGGGGGGTAATGTCAGGAACTCACCTGACCTGGCTCCTGCGGCGTCTTCCCCGGCCTCTGCTCCGGCGGCCGGCTCGAGAGCGCGCCAGAGCTCCGCCCGCCGGAGCAGAGTGACGTCACGGAGACCCGACGGCGTCCCTAGTAACCGGGGACGCCGCGGTCTCACGTGACAGTCAGTTAGCTGGCCGGCCAGCGCAACTGATGCGGCTCGTGCAGGCTGAGTGGCAGATCGCTCTGCCACTTGGTCTGCAGCACCGCAGCTGCAGGGATTGCTGGATCAGGAGACCGGACCAATCAGTGTCTGGTCCGGGCTCCTGGTCCAGTATAAAGTAAAGTGAAAGCCAGCTGGTATTTGCTGGCTATTAGTTCGTCTAGTCCCAGCTCCCCTGCTCCTTCCCAGCGTTCCCTGCCCTATATCCCATTCTGCTTGTCTTCTCGTGTTCTTGACCCTCCGCCTGACCTGTGACTATTCTTTTCTTGCCGATTCTGTACTGCGTTGTCCGTGTGGTTTGACCTGGCTTGTCCACTACTCTTTATTGTGTTTTGTCCGTCTGTCGTGTTTTGTGTTCCACGTATTCAGTACAGGGAACGTCTTCGTGGTTGTCCGCGACCGCCTAGGGTCGACTGAGGCAATTAGGCAGGGACAGTGGGTGGGATCAGATCAGGGCCCACTGTCTGGTTGTGTTTGTCGCCGCTGACAGCATGCCTGGGATAAACATATATCTATCCTAAGATAATAAGATGGGAAATACTAAAAAGGCAGACTAGATGGACCCAGTGGTCTTTTTCTGCCGACAATATTCTATGCTTCTATGTCTGACATAAACTAAAGATCTGAAGTGTATAGGGCTTTATAGTGTTTATTTTTTGTTTAGCTATGTAACTGAACAGAGAGAAGGAACTAACTGGCATACAATTGCTAAGATAAGAAATTTGTGAATTCTTTAGCTCCAATACGTTAGAAATTTAGATGTTACCATTCTAAATAACTTTTGACATGTCTTTTGAGATGTCTGAACCTCGGGACTTCAACAGGTCTCAGAAGTGGATCACCAAAAACTTTTGAAATGTCTTTGGCATATTAAAAGATTTTACAAATGACAATAATGCTTCAAACACGTCTAAAGGAAAAAAAAAAACCTCATGAAATGTCAAGAATATGTGAAAACTCTTTATAGGTCAATAAAAAATTTTATCAGTAAAATCTAACTATATATGTATCAGTTTGTTTAATAGTTTAATAGTTGGAACCCTTAGGCTGAGTTTACATATAGTATTCGTACAGTATTTTTAGTAAAAACAAAAAGTAAGCCCAAAAACACAGGAAAAAGTGCAGATATTACCATTATAGTTTTTCCCTATGTTATTTCCACTCCTGGATTTGGCTTAAAATATTGATCAGAAAAGTATATGTGAAGTCAGTCTTTGTTCACACAACATCAATAAAAGAGAAAAGACGTCCACTTTTTCCATTTAAAAAGACGTGTTATTGCCGCAATTTAATTCACTTTAATGCAATGCATTGAAATCAATGGGATGATGGACGTCCAATGCACACAATGAATTAAATAACGGATGTTGTCTGCGCAGACGTCAAAATAACGATCATGTTGATTATATTCCGACATCTATTGCAAACAGCGGATGTTATTTTTTTGTTGTTTACACACAGTTTTTCTTTTTTCACAGTCCTTTCACTGTTTTTACTATTAAATTCAATGGATTTTTCAATTTAAAGACACACTCAAAGGGCAATTGGTAACCCCAAACTAGAATAATGTACCAACAGCCGTCATTGCAAGGGGAGGCAAGACAGCTAAATGACGTCCATGATTTAAGACTCAAATACAAATAAAATGGAGAGTTATCCTGCATGCAAGTGGGGCACAGAAAGCTGGTGGTCAAGTAAGTAATACAAGGATAACGTCTTGAAGCATAAACTATTTAAAACAAACAAACTCAAGAAAAACAACAAAAATACAGTCTGGAGAACTAGAGAAAAATCATATTATTAGGTACAGAAAAGAGAAGATGGAATAAGAAATATAATAGCAAATCAATAGGTAAATACAAGCAGGGGAAGAGAGCATTTCACACCTCCAAAAGCAGTTCTCAATAATAGAACATGAACATATATCAAGTAAAACAATTATGATGCTGTCTGAGAGTTAGGGTCCATTTACACAGACAGATTTATCTGACAGATCTTTGAAGCCCAAACCAGGAACAGACTATAAACAGGGATTAGGTCATATAGGAAAGACTGGGATCTATCCTCTTTTCAAATCCATTCCTGGCTTTGGCTTCCAAAATCTGTCAGATAAATCTCTGTGTGTAAACGCAGCATAAGATGCCTAAGGCCTTATATACATATATACATGGATGGAAGGCCTGGAGAACATCCCCCCCACCCACACACACATACACCATAAGACCAGAATACATGTATAAAATCACCCTCTGGTTGAGAGCATTAAAGAGCTCCTGTGATTTTAACTTTTTAAAATCTAAATGAACAGTACATATGAAATAAAGCAAGTTTGCATCATTAAATATTTTCTTTTTTTTATCATGCTGTAAAACAAAGTTATACTTATTTGAAATCCAAATCCTGGAGGCAACTTTTTGGTCTTTTGTCTGGTTAAGAAAAAAAAAAGAAGCTAAGGGTGGGTTAAGACATAGTGGAATCTCAGCGGATTTCACGCTGCAAGTTCGCAGTGTAATCCGCTGCGATTCCCGGCACTGTAACTTTGAATAGGATTACATACATGCAGTACAATTTTCCTCCTGCTTCGAGTATGTAAACGCTGTCCTCCTTGGCGCGGTAAATACTTTACTAGTCTACGCTCTAGCTTACTTCTATGGCTTCCGGCTCCCTGATGTCCTGCTCAGCCAATCAGTGCATTGCCTTCGCCTATGCATTGCATTCGCCTATGTGTGCAGCCACCCTAAGGCTGCATTCACACGTTCCGGGAAGTTGTCTGTGCTCACGGACAATTTTACAGTCCATTGCTTTCTATTGGGCTATTCAGGTGTTCCGTGATTTCACGGATCCGTGATCCGTTCCGTTAAAAAATAGGACATGTCATTACTCGGAACGGATGCACGGAAAGGATTCCCCATAGAAATCAATGAGATCCGTGTTTTTCACGGATGTACACGATGTGACATCCGTGTTCATCCGTGAAAAACACGGATGTGATGTAATCAAAGTAATTTAAAATGCTTTAACACAGATTCGTGAAAAAAACGGATACGGATGCAAAACGGATGAAAAACGGACTGTTTTGCACGGATCACGGAGGAAGCTGCCGGACCACAATCACGGACCGGGAAAACCACTGAACGTGTAAATGCAGCCTAAGGCCACAAACACACTCTGCACATCCCCGCTGCGAGTTTGTCTGCAGCCCGCCCCGTTAACCCCTTGCCGCCATAGCTGATACTTTACCTGATCCCGGCCTTCTGTGTCCTGCTTCGGCGGCACGTCCCGCTCGGCTAATCAGTGCGCTACCCCGCCGCAGCGCACTGATTGGCTGAGCGGGACAAGAAGACACCAGGAGCCGCTGAAGTAAGCCAGAGGAAGCTGGGGCCGGGATCAAGTAAAGTATCAGCTCCGGCGGCGGCGGGGGTTAACGGGGTGGGCTGCGGACAAAATTCTGTCTGCCATTGAGTAAACAGGGACGGTATCCGCAGCGGATCTCGCTGCGGATACGTCAAGTGTGTTTGTAACCTAAAGGCAGAAAGTCTTGGGCAGGCCATCCATTAATCAAATCATTTCCTTCTCTAAGCATGCAGATCACTGGGTCTATTTTTTTTTTCCAACCAGCACAAGGTCAAAAAGCTGTCTTCAGGAGACACGACCTGGAGTTCAAGTAAGTATAGCTTTGTTTTTAAGTATAATAAAAAAAAATTATAACAAATGTCAATTGCAAACTTGCTTTATTTCACATCCCTGCTGAAAGTTATAACGACGATTTGGAGTCTAATTTATGTGTTCTAAGTAATCTATTAAGTGCATGTTTGATCTATATATCATTTTTCCATGGTTACAAAGGGTGAGGCATATCATCAGAACAAAGAGGAAGTAAAAATTGAAGAAATAATACACAATACACAGTGTCACAACGTGTGACATAAATGTACATCATGGCGCCAGTTTGGTGTTTAGAGAGAGGGTAAGGCTGTAACCCCACTCAGAACTTCCGCTTGGCATTCCCCAGTGCGGGGTAATAGTCAAAAATGACAGAGACATTTTAAATGGCTTTATAATGCCCTCTGTGGTGGTCTAGTGGCTAGATCACTTTGATCAATCAGTGCATTGACCATAGAAGTCACATGGGGGACTCAAGTTACAGTAAAAAAAAAAAAAAAGTTTTTAAGAATCACAATTATCACATTCCTGATCCGCTTAAGCACAAAAAAAATGACAAAGAGCATAATTGCTGATTTTTGGTCACATCAAATCCAGTCAAATACGTTAAATCAAGTCAAATAAAATCAAAGTTATATAAGTTGCCAATTGTTATTATACTGACTTGAGGAACATGGATAACATGACATTTTTACCATAGGGTGAACAGCGTAAACACAACTGCCCCCACCCGGAGTTAGAAAATTAGAAAAAACATTTTTAGTTTTTTTCAATTTGACTGCGCAAATTTTTATTCCCACTTTTGCTGCATATTTTATGGAAAAATTAAGTCTGTCATTGCAAAGTACAATTGGTGTTGCAAAAAATAACGGCTCATGTGGGTCTGTAGGTGAAAAAATGCAAGAGGATAAATCAAAAGTACAAGAATGAAAATTTGCTCCCTCATCAAGAAGTTACAACCCTGTTGAAACCAATTGGGACCTCCTAGTCACTTTGCGAGGATCCCGATCAGTAATTGACATGAGCTTCTCCTGTCACTTACACCTAAACGAAGCAATCACAGCGTTTAAAAGGTTAATGATGTGATTGCTGCTACCCATGGTTAACGGTGAGGGCCCCTTACCCGCTATGAAGCGAGCTCTGCTCCTGAGCTCTCTTTATAGCTCTGTAGCAAATAATGGTGTTGCCACTAATATTATGACACATAGGATGAAACTCCTCTATAGGAATGCAGGGTTATAAGGTTATCCAGCTAAAAGCATTTTCTTTCAAATTAACTGCTTTCAGAAAGTTACATAGATTTGTAATTTACTTCTGTTTAAAAATCTCAAGTCTTCCCATACTTTACAGCTACTATATGTCCTATAAGAAATATTGTTTTCTTTTCAGTCTGACACAGTGCTCTCTGCTGACATCTCAGTCCGAGACAGGAACTGTCCAAAGCAGTAGTAAATCCCCATAGAAAACCTATGCTGCACTGGACAGTTCCTGTCTCGGACTGAGATGTCAGCAGAGAGCACTGTGTCAGACTGAAAAAAAAAAATTCTGCAGGAAATTTTTCCAGCAGCTCATAAGTATGGGAACACTTGAGATTTTTAAATAGCAATAAATTACAAATTTGTATAACTTTCCAAAACCAGTTGATTTGAAAGAAAATGATTTTTGCTGAACAACCCCTTTAAACTTTCTGGAGGTATTTGAGAACTGTTATGTCATAAGGATATGTGCAATATGTTTTTACTATTAGTATTCTGAGCGACTGGAATGACAGGAAGTGTTAACATAGGTAAGGAACATTACGTGTATTTTAGAGTGTGAATGTACTGTGATCTTTATGCCAGAGGAAGGCTCTTGTGTAATAGGGAGTAGGGATGAGCGAACTTTTCAAAAGTTTGGTTCGGTTCGATCCGGCGAACTTTCGTGAAGTTCGGATTGGTCCGAACCGAACCGAAAACGAACCTTGCTCTAAAGGCTGAATAATTGCAGCTACAATAGTGGGAGTGTGATAGGGTATAGTTTCGTTTAGTTGCAGTTGATATTACAATGAAAAAAGTGGGGGGGGGGGGGGGGGGGGAGTGCAAAAATAATGAGGAAAAAAAAAAAAATAATAATAATAATAATAGGAATAATATTAATAAAATATAGTAAATAAAAGTGCCAAAATAGTCACAAAAAATATTGAAAAAAAAAGTTTACAAGGAGGATGCGGCAGCACTTGATTGCACCCAGTATTGTTGAGAAGAGACAAGTTGAGCAGCAGGAGGAGGCAGCAGTTGACTGCTCGCCTCTCAGGCCAGTATTGTTTAGAAGAGACAAGTCGAGGAACAGGAGGAGGCAGCAGTAGATTGCTTGCCTCTCAGGCCAGTATTGTTGAGAAGAGACAAGTTGAGGAACAGGGGGAGGCAGCAGTAGATTGCTTGCCTCTCAGGCCTGTATTGTTGAGAAGAGACAAGTTTAGCAGCAGGAGGAGGAAGCAGTTGATTGCGCGCCTCTCAGGCCAGTATTGTTGAGAAGAGACAAGACAAGGAACAGGAGGAGGCAGCAGTAGATTGCTCACCTCTCAGGCCAGTATTGTTGAGGTTAGACAAGTTGAGCAGCAGGAGGAGGCAGCAGTTGATTGCTCGCCTCTCAGGCCAGTATTGTTGAGAAGAGACAAGTCGAGGAACAGGAGGAGGCAGCAGTAGATTGCTCGCCTCTCAGGCCAGTATTGTTGAGAAGAGACAAGTTGAGCAGCAGGAGGAGGCAGCAGTTGATTGCTCGGCTCTCAGGCCAGTATTGTTGAGAAGAGACAAGTCGAGGAACAGGAGGAGGCAGCAGTAGATTGCTCGCCTCTCAGGCCAGAATTGTTGAGAAGAGACAAGTTGAGCAGCAGGAGGAGGCAGCAGTTCATTGCTTGCCTCTCAGGCCAGTATTGTTGAGAAGAGACAAGTCGAGGAACAGAAGGAGGCAGCAGTAGATTGCTCGCCTCTCAGGCCAGTATTGTTGAGAAGAGACAAGTTGAGCAGCAGGAGGAGGCAGCAGTTGATTGCTTGCCTCTCAGGCCAGTATTGTTAAGAAGAGACAAGTCGAGGAACAGGAGGAGGCAGCAGTAGATTGCTCGCCTCTCAGGCCAGTATTGTTGAGAAGAGACAAGTTGAGCAGCAGGAGGAGGAAGCAGTTGATTGCGCGCCTCTCAGGCCAGTATTGTTGAGAAGAGACAAGACAAGGAACAGGAGGAGGCAGCAGTAGATTGCTCACCTCTCAGGCCAGTATTGTTGAGGTTAGACAAGTTGAGCAGCAGGAGGAGGCAGCAGTTGATTGCTCGCCTCTCAGGCCAGTATTGTTGAGAAGAGACAAGTCGAGGAACAGGAGGAGGCAGCAGTAGATTGCTCGCCTCTCAGGCCAGTATTGTTGAGAAGAGACAAGTTGAGCAGCAGGAGGAGGCAGCAGTTGATTGCTCGGCTCTCAGGCCAGTATTGTTGAGAAGAGACAAGTCGAGGAACAGGAGGAGGCAGCAGTAGATTGCTCGCCTCTCAGGCCAGAATTGTTGAGAAGAGACAAGTTGAGCAGCAGGAGGAGGCAGCAGTTCATTGCTTGCCTCTCAGGCCAGTATTGTTGAGAAGAGACAAGTCGAGGAACAGAAGGAGGCAGCAGTAGATTGCTCGCCTCTCAGGCCAGTATTGTTGAGAAGAGACAAGTTGAGCAGCAGGAGGAGGCAGCAGTTGATTGCTTGCCTCTCAGGCCAGTATTGTTGAGAAGAGACAAGTCGAGGAACAGGAGGAGGCAGCAGTAGATTGCTCGCCTCTCAGGCCAGTATTGTTGAGAAGAGACAAGTTGAGCAGCAGGAGGAGGCAGCAGTTGATTGATTCCAGTCCAGCATTATTGAGGAGAGGCTACTTGAGGAGGAGGCAGCAGTTGATCGATTCCAGACCAGTATTATCGAGAAGAGGCTACTTGAGGAGGAGGAGGAATCAGCAGTTGATTGATTCCAGGCCAGTATTATCGAGGAGAGGCTATTTGAGGAGGATGAGGCAGCAGTTGATTGATTCAAGGCCAGTATTATAGAGGAGAGGCTACTTGAGGAGAAAGCATCAGTTGATCGATTCAAGGCCAGTATTATCGAGGAGAGGCTACTTGAGGAGGAGGCAGCAGTTGATCGATTCAAGGCCAGTATTATCGAAGAGACGCTACTTAAAGGGGAAGGAGGAGGCAGCAGTTGGTTGATTCAATGTCAGTATTATTAAAAACAGACCAGTTGAGGAGCAGAAGAAGGCAGCAGTTGATGGATCTCAGGCCAGTATTGTTAAAAACAGACAAGTTGAGATGGCAGCTTCCGCAGCTCTTGATTCCACCCAGTATGTTTCCAAATAGACAATTGACGGTGGGGGCATTAGTAGGAGTAGTATTCTTTTGGACCCAGAAGGACCTAGTACAGACAACTGAAGTTTGAAGCTAAGGATATGCACGTTTGTAAAAATTCATTCTTTAAACATGACAACATGTTGATGTAGAGTTCAGCACAGGACAGTCAACATTAAAAAAAAAACCCTCTAACATTACACCTAGTCTAGCAGGATACGAATACGGTAAAATAGACAGAGAACCTCACCCACAGAATCCATGAGGGGAAGAAAGGACATTTAAAAAGGCACAGATTCAAGAAGGCTTTACCCCAGTTCCATTATCCAAAAATACGTGTCCAATTTTCATTAAATAGGCACCTCACTGCCTCACTGGCACTTGCTTTACAAATTGACGCAACTACTCTGGTGTCAAACCTGTTGATTCTGGGCCTATGGCTGTTGGCGATACACACACATATATATATATATATATATATATATTTTTTTTTTTTTTTTTTTTTTTCTTAACACCAGTTTGATGTCCTAACCCAGTGTAGCGTCCAATACAATGGATGTATGCTTTTGTGTTTTTTAAGTGCTGTCACCAGCTGGCTTAAAGGATAAGTCCGGTCAATTTATAAGTTTCTGGGTCAAGTAAGGGCACAGAAAGTTATTAATTGCCTGGACTTATCTTTTAAAGTGGGTAGGGGAAAAACCCCTGATGGGGTATGGGAGTGACCTCCCACCCTCGCTTTTGTCACTCCCAAAAAAACTCACCCTATGGGTACCTTCACATGTGGCTGCGGGTCTGCTGAGTAAAATCCAAAGGGCATTTTTATACCGTTGACCAAATGGCATTTAGTACTAGGGTGCCAGCCGGACATACGCAGTTCTGCGCTGAACTGGGTATTTGCGCCCAGCCCCATAGTACTGAATGTGGCATAAAATCAGCCAGTGATGCACTGTGGATTTTAGCCAGCAGGGAACCACAAAAAAGCCTACCATTGTAAAGGCACCCGTAAATAAGGCAAGTTAACCTGCCTTTCAGCAACAGTTTGTTGCTGTAACTAACTGTGGTGGTTTTTTATATCACAGTTGAAGGACAGCAGCCTCCGTGATATATACCCCATAGACAGCCTTATTACACGCGTGACTGCATGAGAGGCTTGAAATCATTTGCACACAGAAGAACCCATCGGGATTTGCGGTGCAAGATTTCACTACTCTCATGATATACACAAAATACCTCAAGAACAGTTAGTACCCGCTCACAAAACGGTGAGTAGTGTTCCTTGGCACGGGTGCCAGGGATAGAACCCCACGGCTATAGTTCACAAAAGGTGAAATCCACACTTTTTGAAGCATAGTCGTGGGGATTATTTTAGAGTTGCTACTGTTCTTGAGGTATGGGTTGGACGGTGCACTGGTGTGAGGCATTAATCTGGTGTGGAGATGTTAAATGGCCAACACACTATGGGCATCAAATTTGGAAATGGGGATCTGTTTTTTCAAATGTATCCGAATTAAGTAGGGAATTTTTAAGGTGATTTTTTTTTATTTTAAATTTGGGGTCTAAGGGGGGAACATTACTTAATAAGTTAAATTAAGGATTTTTACGTTGGGCACATATTTAGGATATTAACATCAATTTCTTGGACACACAGATTGCCATGCAAGACGGGTGACTGATCACTTAGTCATTCACATCAGGCAGGGGGGTGGTATAATCCGATGTAATCCAGGCACGATTCATCTTCACAAACGTCAGCATCTCCACACTGTGGCATGAGAGCCTCGTTCTTTGCTGTGTTACAATGTTACCCGCCGCACTAAATACCCTCTCTGACGCCACACTACTGGCTGGGCAGGACAGCAGAGCCAAGGCAAACTCTGCCAGTTGAGGCCAAATCTCTAGTTTTTCTGCCCAGTACTGCACGGGGTCGGTGACACTTTGGGGCAGGGTGGAATCAAGGTAGGCAGTGACCTGGTGGCTGAGCTCATGCTGGTCAACGCCATGAGTCCGGTGCTGTGTCCTTTCTTCACCAGCTGGCTGCATGAAATCGCTCATGAGGGCTTGCAGGCTGTAGCGACTTCTGACGCCTCCACTAGTGGTGGTGGGAGTGGAGCATGCTGGTTCCCTCCCAGAGGATGTTGTCTGGGAACCTGGCTGGTCTCGCAGGTAAGTTGAGACCAACTGACTGGGAGCATGTCCCTGTAGTACACCTCTGTGATGGCGGGAAGAATTCTGCCATTTTGCGGCGGAAGCGAGGGTCCAACAGGGTGGCCAGCCAGTATTGGTCCCTATGGCGGATGTCCACAATCCGGCTATCATTCCAAAGACACTCCCGCAGACACCTTGCCATCTGCACCAAAGACAATGACCGCCTCTCCCCTCCACTGTCCTCGGTATAGTTCCAGGGTCTGCTGGGGTCGTCCTGCTCTTCCTCTACCACCTCATCCTCCATCTCCTCCTGTGATGGAGAGGCAGAGAAGCCAGGTGGCGGTGTGCGGAATGGCTGGGCGTAGACATCTTCCTCCTCCTCAACCTCCATCTGCACTTCATCAAGCTCTGGGCTCAAGGCGATGTTCAGCCTTGGAGTTGTGGCCTGAAAATCCTCGCTGATTATGTTGGTCAGCGCACTTTCCAGAACATGGAGGAGTGGGATGATGATGATACCATAGTCCTGCCTGCTCACAAAGACAGTCGCGTCCTAAAAAAGGATCAACAATTGGCAGACTTCCCGCATTAACTGCCAGTCTGTTACTTGGAAGTCGCAGTGTAGCGTGAAGCTAACTGATTGCCCCATAAGGTAGTCTGTTACGGCTGACCTTTGCTCGTACAGGCGGTCGAGCATATGGAGGGCAGAATTCCAGCGGGTTGGCACGTCGCAGATTAGCCGATGTTGGGGCATACCGCGCTGTCTCTGGAGTCTGAGTAGGGTGTTCCTTACAGTGTAGGAGTGGCTGAAATGTTTGCACACTCTACGTGACATCCTCAGAAGGTCATGTAGTGCATGAAATGATCGGAGAAACCTGTGCACTATGAGGTTGATGACATGTGCCATACAAGGTGTATGAGTCAGCCCTCCCCGCTGAACTGCAGAGACAATGTTCCTCCCATTGTCCGCTATAACACTTCCCACCGTTAGAAACAAAGAACAAAAAGAAAGGCAGAGCGCCTCATAGAGTAGTACCTCTGGATTGAAAAAATGATCTAACACATGTAAAAAAATCACTGCTCACCTTTTGGGGTTGTGGAAACAGAGACATGTAATGGTGTGTCCAACACACCTCCCAGGGATTGGGGTAGCAGCAGTCTTCACAACAGGTCTAAACCGGGCTCCTTGTGCAAGGACCCGTGGAGTCAGGTAAAACCAATAGGTGCCAAAAATGACCAAAAAATGACCTGGAGATTGCGCGTTTCAGAGCTATGGCGCCCCTTCGTCAGATTCAGGACAAACATTCACATTTGTCCTGAATCTGACGAAGGGGCGCCATAGCCCTGAAACGCGTTATTGTTGGACTGAATAAATCGTGTTTTATGTGAACATCGGTTTCTACTACGTTGTTTGGTGGTGAGCGCAATCTCCAGGTAATTTTTTTGTCATTTTTGTCACCTTTTGGTTTTACCTAACTTCCCACCGTTAGTCGACGTGGGGTCAGCCATTCAGCTCTCTCCTTCCTGATGGTCCGGAGGAGCTCCTGCCCACTGTGGCTTCGTTCACCCTGGCTAACCAAATGGAGGACAGCCTGAGAGCGCCGGGCCTGACATTGGTGGTAAGACATCGGGGCGGGTTGGACTGCAGTGGTGGTGGAGGCAGAACTTGTGCTACCCGCTGCTGGCCCCCTAAAGCACCGTGGAGGTGAGAGTGGCAAGAATGGGCCGACTTCATGATGGTCTCCTGGAAGGATGTTGACCCAATGGGCAGTAACGGACATGTACTGCCCTTGCCCATAATTAGAGGACCAGACATCAGCACTCAGGTGCACGGTCTTGGACACCGAGAGTCCCAATGAGTCGCCAAGCTTTTCTTAACATAACTGTGCAGTGATGGGACAGCTTTGCTAGAGAAGTAGTGGCGGCTGGGGACTCGCCATCTGGGGTGCGTACACGCCACAAAATCCCTGAAAGGCTGGGAGTCCACAACATTAAAAGGCAGGGACTGAAGAACCAGAGGTTTAACCAGGTGTCCGGTCAGTTTCTGTGCCATGGGATGGCTGCTGGAGTACACCTGACGTTTGGCCATGGACTCAGTCAGGGATTGCTGCCTCATTAGGGGTGTAGATGGCAGGAAGACTGTGCTGCTGCTGGCAACTGAGGCTGACGAGCCCTGACTTCCAGTGAGAGAATGCTGCATGATGGGATCTGCAGTGTATGGTGCATCCTGACAGGAGGTGGTATTGCGGTCAAGGTTTTTCCAGGCCTGTTGGTGTTGCCTTTCCATGTGCTTCCTCATGGATGTTGTCCCAAGATTAGCACTCCTGCCACGACTGACCCTCTCATTGCACAGCAGGCACAGAGCGATGTGCTTATCTGTTCCCAGCCGAAAGAACTGCCAGACGACAGAGGACCGTGGTTTGCTGCCAGCAACGGGGGGTCTTGCTGGTTGTTCACTGCCACCGCTGCCTGAGGGTCCCCTCTCAGGACCAAGGCTTGGAGGTAATGGACCCTGCCTGGTAGATTGTCATCTACTCCTTCCTCTTGTGCCTCGCTTCCTTGCACCAGTGGGATGTTGCTGTCTCGGTAGCACCTCAATTTTCTCCCCTGATGACGCTAAGGGTTAATGGTGCTTGGGGGCGCCACGTCCGATCAGCGACATCATCATCACCACCACTGCTACTGTCCTCCAGTGGCTGGGACAGGATCTCAGGTTTGGCACTGGATGCCCCTCCCTGGCTTACAGCCAACACCTCCTCTGCAGTCTCTGCACGTTCCACCTGCTGCCTTTGGGGGACTACTACCTCCTCATCACTAAAAAGTGGTATAGACTCCAAAGGCAAATCAAGGTTTGCCAAGAGTTCCCTGGCAGAAGGTGCCCCAAAGGTGAGTGGTATAGTAATAACAGAGGACAGGGCAGAGGACTCTCGCTGACCGTCCCATGTAAGGGTGGTGTCGGATGATCCAGCCGACCTCGTTTGGGAGCTTTGGGCGGTGGAAATGCAGGATTGGGTAAGCCAATCTAGAACCGCTGGCTGTGTGGTTCTTACAGAACCACTGGGTGTCTGGGGTAGCTGCACCCTGCTGCCACGCCTGTTGCCCCAGCTGCCACCGGGCCTGGTGCTGCCACTTCTCCTAGACTCACTGCCTCTTGCAGTCCCTGCCTGTGAAGTGCTGGATGTAGGACGCTTGGACATGGTTCTTTTGTTGGGGGAAAATGAAAGAAGCTACTGGCCGCAAGGCAAAAACTTTCAGTGACAATCTTGTGGGTTGGCGGCACCCAGCAAAGTAGCAATGTACAGGTAATCACAAAACACCTTTTTTTTATTTTTACTTTTTTGTGTTTTTTTTAACTTTTTTTTTACTTTTTTTAATGAACTTTTGTGGTTGCAGCCAGCTATACGGGGTTGACAGCACCCAGCAAAGCAGCAATGTACAGGTTATCACAAACGAACAAACAAACAACCTTTTTTTTTAGTTTTATTGTTTTTTTTAACAACTTTGTGGGTTGACAGCACCCAACAAAGCAGCAATGTACAGGTTATCACAAACGAACAAACAAACAACCTTTTTTTTTTCCGTTTTTTAGGGTTTTTTTTAACAACTTTGTGGGTTGCAGCTATACGGGGTTGACAGCACCCAACAAAGCAGCAATGTACAGGGTATCACAAACAAACAAACAAACTTTTTTTTAGTTTTTTTTTTTTTTAGTTTTTTTTTTATGAAGTTTTTTGGTTGCAGCTATACGGGGGTTGACGGCACCCAGCACAGCAGCAACAACTAGCGTCTCCTCCCAGTCACAGAACAGTAGCTGGTTCTGACTCTTCTCACTTTTCTCTGTCTTTTTTTTTTAATCTCCCTATCTCTGCCTATCTCTTCCTCTTTTTGCCTGCCTGTAGCTATGTACTTGTTTGCCTATCTATCTATGTGCTTTCCCTCCCTAACTAGCACGGAGCTCCTCTCTCTCTCTCTGCAGTCTAGACACACAATGAGAAAGAGCATGGACGCTCTGGCACTTCCTGTTCCTGTAGTGACGTCACACACCTTGATATTCACATAATAACAGGATAAAAGGGATTATAGGAGTAATAATTCCTTATATCCTCTTCCATTCTGTTAAAACAATACAGTTTTGCGACGCAGTTGCGGTTTTAACGAACTTCGTAACAAATTTTTTGAAAGTTCGGTTCGGTACCGAACCGAACTTTTTGCAAAGTTCGTAATGAATCTGGTTCGTAACGGTTCGGTTCGCTCATCCCTAATAGGGGGCTGAAACGAGTTGCAATAATGGATTGTCTATTAACATGGCTGACCCTTTGCCATGGTTATACAGTTGTGGTGCAGATGTGGAGCAGATGGTGCAGATGTGGTACAAATGTATGATTTTTTTAGGGTCCGGCATTCTGACACCTGTGCTAGGCTCCACTCCATGATACCTGTCATAGATGGTTTATGCTAGGACGAACGTTTCTTATGTTCTCCACTTCAACAGTCCTGTGAAGTGACTGGGAGCAAGCAGAGGTAAAAGGGTGTTTTTGTATGCACTTGATAGAGATGCCTATCCTTAGCACAACTCATCTAGGTATGTGAGTTTACCTTTTTCCCACCTACATTGAGATTTTTCACATTTTGTTGCTCAGGGCCGTTTCTAGAGGCGGGCGGGCCGGGCGACCGCACGGGGCGCCGACAGCTAGTGGGCGCTGGTAGCACCCCAGGCCGCCCGCCCGCTCCATCACTTGCCCCTGGGCCTCTTTGCCCCATCACCTGGCTGGCAATACTGGCGCCCGAACGCAGCTCCGCCCCCTCCCCGGACTGCGCCGACCCATCCGAGCACTCTGCATGCGGCAGGCCACGGCAGACATCTTCTCCCTCGAGCAGGCGCTGCTCGGCTAGGTCGGCGGGGTCTGGGAAGGGGGCGGAGCTGCGTTCGGGCGCCAGCATTGCCAGCCAGGTGATGGAGAAAGAAGATGCGTGCGGCGGCGGCCTGCTTCTTGCAGGCTGGAGATAAGAGGAGAGAGGGACCCGCCGCATGCCAGAATAAGGTGAGTATAATGTGGGTTTTTTTGTTGTGTGTGTGTGTGTGTTAAGCAATACAGGGGGAAATATTACTATGGGAGGGGAGCAGAACATGGGGGGAATATTACTATGGGGGGGAGCAGAACATGGGGGGAATATTACTATGGGGGGGGAGCAGAACATGGGGGGAATATTACTATGGGGGGAGCAGAACACGGGGGGAATATTACTATGGGGGGGGAGCAGAACATGGGGGGAATATTACTATGGGAGGGGAGCAGAACATGGGGGAATATTACTATGGGGGCGGGGCAGAGCATGGGGGGAATATTACTATGGGGGGAGCAGAACATGGGGGGAATATTACTATGGGGAGGAGCAGAACATGGGGGGAATATTACTATGGGGGGGAGCAGAACATGGGGGGAATATTACTATGGGGGGAGCAGAGCATGGGGAGGAAAATTACTATGGGAGAGCAGAGCATGGGGGAATATTACTATGGGGGAACAGAGCATGGGGGGAATATTACTATGGGGGGGAGCAGAGCATGGGGGAATATTACTATGGGGGTGGGGCAGAGCATGGCGGTATTATTACTATGGGGGGAGCAGGGGGGACTATTACTATGGGGGGAGCAGAGCATGGGGGGAATATTACTATGGGGTGGAGCAGAGCGTGGGGGGAATATTACTATGGGGGGGGGAGCAGAGCAGGAGAAGGGAATATTACTATGGGGGAGCAGAGCATGGGGGGAATATTAAAATGGGGGAGCAGAGCACAGGGGAAGGAATATTACTATGGGGGGAGCAGAGCATGGGGGGAATAATACTATGGGGGGGAGCAGAGCATGGAGGGAATATTACTAAGGGGGTAGAGCAGAGCATGGGGGAAATATTACTATGGGGGGAGCACAGGGGGGAATATTACTATGGGGGGAGCATGGGGGGAATATTACTATGGGGGAGCACGGGGGGATATTACTATGGGGGGAGCACAGGGGGAATATTACTATGAGGGGGAGCACAGGGGGGGAATATTACTATGAGGGTGAGCAGAGCTCAGGGGGGGGAATATTACTATGGAGGGCGCCTAGGGGGGATTATTACTATGGGGGGAAGCACAGAGGGGATTATTAGTATGGGGACAGCACAGGAGGGGGTTATGGGGATAGCACATGGGGGATTATTAGTATGGGGACAGCACAGGGGATTTTTTTCTATGGGGGCAGAGTACAGGGGAGGATTATTACTATGGGGACTGCACAGGGGGGATTTTTTCTATGGGGACGGCACAGAGGGGATTATTATAATGGGGGCAGCACAGAGGGGGATTATTACTATGGGGTAGAGTATAGGGGAGGGATATTACTATGGGAACATAGCACAGGGAGGATTATTACTATGGGGTAGAGCACAGGGGGGATTATTAGTATGGAGACAGCACGGGTGGATTATTAATATGTGGACAGCACAGGTGGTGTTACTACTATGCGGCAGAGCACAGGGGGATTATTACCATTGAGGCACTGCACAGGGAGCATTATTATATAGAGGCAATTATATTATATGGAGGCAAAGCAGGTGGCATAATTACTATATTAGGGTACAGGAGGGGGCATTATTACTATATGTGGTACAACAGGAGACATTATTACTATATGGGTGTACAGCAAGGGATCCTACATACAGGAGGCAACCCATATACCTATTAACTCTACTGCACATGACACAAAAAAGTAGAAGTTTTTGTAAAAGTGCAGAGCCTAAGATGTTTGTCTGGCAGGTTCAAAAGAGATGAATTGTAGCTGCAAGAAACTGTCATGGAGGCCGTGGCCAGATGGAGAGGAAAAGGAAAGTGAACAAAGAAGAAGTCACCTGTGAGTCACTGAATGCCTTTTTTTTTTTAAAGGGTTGAATAACTGTGCTCTATGCCATAGTACACACACTGCTTCTCCTTAGCAACAACCCCCCCCCCACTTGAGGGGGGGGGGGGGGGCGCTTTTAGCAAGATTCACCCTGTAGTTAAAATTACCTAGAAACGGCCCTGTTGTTGCTACACCAGAAGGTGCCCCCCCCTTGTCTTTTTCTTTTTGTATAGGATTTAAAACATCTAGACCAGACGCCATTTTAGAGCTCCCACTGCCCCAAATAATAATGTCACATGGCTGAGTAAGAACACTAGCCATAATGTATCCTAGATTGGAATACCAAAAGAAAAAAATGTAGATCCCTAATATAAAACCTAGTCAATATAAAGAAATAAAGAGATACTAATGCAGGGTTTAGTTCAGAGCACTAAATTATAGGTTGTATTTATAGATATATTTATGAAGTAATCTTATGCAAAATGCTCAGACTTATAAACAATTTGCAAAAGTGTGGAAACCAATGTTTAATATTATAATTTCAGACATTAGAGAGGCTGTTATAGGTCATAAACAGTAATACAGCTGTTTTCCTTAAAAAGTTTGCTAATGTACTTTTATACACTGTGCCAAATTCCTGATGTCCATATTCCTAGCACTTCCAATTTTTTCCCACATGGGTTAGACCCCTAGTCTTCCTTACAGCTGTTCTAATAAGTTGCCCAGTATAATATTAGCAATGCAATTTATCCGGCGCATTTAAAGCGACTCTGTACCCACAATCTGCCTAGAGTATCCATGGCTTAGGCTTGCACCGCCTCTCCGTCCCTCCTCCTAACCCTCTTCACCATTATGAATGCTCCTGGGCAGGATTTCTCCTATTCATCACTTTTCTGAACACTGCTGGATTGTTAATGCACAGGTACAGTGTTCAGACAAGTGATGATTAGGAGAAATCTTGCCCAGGGGCATTCCTTATGATGAAGATGGCGGGGAGGATTGGCGGAGGAATGTCCCAGGCCTAGGGCACAGACACTCTAGGTCATGCCAATCTGACACAGGGCTGCAAGTTTTAAAGTTGTTTTTTAGGACAATAACTGCATCACCTGCCGAACTGACCCCTGGACAGATCAAAGCAGCTATCTAATGTTTTTTCTTTGGGGGTGGGGGCAGATTGTGAGTATAGAGTCGCTTTAAAGTAGTTCACTTGTTCATTTGTTTCATGAGCAGTTATGTGAGACATTTAAAGTGACTCTGTACCCACAATCTGCCCCTCCCCCCCCCCCCCCCCCCAAACTGCTTGTACCTACAGATAGCTGCTTTAATCAAAGATCTGTCTTGGGGTCCCTTTGGCAGGTGATGCAGTAATTGTCCTAAAAAAACAACTTTTAAACTTGCAGCCCTATGTTGAATTGGCGTGGCCTCGAGTGTCTATGCCCTAACCTTGCACCGCCTCTCCATTCCTCTTCCCCACCCTCTTTACCATTAGGAATGGCCCTGGCAGAATTTCTTCTATTCACCACTTGTCTGAACACTGCACAGGTGCCTTAACGATCCAGCTTATGTGCCGGACTCACACAGGTGATGAATAGTAGAAAACCTGGCTGGAGGTATTGATGGCGGGGATGGGGGACGGAGAGGAGGTGCAAGCCTAATGCACAGACACTCTAGGGCTGTGTTTCTCAACCTTTTCAAGCCAAGTACCCCCATGTGATAGGATGCTCCAGCGGAGTACCCCCAAGGATGCGATCAATTATAAGTCTTGCCTATGGAGGCTGAGATCACACTGCGGCCATAGGCTCTGTATAAAGTCTCTGTCAGCAGTTGATTCCCAGATCAGACCCAACATAACAATGTGACTGATCTGTACAATGCTGAAGTTGGTTTCTTATTCACAGGATTTTTTGGCCATTTTTTTTTTTTTACAGAAAATATATATTAATCATAATTTACCTGTAAGTGAGGTGCCCTGAAGAGAGTGAAGTTTAAAATGGCCCAAACTACCCAGTGTTTTTCATAAATATAGGCATCAAAGTGAAAACACTAAATTGTGGTTAAAAAAAAATTTACTTTGGGCAACTGATCTCACACTGCCAGCACACAGAGAGGGGTGTGCCTGGCCCAAAGTGGTTCTGGGTGTTAAAACTGGCATTAAAGTAACTGGTGTTTTTAAAGGGTTAAATTATTTTTTACATTTTTTACTTTATTACCAGTTTTTACACCCAGAACCACTTTGGGCCAGGCTGGACTGTGATAAGGTGGGTGTGATAAGGGACATCCCTATCTGTACTAAAAATCCTGCGAATAAGAAACTGCTGAATACGAAACCAACTTCAGCCTCGTCTGATCTGTAGGACCCAGTAATAATGTCAAATAATGCCCCCTATAGAAATATGCTCTTTGTGGTCAGTAATAATGCCACCCTGTAGCTAGATGCAATCCTTCCTATAACCTGATATGCCAGTAGCTAGGTATTCCTCCCACCACCAGATATGCCCCCTGCACAGTGGCGTAGCTACCATAGAGGCAGGGAAGGCGGTTGCTATTGGGCCTGGAGAGGGAGGGGGCCCGGGGAAGATAAGAGCCTTTTGCTTAACCCCTTATGTACTGCAGTGTGTTAGTGACCCAGTGTTCTCTTACATGCTGCAACACAAAAAAGGGTTAATACAGAAGACAATTAGCTTTCTCCCTCACTACTCTGATAACCTCTGACCTCTGTTCTCTGAGCTCCTGCAGAGGTCAGGGGTTATCAGTGCAGGAGTAGTAAAGGAGAGAACTAATTTTCTTCTGTATTAACCCTTTTTAAGCAAAAGGTAGTCTGCACCTGCACCTTGATTGCTAATTAAGAGTTGATAAATTACATCTGTGTGAAGCCTGCCAGTCTCTTCCAACACAGGAGTCAGAAACAGCAATCTCTGCAAGCTAAGTGCTTTTTATATTGTATTTGTGAGCGAGTTTTGGAGAGTGCGAGTTTTTGATCTGAAGTGTGTTTTTGTCTCAAGTGTGGGACTTTAATATTCTGGGACTTTAGATTCGGGGAGTTTTGGAGGAAAACAAATTGTTTACTTGCTTTTGAACACGTTGTTTGCTTTTGTTGCTTGTTGTTTTTGTTTTGTTTAGTTATACATAATATCCCCATAAAAATGAGCGCCATGTTTGACAACGCGGCCCAATGTACATCTTGTGCGATGTGTGCAATCCTTGATCAACCGATCGAGGATGCATACCATTGTGGGAGATGTGTGCATGTTGCTGGTTTGGAAGCCAAGATCCTGGATCTAAATGAGCAGCTGCGACGATTGAGATACATTGGCAAACTGGAAAGGGGTCTGCTGCTCACTGAGCAAGCGCTCCAAGGGGTAGATGGGGGAGAGAGTGATAGCATGGAGGTACAGGAGGAAGAGGCAAGTAGTTGGGTCACAGTTAGAAAATGGGGTAGAGGGAAGAGTGTGAGGGAGGCCAGTCCTGATCTAGCACACCCCAACAAGTTTGCCAAATTGGCGGATGAGGGGGATGTTGATTCAGGGGTGGCATTGCTGCAGCAGGACACTGCCTCTGAAAGCCAGGGGGGTGTCTGCTCCAGTAAGGTGGGAAACAGGAGTTCAGGGCAGGCCAGGCAGGTACTGGTAGTAGGGGACTCAATTATTAGGGGGACAGACAGGGCAATCTGTCACAAAGACCAGGATTGTCGAACGGTGTGTTGCCTTCCTGGCGCTCAAGTTCGTCACATTGTGGATCGGGCTGACAGATAACTGGGAGGGGCTGGCGATGACCAAGCAGTCATGGTGCACATTGGCACTAATGATAAAGTTAGAGGTAGGTGGCGGGTCCTTAAAAACGATTTCAGGGACTTAGGCAGGAAGCTTAAAACTAGGACCTCAAAGGGGATATTCTCTGAAATATTACCTGTACCACAAGCCACACCTGAGAGACAGCGGGAGATTAGGGAGGTAAATAAGTGGCTCAAGAGCTGGTGTAGGATAGAGGGGTTTGGGTTCATGGAGAACTGGGCCGACTTCTCGGTTGGTTACAGGCTCTACGGTAGGGACGGGCTGCATCTCAATGGGGAGGGTGCAGCCGTGCTGGGGGAGAAGATCGATAAGAGGTTGGAGGAGTGTTTAAACTAGGGACCGGGGGGAGGGCAACTACAATATAGTAAGTGAAGACAGAGTAGATGGAGAGCTGGGCCTAGATTATGGAACTGGGGGTGGAGCGGCGGGAGGGGTTAGAACAGTCACTAGTGACAAGAGGAAAGGGAATATGGAAAAACATATTAAATGTATGTATACTAATGCTTGAAGCCTCACTAATAAAGCTGAGGAATTAGAACTCATAATGGTTGAAGAGAAATATGATATAGTGGGGATAAGCGAGACATGGCTGGATGAGAGTTATGACTGGGCTGTTAATATCCAGGGTTATAGTCTATTCAGAAATGAGGGGGTCAGTCTATATGTTAAATCATGCCTTAAGCCCATTCTGCGGGAGGATATAAGTGATGATAATGTGGAATCTCTTTGGGTAGAAATAAGGGGAGGGACGAAGAATAATAAAATTCTTATAGGAGTGAGTTATAAACCTCCAAGTATAGTGGAAGAGTCAGAAAATCTTCTTATAAGACAAATAGATGTGGCAGCGAAGCAGGGGGAAGTCATTATTATGGGGGACTTTAACTACCCAAATATAAACTGGAACGCAGAAACCTGCAGCTCCAGGAAGGGAAGCAGGTATTTGGAAATAGTAAAAGATAATTACCTATCCCAACTAGTACAGGAACCAACAAGAGGGGGGGCACTCCTGGACCTAATGTTAACCAATAGGCCAGACAGAATATTAAAAATAGAGGTGGGGGTCACCTAGGTAATAGTGACCATAATATAGTTTTCAATTATCCTTCAATAAAATGATTAGCAGAGGGGCTACAAAAAAACATTAAATTTCAGGACGGCTAATTTTCAAAAACTAAGAGAGGACCTTGGGAACATAGACTGGGACAATGCCTTCAGAAATAAAAGTACACAAGAGAAATGGGACATATTTAAGAGCATCCTGGCTAAATCATGTGAACGACACATACCGTATGGGAATAAAAGTAGTAGAAATAAGAGAAATCCATAAATCTCACCTGCCTAACACAACAAGAAGTGAAGAGACGCCTTAAAAACATTAAAATCCACCGGGCCCAGAAGGTATCCATCCTAAAGTTTTGCAAGAATTAAATACTGTGTTAGACAGACCGTTATTCCTAATATTTAAAGATTATATTGCGACAGGGATTGTTCCACAGGACTGGCGCATAGCTAATGTGGTACCAATATTCAAGAAGGGGTCAAAGAGTGATCCTGGAAACTACAGGCCCGTAAGTCTAACATCTATAGTAGGTAAAGTATTTGAGGGGTTTGTAAGAGATGCTATACTGGAGTATCTTAATGAAAATAATCTTATGACGCAGCACCAGCATGGATTTATGAGGGATTGATCCAGTCAGACTAATCTGATCGGCTTCTATAAAGAGGTAAGTTATAGACTGGACCTGGGGGAGGCTGTGGATGTTGTGTATCTGGACTTTTCAAAGGCATTTAATACTGTGCCGCATGAAAGGTTGGTCTACAAAATGAGGATGCTGGGACTCGGGAAAACGTATGCAAATGGGTAAGTAACTGGTTGTGTGATAGAAAACAGAGGGTGGTCATTGATGGAACATATTCAGATTGGGTTTTAGTTACTAGTGGGGTACCACAGGGGTCAGTGTTGGGTCCACTTCTTTTTAATATTTTTATTAATTATCTTGTTGAGGGGCTACAGAGCAGAATCTCCATTTTTGCAGATGATACTAAACTGGGTAAAGTAATCAGTACAGAGGAGGACATTATCATATTACAGAGGGATTTGGAGAAGCTAGAGGCTTGGGCAGTGAAATGGCAAATGAAGTTTAATGTGGATAAATGTAAGGTTATGCACTTGGGCCATAGAAATAATAAGTACAGTTATGTGCTAAATAATAAAACACTGGGTAAAAGTACTTCCGAAAAGGACCTGGGGGTATTGGTGGACAGTAAACTCAACTTTAGTGATCAGTGCCAGGCAGCAGCTGCCAAGGCTAATAAAATAATGGGATGCATCAAAAGAGGTATAGATGCTAAAGATGAGAAAATTAGTTTTGCCTCTTTATAAATCCCTGGTCAGACCACACATGGTATACTGTGTACAGTTTTGGGCACCGGTATATAAGAAGGACACAGCTGAACTGGAGCGGGTGCAGAGGAGGGCAACAAAGGTCATTAAGGGAATGGGTGGGTTACAGTACCAGGACAGATTATCAAGTTTGGGGTTATTTACGCTAGAAAAAAGACGTCTTAGAGGCGATCTGATCACAATGTACAAATATATGAATGGACAGTACAGAGATCTTTGTAGTGATCTTTTTACTCCTAGGTCTGTAACCATGACAAGGGGGAATCCTCTACGTCTAGAAGAAAGATGATTTTATCATCAGCATCGACGCGGGTTCTTTACTGTACGAACGGTAAGACTGTGGAACTCTCTGCCACATGATGTTGTCATGGCAGATTCATTAAATAAGTTCAAGGGAGGCCTAGATTCTTTTCTTGAACAATATAATATTACAAGTTATGGGCAATAGATTTCCGGTGATACGTTGATCCAGGGATTATTCTGGTTGCCATTGGAGTCGGGGGGGGGGGGGAGTTTTCTCCCTGTGGTGGGGTGGTTGTCGTCTGCCTCGTGGGGGGTTTTGCCTTCCCTGGATCAACACAGTAAGGTTTCCTCTGCCAGTTACTGTTGTGGCTCCACGCAGGATTCTGCCTCTGGCCACAAGAGAATTTTTTTTTTGGGCCACATCACCGAGTATATATATATACAGTGGTACCTTGGTTTAAGAGTAACTTGGTTTAAGAGCGTTTTGGTTTAAGAGCTCACAGTTTTTCAAAATTGTTACTTGGTTTAAGAGCATTGCTTTGGTTTAAGAGCTCCCTGTACTGGGTGGGAGCCCGAGTGGGGGAGGGGCATGGTCTGCATAGCGGGGTCTACAGCACTGTACTCTGACCCAGGAAGTCTCCCTCACCTTCCAAATCATAGCAGATCCACTTCAGGCTGGGGCTTACATCAGGGGACAGGACTGTGGAGGTCATCTCTTCATAGCTATAACCCCTCTCTCCCCGGACAGAGAGTGCTGCTATACTGTGCCCACATCTGTCCTGCTCATTCCTTCATGCTCCCTGCAGTCTCTGTCCGCCCTTGTGTTTCCCATCCTCTCCATTACTGTATAGTAACTTATGATATCACATATTCTGCTGTTTCTGAATGTTTGTTTCATTAGTTTTACATGTTATTCTGAATAATAAATCATTATTTTTGGGGTGGGGAACCAATTGTCTGCATTTCTACTATTTCTTATGGGAAAATGTGCTTTGGTTTAAGAGTGGATTTGGATTACAAGCGCCGTCCCGGAACGAATTATGCTTGTAATCCAAGGCACCACTGTATATATATATATATATATATATATATATATATATATATATATAAAAAATAGTGTCTAGGGGAGGGAGGCCCCATACAGTTTTTTGCTATGGGGCCCCATGAATCCTAGCTACGCCCCTGCCCCTGCAGCCAGGTATGACCCATACAACCTAGTATGCCCACTTCACCCATATATGTCGCCTGTAGCTAGTTATACCCCTTTCTGCTAAGTATGCTGCATACGTCCGCATGCATCCAGATACCTTCTCCATGTAGCCAGATACGTCCTCATACAGCCAGGTATAGTTCTCCTATGTAGCCAGATAGCTCCACCCCATGTAGCCACACACCTCCTGCCATGTTTGGTGTTCCCGTGCAGCCAGTTCCATCCTGTGTGCACTGGGTACTGAGCTAGGACAAGGCTGGTGGGAGGAGCTGGAGGAGGGCAGGCTGAGTAGTCACTGAGGACCAATCAGTATAAGCTGGGTGACCCCTTTATATTCAGTATAAGATGCTGGGTGACCCCTTTATATTCAGTATAAGATGCTGGGTGACCCCTTTATATTCAGTATAAGATGCTGGGTGACCCCTTTATATTCAGTATAAGATGCTGGATGACCCCCTTATATTCAGTATAAGATGCTGGGTGACCCCTTATATTAAGTATAAGATGCTGGGTGACCCCCTTATACTGAGTATAAGATGCTGGGTGACCCCTTTATACGCAGTATAAGATGCTGGGTGACCCCTTATATTCAGTATAGGATGCTAAATCCACAAAGGGGAGGGAATTTCTTAACCTCCTGCAGGATAATTTTCTGGGCCAGTTTGTGAAGGAGCCAACTAGAAGTGATGCCTTGTTGGATCTGGTTATTTCTAACAATGCTGAGCTGGTTGGGGATGTCACTGTCCATGAACACCTGGGTAATAGTGACCACAATATAGTGACTCTTAGCTTAAAGTGTAGAAAAGAAAAACTCTTAATTTTAACCCTTTAAGGACCGGGGCAATTTTGATTTTTGCGATTTTGTTTTTTCCTCCTTGTGCATAGAAGGCCATAGCAGTTGCATTTTTTCACCTAGAAACCCACATAAGCCCTTATTTTTTGCGCCACTAATTGTACTTTGCAATGACAAAAATTCAATGTGTGGTGAAATTTAAAAAAAAAAACACATTTTGTGTTTTTAGTGGATATGTGTTTTTACACCGTTCGCCCTGGGGTAAAACTGACTTGTTATAATATGTTAATGTTAAAATATACGTTCCTTAAAATCGCTCCATTCCCAGGCTTATAGCGCTTTTATCCTTTGGTCTATGGGGCTGTGTAAGGTGTCCTTTTTTGCGCCATGACATGTTCTTTCTATCGGTACCTTGATTGCGCATATACGACTTTTTGATCGCTTTTTATTAACATTTTTCTGGATTTGATGCGACCAAAAATGCGCAATTTTGCACTTTGGGATTTTTTAGCGCTTACGCAGTTTACCGTACGAGATCAGGAATGTGATTAATTAATAGTTCGGGCGATTAAGCACGCGGCGATACCAAACATGTTTGTTTATTTATTTATTTATTTACTTTTATTAATAACCTGGGAAAAGGGGGGTGATTCAGACTTTTATTAGGGGAGGGGGCTTTTTATTAATAATGACACTTTTTTTTTTACTTTTACACTTATACTAGAAGCCCCCCTAGGGGACTTCTAGTATAAGTGCTTTGATCTCGCATAGAGATCTCTGCAGCATAGATATGCTGCAGAGATCCATAAGATAGGCACTCGTTTACTTCTGGCTGCTGCAGCCGGAAGTAAACGAGTGCCGAGTCGGGGACGGCGCCATCTTGGAGCGGTCCCCGGCCGGCTTCAGAAACGGAGATCGCTCCTCCGGGACAACGTCCCGGGGGAGCGATCTCCCCACTAGACGGCCCCGCTCTGAACGTCCTTACCGACCGCAGGGCGTAAATATACGCCCGCGGTCGTTAAGGGGTTAAAAGGGCCAATTTTTCTGGGTTAAGGGCTGAACTTCAGGGCATAGACTGGGGCTGCTGTCACATACTGATACAGCTAATAAATGGGAAATCTTCCAATCCACATTAAATAACTGTGCAGCCAAATATATTCCTATGGGTAACAAATATAAACAGTTAAAATCAAATCCCACATGGCTTACGACCGAGGTTAGAAGAGCTATAAATGAGAAAAAAGGGGCATTCAAAAAATAGAAATCAGAGGGGTCAGCTTTAGCCTTTAAACATTACAAAGAAGTCAACAAAACCTGTAAAAATGTAATAAAAGCAGCAAAAATTCACAATGAAAGGCAGGTAGCCATAGATAGCAAGAGAAACCCCCAACAATTTTTCAAATATATTAATGCAAAAAAACCAAGGTTAGAGCATGTAGGACCCCTAAATAATGGCGACAGGGAATTAATAACTGGGGATCAGGAGAAAGCTAAGTTACTTAATGGCTTCTTCAGTTCTGTATATACAAAAGAAGAGGATGGAGCTGTTGTGGGTGTGGCCAGTACTGAGGTGGGTGGGGCCAGTGCTGCTAACACATGTGATGTATTGAACTGGTTTACTATAGATATGGTCCAAGATAAATTAAATAAACTCAATGTAACCAAAGCTCCAGGGCCTGATGGATTACACCCCAGAGTTCTTAGGGAACTCAGTTCTGTAATTTCTCTACCATTGTACGAAATATTCAGTCATTCTTTGCTTACTGGTATTGTGCCGAGGGACTGGCGTAAGGCAAATGTAGTGCCGATCTTCAAAAAGGGCTCTCGAACTTCCCCAGGTAACTATAGACCTGTAAGCTTAACGTCCATTGTGGGGAAACTATTTGAGGGGCTTATAAGGGACTACATCCAGGAATATGTAGTGCCTAATAGTATTATAAGTGATAACCAGCATGGTTTTACTAAGGACAGAAGCTGTCAAACCAACCTAATATGTTTCTATGAAGAGGTAAGTAGAAGCCTGGATGGCGGCACGGCTGTGGATAGCGTGTACCTGGATTTTGCAAAAGCGTTTGACACAGTTCCTCATGGACGTCTGATGGGTAAGTTAACCTCTTAAGGACATAGGACGTACCGGTACGTCCTATGTCCTCACTTGCACTTCAAAGCGGGGCCGCGCGGCGGCCCCGCTTTGAAGTGCCGCGATCCCGGGTGCCGCGAGTAGCCCGGGACCGCCGCTATTAGCGGGCACGGTCGGATCGCCGTGCCCGCTAATTAGCTAATCGGAGGCAGCTGTCAAAGTTGACAGCTGCCTCCGATTACCGGAGGCAACGTTTCCCTGGTGTCTAGTGGGGGAGATCGCTCCTCCGGGACCTTGTCCCGGAGGAGCGATCTCCGTTACTGATGCCGGCCGGGGACGCGTCCAAGATGGCGCCGTCCTCGGCTCGGCACTCGTTTACTTCCGGCTGCAGCAGCCGAAAGCAAACGAGTGCCGATCTCATGGATCTCTGCAGCATATCTATGCTGCAGAGATCTCAATGAGAGATCACAGTGTATATACTAGAAGTCCCCCATGGGGGCTTCTAGTATATGTGTAAAAAAAAAAAAAAAACTGTTGTTAATAGTAAAAAGCCCCCTCCCCTAATAAAAGTCTGAATCACCCCCCTTTTCCCAGGTTTTAAATAAAAGTAAACAAATAAATAAATAAATAAACATGTTTGCTATCGCCGCGTGCGTAATCGCCCGAACTATTAATTAATCACATTCCTGATCTCGTACGGTAAACGGCGTCAGCGCAAAAAAATCCCAAAGTGCAAAATTGCGCATTTTTGGTCGCATCAAATCCAGAAAAAATGTAATAAAAAGCGATCAAAAAGACGTATATGGGCAATCAAGGTACCGATAGAAAGATCACATCATGGCGCAAAAAATGACACCTCGCACAGCCCCATAGACCAAAGGATAAAAGCGCTATAAGCCTGGGAATGGAGCGATTTTAAGGAACGTATATTGGTTAACAACGGTTGGAATTTTTTACAGGCCATCAGATACAATATAAGTTATACATGTTATATATCGTTTTAATCGTAACGACTTGAGGAACATGCATAACAAGTCAGTTTTACCCCAGGGTGAATGGCGTAAAAACACATTTCCCCCAAATAAAAGAAATGCGTTTTTTTTTTCAATTTCACCACACTTCGAATTTTTTTTTGGTTTCGCAGTGTACTTTATGCAAAAATTCAGCCTGTAATTGCAAAGTACAATTAGTGACGCAAAAAATAAGGGGTCATGGGGGTTTCTAGGTGGAAAAATGCAAGTGCTATGACCTTTTAAACACAAGGAGGAAAAACCGAAAACGTAAAAACGAAAATGGGCCATGTCCTTAAAGGGTTAAAGTCTATCGGTTTGGAAAATTTAATGTGTAACTGGATTGAAAACTGGCTTAAAAATCGTACCCAGAGAGTGGTGGTCAATGATTCCTACTCCGAATGGTCCCCGGTAATAAGTGGTGTACCCCAAGGGTCAGTACTGGGCCCTCTTCTGTTTAACTTGTTTATTAATGATATTAACAATGGAATTAACAGCAATGTTTCTATCTTTGCAGAGGACACCAAGCTTTGTAGTACAGTACAGTCTATGGAAGATGTGCAGATGTGACAGGAGGACTTAGACACACTGAGTGTTTGGGCGTCCACTTGCCAAATGAGGTTCAATGTGGATAAATGTAAAGTTATGCACCTGGGTACTAATAACCCGCATGCATCATATGTCCTGGGGGGAGTTACTCTGGGAGAGTCGCTAAAGGAGAAGGATCTGGGTGTACTTGTAGATAATAGACTACAGAACAGCACACAATGTCAGTCAGCTGCTTCTAAGGCCAGCAGGATATTGTCATGCATTAAAACAGGCATGGACTCTTGGGACAGGGATATAATATTACCGCTTTATAAAGCTTTGGTGCAGCCTCATCTGGAGTATGCTGTCCAGTTTTGGAACCAGATTCATAAAAAGGATGTTCTAGAGCTGGAGAGGGTACAAAGACGGGCAAGTAAACTAATAAGGGGAACAGAGCATCCTAGTTTTGAGGAGAGATTAAAAGAATTACATTTGTTTAGTCTGGAGAAAAGACATTTATGGTGCGTTCACACCTACAGGATCTGCAGCTGATTTTCTGCAGCAGATTTCAGTTAAATAACTGAACACAGCATCAATTCTGATGCTGTGTTCAGTTATTTAACTGAAATCTGCTGCAGAAAATCAGCTGCAGATCCTGTAGGTGTGAACGCACCCTTAAGGGGAGATATGATTAATTTATTTAAATATATAAATGGCCCCTACAAGAAATATGGGGAAAAGATGTTCCAGGTAAAAACCCCTCAAAGGACAAGGGGGCAATGCCTTCGCCTGGAGAAAAAAAGGTTCAACCTTTGGAGGCGACAATCCTTCTTTACCATTAGAACTGTGAATCTGTGGAACAGTCTACCACAGGATCTGGTCACAGCAAAAACAGTAGAGGGCTTCAAAACAGGCCTAGACAAGTTCTTAGAGCTAAATAATATAAATGCATATGTATAGAACCTATCACCCCTCCCCCTTCCCTGTATCCATCCCCTCCTTGGTTGAACTTGATGGACATGTGTCTTTTTTCAACCGTATTAACTATGTAACTATGTAACTATGCTGGGTGACCCCCTTATACTGAGTATAAGATGCAGGGGGACCCCCTTATACTGAGTATAAGATGCTGGGTGACCCCCTTATATTCAGTATAAGAAGCTGGGTGACCCCCTTATATTCAGTATAAGATGCTGGGTGACCCCCTTATACTGAGTATAAGATGCTGGGTGACCCCTTTATACTCAGTATAAGATGCTGGGTGACCCCTTTATACTCAGTATAAGATGCTGGGTGACCCCCTTATACTCAGTATAAGATGCTGGGTAACCCCAATTATACTGAGTATAACATACTGTAAAGCTGGGTGACCCCCTTATATTCAGTATAAGATGCTGGGTGACCCCCTTATACTCAGTACAAGATGCTGGGTGACCCCCCTTATACTCAGTATAAGATGCTGGGTGACCCCCTTATACTCAGTATAAGATTCTGGGTGACCCACTTATACTCAGTATAAGATGCTGGGTGACCCCCTTATACTCAGTATAAGATGCTGGGTGATCCCCTTATACTTAGTATAAGATGCTGGGTAACCCCAATTATCCTGAGTATAACATACTGTAAAGCTGGGTGAACCCCTTATACTCAGTATAAGATGCTGGGTGACCCCCTTATACTCAGTATAAGATGCTGGGTGACCCCCTTATACTCAGTATAAGATGCTGGGTGACCCCCTTATACTTAGTATAAGATGCTGGGTAACCCCAATTATCCTGAGTATAACATACTGTAAAGCTGGGTGACCCCCTTATACTCAGTATAAGATGCTGGGTGACCCCCTTATACTAAGTATAAGATGCTGGGTGACCCCCATTATACTGAGTATAATATACTGTAAAGCTGGGTGATCCCCATCGAACTCACTAAAATAGATGATACTGGAAAGCTGGGTGATCTGTAACAGTAGTTAACATGTACCTCCCGCCGGTGGCGTCGGGGTGGGGCTTATCACCAGGGGGCGGGGCTTGCCAGGACATATCGGGACTGACCGGGGGTCAAATCCTGTGTGTGTGCCCCCAGCCCTGGACCATTCCCCCGCCCCCCCCTCCACACACACGCACTACCTACATCTGTAGTGCGGCCCGTGCTCCTTGGCCTCCAGCAGCTCTGCCCGGGGAGACACTTATTGGCCGGATTCCTCTGCAGCCTCAGTGCCTCCTCAGCTCCCCCACAGATAGGGCCAGCAGGCAGCACGTGTACTGCGGTGACCGGGACACACAGGAAGCAGCTACAGCCCGGGCACTGCGGCACACTGTCTCCACATCATCACAAACCCCGAACTGCCACTGGGGACACAGAGCGACGGTTACATGTGAGCTCCTTCACTCTGCCGCTCTGCACTAGATCCCACAGTGTTTGAATCACCCAGCCCTCCCGGCGTACCCCCTCAGCCTGCGCAGGGCTGCAAGTTCAAAAGTTGTTTTTAAGGACAATAACTGCATCACCTGCTGAACAGGACATATCTTCGATTAAAAGCAGCTATCCGAAGGTACAAGCGGATTGGAGAGGGTAGATTGTGGGTACAGAGTCGCTTTAATAGCTTTATTCCCTTTTTAATTCATAAAAAGTTTCTTTTTTACATACGGATCAATTTTATGTTTCTAATTGTTACAGCAATTCGTGAAACATTTTGGCGGGAATTTAACAATAACAGCCTTAAATTCACTGTGTCCACATGCCTCTTGACAAACCCTGCACATTAGAGGTCATCATGTGGCAGAGTTTAGCCATAATTTACGTCTTGTTGCAGGTGTAAATGATGATAATATATGTTGTGACATGCCTCCCCTCCTGTAATGTCACGCATTTGGCTAGCTGACACAGAACATTACAAAGTCTCAACCTATGTGAGGGAACCCTAAGAGTCCATGGTCAATGTAATAAAATTTAAAAAGTTACAGCGCGCCAAGACACAGTGTCATACAAGAGAATATAAGAAACTTTGTAATGCTATGTTCACACGTTTTTTTCAGCTCCGTTTAAAATGATGTCTGTCATTTTGAGTCTAAAATAATGGACGTTATTAAGCTGTCTGGCCTCCCCTTAGAGCAATGACTGGTGTTGCTACATTATTCTGGTTTGGGATTACTAATTGCTCTTTGGGTGTGGCTTAAATGAAAAGTCCATTGAATTTAATAGTAAAAACAGAGAAAGAATGGTGGAAAAAGAAAAACTGTGTGTGAACAACTAATAAAAAACGTCCGCTGTTTGCAAAAGACGTCCGAAAATAATGATCATGTTCATTATTTTGAAGTCTGCAGTAAAAACGTCCGTTATTCAATGCATTGTGTGCATTGGACATCAGTCTACCCATTGACTTCAATGCATTGCCATTGGAGTCAGTTAAATCACAGCAAAAACTGACGTTTTCTTAAATATCAAAATCTATTTTTGACGTTGTGTCAACATAGCCTGACAGTGACTAACTGATTGTACATAATGCTGAGAAGCAGAGTGACCAGTGATAACTATATGGATGTACGATCATGCCTGTATTTTCACACGTACCGGACACTTTCACACGTACCGGAATCACAGTAAATTTCACGCTGCAAGTTCCTCAGTGAAATCCGCTGCAATTCCCAGTACTGTTAGTTTGAATGGATTTACATACTCATAGCAGATTTTTCATTCCACTGCAAGTATGTAAACCCTGTCCCCCTCAACCTGCAGCTGACTGGTTCCATGGTGTCTCGCTCAGCCAATCAGTGCACTGCCCCGCCGCAGGCACTGATTTGCTGAGCGGGAGCTTCGAGAGTCAGGGGCCAAAGAAGAAGACCGTAGCACGGACAGGTAAAGTATTCACCCGTCAGTTGTGACATCCCGCTGCAAGTATGTAAATTAACCCCCTTGGCGGCCGGAGCGTAACCTACACTGACAGAGGCACCCATCATCCCGCCCGCACAGACCGCTGTTAGATCGTGCAGGCTCCCCTCCAGTGTGTTCAGCGCTGTGCTGCTGCTGCCGAGCACGGCTCTCTCTTCATGCCTCTGGACGCTGCACACACCGCTCCAGCTTGCTTCGGGAGGGACGTCGAGAGCCGTGAGGAGAGAGCCGTGCCCAGCAGCAGCACAGAGCTGAACACAGGGGAGGGCAGCCTGCACGATCTAACAGCGGTCTGTGCGGGTGGGATGATGAGTGCCTCTGTCAGTGTAAGTTACGCTCCGGCCACCAAGGGGGTTAATTTACATACTCACATCGGGATGTCGATGCCTCTGTCAGTGTAAGTTACGCTCCGGCCACCAAGGGGGTTAATTTACATACTCACATCGGGATGTCGATGCGTGAAATCCGCTATAGATACAGTAGGTGTGAAGGCACCCTAACAGTGTACAGTGTATATATAGTGTATACAGTAAGGGGCTTACCTGCACAGAGGTGGTGTTGGGGAATGTATACAGTAAGGGGTGTTAGGGAATGTATGCAGCATGGGGGCTACCTGGGGGGGGGGGTGTATACAGCATAGGGGAAACTTGAAGGGGGAGTGTATACAGCATGGGGAGCTACCTGAAGGGGGAGTGTATACAGCATGGGGGCTACCTGCAGGGTAAGTGTATACAGCATGGGGGTTACCTGAAGGGGGGAGTGTATACAGTATGGGGGATACCTGCAGGGGGGAGTGTATACAGTATGGGGGCAACCTGCAAGAAGGGGGGGGGGGGAGTGTATACAGTATGGGGGCTACCTGCAAGGGGGAGGGGAATGTATACAGTATGGGGGCAACCTGCGGGGGGTGGAGTGTATACAGTATAGAGACTACCTGCAATGGGGGGAGTGTATAGAGTATGGGGGCTACCCACAGGGGTGGGGGGTGTATACAGTATGCGGGCTACCTGTGGAGTGCCTACAGTATGGGGTCAACCTGCAAGAAGGGGGGCAGTGTATAAAGTATGGGGGCTACCTGCGGGGGTGGAGTGTATACAGTATAGGGACTACCTGCAAGGGGGTATAGAGTATGGGGGCTATCTGCAAGTGGGGTGAGTGTATAGAATATGGGGGCTACCCGCGGGGGGAGTGTATACAATATGGGGGCTACCTTCTGGGATGGAGTGTATACAGTATAGGAGTACCTGCAAGGGGGGGAGTATATACAGTACAGGGGCTACCTGCAGGGGGGGGGGGAGTGTATACAGTATTAGAAATTTTGAAACCTCTTCTGTGTTGTCCTCACCAAGGATGAAAGGTAGTGCCTAAGAGGGCCAGATTATGATGATGCAGGATTGTGTATGCACTTATTATTATAAGCTGCAGGTTTTCTGCACACACACCTTACTTATGGTCAGCAGTTGGCGGGGGGACCCCCAAACTACACACTACAGGTATACAGGACCCCAGAACTATACTCTACAGGTATAGAGGACCTCCACCAACTATATATTACAGGTATTCAGGACTTCCACTAACACTGTTGTATATAACCAGGCTCAGCATAACGCTACCAATGTTGTACATAAGCAGGCTGTATATAACACTGCCATTGATGTATATAACCAGGCTGTATATAACACTGCCAATGCTGCATATAACCAGACTCAGCATAACACTACCAATGTTGTATATAACCAGGCTCTGTATAACACTACCAATGTTGTACATAACCAGGCTCTATATAACACTACAAATGTTGCATATAACCAGGCTCTGCATAACACTACTGATGTTGTACATAACCAGGCTGTATATAACACTACCAATATTGTATATAACCAGGCTGTATATAACACTGCCAATGTTGTATATAACCAGGATCAGTATAACACTGTTAATGTTGTATACCAGGCTGTATACTGTATAACACTGAAAATGTTGCATATAACCAGGCTGTACTGTATATAACACTGACAATGTTGTATATAATCAGGCTCTGTATAATAAACTGCCAATGATGTATATAACTAAGAGCCTAGTTTACAGTCTGATCACATGATGACATCTCAGTTTGGCTATTAGGTATTTAGGATGTTTAAAGTTTTTAGTTTATTTCTAATCTACAATTTACATAAACAATGCAGAACTGTCAGGGTATATAGCGTATAAAGGGGTATATAGGGCTCCTGGCGATTTCCCCTTAAATGAAAAAAAAAGGGCATAGATTGGCCTCCTGGGCGACCTTGGAACAAATCTAATTAACACACTATATACCCAGGCAGCACCGGGTACATTTTCTAGTGTAACATATAGAGCATACATAAGGCAAAAGCTGCATAAGTGTTAAAGGGAATCCGTCAGCTCCTGGGCACTATCTAAGGTGCTGACAGTGTGCTGTAGCTGTCAGCCCCTAGTGAGCATGGTGCCTTTTTGGTAATTTTCCATGCAGCGGATTATGTATAATCTTATGTCTCCTACTGTCACATTGCTGTTGTTCGTGCCACACTTGTCATGCATCCTCCTCCCTCTTCATGAATAATCAATGCTGCCCCGCCTCCTGCTCGCTCAGCTGTCAGCTGATTGCAGATCAGTCCTCTGTAGGCAGTTTATCTTTGAAAGAATCTCTCCTCCCTAATGTATTGGAGCTGTGGTCTAGGGGTAACTCACCTGTCTAGGGACCTGCCAGCAGTTCACTCTCTGGTTCGAATCCCCTGATAAAAATTAAATAATTTTTTTTTTCTCCTTATGGTATAATTTTTAAGGTTATGTTCACACACAGTATTTTTGGTCAGTATTTTGCAACAAAAACCAGAAGTGGATTGAGAGCACAGAAAGGCTATGTTCTCACACTGTTGAAATTGAGCAGATGGCCGTCATTTAATGGCAAATATCGGACGTTGTTTTAAAAAAGCAGTAATTATTTGCCATTAAATGACAGCCATCCACTTAATTTTAACAGTGTTTGAACATAGCCTCAGTGTTTTCAATCCACTTCTGGTTTTGGTTGCAAAATACTGACCAAAAATACTATTTGCGTGAACATAGCCTTAATAATGATACAATAATGAGGGAAAAAAAGACATTTATCAGAGGACTGATCTGCAATCTGACAGCTGAGAGAGCAGGAGGCCGGGCAGTATTGATTATTCATGAAGAGGGAGGAGGATGCATGACAAGCATGGCACGAACAACAGCTCTGTGACAGTAGGAGACATAAGATTATACATAATCCGCTGCACAGAAAATTACCAAAAAGGCACCATGCTTACTGGGGGCTGCCAGCTACAGCCCACTGTCAGCACCTTAGGTAGTGCCCGGGAGCTGATGGATTCCCTTTAATAAGCACACAGGTGCAAGTGAAACAAATAACAAAAGGAACCTAATGTCAATACATACATAACATCATGCAGGGGAATCCACATGCTTGGGGACCAGATGGAGAGGACGCCAGCTCCCAAAACTGACATCAAAAGCGCTGAGCTGGAGAGGCCGTCCTGGGATGTCACATGTTCCAGCCCACATCATGTGATCTCGGCTCTCCCCCGCGCATGCGCACACCACAAGCCAGAGAGGGGCCTGGCGCTTCACCACTGTCCCGATAACGCCGCCTCCATTTTGGATGAAGACAAGAAGCCTCAACCAACACAAGTCAACCATACGTACAGGTACCTGCCTCACAACATTTTAAGGAACACAATCACTCTATCTCTGACCTTAAATTTACCATCATTGACAATGTCCCGAGACCTAGAAGAGGTGGTGACAGGGTAACAACATTAAAAAGACGTGAACTGGAATGGATCCACACAGTGGGGACACTGACTCCGCATGCACTGAATATTGATTTCAAATTGGGACCAGCTATGTTTTTTTTGAGCTCTCTTGATCTGTGCTCCACTCTTCCTTTTTTTCCTTTTTTCTTTTTTTCCTCTCTTTTTCCTTCCCCTGAACCTCTATACAAGGGATCCCTATCCTATCCCCATTTGCTAGTGGGAACTATCTTATATGATACACTTCATTTATTATACATATATACCATCAGGGTTATGATCTATGTTATCTTTATCGTTCAAAGTTGGGGAGCCTTTTTTTGGACGTGCTTCTTCCATATTTCTTTTTTTCGACTTTGACTTTAGATCTCTGCTCTACTCAGTAATCCTATTGACCTGCTATCTAGAACAAACCCTATGTTTTTTGTCCTTAAAGAGGTTATTCAAAAAAAATTTTTCTTATTGGAAAAGTGAATAATTTGTAATCTGTCCCTTTCCCTTAGTGGTTTCCTCTAACCTTTTTTCACTTCTGTGCCCCTGGGCCGCCTCCTCTGTTGCTGCTTTTTGGATATGTGTTTGTTAACATTAAGAGCTTTCAGGTCACAGGGGTCAGCAGTGACATCACAGCTCTGCAAGCCTGTAGCTCCACCCCTCCTCTCTGAATATAGCTCCGTCCGCTCTACCTATAAGTAGGGAAGGGTCTTTGAGCAGCATGGTGGCTCAGCGTCTGCCAAATATTTATGTCATCAAATCAACTAGTTTTTTCACTCTTTTTTTATCTGTTGTAGCACTACAAACCCCAGCACACGTGTACATGTTTAAAGTTGGAGTCGTCCTGGATTGCATATACACTACATTAGCCATCCTACAGGTGGGTCGGGTTTCAATGAGCCAGGATGCTGCTGCAGGTTTACCTCAGCAAGAAATAGATATAATGGTGACTAACATGAGGTGAAGTCTCCTCTCTCCTCTCCATATTACACACAGCAGCAGCACTGCCCTCACACTGTACATATTTACACTACAATAGTAACAATATAGGGTGAGATTTAACAAAGCCTGAGCAGGGAAGCAGTTACCCATAGCAACCAATCAGATCACTTCTTTGTTTTTAAAAAGGCCTTAAAAAATTAAACCTAGAATCTGACTGGTTGCTATGGGCAACTGCTTCCCTGTTCCTCTGCACAAGTTTTGATAAATCATCTATAGGCTGGGTTCAGTCAGTATTGTGGTACTCATATTGCAACCAAAACCAGGAGTGGATTAAAAACACAGAAAGGATCTGTTCACACAATGTTGAAATTGAGTGGATGGACGCCATTTAATGGCAAATATTTGCTGTTATTTTTAAACAACGGCTGTTGTATTGAAATAATGGCCGTTATTTACTGTTATATGGCGGCCATCCACTCAATTTCAACATTGTGTGAACAGAGCCTTTCTGTGTTTTCAATCCACTCCTGGTTTTGGTTGCAATATGAGGACCACAATACTGACTGAAATATACGTAGTGTGAACCCAGCTATAGCTCCAACCTATGCTGCAGTGCTGTACATAGATTGTAGCCTGTCATGCTGTCCTTAAAGGACAAGTGCCATGAAAAACTTTTTCCCAGTAATTGAAGCACATTACAAAGTTATATAACTCTGTAATATGCTTCAATCACCTGTCTGCCTCCCTTCCCTGTCTTTTCCCCCCTCCACCCCCCCACCAGGAAGTGTCCTGACTCACACAGACCTGATTACTGTCGTCACCGTCACCAAGCTCTTCTCTCAGCTCCTTCTCCTGTTACACTAGCCTCCCCCCTCCCCTGCCTTGTCAGGTGACAGGCTTGCTCAGCTCCCATTGGCTGAACAACTGCAAGCCATCACTTGTCACATCTCACTTGCTTATCTTCCCTCAGACTGACTCCAGCACATAGGCAGCTCCCCCCTCCCCCCCTCCCCTCATACCCTCTCTCCTGCTCCCATGGACTCAGTGAAGGAGTCATGTCACTAGAGAAGATAAGCTGAGCAAGCAGAGTCACCTGACAAGGAGGGGGGGGGGCTGGTGTAACAGGACCTAGAGCAGCCCTCCTGCTGATGACTCATCCTCACAAGAAGGAGCTGCCTGGTGAAGGTGACGACAGTCATTAGGTCTGTGTGAGTTAAGTGCACTTCCTGGTGGGGGGTGGAGGGGGGAAAAGACAGGGAAGGGAGGCAGATAGGTGATTGAAGCATATTACAGAGTTATATAACTTTGTAATGTGCTTCAATTACTGGGAAAAAGTTTTTCATGGCACTTGTCCTTTAATGCTGCAGTTTCTTTTGGGCTTAGATGTTGGTTAGATGTTAGGGGTGTGGCTAAAGAAATTTAGATGCATAACCCCACCCACCTGATGACTCACTGTTCCCTCACTGGCAGGAACAGGAAACAGAAAGGGAATGTGACATCGCAGGAAGTACAGAAAACACAGGCAGAGTGGTCATGTGACTAAGCCTGAGAGCACAGTAAGCGCTCTAAATAAAAATAGAAGTGTATGTAGAATATGCAACACCCACAGAGGTCAATGCAATGTTAGTTTATTAAAATGTCCCGGACAACAAATGTCCCAGACAACCCCTAGTATTATGCTCTTATCACCGTTTGTCATCTGAAATCTTGCACAATGAAGGGACCTGCTGTGCTTTGTAAGTTTTTAAACAGAACTTTCCTGGTTAGCACATAAGGTTATTAGTCTTAAAGGAAAACTTTGGGGAAATGTAGAAATCCCAGGCGGCAGGGGCTAACATTATAAAGAAGCTATAATATTTAGGTCCCCCCAAGGGACACAATTGATTTGCTAGAACTGGCCAAGCAGTTGCAGCAGATTATAATATTGGTGGCCTGGAGAGCTACCCTTCTATCCCAAGTTTATTATGCCTGCAGCCAAGAAGCAAAAGAGTCATGTCCTAGCACAAGCAGTGTGGTGACATCATAACACACATCCTGTGATAGGTGCATCCTGCAGCCAGGAGAGCCCCAGCATGAGTGTCAGGAAAGGAAAGTCCAGCTTATTCATGAGGGGTGGTGGCAGGCAAACTACTTGGGGCACTATTGGGGAAATTAACTACTTTTAATTCAGTATTCTGTTGCACTATTCTTGCATTCTAAAGCAACACATGGAGTGCCCTGAGCAAACATTCATGGCATGCTGAGTTCATTGAAATCAATTGACTCCATTTTTTATTTCATATTTTTACTGGTTGCTGTTAATAATGAGAGGAGGAGGAGGAGGAGGAATTAACTCTTTGTGTGGCACTATATGGGGAATTAACTACATGGAGCACTATTGGAGGAATTAACTACTATATAGGGCACTATTGGGGGGGGAGCTGTTGGGCAGCAGTGACATGGACACTTCCCTCTACAGCTGTGTGACTGCTGTAGCACACCACAACTGCCCGCTCCTAACAGCCACCTGAATACACAGGCAGACATTTCTTTGCCATAGCCTCCCATGCACTGAAATTATTATTAGTAATGCATGCAAGTGGCTGCTGGGGGGGGGGTCAACTGCAGATTTGGGGGACCCAAGGTGGTTTAATTCCTTGACCCTGCTCTTTACCTTCCTACTTGCCATGTCATAGCAATTTATCATATCATTTATCATAGTGCACAGCTCTGGGAGACACACCACTGTGTATTTGAATTTGATACCCCTGATCTATAAAGTCCTATCCATATAATTTAGAAGATATTACACCTACCTACAGGGGAAACTATTTACAGAGGACAACTATCTATGGAAGAAAACAAATCCAAAGGGGACAACTACCCACAGGGGGCACCAAACTACGTAATGGGGGAAACTACCCACTGGGGGAACTGTCTACCTAGTGAGGTGACCTACCTAATGCCGAGGACCAACCTACTTCTTCCCAACCCACCGGCCCCTCTCCCTATACTAAAGGTAAAGTGGCTAGATGAAAGAAGACTTGATCTGTAAGTCTCTGAATAAAACTGCACTGTAATCACACTATAATATGGTCTGTAGTAGAAGTTGTGAATTTATCACTATATGGGGGTAACATTCGCTCCTGGTATATCACAGATATACACAGATGATGGGTAAACTGGGTGATACTTATGGGACAGTGCTGTGTGCTTGCACCATATAATAAAATTTGCCAGTCATATATTGATAATGTGTGTGAACATAGCCATATCCTGCAGCTTCCATTTTACGGCCTGATCTTAGATCTTCTGCAATGTAACAAACAATTGTGAACTCTTTATAATACCATCTGACATACGAAAGATCTGAGGAATAAGATATCACTAAGTACGACTTTGTACACAGTTTTTTTGTAATCCCATATTTTTAATATCGAAACAAATTGTCAAATATTATCACAACTTCAAAGGAGTTCTTGGAACTTGTTTATGATTATTATTATTATTTTATGATGCATTAATATTAACCCCTTAACGACATAGGGCGCAAGTATACGCCCCCGCAGGGTGGGCTTTAACGCAAACGGGCGTATACTTACGCCCGATGTTTCCCCGATCGCTGTGTGTTCACACACACCGGTCGGGGAAGATGGCCTGCTATAATGTATAGCAGGCCATCTCTGCTCGTCGGCACGGGGGGTGATTAACCCCTCCCGTGCCGACGATCGCTGCTATATGCTGATCAATACAGATCAGCATATAGTAGCTAAATTCAGCTTTCCGGGTCATCGGTGACCCGGAAAGCAATGGCGATTGGTGCTGTCCGAGATAGCACCAATCGCCATTAGTGTCCTGAGGAAAGATGGCGCCGATGCCACCCCCTCGATCGCCGTGATAGGCCGGCCTGTACCGGCCGGCTCATCATGGCGATCAAACTGTAAAAAAACTGTTTTGCCGGGTTCTGCACCCCTCAGCTAGGTAGCTGAGGGGTGCAGAACAGGTGTGTGTGGTGCAGGTGTACCATACTCACCTGATCTGGGCGTCCGGAGCGACGATCTGCGGTCCGTGCCGTCCTCGCGTCTTTTTCGGGTCACTTCCGGGTTCGGTCGTCCAGCGTCGGAAATCTTCGGAAACGCTCATGTCCTCGACAATCTCCGACAGCTTTGCTCTACTGCCCCCTAGCGGCTGATCAGTGAATATCATTCACTGATCAGTTGCTTTGGGTTAAAAAGATTTTTATTTTTTTTTTCTAATTTTTTTTTTTTTTTTTTTTTGCGTCCTAACGCCGCTGAGTGCTGATCAGCATCACACATAAGTGCGCCGCTGATCAGCAACTCCTCCTTTTTGGCGTAGGGGGCGTTTTTTCCCCCCTATATCCTACAGCTACTGTCTGCTGATAAGTACCGCACATAAGTGTGGCATTTATCAGCAGCTCCTTTCTTGGCGTAGGGATATTTTTTCTTACTGTCAAAAAAACACGTAAAAAACACTACACTACACCACACTACATGGAATAAAGTTTTACACTACACCACTACACATTTACATACCCCATATACCAATCCCCGTATAAAGATTGCCCCCAGGGCATTTTCGGCGTCGGACGCATACGTTATTATTGCCTCCAACACCGAAACAGCCAGTGAGGATGAATTCTTCGTTCCCCCATTCATCCTCATCGTCCTCATCATCCAGTGATGTGTCTGGGGGTAGCGTAGCGTATGCTGCCCCCCAGTACGCCAGTACCGTCCCAATAAGAGATCACGGTATGGCGTGAAATTCTACAAACTCTGTGAGAGTACCTTAGGGTACACTTACAGATATAGGGTACGTGCACACTGCGGAATAGCGAAGGATAACCCTTTGTGCATTCCGCAGCTGGCACCCACCGGCGGACTGATGGAGGAGCGCGTCTCCGCCCATGTCATAGATTGCATTCTATGCACGGGCGGATTCCATCGTCCGTCCAAAGAATGAACATGTTCTTTCGTACTCAGGGAAAATTACCCTACACTTTCTTTTTTAACCCCTTGTGGAAAAGGAAAAAAATCAAGGCTAGACTAACATATAGTGTAAAAAATGTTTAATGTTTACACAAAATCATTGATCTTGTCTTGATTTTTTTCATTTTCACAAGGGGTTAAAAGATAAAAAAAAAACACTAAATGTGTAGAGCAATTTCCCCTGAGTACGGAAATACCCCACATGTGGACATAAAGCACCATGCGGGTGTAGGGTAAGCCTCCAAAGGGAAGGAGCGCCATTTGGCTTTTGGAGGCTGGATTTGGCTGGAATGGATTTCGAGAGGCCATGTTGCATTTAAAAGGCCCCTGTGTTGCCAAGACAGTTGAACCCCCCCCCACAAGTGACCCCATTATGGAAACTACACCCCTCAGGGAATGTAACAAGGGGTGTAGTGAGCATATGGATCCCACTGGTGACGGGCACAAATGTGGAACAATATGGCGTGAAAATGAAATATTACATTTTTTACACTATAATGTTGGATTACCCTTAATTTTTTCATTTTCACAAGAGAAGACCCCATTCTGGAAACTACACCCCTCAAGGAATCTAACAAGGGGTGCAATGAGGATATGGACCCCTTAATGACGGGAACATTTGTACCGTGAAAGTGAAAAAATGAATATTTTCACTTTCACGTCACATTGTTCTACATTTGTGCCCATCACCAGTGGGGTCCATATCCTCATTGCACCCCTTGTTAGATTCCTTGAGGGGTGTAGTTTCAAGAATGGGGTCACTTGTGGGGGGTTTCCAGTGTTTTGGCAGCACGAGGGCTCTGTAAATGCGACATGACCCTTGAAATCCATTCCAGTAAAATCCAGCTTGCAAAGGACAATTGGCGCTCCTTCCCTTTGGAGGCTCGTCCTGCGGCCGCTTGGCACTTTATGTCCACATGTGGGGTATTTCTGTACTCGGGAGAAACTGCGCTACACGTTTGGTGTTTTTTTTTTTCTTTTATCCCCTTGTAAAAATGAAAAATGAAAGCTAGAACAACATTTTAGTGTAAAAAATAGAATTTTTCCTTTTTTACACCACATTGTTCTGAAAATCTGTGAAGCACCTGTGGGGTCCAGATGCTTACCGCACCCCTTGTTACATTCCTTGAGGGGTGTAGTTTTCTAAATGGTGTCCCTTTAGGGGTGTTTTTTAGGTTTTGGCACCCCAGAGCCTCTGCCAACCTGAAGTGGTACAGTCAAAAATGACCAAATATAACGGAGGCGTTGAAATTCACTAGGCGCTCCCTTATATCTGAGGCTTGTGGTTGCGTCAAATAGCACAATAGGGCCACATATGGGGTATATCTATAAACTACATAAATGGGGCAATCAATATTGGGGTGCATTTCTCTGCTAATAGGTTTATCATTATGAAAGATATTGGATTACAATAAAATCTCTGCACAGAAAATAAAAATTTTCAAATTTCTTACACACTTAGCTTTTATTTCTGTGACTCCCCTAAAGGGTTAAAAAACTTTCTGGATGTGCTTTTGCAGAGTTTGGGGGGGTTTCTGAAATGGGGTGCTCTGTGGGGCTTTCTAACATACAGTCCCCTAAAATACACTTTAACCCCTTAGCGACCCATGACGTATCTGATACGTCATGGTGCCGCGGGGGGTGTTCAGAGCGGGGTCCCGCCGGGACCCCGCTCTGAACGGCGCTGATCCCGGCTATGAGAGATCAGTGCTATGTATATACAAGCCCCCCAGGGGGGCTTCTAGTCCATGTAAAAAAAAAAGTAAAAAAGTGTTTTTATTAATAAAAAATCCCCTCCCCTAATAAAAGTCCAAATCACCCCCCTTTTCCCATTTTATAAATATAAATTAATAAATAAACAAATAAATAAACATATTTAGTATCGCCGCACACGTAATCGCCCGAACTATTAATTAATCACATTCCTGATCTCGCACGGTAAATGGCGTCAGCGCAAAAAAATTCCAAAGTGCAAAATTGCGCATTTTTGGTCGCATCAAATCCAGAAAAAATTTAATAAAAAGTGATCAAAAAGTCGTATATGCGCAGTCAAGGTACCGATAGAAAGAACACATCATGGCGCAAAAACTGACACCTCACACAGCCCCATAGACCAAAGGATAAAAGCGCTATAAGCCTGGGAATGGAGCGATTTTAAGGAACGTATATTTGTTAACAACGGTTTGAATTTTTTACAGGCCATCAGATACAATAAAAGTTATACATGTTATATATCATAGTAATCGTAACGACTTGAGGAACATGCATAACAAGTCAGTTTTACCATGGGACGAACGGCGTAAATGCAAAACTCCCCGAAATCAAAACAAATTAGTTTTTTTTTCAATTTGACAGCGCAAATGATTTTTTTCCGGTTTCGCAGCATATGTTATGGAAAAATAATGCCTGTCATTACAAAGTACAATTGGTTTCGCAAAAAATAAGCGCTCATATACGTCTCTAGGTGAAAAAATGCAAGCGCTGTTGACTTTTAAACTTAAAATGGAATAAGCAAAAGCGCAAAAACGAAAATTGGCTTTGACCTTAAGGGGTTAAACCCAGGTCCCTAAAAATTTGGAAAATTGCTGCTAATGTTTTAAGCTTCCTATATCTAAAAAAAAATGAAATATAGTTTAATAAAAGCTACCAACATCAAGTAGACATGTTGCTAATGCTATTTAATATATAATTTATGTGGCATAGCCATTTTCTGTATAAGCAGAAAGGTTTCAAAGTTGGAAAAATGCATTTTTTCACAATTTTTCACGTTATTTTGGAGTTTTTCATAAAGATTCGTTATGAGTATCGACTCCATTTTACCAGAAATGTAAAGTACCATATGTCACGAGAAAACAATCTCAGAATTGGCTGGATAGGTAAAAGCATCCCGAAGTTATTAATGAATAAAGTGACACTGGTCATATTCATAAAATTTGTCTCTGTCCTTAAGGCCATTTCAGGCTCTGTCCTTAAGGGGTTAATATACCACACATAACATTGCTCCTATACCTTCTGTACCACATCTGATCAGTTTCAGTTTTCAAATTTAGCTGACTCTAAACATCCTGATATAATTTTTAATTTCCTTCAACAAAGTCAGAAGAGTTTACATTATCAGGGCCTAAGATCCCTTCATAAATTTGGGTCCTGAGATGTTTCTTTTATAACAATTGCTTCATCCAGAAAATAATGAGTATCATGTGTATTTTTATAACTACAATAGAATGTTGCTATATTGGCCCATGCTATTCTTACTTAGATATGCACTTTAAGGCTCAAATCAACATACTGTATAAAGAGTTCACTTGGGAACATAAGTGAGTCAGCCACAGTCAGACTAAAGCAGGAATGTATTGTAAATAATGCTCAAAATTGTATATATATATACTCAGCCTGTCATCTCTGCCAGAAATAAATGAGTTTCCATCCAACCAGATTTTCATTCTTTTTATCCATTACAGAATGCCTACATTCTTTTATCTTCCAACTAGAAGCTTGAAAATTGTAATACTTAATTGTAGTTACAATTTATGGATTTATAGGAATATGCTTCACTGGATTTCTCATTTTTAGATTAAATCAAAACTATAAAAAAGAGGGCACCAACTAGGTCAAGTCCAAGTTCCAAGAAAACCCTCACTGAATATACTGCTAACACAAGACTGGCAGATAATATATAAGAGGAAAGATCAGAGGAATAAGATCACTATGTACAATGCTAGTAAAAGTTCAGTAGCTATGCTGGTAGCTGCAACATGTGTTGTGGGACAAGGGCAAATGTAAACAATAGCTATGGTAGTAATAGAGGCTGCAGTCATTCAAAGTTATCAGACAGCCTCTGTGTCTGTACCATGCCTTTTTGTGTTTGCATAAATATATAAAAGCACCAGTTAAGCATTGGCTTCTATATGTAGCGAGCCTGTGGATGTCATTACTGTTTCCTTTATTTTTTTCATGCATCTACTGAATGACCCACAGTGCCTATTCTGTACTGTAAAAATGGAAAAATTTAATCAGACACAGTTGTTAATATTGCTTGGTAATGCCACAGAGCCATAACTCCATGAAACAGTTTTGAAAAGTGTTATCTTAAATTTCTGTTTTATTTTTTATTTTTTTGGGGCTTTTAAATGCAAAACAACAAATTTTGCAATATGCTTACTTTTCACTTTGGAGTCCACCACAAATCGAAACTTTTGTCTCTATAAAACAAAAAGTGCAACAACAACCTACAGGTGCAAGTGCTTACCATACATACTCCCCCACGGTGTACACATGATAAAAACCTGATGTCAATTATTTGAGAGAAGAGCGGAGGCGCGTGAGCCCTCCCATAGACAAACAGTGTCACACTGAGGCAGGCAGGATTCCACAGCGGAGAGCTCCGCACGGAATTCCGACACATTACCTCAGTGTGAAAATACCCTAAAGGTGTCCTCAGAGAAAGAGTGTAAATACAGTATACACCTGGTGTAAACTGCCCACAGCCGCCAATCACAGCTCAGATTTCAGCTCTGGTAAAATAAAAGAGGAGCTGTGATTGGTTGCTGTGAGCAGTTTCCACCAGGTGTATATTTACACCCTTTCATAAATCCTCCCATGGTCTCTATCACATGTCAATCTCTCCTGCTCTCTCCAGCACCTCCATAGGAATGAATAGAGCCACAGGTTTCATGCTGTACCTGTGTCTCAATTCATAACACAGAAGCAGGGGACGATACAGAGATTGCCGGATGGATGTGCAGCATTTTTAGACCTACAAAAAATATCCAATACACCACCATTCTTATGCTTATCACTGGTTTTTTACACAGGTCAATTATTAAGAAGGAACATTCCTACAAAAGGCTATTTGGGCAATAATCAGCCTGTGTTAAATCCTGTTTACAGAGAATGGCAAAGTTTGGTATTGAAGTTGGATTTGGTTACAAAGATAGTCAACTTTCAGAGTTTCACCGGGTGAACTGTTGCTGTTGAAACACACTGCTATAAACAAAACATGAGACTGTTACTTTATAAGGCGATATATATATATACTGTATATCAGGCTATGTTCACACATGGTATAACACCGGCCGGTGGTTGTATGTTCCTGCAGCCATCCGAGCTCTGATTTATTTCCAAACAGCCCATTTGGGGTGTGTCTGGGAGTCAATTAAGCATTATAATAATTATTTATTTGTATAGCACACACAGATTCCGCAGCACTTCGCCTATCTGTATGTTTTTGGGTGTGGGAGGAAACCAGAGTACCCGGAGGAAACCCACGCAAACACAGAGAGAACATACAAACTTTTTGCAGATGTTGCCCTTGGTGAGATTTGAACCCAGGACCCCAGTCCTGCAAGGCTACAGTGCTAACCACTGAGCCACTGTGCCTGGAAGCATTGATTTCTATACACACCACAGATGAACAGATTGCATCCGTGCATGCATGAAAGATTAATAACGGCTGATATTAATTAGCACGGTTACCACAACACATTGTGGTAACATACCCTCATAGCCATCAATTCTTCAATCAAGAGAAGTAAGACCACTTCAATAGTGTATTGCCTTCTATGCTTGTTAATAAGTGTAGATAAAGAATTCAATCCTTAAGTGGATCCAAGAAAATTTCTATGAACCATTCATTACAATATCTCATTCAGTAACACTGTTTAAATGCACCTTCGCTGTCACATTAATATGCTCTATGCTTTCCCTTTTAGACATAATTAGAATCAGAGCCACTGATAAAATGTCGCTCAGAAGCTGTGATAATGGACTGGTCACTGGGTAACAGGAGCCCAGGAGCATTACAGATATGAGATCAGTATCTAAATTATTCAGCTTCATGTTATTATCCATTTCAGTACATTTTTCTTATTTTTTTTTCTTGATGGGAAGTTATCATTTAATTAGCAAAGGAATAAAACAATGGATACAATACAGCTACATTTCACAATTATGTATTACCCTATGGAAGTTTACTGCATAAAACACATATAATAATAATAACATTGCAGTTTTAGAGGTTTTTGAGAGGATACCTAACTTTTGCAAGATATGAGTAATAATATGGGATGATCAGTATATTTTCTCATTACACACATCAAGTCAGATTAACATCAATTTATACAAACTCCACACCCCCAGCAGCAGCCAATGAAGTCCACACAAAGCATCTTTACAAGCCCTCAGATATATTACATATATATATATATATATATATATATATATATATATATATATAGTCACTGAAAACCACTCACAGGATAATGTATCCATACAGAGGTCTTACATAAAGTCACTAATCTGTCATAATCTGTCATGATATAGGATCCCACTATATTCTCTTTTCTTCCTCATCCTTCTAAATATTTGGGACATCCACAAGGGTAAAATTCTGTTATGAACAAAACATGTAATTTATTACAGGCTACAAATCCTTGCCCAGGACACTGATTGTTCTACCAGTGGAAACAAGGATAGCAGATCTTCAAAGTTCTGAAAACCCATCTTTCTAAAAGTCACTATATAGCACTGTGTTACAGAACTGTGATGCCTAGGCTGCCAGGATCCCCATCAGATAGAAAAGTGCCCGTGTCTGAAGTGGATCCTAGGATGATATACTTAGCAATAGCCCCTATAACTTGCAGATGCTGAGGCACAACACATTGTCATTCTTCCCAGGTCAGGACATGTCACAACATCCGTTTCTTGTCCAGTCTGCTATCAGTAAAAGCTGCCGTGTTTATTTATCCAGGCATTGTATCCCACACATCCTCTGTGACAGTCCGCTCCCAGCTCGGCTGCCTCACTCCTTCTCTAACTTCCCTCAAGTTTCATCCTGTAGATACTGCCGCAGCTTCCAGACACCACACAGACATTAGCTCCCAGTACTCACCACAAACCACAGACATGAAAAGTTGGAGAAGGGACAGGACAGATCTATCCATTCCGATCCAATGCATGAAGGCAAAGACAGGAGGCTGTGGGGAAGTTCAACTCACAGCAGGAGGGTGAACGTCATCCTGTCAGGTCCCAGCAGCAGGCAGGAGGGTGCAGCTGGATAGACCAGAAAGGTAGAGATGGATGCTGGAGCTCTTCTCTTTCCCAGCAGTCTCAGAAGAGAAGCAACCAAGGCATATAGTAAAGCATACAGTCCCCTGCAGGCTTCCAGCAAATGACCAGGGGAGAGAACAAAGCCCAGGACTTCCTCTGTAGAATCTGATGTGGTTTCTTAGAGCAGCTCAGTGTGGATCCACCATAGAGATTAGCATGGTGTACAGTATCCGCACACTCACTCTTCCTCTGCTATGATGTTAGCAGCAGCAGCAGCAGCACACATGAAGCTCAACTTGCTGTGATTTTTTTCTCTCCTCTGGATGTTGAACATTCACAGCTTGGAGCAGATTGAGGAGAACTCTTCTCCCCAGCCTCCTGACACACCTCCTTCCCTCCTCCAGCAGCATCAGCAGCACCAGCTGGGGTTAACAACATTACAGCTGTCACCAGACCATCTAACTACAGGGGAGCATGTGCCATGCCCTTCTCTGGAGAAATCACAACATGCCAAGGAGGGCTCCTTTGGAGGAGATTGTAATGGGAAATAACCAATGAAGGTTCAATTGTTGTACATAGACATTTCTGAAGCAACATACATCATAAATCTATCGCTTTTTATTATTATTTCTAATGCTGGGTTGACACGTAGCAATAATTCGCCCGATCGTAGGATTAACGATTTTGAAGTAACAATTTTTTTTTAATAACGATCAGCATTTAGACGGAACGATATATCGTACGGAAAAATCATTTTGCTATCGCTTAAGTCTCGCTCATAGGTTAAATCGGTGAACGACTGTTTACACGGAATGATCTGCGAATTTTTTGCGAACGACCAACGACGATTTGAGAAAATCAAAATTATTGATTTCTCGCTCGTCGCTTCATCTTCGATCGTACGATTATTGTTCGAATTCGATCGTTATCGTGCAAATGCGCATGATAATCCGTGTAAACGCAGCATTAGCTGGAGCAGAACTACCAGGTTACCTATTCATGGAGCACATTTACATCAGCTTAGCCTCAGCTGTAGGGAGACACCACAATCTGCACGAAAACCTAGGTCAAATAGAACGTCATACGATGCAAATAAACTAGTTTGTCCCACATGTGTTCACACAAAAGTCTCTGCACTTCCTGAGTGTATTTATAAAGAGAAATTGTTAGACACAGTGGGGAGACTGGTAAAAACGAGTTAATCTCCAAAAACTAGCGGAAATTAGGGTGCCGCCTCCCAATATTGGAATAGGACCGAGTGGTCAGTATTTATCAATGTAATCACCGACGCATATGGACCACTTTAGGACAATTAATACATAACCCTTAATAATACTTTAAAAACAAGGTCCATACAACATGTACACACAAAAAACAACCATTGGTGCCCTATATATACAGTGTAGTATCCTCAAGAGCACTAGCAAAATAGAAGGAACAAATAACTAAATAGACACAACAGGAGTAATGGTCAAGGCTGTCACAAGGTACAATGATAGGTGCTATGGTAGAGGGGGGGGGGGGGTTTGGTGCGCCCTCAACTGACCCTAAATAGCCTCTCACAACCTCTCACAAGGTCCCAGATGATTCCATGATCCCCCCACGATGAGACGATCGTGGGGGGATCATGGAATCATCTGGGACCTTGTGAGAGGGCTATCACTAATTCCTGACTCAGCGCATCTTAAGCTAAGTGACAGGCTAGACATGTACATTATGACAGTATCTTTGCTAATGTGTCATGGGTATTGGTATTAGTATAGGTACAGCTGGTAGCGCTATAACTGGCGCTCCCCACCACAGTATATACCACGAGTAACCCTTTTCATCATATATCATTGCATTTAACTATTAGAGGTCCATTTTATTGAGAGGAGATCTTCACAGCAGCTAATATCATAGGGCACATCCATTTTGGAGTGCTAGGACTGTTCCCTGATGAAACCATCACATATTGGGACGGTAGAAACACGTTGGAACGAGTGTTGTATATTTTATATACACTCCAAGTAATTTCTGTATCTATTGTGCTGCTGCAATTACACGTTTTAGGTGATTGTAAGTTGTCACATTTGTTGCACTGTTTTTTGTTTTCTGTCTCTTTGTTTTTTTTTCTCCTGAGCACCTACAACAGGAGAGGGACTGTCACCGTGGTTGGGGCCACCCTGTTAAGGAGGTGGGTACCCCAAAAGGCAGGGTAAGAGGCTATTTAGGGTCAGTTGAGGGCGCACCAAAGCCCCCCCCCCCCCTCTACCATAGCACCTATCATTGTACCTTGTGACAGCCTTGACCATTACTCCTGTAGTGTCTATTTAGTTATTTGTTCCTTCTATTTTGCTAGTGCTCTTGAGGATACTACACTGTATATATAGGGCACCAATGGTTGTTTTTTTGTGTACATGTTGTATGGACCTTGTTTTTAAAGTATTATTAAAGGTTATGTATTAATTGTCCTAAAGTGGTAAAAACGAGTGCAAGGTAAAAACCATAATAACTATTTCAATAGGCAACTGGTCTATTTTACCCTTCACAAGCTGTGATGAATCTCCAGTATGTCCCTCTTAAAGCCAGTTTTACCATATTGAAGCAGATTCCACGCTGCAAGTTTCGCAGCGATATATTGTACAATTAGCCTATGCCCAATGAATCCACCACTGCTGGGCTAATATGTTACCAGTCTGTGCTCCGGCCTGCTTCTCTGGCTCCTGGCTCCCTGACGTCCTTCTCAGCCAATCAGTGGCTGTGGCGGGGCAGTGCACTGATTGGCTGAGCAGGATGTTGGGGAGTTAGGAGCCAAAGAAGCAAGCTGGAGTGCGGGCAGGTAATGTATTAGACCGGCAGTGACAGGTAACTGGTCTAGTTGTAGAGGATGCCTTATAAATACAATCCTGGGTATTCATAGATCACCGAAGCAATCTCGGTATTGATCTTTGAAATATTTATATAGTCACACTATCCAAACTGGGGGTGGGGGAAAATTTGGAAATTTTCAGCATCATAATCTACCCATTGTATTTTTTCTTTGTTTACATACAAATCTGCAACCAAGTACAAGGTAGACTGTTTGGAATTGCCACCGGTAGTACCACTCCACTCTGGCGTATAGATCGCTTTATATTTGCTTTATATTTATCACCACAGAGCTATCAGTTTTCATGGTGGTTCCCTTTGAAAATGCCAGTGCAGAATCGTGAATGTAGAGTTCATGCTGACCTTGACACAAGCAGTGATCAAACCCTGCGGTGTACACTAATTCAACAGAAAATCTGTAGCCCTGTTTAGTTCTAGGCAATATCTGGTTTTCTTTTTTCTTTTCTAATTTTTTTTTTAATTCATATCAATAGAAAAAATAAGGCAGATTCATTGAATATTGAAGGAAATCACAAGTGGGGTAGTATTTATGATTGACAGACATATTCCAGCTCCTCTAAATTTGTAGTAACAGAAATCTGATGTTTGCCATTAAATTCTGTAAGCACCATAATTCCTGTTATATCCCTGTCAACGTCCACATAGATGGTTAGGACTGACAACTCTAGTTGTAGGAAGGACCCCAGGGTTTTCTTGTATTAATTCCTTTGTAACCTAAGATACAATCTTAAATATCACTATAAAATGCAAGAATAACCTAACCTACAGTAATTGGACACAATTTTTAATTAAAAGACAATGAAAAATAATTAAAAGAAATTAAATAAATGTTATTAATAGTATCAGAAACATTACACACACGTAAATGCTGACTAGTGATGATCCGACCAATGGATATTTAAATATTTTGTGGATATTTAGATATTTCGGTTAGACCGGTTTGTTTGAACTTGGATTATTAATGGAACTTTTGCACAGACCAGAACCCCATTGATGGCAATGGAGATCTGAACTTTGGACCCCAAAAACATCTGTAAAATGGATGTAGGAAGAGGTAGAGGGCTGTAAATGGGTAAAAATTACGGGGGGTAGAGAAAAGTGTAGTAGTAGGGAAAGTATTTTTAACAATAAGATTAAAATAAATAAATGAAGAAAAAAAATTAATTAAAGTAATAAATAAGAGGACACGGACGTGCAGGTGGAGAAGAAAGAGGAGGAGTAGGTGGAGGTGACTGAAGAAGGTAGAGGCCAAGAAGGAGACAATAGCCTAAACTGCAGACCTTCAAATGAGCTCCTGAATCAGGTACCAGGACCAACAAGTCGTCTGGGATCCAAGCCTGTCTCACTTGTAGGAATGTCAGTATGTCCACTTTGGCTGTTCATAGGCAAACCTGCTTGTTGGTGATGACACTCCCTGGTGTGGAAAATACCCTTTTGTGGTGCATTCACACTACGGAATCCGCACAAAAAACTTCCAGCGGATTCTGCCGCTAGCTCCCACATACTCCTGGATGGATCTCTGCCTGTCCAATAAGCTCCATTCTATGCTCGAGCAGATTACACCGTGGGCTGATGAAAGAATCCACCTGAGCATAGAATGGAGTCTATGGGATGGACGTAGGTTCATGCGGGAGCACACAGGGGCGAGCTGCGGAATCTGCAGGAAGTTTTCAGTACGGATTTAATAGTGTGAATCCACCCTTTGAGAGCACACTTGCTACAGAGCAGACAAGCAACTCCAAGGCATAGAGGGTAAGCTATGGCCAGGTTTCAGGCCTCCTGCTCATACGTGCAGTATCTGCCAATGGTGTTGGTGCATTTTTTGAAATGCGGAGAAAGGTGTTTTACATTGCAGCCATGCTCACTCTCCCTTTCCATGGCAGTGCTTGTCAGGCCCAGCCACAACTACATTTACCCAGTAGGTAGTTAGGGAGATGTAACTGACCATGCTTACTGGTCCACGTATCGGTGGTAATGTGGATCTTAACACTGATATCGTTGCACAGTGTACACCATGGGGGAGATTTATGAAAGGGTATAAATATACACAAGGTGTAAACTGCCCACAGCAGCCAATCACAGCTCCTCTTATATTTTACCAGAGCTGAAAGCTGAACTGTCATTGGTTGCTCTGGGCAGTTTACACCAGGTGTATATTTATACCCTTTCATAAATCTCCCCCCATATCTTCTAGCTTTTTGGTGCAGGTAAGGGATGGCCCACCTAGAGAAATAGTGGCAGCTGGGAATGACATACTGGGGGACTGCCATCTGCCAAGTTTCTTAAAACTTTCTGTCTCCATCTGAATGGGTGGGAGCAGGGGCGTAGCTAATGTCTCCTGGGCCCTGGTGCGAGAGGCCAACTTGGCCCCCCCCCCCCCCACTCCTTTCACGACCAAGTGATGCTATTGGTGTGTATATATATATATATATATATATATATATATACATACACACACACCAAGACAGATATTACCAATAACACCAGCATATTGGAAGAAGAGTATTATCACCGTACATATTACCGCCATACTGTTACTGACCAAATCCTGTATACTGAGACCAATATTACCAGTAATACCAGTATATAGGAAGGAAACATTACTGCCACACCACAACCACTACCATCACCACCATATTGTTACTGACCAAATCCAGTATACTAAATCACCTCATCCAGTCATATAGAGGTGGCCCCAGCTCTACACAGGCTCTATACACCATATACATTACAGTGCAGTTATATCAGGTGACTCACAGGAGACGTCTTTTCTGATCGGAGTTCTTCCCTTTTCATCTTCTTCTCCATCTGCCCTGGGCCGTTATGAGAACTTCTCCGATCCACAGAATCTGCCAGACAGACATATTAGTCTCCTCACTCTGGCACCATCCTCATCTATATACATACTGCACATTTGTATTGGCCCCTTTACACCCTCATTTAGTGTGACCCCCTAATAATATATGCCCCCCTCTGTGTATCCCTCTCCCCCTATGTTGCCCCCCCCAAAATAGATGGCCCCTCTCCCCCCATGTTGCCCTCCTTATAGATGGCCCCCTCTCCCCCCACCCTCCCTTATAGATGGCCTCCTCTCCCCCCTCCATATAGATGGCCCCCTCTACCCCCTCCCTTATAGATGGCCCCCTCTCTCCTCACCCTCCCTTATGGATGGCCCCCTCTCTCCTCACCCTCCCTTATGGATGGCCCCCTCTCCCCCCTCCTTGATAAATGGCCCCCTCTCCCCCCACCCTCCTTAATAGATGGCCCCCTCTCCCCCCTCCCTTATAGATGGTCCCCTTCCCCCCCCCTCCCTTATAGATGGTCCCCTTCACCCCCCCCCTCCCTTATAGATGGTTCCCTTCACCCCCCGTCCTCCCTTATAGATGGCCCCCTCTCTCCTCACCCTCCCTTATGGATGGCCCCCTCTCCCCCCTCCTTGATAGATAGCCCCCTCTCCCCCCACCCTCCCTTATAGATGGCCCCCTCTCCCCCCCCCCTCCCTTATAGATGGCCCCCTCTCCCCCCCTCCCTTATAGATGGCCCCCTCTCCCCCCCCTCCCTTATAGATGGCCCCCTCTCCCCCCCCCCCCTTATAGATGGCCCCCTCTCCCCCCTCCCCCCTCCCTTATAGATGGTCCCCTTCCCCCCCCTCCCTTATAGATGGTCCCCTTCACCCCCCCTCCCTTATAGATGGTCCCCTTCACCCCCCCCTCCTCCCTTATAGATGGTCCCCTTCACCCTCCTCCTCCTCCCTTATAGATGGTCCCCTTTCCCCCCACCCTCATAGATGCCCCCCTCTTTCCCCCCACCCTGCAGGCTGATAAAAAACAAAACAAAACTTAACTCACCTGACAACACGCTCCCACGTTGATCCTCACTCCTTCGGTCTGTCCCCGGCTGCTGCGCAGCTGCCGGAGGTGTCGCGTCTTATCCCCGGCAGCGCGCGCATCCCAGAGCTCCCTGCGCGCCGGAACCGGACGTCAGGGCCCAAAGCGCGCAGGGAGCTCTGGGATGCGTGCGCTGCCTGGGATAAGACGCGACACCCCCGGCAGCCGCGCAGCAGCCGGGGGAAGACGGAGTCGGACTCTTGTGAGCGCAAGCAAAACAATGCTTGCGGTCACAAGAGTGATTGATCGGGAGGGCCTTGCGGGCCCCCCTTTGTGGCGGGCCCGGTTGCGGCGGCGACCCCCGCGACCACGGTAGTTACGCCACTGGGTGGGAGCATTTCAAAGAAAATGAGTTTGGCAATGCTCCTATTAAGGACCAGGGATGGTTGGTTCGAGAGGCTGTATTTTCCCTTTCTTTCAAGGGTTTGTGGGATGGAAAGCTTCACACTTTCCCGTGAAGATGTGAACATGGCTGTCAATGCTGCTGGTGGTGCTGCTACTGCTGCTACATCTTCCATTTGAGGAAGAACAGGTGGGCCTGTCACTTGACTGCAGAAGCAGAAGAGGGAGCCTCAAATGTTTGTTGGCTTTCCTGGTGTCTGATGCACTGCAGCTCAGGCTTGGCATTCAGGTGCCCTAGCATGTCATCAGACTCTTGAGAAAGGAACTGGAGCGGTTCCGAAACGCTTTGAGTCTTTTAATAAATTTTATACATATGGGGGAGATTTATCAAACATGGTGTAAAGTGAAACTGGCTCAGTTGCCCCTAGCAACCAATCAGATTCCACTTTTCATTATTCACAGACTCTTTGGAAAATGAAAGGTGGAATCTGATTGGTTGCTAGGGGCAACTGAGCCAGTTTCACTTTACACCATGTTTGATAAATCTCCCCCATATTTTTTAGTTTTATTTTTTTGTTGGACCTGCGCCCTCACACCCGTGTGTTTGTGGTTGGAGGAATCATTGCTCTAGCATGTTTGAGGTTTTGAGGTTATAACATTAACACCTCGGCTAAGGACCTGGTGGCACAGCATGCAAACGACCTGTGTCTTGTCCTTACCCATTTCATAGAAAAAAATGTCAAGCTGCAGAGTTTCTATGAACTGTATGCACTCTATCCCTTGGCGCGTTTGCCACAACCAGTCGAGGTACTAGCCACAGGCCTTCTGCTGGAATTTTGCCCCTGCTCCCTCTTCTGTTCTGTTTCTCGGTTTGGCTGACCTCTTTCTCTGGAGTGTCAAGCCCTCCAGTCCATGTGGTGTGTAGCACTTCATGTTCACCCCTCAGGTCATTTTCCACCCAATCCTTAACATTGTCCTCCATGACTGTCTCCACACAGCTGAATGTGTCATCATCTGGCAGTTGTGTTTCATCATGGTCTGACACGTCAGGTGCCTGTCCCCTGCCCATTTGCACTACTCTTACCCCGTTATCATCCTCTATAAGGCTACGTTCACACAGAGCAAAAGGGGCGGATTAGGCGAGGAAATATTTCCGCCTGAAATCAACTGACGCTGAATTCAGAGCAGAATATAAGCAGAATGCAAGCAGAATCCCTGCGTATTCAGCTAGGAAAGTGTTCAGCTCGTAATCAGCTCTTGACAAATTCAGCGCGGAATACTCGAGGAATCCGCGCTGAATCCGCATGCATTCAGCGCTGAAATTCAGCGAGTATTTGGCGAGTAAACTAGACTATACCAGAATATATACTAGAATCCTCTTCCCCCCCTTTTTTCCCCATTTCCGCGCTGATTCAGCGCGTAATTTCCGCTTGTATTACCCTTGTATTCCGCGCTGAATACGCGCGTATTCCGCGCTGAAACAGAAAATTAGAGCCCCATTGGTTTGTATAGGCTTCCGCTAGCGGATTAGTTCAGTGCGGAAATTCCACTGTGTGAACTGCAGAGCAGAATTTCCATTCAACACAATGGAAATTAGCTCTGCACCTATTTTAACGGCTGAAATTTCAGCGCAGAAATTCAGTTGCTTTTGCTCTGTGTGAACGAGCCCTAAGTGGTTGGGCTTTAGTGCATTGCAGGTGTTCAACTGGATCAGCTGCAAGGAACACTAAATCTAAGGGAGCAGAATCCTCAAAGAGCAATAGTAATTGCTCCATCCCCTGGGGCTCACAGTGTTTAAAAGATTTGCAAGGGGTTGAGGCAGTGGGGTCAGTGATTTCACAAGAACAGATGGAAGACAACCCTGTGGAGGCCTGTGGAGTGCCATGAAATCAACAAAAACATACACTTGATCTTGATCTTGACTCACCATTTGCTGGCCAATATTGGGGCCTATAAAGTGACGCTGTAATCCCTGCTGCCTGCTTGCATTAGAGGAAGGAGTTATATTTTCTATTGTTGCAGGCACAGATCCCACATCCGCTCCCTACAACAGCAAGAGCTCCATCATTACAGCAGCAGCACCATGGCCACATCCCTTCTCTGTGCCTTTTTCATGACTCTCTGACGAAGCGGTGCGAAACGGCGTTGGAGTGTGAGGTGGGTGACAAGCGGACTGGGACTTATAGTACATACCAGTAATAGTAAGCTGCATACTGATTTACTTGCTTGTATATGCACTGTTCTGAGCAGCGTATTGTAGCAGCAAGCACTTTCACTTTATTTATTTGCACCTTATGCTGTAGTAATGTTTACATATGCTCTACTATAGTATTTAGATGGATGCATTGTCACTTCAACAACCTGTCCCAGCAACCTGGTCCCCCGCATCCCCAGGTCTTGTTTTTAAATGTTGTATGTGTTTTTTTTTTATTAATACAATAAAATTGATGAATTGATGTAGATACCATCTGGTTTAGATTTTTTTTTTTTCCTTTTCTCCTATTGGGGTGATTTGATTGGTAGTGGATTAACCCCTTAAGGGCAAAGCCTATTTTCGTTTTTGCGCTTTTGCTTATTCCATTTTAAGTTTAAAAGTCCATAGCGCTTGCATTTTTTCATCTAGAGACGTATATGAGCGCTTATTTTTTGTGAAACCAATTGTACTTTGCAATGACAGGCATTATTTTTCCATAACATATGCTGCGAAACCGGAAAAAAATCATTTGCGCTGTCAAATTGAAAAAAAAACGAATTTGTTTTGATTTCGGGGAGTTTTGCATTTACGCCGTCCGTCCTATGGTAAAACTGACTTGTTATGCATGTTCCTCAAGTCGTTACGATTACTATGATATATAACATGTATAACTTATATTGTATCGGATGGCCTGTAAAAAATTCAAACCATTGTTAACAAATATACGTTCCTTAAAATCGCTCCATTCCCAGGCTTATAGCGCTTTTATCCTTTGGTCTATGGGGCTGTGTGAGGTGTCAGTTTTTGCGCCATGATGTGTTCTTTCTATCGTTACCTTGATTGCGCATATTTGACTTTTTTATAAAATTTTTTCTGGATTTGATGCGACCAAAAATGCGCAATTTTGCACTTTGGAATTTTTTTGCGCTGACGCCGTTTACCGTGCGAGATCAGGAATGTGATTAATTAATAGTTCGGGCGATTACGCGCGCGGCGATACTAAATATGTTTATTTATTTATTAATTTATATTTATAAAATGGGAAAAGGGGGGTGATTTGGACTTTTATTAGGGGAGGGGATTTTTTATTAATAAAAACACTTTTTTTTTTACTTTTTTTTTTACTGTAACTAGAAGCCCCCCTGGGGGACTTGTATATAGACAGCACTGATCTCTCATAGAGATCAATGCTGTGTATATACACAGCAAAGATCGATTAGATCGGTCATAGATTAAAATTGGACAAAGTCGCGGGCCAACCATAATATTTAATGAAGATTGCATGCAGCGTTTCTGGCACTGTCAGAGCAGCATGCGGCGTTCCTGGCACTGCCTATCCTAAAGTAATTTTCCAACATGAAAGTTACCCATTATATCCCTCAAGCAGTAGGTAACCCCATAATTGTGCCCCATTAAGAAGCAACCCCACATACTAGCCATGCCTACTATTAGAGACCTACATAGTAGGCAGCCCTCCCGATAGTGTCCCAAATAGTAACCAGCCCCCAATAGTGTCTTATATAGTAGCCAGCCCACCCAATAGTGTCTTATATAGTAGCCAGCCCTCCTAGGTGCCCAATATAGTAGCCAGCCCTCCTAATAGTGTCTTATATAGTACCCAGCCCTCCCAATAGTGTCTTATATAGTAGCCAGTCCTCCCAATAGTGTCTTATATAGTAGCCAGCCATCCCCAATTGTGTCTTATATAGAAGCCAATCCCTAAAATAGTCTCTTATATAGTAGTCAGCCCACCTCAATAGTTTTTTTTTATAGTAGTCAGCCCTCTCCAGTAGTCTTATATAGTAGCCAGCCCTCCCCAACAGTCTCTTATGTAGAAGCCAGTCCTAAAATAGTAGCCAGCCCCTACTGTAGTTGTTCATGACTGCCCCCTTAGCTTGGACTCACCCTTCCTGCGGCTCCAGAGGCTGCAGGAGGCGCCCATCGGGGGATGCGTGCGATATCTTCACCACATTGCCAGCGTTGGGGCACTACTGAGATACTTCTAGGCCATGGGCTAAAAACTATAATTATAATTTGGGTGGGTCAAGCAGCTCTACAGACCACTGATATTATAATCTGCTGCAACGTCAGGTGGGCCAAATTTAACACAGCAATGAAAAACCATGGTGGGCTAAACATAATGGCACCACGGGCCAGAGTTGGACAGGACTGTCATGGAGCTAATATCAGACTCCCCTCCTCCAAGCTGGGCTGCCCTGCTCTGTTCTGCTTCTGTCCATAAGATGGCCAACATGGAGGAGCATGTGACCATGCAACGCCCCCTGTGTCCTCCATAGGCCTATACAGGCTCAGTGGTGGACACTGGGGGGGGGGCTCCTCCATGTCGGCCATTTTATGGACAGGAAGACCTAAGAGCAGGGCAGTACAGCCTGGAGGAGGGGAGTCTGATTTTAGCTGTATGAGGTACACAGGGAGCCTCTGTTAGTAAAGACAGTACAGTTACCAATACTGTACACTGAATCATTTTACTATAAAGTGGCCAACCCCTTGAAGAAAAAAAATTAACTCTGCCTTTGGCATTGCCTTGCCAGCATTGCCTGCATTTCTGCAAGCTCAAGTTGCAGTGCGTAATCGCCCAAATTATTAATTTATTTCATTCCTGATCTCGCACGGAAAACAGCGTAAGCGTTAAAAAAGTGGAAAGTGCATTTTTGGTCGCATCAAATGCAGAAAAGTTGTAATAAAAAGAGATCAAAAAGTCGCATATGTGCAATCAAGATACTGTTAGAATGAAAACATCATGGCGCAAAAAAATGACACCTCACACAGCCCCATAGACTAAAGGATAAAAGCGCTATAAGCCTGGGAATGGAGCGATTTTAAGGAACATAATTATGTTAACAATGGTTTGAATTTTTTACAGGCCATCAGATAAAAGAAAAGTTATACATGTTACATGTCGTTGTAATCGTAACGGCTTGAGGAACATATATAACTAGTCAGTTTTACCCCAGGGCGAACGGCGTAAAAACAAAAATCCTCCCCCCTCCTCCCTCCTCCCTCCTCCCTCCTCCCTCCTCCCTCCTCACTCTTCCGATCTAGCCTCTTCCCTCCTCCCTCCTCCCTCCTCCCTCTTCCCTCTTCCCTCCTCCCTCTTCCCTCCTCCCTCCTCCCTCTAAGAAATTTACGTTTAAAGACCCCGAATTTCCCATAGAAAATAATGGCCCATTGCAAATAATGGCCACACTCTAACCGCTGACAGCCACATATGCAAATAGCTGAAATATAGCAGCGAATAGGAACTCTAAGGTCTCGTCATGCACTCGCTAAGCACTGATCTTTACCATTATAAGTACTCAGATCGCCCTTAAAGGAACGCAAGTCGCTCTTAAAGGGACCCAAGTCTCTCTTAAAGGGACGGGAGCCATGTCGCTCTTAAAAGGGACTCAAGTCACTCCAAAAAGGTATGGGAACCATGTCGCTCTTAAAAGGGACCCATGTCGCTAGAGGGACCTGGGTCCCTTTAAGAGCGACCTGGGTCCCTTTAAGAGCGACCTGGGTCCCTTTAAGAGCGACCTGGGTCCCTTTAAGAGCGACCTGGGTCCCTTTAAGAGCGAAATGGGTCCCTTTAAGAGCGACCTGGGTCCCATTAAGAGCTAAATATGTCCCATTAAGAGCTAAATATGTCCCTTTAAGAGCTAAATATGTCCCTTTAAGAGCAAAATGGGTCCTTTTAAGAGTTACCTGGGTCCCTTTAAGAGCGAAATATGTCCCTTCAAGAGCGAAATATGTCCCTTTAACCCCTAGACGACCCAGGGCGTATAGTTACACCATGGAAGTCTGTCCCCAGACGACCTAGGGCGTAACTGTACGCCCTGGGTGTTTCTCCCGCTATGAAGCGTGCTCCGGAGCGGAGGGTGCTTCATAGCAGGTGGAGGCTGGCTGCAATCAGCAGTTGGGACATCACCGGCAATGACACACTGCGACTGCGGCGTTTAAGTGTAAGTGACAGGGGGAGTCCCCTGTCACTTACCGATCGGGACCCCTGCAGTGTGACTGCGGGGGTCCCGATCGGTAAAACGGGCCGCCGAAGGTCTCTCACCTGCCTCCGTGCGGTCCGATCGGCGATCTGCTACACTAAGCCTGCACAGGCAGGCTCAATGAGCAGATCGCCGATAACACTGATCAATGCTATGCCTATGGCATAGCATTCATCAGTGTAGAAATCAAACTAATCTATGTAAAAGTCCCCCAAAGGGACTTCAAATGTGTAAAAAAAAAAAAGTTCAAAACACTATTACACTACCCCAAAACCCCTCCCCCAATAAAAGTTGAAATCACCCCCCTTTCCCATTATATAAATAAAACATATAAAAATAAATAAACAAATAAACATATAATATACCGTAGCGTGCGTAATTGTCCGATCAATTAAAATATAACAAGCGTCATTGCGAACGGTAAACGGCGTACACGGAAAGAGGGAAAAAAGTGCGCGGATTACCGATTTTATGTTACATTATATATAAAAAAAATTAATAAAAAGTGATCAAAACGTCCGATCTTCAGAAATATGGTATTAATAAAAACTAGAGATCATGGCGGAAAAAATGACACCCCATACAGCCCCGTAGGTGAAAAAATAAAACCGTTATAAGCGTCACAATAGTCCCATTTTATTTATAATTAATTGCCAAAAAAAAGGATTTCATTTTTAAAAAAAAAATATATAACATTAGAGAATCTGTGTAATCTGCATATGGTTGTGTTCGGACTGACCTATAGAATAATAGTATCATGTCGCTATTACCATATAGTGCATTACGTAGACACAGGAACCCCCCAAACGTTACCATATTGCATTCTATTTTGCGATTTCACCAATTTATATCTTCATAAATAATATATTTGGAATTCCATCATACATGTTATGGTAAAATGATTGACGCCATTACAAAGTACCACTATTCCTGTAACAAATAAGCCCTTACATGGCTTGTAGATAGAAAACTGAGAGTGCTAGAGCTCTTAGAAGGGGAGGAGGGAAAAACGGAAACACTAAGATCAAAATTTGCGTGGTCCACTGGGTCATTTTGGGCCTGGTCCTCAAAGGGTTAAGAGCAAAATATGTCCCTTTAAGAGCAAAATGGGTCCCTTTAAGAGCAAAATGGGTCCCTTTAAGAGCAATCTGGGTCCCTTTAAGAGCAAAATGGGTCCCTTTAAGAGCGACCTGGGTCCCTTTAAGAGCAAAATATGTCCCTTTAAGAGTGAAATATGTCCCTTTAAGAGCAAAATATGTCCCTTTAAGAGCGAAATATGTCCCTTTAAGAGCAAAATGGGACCCTTTAAGAGCAAAATTGGTCCCTTTAAGAGTAAAAATTGGTCCATTTAAGAGCGACCTGGGTCCCTTTAAGAGCGAAATATGTCCCTTTAAGAGCGACCTGGGTCCCTTTTAAGAGCGAAATATGTCCCTTTAAGCGTGAAATTGGTCCCTTTAAGAGCAAAATGGGTCCCTTTAAGAGCGACCTGGGTCCCTTTAAGAGCAAAATGGGTCCCTTTAAGAGCGACCTGGGTCCCTTTAAGAGCAAAATATGTCCGTTTTAGGAGCGAAATATGTCCCTTTAAGAGCAAAATGGGTCCTTTTAAGAGCGACCTGGGTCCCTTTAAGAGCGAAATATGTCCCTTTAGCGAATCGGGTCCCTTTAAGAGCGAAATGGGTCCCTTTAAGAGCGTCCCGGGTCCCTTTAAGAGCGTCCCGGGTCCCTTTAAGAGCGTCCCGGGTCCCTTTAAGAGCGTCCCGGGTCCCTTTAAGAGCGTCCCGGGTCCCTTTAAGAGCGACCCGGGTCCCTTTAAGAGCGACCCGGGTCCCTTTAAGAGCGACCCGGGTCCCTTTAAGAGCGACCCGGGTCCCTTTAAGAGCGACCCGGGTCCCTTTAAGAGCGACCCGGGTCCCTTTAAGAGCGACCCGGGTCCCTTTAAGAGCGACCCGGGTCCCTTTAAGAGCGACCCGGGTCCCTTTAAGAGCGACCCGGGTCCCTTTAAGAGCGACCTGGGTCCCTTTAAGAGCGACCTGGGTCCCTTTAAGAGCGACCTGGGTCCCTTTAAGAGCGACCTGGGTCCCTTTAAGAGCAAAATATGTCCCTTTAAGAGCAAAATATGTCCCTTTAAGAGCAAAATGGGTCCTTTTAAGAGCGACCTGGGTCCCTTTAAGAGCGAAATATGTCCCTTTAGCGAATCGGGTCCCTTTAAGAGCGTCCCGGGTCCCTTTAAGAGCGACCTGGGTCCCTTTAAGAGCGAAATATGTCCCTTTAAGAGCGACCTGGGTCCCTTTAAGAGCGAAATATGTCCCTTTAGCGAATCGGGTCCCTTTAAGAGCGTCCCGGGTCCCTTTAAGAGCGACCTGGGTCCCTTTAAGAGCGAAATATGTCCCTTTAAGAGCGACCTGGGTCCCTTTAAGAGCAAAATTGGTCCCATTAAGAGAGAAATATGTCCCTTTAAGAGCGACCTGGGTCCCTTTAAGAGCAAAATATGTCCCTTTAAGTGCAAAATGGGTCCCTTTAAGAGTGAAATTGGTCCCTTTAAGAGCGACCTGGGTCCCTTTAAGAGCAAAATATGTCCCTTTAAGAGCAAAATGGGTCCTTTCAAGAGCTCCTAAAGGGACCCATGTCACTCCTAAAGGGACGGGAACCAAGTTGCTCTTAAAGGGATGGGACCCAAGTCGCTCTTAAAGGGACGGCACCCAGGATTAAAGTTAAATGGAAGTCACTGGTAAAGGGGCGCTCTTTTCAAGCACTATGTATTTTCCTGGAAATGCAAATCTAGTTTAGCCTGTTATTGCAAAGTACAATTAGTGCACAAAAAATGTGGGCTCATATGGGGTTCTAGGTAAAAAAAAAAAAATGCAACTGCTATGGCCTTTTAAGCACAAGCAGGAAAAAACGGAAGTGAAAAAATCTAAATTGGCTTTGTCTTTAAGGGGTTAAAGGAGTGGTGCGCCGAAAAAATGTTTTCCCCTATTCCCTCCCCACATGACAAGTGCTTTATACTCTGAAAAGCCCCAGAAGCATATATACATACACACACACAATTTTTCAGTGATCAGTAGAGTAGAAACGGAATAGGAATAGGATTTCAGCCCAAACGATTCACCATCAGCAGTGCTAAAGTTGATTAAAGATAAATATAATGCCTTTTTTTTGGGGGGGGGGGGGGGGATAGCTGCTGCACCATAGAGGACACCATCTCCAGCAAGGAGCCCAGACCCTTCCACACCACCTCAAGTGATACAGTAGACCCTAATGGCAGTAATATTAGCCTGAACAACAAACGACACCTGGAGGTGAATTCCTGAGGTGGGGGTAGAAGAGTCTCAGATGTCCAGTGAGGATGGAGTTTTGTAGATGGTATATTGAGCATCCCCCCCAACCACCTAAATCCCTCGCCTTATATACCCTTTTGGACGTGAATATATATATATTTTGATGACCACATATGGTTACACCTAGTACAACTTATATCCCAAAAATGGTATTCTGGCAAAGCTCCAAGTGGATTGGTCAAGCTGGACATGTAGTAACATCTGGTTATGGTCCATACATTGCCCATGTGACCCTCAAGACACAACCACAGGGCCGTTTCTAGTACCGTGCTAGCAGTTAGGGGGCGGCATAATCAGAGCATAATAACAGCAGCAAAAAAAAGTTGGGCGTGGCCAAGGTCGCGGGGGGGGGGGGGCAATGTGGTAGGGGTTAGGAGTGCTCACCTCAGTCAGCTCCACACTTCAGGATGAAGCACGGAGCTGTAAGGGCAGCCTACTGCCAGGGGAAGAGAAGACAGACTGCCCCCTTCCTGCACCACTGCCTGGGCCTGGAGGGGAGGAGGACTGCCCTGCATGTTTTAGGTACGGAAAAGCCCCTCCCCCCTCTCACGGTTGAAGGGGGCAGAGCCAAAGTCGTGGGGGCGGAGCCTCTTTGTCTGGGCGGGGGGGGTGTCATCTACTAGTCCCTGAAAAGTATACAGTATCCCCCACACACACACACCTCTTCTTGTACTATCCAGGCCCTAGTGAGCAGTGTACAGGGGGGTCCTGATACAATATAACCACCCCCACTCCATGTACTACATAGTAACATAGTAAATAAGGTTGAAAGAAGACAAGAGTCCATCAGGTTCAACCTACTGTTCAGGGCCTGGAGCCCATATATGCAGAGGGGTATATAATGCTCACTGTTATACTGTATACTGTTCACTAGGTCCTGAAGGTTACATTGGGGAAGGGTAGGGAGGTCACCCAGCTTTCCCAGCATCTTGTAGGCAGTATAATGGGGTCATCCAGTTTTCCAAGCATCCTATACTTAGTATGATCAGGATCACCCAGCTTTCCCAGGATCCTGTAATCAGTATGATAGAGGTCACCGTATGGGGAGGGGGGCATAAACTACAAATACAGGCCTGCGTGGATGGGCTTAACTGCACACATGGGGGATGCTCGGGGGGGGGGGGGTAACTGCACACATGGGGGATGCTGGGGGGGGGTAACTGCACACATGGGGGATGCAGGGGGGTAACTGCACACATGGCGGATGCTGGGGGGGTAACTGCACACATGGCGGATGCTGGGGGGGTAACTGCACACATGGGGATGCTGGGGGGGTAACTGCACACATGGGTAACTGCACACATGGGGGATACTGGGGGGATTGCACACATGGGGATGCTGGGGGGGGGGTAACTGCACACATGAGGCATGCTGGGGGGGTAACTGCACACATGGGGGATGCTGGGGGGGGGTAACTGCACACATGGGGATGCTGGGGGGGTAACTGCACACATGGGTAACTGCACACATGGGGGATACTGGGGGAGACTGCACACATGGGGATGCTGGGGGGTAACTGCACACATGAGGCATGCTGGGGGGGTAACTGCACACATGGGGGATGCTGGGGGGGGTAACTGCACACATGAGGGATGCTGGGGGAGGTAACTGCACACATGGGGGATGCTGAAGGTAACTGCACACAAAGGGGGATGTGAGGGGGGGGGTAACTGCACACATAGAGGATGCTGGGGGTAACTGCACACATGGGGGATGCTGGGGGGATAACTGCACACATGGGGATGCTGGGGGGGGGTAACTGCACACATGAGGGATGCTGGGGGGAGGTAACTGCACACATGGGGGATGCTGGGGGGGTAACCAGTGGCGTAGCTATAGGGGTCGCCGGGGTCGCCATGGCGACCGGGCCCCTACGCTAGGGGGGCCCGCACGGCCCCCCCTTGCCACTTGTGACACTGTCACTTTAAGCATCCCGAGAAGCTGCGGCCGTGCAACTTCTCGGGATGCACAGATCGCTTTGATGTTCCGCCCGCACAGTGAGCGGGCGGAACATCAAAGCGATCAGAATACAGGAGAAGGACCTGTCAGCGTCCTCCTCCTGTATTCTCTCCCATAGGCTGCCGGCACTTCATACCAGCAGCCTATGGGAGGTCGGGACGTGACAGGCGTGATGATGTGACGTCATCACGCCTGCCGGAAGTCCCGTCCCTGCGGCTCGCAAGATGGAGCCCGAAGAGGAGGAGGAGAGCTGCTGCCTGCAGCTACACAGCGCCGATTAGGTGAGTAGGATGTTTGTTTTTTTAGGGGCACCTCTGGGGGCATTATTAGTATATGGGGGCACCTCTGAGGGCATTATTATTGTATGGGGGCACCTCTGGGGGCATTATTAGTTCTTGGGGGCACCTCTGGGGGCATTATTATTGTATGGGGGCACCTCTGGGGGCATTATTAGTTCATGGGGGCAACTCTGTGGGCGTTATTAGTTCATGGGGGCCACCTCTGGGGGCATTATTAGCTCATGGGGGCACCTCTGGGGGCATTATTAGTTGATGGGGGCAACTCTGGGGGCATTATTAGCTAATGGGGGCACCTCTGGGGGCATTATTAGTATATGGGGGCACCTCTGGGGGCATTATTAGTTGATGGGGGCACCTCTGGGGGCATTATTAGTTCATGGGGGCACCTCTGGGGCATTATTAGTCCATGGGGGCACCTCTGGGGACATTATTAGCTCATGAGGGCACCTCTGGGGGCATTATTAGCTCATGGGGGCACCTCTGGGGCCATTTTTTGTTCATGGGGGCACCTCTGGGGGCATAATTAGCTCATGAGGGCACCTCTGGGGGCATTATTATTGTATGGGGGCACCTCTGGGGGCATTATTATTGTATGGGGGCACCTCTGGGGCCATTATTAGCTCATGGGGGCACAGCAGGGAATCCTACATACAGGGGGCATCCCACATTCCTACTCACTTTACTGCACATTACACCACACAGTGCAGTTACTATGGGAGCCTACAGGAGGGAGGAAGGGAAGGAAGTTGCTAGAAATGTGCAGAGCCTAAATTGTTTGTCTCGCAGGTTCTAAGGGGATGAAACGTATCTGGAAGGAATCATCATGGAGGTCTCGGCCGGATGGAGAGGAAAAGGGAAAGTGACGCCTCAGATCAAAGAAGACATCACCGGTGAGTCACTGTATGACGGTTTTCTTATTTTGTAGAACATCATTTAGTAGGGGCGCCCCGAGGTGGAAAAGGTTGGGAAGCACTGCACTAATCTGTCCCGCTGCACCCGCTGGCACATGCTGTCATCTGATTGGGCCTCTTACCTAATCAGATGACAGCAAGTACCAGCGCCCCCTCCTCCAGACATCTGCCTTGGCGGCCCAAGCTATGTCCTATGGCCGTATCTTTACCGCGTTGAGCTCCAGCTTGTGCTGCATCTACATTATCTGTACTCAGAGATATCACTGCGTTATCTGTGGTGTTACATAGGACTGCAGGGGACATCTACTACATGATCTGTACTCAGAGATATCACTGTGTTATCTGTGGTGTTACATAGGACTGCAGGTGACATCTACTACATTATCTGTACTCAGAGAGATATCACTGTTATCTGTGGTGTTACATAGGACTGCAGGTGACTACTACATTATCTGTACTCAGAGGGATATCACTGTTATCTGTGGTGTTACATAGGACTGCAGGTGATATCAGGTGACTTCTCCAGGTTGCAGAAGTTCAAACTTCATCATGCCCTGCTGACAGTTTATAATGGGAGTTGTAGTTTTGCAGCATGTGGCTCTTCAGGTTGCAGCACTACAACCCCCATCGTTTCCAACTGGCAGTTCATGATGAGAGTTGTAGTTTTTCAGCTGTAGAGTCAAAGATTGGAATACAATGATTAGACAATGACACAGTACAATCCATTATTTATAGGGGGCAGTAGTGCAGTACATGAGGTGGAGGCAGTGACAGGGCATTAGAACATGGTGGCACATTAGAGTAATTGGATATAACGTTAGATAGGACTTTGCCTGATCGGGGGGAGATGGGGGGGCCCCAAGCTAAAATTTTGCACCAGGGCCCATCAGCCTTTAGCTACGCCCCTGGGGGTAACTGCACACATGAGGGATGCTGGGGGGGTAACTGCACACATGGGGGATGCTGGGGGAAGTAACTGCACATATGAGGGATGCTGGGGGGATAACTGCACACATGGGGATGCTGGGGGGGTAATTTCACACATGGGGGATTCTGGGAGGGGGGTAACTGCACACATGGGGATGCTGGGGGAAGTAACTGCACACATGAGGGATGCTGGGGGGGTAACTGCACACATGGGGATGCTGGGGGGGTAACTTCACACATGGGGGGATGCTGGGAGAGGGGTAACTGCACACATGGGGATGCTGGGGGGGGGTAACTGCACACATGGGGGATGCTGGGGGGGTAACTGCACACATGGGGGATGTTTGGAGTAACTGTACACATGAGGGATGCTGGGGGGGTAACTGCACACATGAGGGATGCTGGGGGGGTAACTGCACACATGAGGGATGCTGAGGGGATAACTGCACACATGGAGATTGCGGGGGGGGGGGGGCTTAATTTGCTGACATCGGGTAATGGGGTTTAAAGGGGTTGTTCGGCACTTAAAAACATTTGATATTTTGCTGCAGTAATAGGAATAAGAAGCATAATAAGTGGTGAACTCATATCAGCCGTGACGGCACGCTCAACTAATCACTTACTGAGATGGGACCTCCATGCCACCAGTGATTAGCTGAGCATGCCGTCACCGCTGATACGAGTTCACTACAGAAGGGGCGGTGGTCAGCGCAGGGAAGTGGTAGAGACGCCACAGGAGGACCCTAAATATACAGTATATATACTGTATATATTTTTATCTGAACCTATAATTGGGGGGGGGGGGGGCGCTTTTTTCAAATCCGCCAAAATGACCTAGAAACTGCCCTGCACGACCATATTAGGAATTCCAATCGTACACCATTATGGAGGTCAGAAAACAATAGGTGAAAGTTATACTCAGCGAAACATGAGGGAAGAGAATGAGGCTGGTAACAGGTGTATGTATTATTTGGGATAATAATAATTTGATTCCACTAATGCCAATAATGTAATAGATGGGATTACAGGATATTAGTTTTTTACATATGCTAATTTGTTTTGTTTTATTTTTCAGCTGCAACCGTCATGGAGTCTCTAGGGGAATTTTCACCTGGGCCACTCCAAGATCAGCCATTACCTGTGTCCGGTATGAACAAACCCCTAATCCTTCAAACTTATATATGTCCAAGCACTAGGGATCATTGACACATTCATTTACGTCCTCCTTCTTTTAACGGACATTCTAAACTGAAGGTGTCTGCCTCATCACATCGCATACTGCCATGCGGCTTAAAGGGGTACTCCGTGCGGGAGTTAGTTTTAGGGTATGGCCGGGGAAGGGGTGGAAATAGAGGTCACCTTTAACTTACCGTGCCGCCCCGTTCTCCCGTCCAGCCGCCGCTTCCTGGTCTGAGCTGTAGCTTGAGACGTGACATCTCAAGGCAGCTCAGCCATTCAGCGATCGGAGTGGAGTCCCGCCTTGGCCGCTGAATAGCTGAGCTGAGCCGAGCGGGAGAACGGGGCAGCACGATCCGGGACCCGGCGATGCAACCGGGGAGGTAATTGACCGGCGGCCTCTATTTCCATCCCTTCCTCGGCCATACCCTAAAAATAACCCCCTGCCCGGAGTACCCCTTTAACCAGTAGGAGTAGGAAGATTGTGATTACACTGTTTAGAGCTCTAGTGAGACCACATCTGGAATACTTTACCCAGTTCTTGAGAACTCACCTAAACAAGGATATTGATAAAATAGAACGGGTCTAAAGACAAAGGTGGAGGGTGTCAGGCATAACACCTACCAGGAAAGAATTAAGGATGTGAAGGAAAGAAGAGAAAGGAGGAGACTGATATGAAATCTTTATATATGTTAACCCCTTAGGGACCAAGCCTGTTTGGGCCTTAATGACGAAGCTCATTTTTAAAATCTGACCTGTCTCACTTTATGCGCTTATAGCTCAGTGATGCTTTAACGTATGCTAGCGATTCTGAGATCGTTTTTTCGTAACATATGATACTTTATTTTAGTGGCAAAATTTGGTCACTGTCTTGTGTGTTTTTTGTGAAAAACGTCATAATATAATGAAAATTTTGAAAATTTTGCACTTTACGAACTTTGAAATTCTTTGCTTCTAAAAAAAAAAGGCACATGACAAAAATTAGTTAGTAAGTCACATTATCAATATGTCCTCTTTATTCTGGCTTCATTTTGTAAACATATTTCACTTTTTTAGGGTGTTACGGGGCCTAGAAATGTATCAGCAAATTATAAAATTTTCATGAAATTTCCAAAACTGATTTTTTTAGGGACCAGTTCTTTTTTTAAGTTGATTTAGGAGGCTTGTATACTGGAAACCCCCATAAGTGACCACATTTTGGAAACTAGACACCTTAAGGAATTAATCTAGGGGTATAATGAGCATTTTAACCCTACAGGGGCTGGAGGAAAGTATTCACAATTAGGCCGGAAAAAAATGGAAAATAGAAATTTTCCAATAATATATTTGTTAAGATTAAAGTATCTCATTTTCATAATAAACATGAGAGAAAATGCACCCCAAATTTTGTAACGCAGGTTCTCCTGAGTAGAACGGTACACCAAATGTGGGCATAAACCACTGTGTGGGCACACAGCGGGGCTCAGAAGGGAAGGAGCGGCAATTAGCATTTCCAGTTCAGATATTGCTGAAGAAGTTTCTGAGCTCCAGGTGCGTTTGCAAAGCCCCTGTAGTGTCAGCAGAATAACCCTTCTCCAAAAGTCACCCCATTTAGGAAAGTGCACCCCTCAAAGAATACATCTTGGGGTGTGGTGACCATTTTGACCCCACAGGTATTAGAGGAAAGTATTCAAAAAAAAGACAGTAAAAATGAAAAAATTGAATTTTTCCAATAATATGTTTGTTTAGTTTGAAATTTCTCAATTTCACGAGGAACATGGGAGAAAACTCACCCCAATATATGTAACGCAGGTTCTCCTGAGTAGAACGGTACCCCATATATGGGTATAAACCACTGTTTGGGCACACAGCGGGCCTCAGAAGGAAGGGAGCGGCAATTAGCATTTTCAGTGCATGATTTTTCTGAAGAAGTTTCTGAGCGCCAGGTGCGTTTGCAGAGCCCCTGTAGTGTCAGCAGAATAGAACCCCTCAAAAGTCACCCCATTTTGGAAAGTGCACCCCTCAAAGAATTCATCTTGGGGTTTGGTGACCATTTTGACCCTACAGGTATTAGAGGAAAGAATTCAAAAGAAGACAGTAAAACTGAAAAAATAGAATTTTTCCAATAACATGTTTGTTTAGTTTCAAATTTCTCAATTTCACGAGGAACAGGGGAGAAAACTCACCCCAATATATGTAACGCAGGTACTCCTGAGTAGAACGGTTCCCCATATGTGGGCATAAACCACTGTGTGGGCACACAGAAGGCCTCAGAAGGAAGGGAGCGCCAATTAGCATTTTCAGTGCATGATTTTTCTGAAGAAGTTTCTGAGAGCCAGGTGTGTTTGCAGTGCCCCTGTAATGTCTACAGAATAGAACCCCCCCAAAAGTCACCCCATTTTGGAAAGTACACCCCTCAAGGAATTCATCTTGGGGTGTGGTGAGCATTTTGACCCCACAGGTATTGGAGGAAAGTATTCAAAACTAGACCGTAAAAATGAAAAAAAAAATAATTTTTCCAATAACATGTTTGTTTGGTTTGAAATTTCTCAATTTCACTAGGAACAGGGGAGAAAAAGCACCCCTAAATTTGTAACAGAGGTTCTCCAGAGTACAACGGTACCCCATATGTGGGCATAAACCACTGTATGGGCACACAGCAGGGCTCAGAAGAGAAGGAGTGTCATTTTAGTTACAGGCAATATGTGGGTGTTTACTGGTTATCTGGGGTGGTAATGGACAATCTCGGGGTGTTTACTGGCTATCTGAGGTGGCAACAGGCAATCTGGTGGGGTTATGGGCAATCTGGGGTGGTTACGAGAAGTCTGTGATAATCTGGGGTGGTTACGGTCAATCTGGGGTGGTTACGGTCAATCTGGGGTGGTCACAGGCAATCTGGGGTGGTTACGGGCAATCTGGGGGTGTTAACTGGCTGTATGGGGTGGTTATGGGGTGTTTACTGGCTATATGGGGTGGTTATGGGCAATCTTGGGGTGTTTACTGGCTATCTAGGGGTGGTTACTGGCTATCTGGGGTGGTGGTGGGCAATCTGGGGGTGTTCACTGGCTATCTGGGGTGGTGACGGGCAATCTGGTGGTGTTCACTGACTATCTGGGGTTGCAACGGGCAATCTGGGGTGGTGACGGGAAATCTGGGGTGGTGACGAGCAATCTGGGCTGGTTGCGAGCAATCTGGGCTGGTTGCGAGCAATCTGGGGTGGTTACATGCAATTTGGGGTAGTTACAGGCAGTCTGTGGCAATCTGAGGAAGTTACGGGCAATCTGTGGTGGTTACGGGCTGTCTGGAATGGTTATGGGCTATCTGGGGGGGATACGGGCAATCTGGGGAGATTACGGGCAATCTGGGGAGATTACGGGCAATCTGGGGTAGTGACAGGCAATCTGGGGTGGTGACGGGCAATCTGGGGTGGTGACGGGCAATCTGGGGTGGTTATGGGCTGTCTGGGATGGTTATGGGCTGTCTAGGATGGTTATGGGCTATCTGGGGTGGATACGGGCAATCTGGGGTTGATACGGGCAATCTGGGGAGATTACGGACAATCTGGGGAGATTACAGGCAATCTAGGGTGGTTTCAGGCAATCTGGGGTGGTTACGGGCAATCTGGGGTGGTTACGGGCAATCTGGGGTGGTGACGGGCAATCTGGGGTGGTTACAGGTAATCTGGGGTGGTTACAGGTAATCTGGGGTGGTTACAAGTAATCCAGGGTGGTTACGGGTAATCCAGGGCACTTGACTTTGGTGACAGGCGTAAAAAAGTGCCGGCACCATTTGGAACAAGCGATCAGTGGTATATAGTATATACCACTGATCACTTGTACTGGGACCACACCGGGTGGTCACTGATCATTGCCCCATGCTCTCCGCCACCTCCGGTGGTGGACAGAATGAAGCTTTGATCATTTTTAGGAATCCATCACTGTGAACAGAGTCTGTTCACAGAGATGGCGGCGGCCATCTTGGATCAGATGGCCGCCCTGGGAGGGGAGGGTCAGTGACCAGGTTACTAGGGTTAATTCTGGGGACAGGGGGGGACATGTTCTCATCTCCTCTCACTGTGGATTCACGGTAAGAAGAGATGAAAGCGTTCAGCTGCGCTGGCAATGACTGTTACCGGTGGCCACCGTTATACTGGTAATAACGGCGATCGCCGGTGAGGGGACTTGTCGGGACTGACCCCAAACTCTGCCCCAACCCCTCCGCTACCTCCGGTAGCTGAGAGGAGGGGGCTGCGGGCATTACCGGCGCCGCTGCACTATTCTGCACCATTGCCATAAAGAGCTGATGGCAGCAGAATAGAGCCCATTAGTGATCGCCGTAAAAATCTGTATCGGCGGTCACTAATAACATAATACATGTATTCTCTGGGTCACTACGGTTACGGCGATACCACATTTGTATAGGTTTTTTTAACTATTATCACTTTGGCTCAATAGAAACTATCTTCCTACCAAAAACCCACAAAAACTGTTGCCGCATTTCAAGATCCATAGCGTTCTCATCTTTTGCGCGACAGAGCTGGTTTTGGGCTTATTTATTGCGGGAAGATCTGTAGTTTCTATTGATACCAAGTTTTATATGTATATCACTTTTTGATCTCTTTTATGATGTATTTTCTAAAGTGGATTGATAAAATACAGCTATTCTGGTACTGTTTTTTTATTTTTTTTTTACAGCGTGTGTTGTGCGATATAATTATTGATATAGTTTTATAGATTGGGTCGTTACGGACGTGGCGATACCAAATATGTATAGAATTTGTGTTTTTGATCACTTTTATGTCACGTTTTATTGGGTATAGGGAATGTAATGCATCTTTATTATTGGGGGGGCTGGGGGGGCTGTGTTTGGTGCACATTTTTTTTCACTTTTTTTTACTTTTACACTAGTGTACATTACTGTACACTAGTGTAAAATACTTTGATCACTGATACAATACATTGCAGTACCTGATGTACTGCAATGTATTGTATCATGCCTCATGCTGACAGGCAATAGCCACAGCCACCCCTGTCAGCATGAGGCATCTCCATGGTGACCCCGGGGACCTTCATTAGGACCCCGGGACCACCATGGCGACATTGGGACCCCGGACGGCGCCGCGGGACATCGCGATCGAGTAAGTGACCCACGGCGCCGTCCGGGATCCACCGGGACCCGTTAGATGCCGCTGTCATGGTTTGACAGCGGCATTTAACGGGGTAAACTGCTCCGGGCAGTTACAGGAGGGTGTCAGCGGTCACACTGACCGCTGATCACCCATCCTGCAGCGGGCGGTAATTTATTCTGATGCGCCCGCCGTTAAAAGGCGTACGCATCGGAATAAAGCCCTTTAGTGACCGCCCTGTAAAGGCAGCATGGCGGTCACTAAGGGGTTAAAGAAGTAAATGAGGTTCAAGAGGGAAGTGTTTTTAGGAAACAACTGAACTCAAGAACAAGAGGTTAGTTGGGCGAAAGATCAGAAGCAACATGAGAAAAGATTACTTTACGGAAAGAATAGTAGATCCTTTGAGGAAACTTTCATCAGATGTAGTTAGTAAATCTACAATAGCCTGCCTGGTGTATACATATATCTAACCTAAGATAATAAAAAGGGAAATACTAATAGGGCACTCTAGATGGGTCCAGTGGTCTTTTTCTGATGACAATCTTCTATGTTTGTACATTTCTATATAAAGCCCACACGAAGAGCAAGTTAAAGGGGTAGTGCGGCGTTTCAAAATTATTCACTAAGTAATACACATTACAAAGTTATACAACTTTGGGCTATGTTCACACACCGTTAGAGACCGGCCGTTCCGTCACCCCAGCCGGGTCATGGAACGGTCGGTCTCTGCCCGGATCATCCCGACCGGTACTTAAGTGATGGCTGGATGATCCGTCCGGCCGCGGAACTCTGATTCAGGCGCATCAGCATGCGCCCGCATCAGAGCTTACCATAGCGCAGAGTGAAGCGAGCGGACGGAGCCGCTCACTTCACTGTGTGAACTGACAGGTCTTTCTGCGGCCGGAATTCATTGAATGACATGTCAGTTTTTTGCGGCCCGCATGGGCTCTTGGCCAGAGCGTATACGATGTGTGTACGCTCCGGCCGGGATCCCATTCATCAATAGGCATTTTTCCGCCCTGCAAAACTACGGCCGTAGTATTGCGGCGGGAACTACGGCCGTAGTTGTACGTTGTGTGAACATAGCCTTGTAATGTATGTTATGTATGTGAATGCATTCTGATGAGGAGGACCTCTGTTCCTCGAAACGCGTAAATATTGTGCACTTTTAATAAATATTTTTACTTTATTCAGCCTCTATTTGGAGTCTTTTGGGCAGCGCTAACATTTATGGATTAGCCACGCACCATTTTTGTACCTAGACTAGATGTATGTGAATGGCCCCCTTCCCCGTGTTTCCCCCCACCCACACTAGACCCGGAAGTGTAGTGCTCTATACTCACCTGATTCGTGTCGACCCCCGTCCGCCATCTTGTGACAATGATGTCATCTGCGGGAGGCCGGCCGAACCACTCCCACCGTCCCTCGTGCCGGCCCCCCTCTGCCGCATCATCAGCTGCTCAGTCGGCGATTAGCTGAGCATAACTGTGCTCAGCCAATCGCGGCTGAGCAGCTGATGACGCCGCAGAGGAGGGCTGGTGCGGTCTGGCTGGCCTCCCGAAGATGACATCATTGTCACAAGATGGCGGACGTGGGTCGACACGAATCAGGTGAGTATAGAGCACTACACTTCCGGGTCTAGCGTGGGGGGGGGGGACATGGGGAAGGGGTTCATTTACTAACATAACATACATTACAAAGTTGTATAACTTTGTAATGTGTGTTATTTAGTGAATAGCGCCGCACTACCCCTTTAATCAAGGCAGTGAAAGGGTTGAAAAAATTTTAGTTTTTCATACTAATTATTTAACTTTTTTGTACTTCAACAGAAATACCCACAGACTTTGAATAGGAGGCAGCATGACGGCGCATGTCCACCTGGCTTTATGCAGCTAGTCACTTGCTGAGAAGCCTGCAACTTGAGCTTGCAGAAATGCAGGCAATGTTGGCAAGGCGACGCCAAAGGCAGAGTTAATTTTTTTTTTACTTTTCTTAAAAATTCTATTTTTATTGTTCATAAAAATGTTATTTATGTATGCAGTGTTTGTCTTTATTTTTTCCATTCCTTTTTATCATCTACCATGCAACCTATTTTTCTCACATGCCCAAATCATCCAAGCACATGTTAATAATCATTTAATCCTACAGTACCAGTTGGAGGGCTGTAGGTGTGGAGGAGTCTAATATTGCACAGTTCACAGTTCAGCTTATAGGAATAGAGCTGTAATAACTAGAGATGAGCGAATACGATTCGATCGAGTAGGTATTCGATCGAATATTCCGGTATTTCAAAGATTCAAATTCAATCGAGTAGTGAGGCGAATATGCGGGAAACATTCGAAAGCCCTCCCATCGCAGTTGCCGCTTTTTTTAATCCAGTGACCATGCAGGGAAGCCGTGAGGGACCCTGGGAGTACGCAGGCAGCGCGAAAACGGCGTCTACCCTCATTGGATAGCTGAACCACATGACCTCGAATCTTAAATACTTGGCCCCCGTCTCGACCACAGATGAGCTTTCAACCTAGCCAGGGAAAGATCTTGCAGCAGGGAGATAGGTTAGGGAAATAGGTGCAGAGAGATAGGTTTTAGTAGCATTTTGGTTAGGCAGGCTTACTACAGAACCCAAAAGTCCTTTTCAGGGCTAAGATACAGCGAAAAAGTCCTCTCTGCATCCAAAGCACTTCTCAGTGCTAAGAAATAGATGATATAACAACAGCATCAGCATCATCAGGTGTATTCATTCCAGTACCCTGTGTGTACAAGTGACTTACAGTGTCCCTGTTTAACACCACTAAGGGCATGTTATACATATTGTTCCAGTAGCCCACTAAGGGCACTTGATATATACTGTTTCAGTAGCCCAGTAAAAGGCATGTGATACATATTGTTCCAGTAGCCCAGAAAAAGGCACATCATACATACTGTTCCTGTTCTGCGGACGCACATTGGAATCATGTATGTAACACTTCGCAAAAAATATCAGTCAAATATCAGTGCCTATTCGATTTGAATTCTCGAAGTCGAATATTTCACTACTCGCTTATCTCTAGTAATAACTAAACAAATGCACGTATACAAACGAGATGTATATTTCATAACTGTAAAACAGACGTCTACTATTTCATATTTTTCCTGACGGACAGAGGATGTTTTTCAGCTTATAGGAATAGAGCTGTAATAACTTAACAAATGCATATACACAAATGAGGTGTACATTTAGTTAATGTATAACAGATGTGAGCAGTGAGCACTTTTGGGCACTATGTATGAATTGGAAAATCCAATATGCAGCCTGCAATTCCAAAGATACGTATTGCTGTGGCTGCAATGGTGTCTATGGACAGGAAAATGCTTGTTGCAAATATGCTAGTGTAACCTTGATGAACACCCCATTAATCTCTGTAATATCACTAAAGGCCCTATTCCACGGAACGATATTCGGCCGATATCGGACGTTATGGCCAATAATCGTCCAGTGGAATAAAAGGCAACGATCATCCGACATCGTTCATGTTGGCTGATCGTTGCATTGTTTGTCTTTCAAACATGTTGAAAGACAAAAGACCAGGATAGCAGCGATCTGGCAGCGCCAGTAAGCGGGGAATGAGGAGCAAACGAGCGCTAATAGCGCTCGTTTACTCCTCACTGTAGGCCCATGGAATAGGGCATTTATGTCACTGCCTATCTGTCAGATATCTGTCTGTACAGAAAAGACAATGAGGAGACAATGGCGTCCAGAAAGCTTCATGGGGACTACTCTAAATGGCTGCATGCAGTCAGATGATACACTGTGATAACCGTCTGTACAGCTCAGTGAGTGAGTGAGTGAGGAGACAATGGCGGCCAGAACGCAGCACAGTGATTAATAGAAATGGCAGCATGCAGGCAGACGATGGTACACTGAGATTGCCATCCACACAGCATGAGGAATGAGGAGAAAATGGCGCCCAAATCAGAGCACAGTGACTTTTTTTATGGGATGGTCATGTGCAATGAGCAGCCAATGAGACCCTACACCTCAGAAATGACGTTTCTGCTCTGCACTGATTGGCTAACTTGAACAAACAGTAAAATGTTTGGTTCGAGTTTGAGAAAATCGAGATGTTCAACTCGAACTTAAAGCACAACTCCCATGAAAAACTTTTTTCCAGTAATTGAAGCACATTACAAAGTTATTTAACACTGTAATATACTTCAATCATCTGTATGTCCTCCTTCCCTATCTTTTCCCCCCTCCACCCCCCACCAGGAAGTGTAAGAAACTCCTTCATACCTAATTACTGTCGTCACCAGGCTGCTCTCTCAGCTCCTTCTAGTGACGATGTGTCATCAACAGTAGGGCTGCTCTAGGTCCTGTTACACCAGCCACCCCCTCCCCTGCCTGGTAAGGTGACTCAGCTTGCTCAGCTCCCACTGGCTGAGCAACTGTAAGCCATCTGATATTCTGCAACTCAATAATGACTAGTGACTGACTTCCGGCACATAACCAGCTACAGGACCCCCTCCCCCATACTCCCTCCTGCTGCCGAGTAGACTCAGTGAGTGAGTGAGTCATGTAACTTGCTTATCTTTCTCCTCACTCCCGGCATGTCAGCTACACAGACCCCGTCTTATCTCTCCCCTGCTGCCCTGACCTAATCCTGCAGAATGTACACTACAGTGAAGTGAAAGTATGTGTGTGCAGCTTCAGTGTGTGTATATAGCAGCCTGACTGAAGAGAGCCAGAGAGGGGGTCATGTGTAGTGTATGATGGGAGTTGTAGTGAATGGAGGGGCAGGCACTTGCAGTGTCACAGCAGGGGGCTGGCTTGTCACAGCAGCCAAAGTGCATCATGGGAAGCTGAAACCAGGAAGCAAGGAAGAAATGAAGAACAAGACTAGAAATCAGAAGGTACACAGACGGTGGGAAATTCAAACAGTGACAGCTCAGGGGGGATGATAAGTATAAAAGCTATGTTTCTCATTGGTTTTTGTTTTTTTTTCCTTAGAGCAGGAGTTGTCCTTTAACTTTTCTCGAACAGTTCGACCAACACTAGTCTTGCGGAACTCAGCAGTGTGCCACCTCGGAAGAACCACTGACTGTGCTCAGCGGTGTGGCAGTTCTTCCATGCAGGTGACGGAAGAGACAATTTCGTCAACTGAAACATCTGCAAGCAGAAAGTGGGTTGGGGTTTAGGTTGAAATCACAGCACAACTTCCATGTGGCAACATATGGAGTGTCACTACCAGACTGGGAGAACCATGACCCCTGGGAAAATTGTAGCCTCCCTCCAAGTCCCCAATAAATTATTCCTCTACTTTAAGCAATGCTCCATTCACTAATGAAAACAAATTAGTAGGAGTGCAAACACTGATTATGTAAGATTATGTAAGGTGCACGCTCAATTAAAGGCAATTATTTTTTCTTTCATATCATCTGGTGTCAGAAAGGTATATAGATTTATAGGTATATATAGGTATATAGATAAGTTACTCCTTTTAAAAATCTCAAGTCTTCCCATACTTATTAGCTACTATATATTGTGTAGAAAGTGTTGTTTAATTTACATTCTGACACAGTGCTCTCTGCTGACATCTCTGTCCATGTCAGGAACTGTCCAGAGCAGTAGCAAATCCCCATAGAAAACCTCTCCTGCTCAGGACAGTTCCTGTCTCGGCCAGAGAAGTCAGCAGAGAGCACTGTCACTGAATGTAAATAAAACATTTCCTGCAGGACATACAGCAGCTTATAAGTATGGGAAGACTTGAGATTTATTTATTTGAAATAAATAGAAGTAAATAAAAATCTGTAACTTTCTGACACCAGTTGATTTAAAAGAAAAAACTTTTTGCTGGACAACCCCTTTAAGTAATGAAAATGAATTTTTAGAACACAGTAGGAGTGGAGTGCAACCACTGATTATGTAAGGCACACACTCAGTTCACTATTGAAATTCACCTTGTATAACATAGTAAGTGTGGAGAGCGAGCGCTGACTTTGGCACGCTCACTTAACTAATGAATTTTAGAACAGGAGGAGGTGAGTGCGACCAATGGCTATGTAAGGCGCACACTCACCAAAAAGTGTGTTTTTTTTTTTTAATCAACTAGTATCAGAAAGAGCCAGAGGTTTGTAACTTATTTCTATAAAAAAATTTTGAGTCCAGTACTTATCAGCTGCAGGAAGCAGGAAGTGGTTTATTCTTTCCAGTCTGACACAGTGCTTTCTGTCCAAGGTGCACTCTCCATTCACTGTTCCCAGTAAATTGGTCTAGCTCAATAGGAGTTTACAGTGCCCAGTGAGTGAATAATATGGACAATGGGGGAGATTTATCAAACATGGTGTAAAGTAAAACAGGCCCAGTTGCCCCTAGCAACCAATCAGATTTCACCTTTCATTCCTCACAGACTCTTCGGAAAATGAAAGGTGGAATCTGGTTGCTAGGGGCAACTGAGCCAGTTTCACTTTACACCATGTTTGATAAATCCCCCCCTATATCTTCACTGGTCCCAGTGAATTCCTACTTGGTAAAGTGGACACTTGGTTGGCAGCTACAACAAAAAAATTACTCACAATCAGCTCTCCTATCCTATCCGTATATCGCTCTGATATCTCCCTGCTCTCCTCTAACTGCGTGCTGCGATCCTGCTCGCTCCTCCACACACAGCCGACTGGCCACCTCTGTAAACAAACCGCCTTATTGTCGCAGTGGCGGCCCGTGTCCACACTCACCACTGTTGGCTTGCGCACTCCTGTCCCCTGGGGTGCACGCGATGCTCTCCTGTAATTTAAAGGGACAGTGTGTCCCTGATTGGTTGTGTGCACCTAACACCTCCCTATAAATTCAAGCCCTGCCCTGACCCTCCCTGACCCTACCCTACCCTGCCCTGCCCTGGAGCCTCTGCATGCTTTCCATTGCGTGTGGTCCCAGCTCTCTGTGATTCCTGCCCATGATTCCTTCTTGTCATTCCTGCCCGTGGTTAATATAGTAATACTATACTAAATGATTTGCACAAAACTATTGTTAACATCATTTTTTATACTTTTTTTCATTCAATGATTCAGCATGCAGGGTTAACTAATGCTTCACCAAAAGGTTAAAACAAATATACACACATCTAGATTGTTCAATAATTCGGTGGTTCATTTTCTTGATTTGATATCTTCAAAAACTTACAACTGTCTTTCATTTTTTTAACAATAGTTTATGAATATGAAAATAGGAAATCAAGCTGAAACAGATTATCTATATGTATGTTCTATTTGCATAACATTAATTACTGAACTCAATGCATTCTGCAGGCATTTTTACATTGATTTTACCTAAGGATGTGTACAGCAGAGGGTAGAGTTAAAGCTAAGGGCAATGTATTGATTGGAAGTTTAACCTCTAACTTTCTGATAATAATGGTTACAACTAAATCTCATTAATCTAAAAAGAGAAATCAATACTCAACCTTATTCTGCAAATTTGCATTGGTTCAATGAAGTAATATAGGCTCAGAATCTCAGAATGTAGTAGACACAATGCAAGTGTCCATATGGAAAATTAATGCAACAAGAGACACCAGGGGCGGACACAGACTGCAGAGGGCCCCTGTGCAAAAAATGTGTTTGGGCCCCCATAACCTATTCGTTTCTCCACCTTTCTCCCTTGAAGGTGCACACATATGTACGCCCGGGTATCCGGTACATGTGTCCTGGTTTCTCGGGAGGGCCCTACAGCACAGCACAGATGCCAGGGCCCACTAAAGGACTCTACTGCAGTCTGTGCTGGCCTCAGTGTGGGACTGGGGTACCTGTGGCCCACCAATAGAACTAATCATGGGGGGCACCCAAATTAAGAACCAATCAGAAGTAACATGCTGACCTGGTTCCATCTTGTACTGATGTATCTGTGACCACAACTCCTGGAATAACAAAAAGTACAACTCTCAGAATGCCTTACACTTACTGCTTGTGGCAGACTTAATGAGCTGATCGCCAATCGGACTGCACGGAAGAAGGTAAGAGACCTTTGGGTCCGACACAGAGATTGGGACCGATTGGGTTCCGATCGGTGAGTGACAGGAACTTCCCCTGTCACTTACACTTAAATGCCATGATTGCGGTGTTGAGGGGTTAATTACAGGTTGCAGCACCATTAACAGTGAGGATCCGGCAACTGATTGCAGCCGGCCCCCACCTGCTATGAAGGGCACCCGCTCCGGAGTGTGCTTCATAATACTTACCTGTACCCCCAGGGTCGCCTGGGGAAAGGCTTCCAAGGCGTAAAGGTACATCCTAGGTCCTCTAGGGCAGTGCTTGTCAAACTGTCAGGCGGGCCTCACTAGTGAGGCGCCCCCTAGTTGTTGGTGTTTGCTGTTTGCAAAAATCTCCATTTTAGCAACATTATTAATTTATTTTATACTTGCTTTATTAGTATATAGAGCTTGGGAGACGGGTGAAAGGTAGCCTTAGCATTATTTTCAGCTTTTAAATGGACTTTCACCTCAGGCACCCTCTTGGTCAGTCTGGTGAGGCCCAGGCATTGCCTTGGTCTGTTGGGTGAGGCCCCGGTAGAAAAAGTTTGAGAAGCTCTGCTTTACAGGTTAAGTCAACACTTTCCCTGGTACACCATAAGCAGGAAATTCCTTCTTTCTAACTGTAAATAACGGTGCTAGCTTCTATTCAAATTGATTAAAGAAAATAGTTCTTTTTTTATCATATAATAACTGTCCCTATGCAAACTCTTGAAGAACAGACCCTTTGAGGATTACCAAAGGGTACTTAAAGTGTTTTAAATTTCGAAGTCTAAAACAGCAGGGGATGTGATATAAAGCAAGTTTTGCAATTTACATTCATTTTTTTCTATTTTTATTGAAACACCCCTTTGGGCCAACCTCTGTAGGCAGGATGTGGTAATGTAGTTCTCATCTTACTCACTATCACCTCACTATAACTTGATTGCATCTCTTTGGGTACGCAGCAGGTTGTCTTCCTTCTGCCAGGGATCGACTTGGGAAATCCCTGCCTAACTCACGTACACTCCAGAGTGTACATGAGTGTACTCACTCCAGAGAAGGGGTAACAGATTTATTAAGAGAACGGGGGACCACAGGAAGAAATTGTCTGGATAAAGTAATAAATAAGTGTTGAAAAGATTACAAATCAGCATAAGGGAGTCCCCAAGTGGGAAAGCAATAGTGATAATACAATATGCAGTAATGCAAACAGTAATGCAAACAGTCTCTTCGAAAAGGCCAAATAGCGCACTTGTCCTCACTATCTAGCCCTTTGACTGTCTAATATAGTCTGCTGGCCAGCAGTTAGCTCAATCTGATAGTTGGGGCTCAGTTGCCGCAAAACTCAGCATGCATGGATGCAGTGGTGAGGCGGTGATGGATTATTCTGTCTTGACTGTAAATCTAGCAAGGATGATGAACTCCAGGAGCTTAGAGGGCTGTGGGGTCACCAACAGAATCCTTCAGGCACATAGCGCAGGACCCTCCTGCTTTGTACACAGGGCCGTTTCTGCCATGAGCTTTCTGCCTCAGGCGGCAGATTCTTTACTCCACTAGGGGGCGGCACAATCCCTTACTTTCACTTTCACCCGGTCTGCAGGCACATCACCAGGCACCTCTGCCTCCTCCTCAGGCCCCCTCTCCGTAGCTCAGTGATGGACAGCCTTGTCACTGGGGGCGGCTGTCTCCTAGCTGGCTGGCTGTCTCTGTCGGAGCAGAGAGAAGGGGAGGGAGGCCCAGCACCACAGTAGAGCTGACTGGAAGCTGTGTGTGTATGTGTGTGTGTATACAGTGTATATATGTGTGTGTGTATACAGTATATGTGTGTGTGTGTGTGTGTGTATATACAGTATATGTGTGTGTATACAGTATATGTGTGTGTATACAGTATATACTCTCACCGGCCACTTTACTAGGTACACCATGCTAGTTACGGGTTGGACCCCCTTTTGCCTTCAGAACTGCCTCAATTCTTCGTGGCATAGATTCAACAAGGTGCTGGAAGCATTCCTCAGAGATTTTGGTCCATATTGACATGATTGCATCACACAGTTGCCGCAGATTTGTCGGCTGCACATCCATGATGCGAATCTCCCGTTCCACCACATCCCAAAGATGCTCTATTGGATTGAGATCTGGTGACTGTGGAGGCCATTTGAGTACAGTGAACTCATTGTCATGTTCAAGAAACCAGTCTGAGATGATTCTAGCTTTATGACACGGCGCATTATCCTGCTGAAAGTAGCCATCAGATGTTGGGTACATTGTGGTCATAAAGGGATGGACATGGTCAGCAACAATACTCAGGTAGGCTGTGGCGTTGCAACGATGCTCAATTGGTACCAAGGGGCCCAAAGAGTGCCAAGAAAATATTCCCCACACCATGACACCACCACCACCAGCCTGAACCGTTGATACAAGGCAGGATGGATCCATGCTTTCATGTTGTTGACGCCAAATTCTGACCCTACCATCCGAATGTCGCAGCAGAAATCGAGACTCATCAGACCAGGCAACATTTTTCCAATCTTCTACTGTCCAATTTCGATGAGCTTGTGCAAATTGTAGCCTCAGTTTCCTGTTCTTAGCTGAAAGGAGTGGCACCCGGTGTGGTCTTCTGCTGCTGTAGCCCATCTGCCTCAAAGTTCGACGTACTGTGCGTTCAGAGATGCTCTTCTGCCTACCTTGGTTGTAACGGTTGGCTATTTGAGTCACTGTTGCCTTTCTATCAGCTCGACCCAGTCTGCCCATTCTCCTCTAACCTCTGGCATCAACAAGGCATTTCCGCCCACAGAACTGCTGCTCACTGGATGTTTTTTCTTTTTCGGACCATTCTCTGTAAACCCTAGAGATGGTTGTGCGTGAAAATCCCAGTAGATCAGCAGTTTCTGAAATACTCAGACCAGCCCTTCTGGCACCAACAACCATGCCACGTTCAAAGGCACTCAAATCACCTTTCTTCCCCATACTGATGCTCGGTTTGAACTGCAGGAGATTGTCTTGACCATGTCTACATGCCTAAATGCACTGAGTTGCCGCCATGTGATTGGCTGATTAGAAATTAAGTGGTAACGTGCAGTTGGACAGGTGTACCTAATAAAGTGGCCGGTGAGTGTATATATGTGTGTGTGTATACAGTATATGTGTGTGTATATAGTGTGTGTATGTGAGAATATATTTGTGTGTGTATATATGTGTGTGTGTGTGTGTGTATACAGTATATGTGTGTGTATGTGAGAATATATTTGTGTGTGTGTATATATGTGTGTGTGTGTGTGTGTATAAATATATATTTATATGTGAGTGTGTATGTATATATATATGTGTGTGTGTATATATAAATATATATATTTATATGTGAGTGTGTATGTGTGTGTATCTAATCTGCCCTGTATGTACAGCACATGTGCCCTGTATAAGTATGGAGTGATCTCAGTAGCTGAGCCCAGTCTATGCCCAGGGTTGCCAGCTGCTATCTGTCACCAGTGTTACTGGCATTCTGTTGTGTTATTAGCGCCCCCACAGCCTGTACACATAGTCACCTTGCTGGGGAAGCAATAGAAAATCCCTACATGCCATAGTTATAGCCGCACACTGTAATAATACCATAAAAATTACTATACACTACTTACATTATTAGTGCAGTGTACTGTAAAAAGATGTAAAAAAATAAATAAAAAGAATCCACTGCATAAAAAATGCAAATCACTACTTTTCCCTATTTTTCAAATAAAAAAAATCTACACAAGAATATATATATAACTATGAGGGTATGTTCACACTATGGAATACGTTCAGAAATTTCACGCGGAGACAGTGCGGCAGACTCCACTTGAAGTTCCATATGTCCCATTGACTCAATGATATTCTCAAGCTTAATTCTTTGGGAGGATGGCGGATTAAGCTGGAAAATATCATTGAGTCAATGGGACAGGTGGAACTTCAAGTGGAGTCTGCAGCACTGTCTCCGCGTGAAATTTTTGAGTGTATTCCATAGTGTGAACATGCTCTGAGACTATAGAAACTATATATATCTATAGAAATATCTGAACTAAACAAAAACGGCATTACTTCTCTGCACGGTGAACGCTATAAAAAGAATATATCCATGCAATGTATTCATTATTGGTATATATGTGCTGTATATTGCTGTTAGTATATATCTATGTATGTATATATCTGTTTATGCAGTTGGCTACATAGATTTCTTAACTACTATTCTTTAATTTTGTGTGTGTGTGTGTGGGGGGGGGGCTCCATTTCAGTTCTCGCCTCAGGCAGCAGAAAACCTAGAATCGGCCCTGTTTGTACAGATGATACAGCTGCTGGGCTCTCTCTCTCCTCTCATTGCAGGATGTGGTCTCTTGGCTGCAGCCCCTCCCTCCTGTCTGCCTGGAAGCAGCCTCTGCTCTTGCAAGAGGGGATGCCTCAGTCTCTCTGTGCAGTGCTGATCTCCCCAAGATGGCTGCAATCTGCTTCTCTTCTCCTTCTCCAGCCTTCTCCCACAATTCCCTGCTCAGCCCAGCCCCTCTTCTCCCTGCTCTGTCTCCTATAGACTGAGGCTAAGAGAACAAAAAGGAGCTAGTGTTCTTGGGATATGTAGTTCAACTCCCCTCAGCACCAGTATCTGCAGCTGTAAAACCCTGTCTGTAGCTAACAGTACCAGCTTTCTCTCAGCAGGGGTTACATAGGGGTTCATAGAAAACATGGCATATCCTGTGTTTAGACTTTTTTTTTTAATCAAAGAGTCTAAATACATGAAAGCCCATGTTACCCAGGCCATCTGAGCGTTCACAAAGAGAAAGCAGTCATGTAATTTATGAACACATTGAGCTGTGACTATCTGTACTGGCCGGGACATGTGTTTAGTCTCTTTTTTCAACCAGTACAAGACTAAAAGCTGCCTTGAGGAGACCGGATCTAGATACAAGTAAGTATAGCTTTGTTTTAAAGCATGATAAAAAAAAAAAAAATTAATGTAAATTGCAAACTTTGCTTTATATCTAGTGATGAGCGAGTACTAAAATGCTCGGGTGCTCGTTACTCAAGACGAATAATAAGTCCCGATACTCGAGTGCTCGTTTCGAGTAACGAACCCCATTGAAGTCAATGGGAAACTCGAGCATTTTTGCAGTGGACCCAAGTTCAGTAGAGGTAAGGTCATGTGAAAACCTGTCAACCTCAGAAAATGATGGAAACACCACAGAAATGGAAAGGAAACAGCAGCGGCAGCAGGTATGGATGCCTGTGAGGCTGCCTTATAGCACCACTATGTCAAATTCTGGGCAACAGCCTGATTAAAACAGAGGTAGGCATATGAACCACCCAAAAACTCAGCCTGACACAGCATGGTGGTGAGGATACAGAGAACAATTAAAAACAGAGGTATCATATGAACCACCCCAAAATTTAGCCTCACACAGCATGGCGGTGAGGACTCAGGGAACCATTCTAACACAGGTAGCATATTAACCACCCAAAAACTTAGCCTGACACCACAGACCCAGACCCACACAACAGACCCAGACAATACTATCATCCAATAAAAATAGCTGGATTCTAGCTAGAATTAGCCTCACACCCTCATGCAGTTGTGCATGAGAGGCATATCTTTGGAGGTAGGGACGGAGAATAACAATACAGTCTTTTTAAGAGGCCCTGGAATTTGATTTGAGCAAATGAATACACTTTCAATCCTTTAAAGAGTCTCTATGAGAGGGCAAGTGTGGTAGCCTGTCTAATAAAAAGACCTGGTCAATCCTGCCTTCAAAAAGGCTACAACATCCAAGGAAGGTAGACAGTACTGGTGAAAGGCCTGGTCAATCCTGCCTTCAAAAAGGCTACTACAACATCCAAGGAAGGATAGAAGCTACTGGTGAAAGGCCTGGTCAATCCTTCCTTCAAAAAGGCTAATACAACATCCAAGGAAGTATAGAAGCTACTGTTAAAAGGCCTGGTCAATCCTGTCTTAAAAAGGATAATACAACATCCAAGGAAGAATAGAAGTTACTGTTAAAAGGCCTGGTCAATCCTGCCTTTAAAAAGGCTAATACAACATCCAAGGTAGGATAGAAACTACTGGTGAAAGGCCTGGTCAATGCTGCCTTTAAAACGGCTAAAACATCCAAGGAAGGATAGAAGCTACTGGTAAAAGTCCTGGTCAATCCTGCCTTCAAAACGGCTAAAACTTCCAAGGAAGGTAGAAGGTACTGTTGAAAGGCCTTGTCAATCCTGCCTTTAAAAAGGATACAACAACATCCAAGGAAGTATAGAAGCTACTGTTAAAAGGCCTGGTCAATCCTGCCTTCAAAACGGCTACAACATCAAAAAAAGGTGATTGACATCCACTGATAATATGGTTCGAAATGGACAAGACAAGGATGCTAAATTGAATTTGACTATGAATTTGACTGTAGCAGTTGGGGTAACATTCCCTGCATAATTTGATGCCCCACTTCTCCCCCCACCGCTGTTTCAACTTTGAATTTGACTGTAGCAGTTTGGGTAACATTCCCTGCATAATGTGACTCCCCACTTCTCCCCCTCCTCTGTTTCAACTTTGAATTTGACTGTAGCAGTTGGGGTAACATTCCCTACATAATGTGACTCCCCACTTCTCCCCCCACCGCTGTTTCGACTTGGAATTTGACTGTAGCAGTTGGGGTAACATTCCCGACATCATGTGACTCCCCACTTCTTCCCCCACCGCTGTTTTGAGTTTGAAATTGACTGTAGCAGTTGGAGTAACTTTCCCTGGTTGACTTGCGCACAGATGCGGTTCACCTTGGTGAGCAAGTCAGCCAAATTGGGGTAGGTTTTAAGCAACAGCAGCAACACTAGGTTGAAGACGTGGGCCAGACATGGTACATGTGTGAGGCTGCCGAGTTGCAGAGCCGCCACCAGGTTCCGCCCCTTGTCACACGCAACCAAGCTCACTGCTAATTACACAGGGTAATTACCAGTGAGCTTGGATATGGCTTCAATAAGACATAAATAAATGTAAAAATTAATAAATGTCAGCCTGTCAGCGCTGTCAGTTGACAGGTGGGTGCGCTTATTAGTGACTGATGATGCCACCAGCTGCACTGAAGACCCGCTCTGACAACACGTTAGGGGCAGGGCAGGGCAGCCCAGCACCTCCAAGTCAAACTCAAACTCAAAATCGAATCAGCATTGGGGAGAAGTGGTGAGTCACATCCAAGCTCACTTCTAATTGCCCTGTGAAAGATGGTGGTGGCATATACTATATATAATATAGCTGCAGTTACCCACAGATTGTATACGACAACCTCCAGTCACATCAAAGCTCACTGCTAATTGCCCTGTGAAAGATGGTCGTATATACTATATAATAGTAATAATAATATAATAATATAATAGGACTGAGGACTTCTTAGGGGTCTGTATGCAACACCTGCTGTCCCCTTTCTGCCAGCAGCCGATCACCACAGTGTGCTGCTAAAATCTTGGTAGCTGCACTGCATGTCCCAGCCAGCAGTCTGGAGTCTGACTTTGAGCATAGTGGAGGTGAAGGAGTTGGTGTAGGGCGGGAGGTGCTCGTGCCTGGGGCCTGGGCGGGAGGACTGACAGAGCCAGCATGTGACACAGGGGAAGGAGCACTAACTAAGTGAATGCATGCTGGTAGTGGTTAGCCTGGTAGTGGTGGCTCCCCTGCACATCCTGGCGTGGCACAGGTTGCACACTACAGTCCATTGGTCATCCCCAGTTTCTTTAAAGAACCTTCAGACTTGCGAACATCTAGGACTGCTCATGGGAGTTTGACTCCATGAAACAGTTGCTGATCTACTTGCTCTGGCCCTGTTTCTCCCTCTGCCCACCCCTCTTCCTCTTCCAACCGGAATCACTCCTTTCCCTGGAGGGGCCAATTCTGAATCACTCCTTTCCCTGGAGGGGCCAGGCTATGGGGAAGGAGGTTGAGCTTCTAGAGCAAGGGTTGCACTCCCTTGGCTAGCGTGGGTGGACTGCGTGGAAGACTGGGTGGTGGATAAGTTACTGAACACATTATCAGCTATCCACATCAGCACCTGTTCACGCTGCTGCTGTTTCAATAGTGGTCTACCTTAAGACCCCGTAAGTTGCGAGAAGAAGCTAGGGATTGAATGTCTGCGGTGTGCCACAGCTCCCTCCTCAACGGGTGCTGCTGTGTCACCCTGCCCAGAATCACGGCCTCTGCCCACTGCATCGATTGGAACCCCACACCCACGCACTCGACCCTTACCCCTGGGCTTCACCATTTTATGGACACTGTACAGTCAAGACTGAGATAGCTGCACTACCGATCACAGCAAGCCAAGAAAATATATTACTCAGACTACTTTTGGAGGTAGTCGTATTGAGTCTGTGTGTAAGTGCTGCTATATGGTTTATAGCAGCACTTACACAGGACAATTAGCAGTGAGCTTGGATATGCCCACGGTAAGAAATACAGAAATAAGAAAATTTACTGGGGGTCAGGTCCCACTAGTTTTTAGGAGGCTGTGGTATACAATCTGTTGGTGGCTGCACCTATACACACTCTGTGACACCCCCTTTACACTGTGCAAGCAATAGTGAACCTAGATATGCCTTGCGTAAGAAATACAGAAATCAGAAAATATAGTAGAGGGCCCACTAGTTTTTAGGGTGTTGTGCGATACAATCTGTTGGTGGCTGCACCCATACACACTCTGTGACACCCCCTTTACACTGAGCAAGCAGTAGTGAAATTAGATATGCCTTGCGTAAGAAATACAAAAATCAGAAAATATTGTAGAGGGCCCACTAGTTTTTAGGGGGCTGTGGGATACAGTCTGTTGGTGGCTGCACCTATATACACTCTGTGACACCCCTTTACACTGTGCAAGCAGTAGTGAACTTAGATATGGCTTGTGTAAGAAATACAAAAATCTGAAAATATAGAAGAGGTCCCAATAAAAGAGTACTGAGCACTTCTTAGGGGTCTGTATGCAACACCTAATGTCCCCTTTCTGCCAGCAGCCAATCACCACAGTGTGCTGCTGAAATCGTGATAGCTGCACTGCAAGTCCCAGCTAGCAGTCTGTAGTAATACAATTTAAAAACGATTTGAAGCCCTTACAAGGGCTGTTTGGTTGTTTCACTAGTATTCCCTGCCTACTGGAATGCTAATTCCCTCCCTAAAGCTCTCCCTGACCAGCACCAGCTCTGTCCCTAATCTCTTCCAGCATGCATGTGAGCCAAGCCTCAGCGGGCAAGATTTTTTTATGGCAGGGTCATCTAATCTGGCCAACCAATCGCTGCTATCGACATGTATGGGTCCCATGTGATCGCAGGATGTACCAAAGAGTGTCCTGCATGTTTATTGGCTGAGAAAAAACATGAAGCTGCTGTCAGTATATACAGTGAGTACACTTAATATTACTATACAGTAAACTATTTTACTATAAAGTGGCCAAGGCCATTAAGACTCTTGCCAAGTATCTCTACCACAATCCAATGCTTCAACAAACACAACTTCTTACATTCACTAAGGTAAATAGTGCTTCTAAAAGCATAATATATCTTATGATTCTGTAAGGTGAACGTGGAAGTTATATTGTAAAAGTCTATCCTAATAACCTTTAAGTGGCACACATCTTACTTTATAGGTAAAATGAAGAAAATTGTATTCCAGTCTTGTGCTGCTAAGCTGTGTGACGTGACTTCCAAAATGTCATATCCCCTCAAGACATCTTTTTTAATTTCCTTTTATACATTAATCTAAAATATTAATGCACTGTATCTGCATATACAAGTTTTTCATTTTTAATATCATATAACATGTATCAAGTGGCCTACAGCAAATACATTTTGTATTCTGATGTTATAAATTTCAGTGATATGAAATATAACTCTACTCTGGAAGATTGTAAGTCCTTGTCTCAGTTACAAGCTAAGCAGCAGGGGATATGATGACACGTGGAAGTGGATTATAAGTTTTAATGATCTTTGTTAAGTCATATTAAATCTTTGTTTAAAAATGTCACACAACTGCAACTGTCAAAAGACAACCCTGTCGCTGCCCTTCATTGTATCTCTTAAAATTACATAGTATATTTTAGATCGCTAACAGCCTTCAGAAATGACAAAAATGTATACAACACTTCTTTAACCCCTTCAAGACCAAGCCTATTTGCACCTAAAAGACCAGGCTCATTTTTCAAAATCTGACCTGTCTCACTTTATGCGCTTATAGCTCATTGATGCTTTAATGTATGCTAGCGATTCTGAGATTGTTTTTTCGTCACATATGGTACTTTAAATAAGTGGCAAAATTTGGTCACTACTTTGTGTGTTTTTTGTGAAAAACATCAAAATATGAAAATATGAACTTTGAAATTCTCTGCTTCTAAAAAAAGAAAGTCGTATCACATAAATTAGTTACGAAGTCACATTACCGATATGTCCTCTTTATTCTGGCTTCATTTCATAAACATATTTTGCTTTTTTAGGGTGTTACGGGACTTCGAAATTTATCAGCAAATTACCACATTTTCGTGAAATTTTCCAAAACTGATTTTTTAAGGGACCAGTTCTTTATTTAAGTAAATTTAGGAGGTTTGTATACTGGAAACCCCCATAAGTGACCCCATTTTGGAAACTACACACCTTAAAGAATTAATCTAGGGGTGTAATGAGCATTTTAACCCTACAGGGGCTGGAGGAAAGTATTGACCATTCACCAATTTTAATTTTCCAATAATATATACGTTTAGATTAAAGTTTCTCATTTTCAAAAGGAACATGAGAGAAAAAGCACCCCAAAATTTGTAACGCAGGTTCTCTTGAGTACTACGGTACCCCATATGTGGGCATAGAGGAAAGTATTCAAAAGTATACAGTAAAAATGAAAAACTCAAATTTTTCCACTAATATGTTCCTTTAGTTTGAAATTTCTCAATTTCACGAGGAACAGGAGAGAAAATTCACCCCAAAATCTGTAACGCAGGTTCTCCTGAGTAGAACGGTACCTCATATGTGGGCATAATCCACTGTATGGGCACACAGCCGGGCTCAGAAGGGAAGGAGTGCCAATTAGCATTTTCAGTGCAGATTTTGCGTGAGAAGTTTCTGAGCGCCAGCTGCGTTTGCAGAGCCCCTGTAATGTCTACAGAATAGAACCCCCCCAAAATTCACCCCATTTTGGAAAGTGCATCCCTCAAAGAATTCATCTTGGGGTAGGATGAGCATTTTGACCCCACAGGTATTAGAGGAAAGTATTTAAAATTGGCCAGTAAAAATGAAAAACTCGAATTTTTCCAATAATATGTTGATTTAGTTTGACATTTCTAAATTTCACAAGGAACAGGGTAGAAAATGTACCCCAAAATCTGCAACGCAGGTTCTCCTGAGTACAACGATACCCCATATGTGGGCATAAACCACTGTATGGGCACACAGCAGGGCTCAGAAGGGAAGGAGTGCCAATTTGCTGGAGCAAAACCACAGCTAGTAATAGCTATTAGAATAGCGCAGTTACTAAAATAAAATAAAAAAACAGAGATTACAGGTAATGTAAGGTGGTTACGGGCAACCTGGGGTGGTTACGGGTAATCTGGAGGTGGTTATGGACAGTCTGGGGTGGTTCCGGGTAATCTGGAGGTGGTTACGGGCAACCTGGGGTGGTTACAGGTAATCTGGGGTGGATACGTTCAACATGGGGTGGTCACGGGCAACCTGCTGTGGTTACGGCAACCTGGGGTGGTTACAGGCAACCTGGGGTGGTTAAAGGCAACCTGGGCTGGTTAAGGGCAACGTGGGGTGGTTACGGACAACCTGCGGTGGTTACGGACAATCTGGGGTGGTTACAGGCAATCTGGGGTTGTTACGGATAATCTGGGGTGGTTACAGACAATCTAGGGTGGTTACAGGCAACCTGGGGTGGTTACAGACAACCTGGGGTGGTTACAGGCAACCTTCTTTGGTTACGGGCAACGTGGGGTGGTTACAGACAATCTGGGGTGGTTACGGACAATCTGGGGTGGTTACGGACAATCTGGGGTGGTTACGGACAATCTGGGTTAGTTACAGACAAGCTCGGGTGGTTACGGATAAACTGAAGTGCTTATAGGTAATCTGAGGTGGGTACCTGTAATCTGGCGTGGTTACGGGCAATCTGGAGGGGGTCATTGGCAATTTGGGGTGGTCAGAGGCAAGGTGCGGTGGTCAGAGGCAACGTGCGGTGGTCAGAGGCGATGTGCGGTGGTCAGAGGCGACTTGCGGTGGTTGCTTGCAATCTGGGGGGTTACATGTAATCTGGCATGATTACGGGCAACCTGGGGTGGTTATGCGCAACCTGCGGTGGTTACGGGCAACCTGGGGGGCTTACAGACAATCTGGGATTGTCACGGACAGACTGAAGTGCTTATAGGTAATCTGGGGTGGGTACATGTAATTTGGGGTGGTTACAGGCAATCTGGGGAGATCACGGACAATCTGGAGGGGGTCACTGGCAATGTGCGGTGGTTACGGGCAACGTGCGGTGGTTACGGGCAACGTGCGGTGGTTACGAGCAACGTGCGGTGGTTACAGGTAATCTGGGGGGTTAGGGATAATTTGGGAGTAAACTGCAATTATTTCTATAAGAAAAAGTGTGTGTTTTATTTTTTTGTATGTCACTTTTTGTACTTTACACATTCCTTTTCACTATATTACTATGATTACTGTGATATTTTCTATCACAGTAATCATAGTTCAGTGACAGAGACCAAATTGGTCTCTGTCACTTTAAATTTTCAGAGTTGGCTGGTTGTGGAGCGCATGCGCACTTCATAACCAGCCAGGATGTCGAGGAGGAAGGAGCTCCAGGATCAGGTGAGTATATGGGGTGGGGGGGGTTGACTGGGGGGGTGGGGGGCGACTTGGGGGACGGACACTAACACTTTTTATCCCCTGTCACCAATCATTTATGGTGATAGGGCATAAAAAGTGCTGATCAGCACATGGTACAAGCAATCAGCGGTATATAGTATATACCACTGATCGCTTATACCAGGACCCCACAGGGGGGTCCCTGATCACTTCCCCATGCTCCGCTACCTCCGGTGGCTTAGAGCATGGGGCTTTCATTCATTTTTAGTTTTCCATCGCTGTGAACAGACATTCAGATCAGATGTTCAGATCCAAGATGGCCGCCGGGGAGGGGGGTTAGTGATTGCCTACTAGGTAGGGGGGCTGATCTGGGGTCTGATGGACACTTTTCATCTCTCCCCACCGTGGATTCACGGTGGGGGGAGATGGAAAGCAGCAGAGGCGCCGGCCTATTAGTGACCGCCGTATCGGCGGTCACTAAGGGGTTAATGAGGGTCAGCTGCAGGATCGCAGCTGATTCTCATTACCTCTGGCCCCAGACACACATGAGAGCGGGATCGCTCTCTCTGCAGTGATCCCGCTCTCATCATAAAGCCCCTGTCAGTCAGGAACGTGCTACTGCACGGGGCAATAGCGTAGGTAGGAAAATGAGAGAAGGGTCGTTATTTTGACAATTCAAAAGCTGTTCAAGTTTGTCTATGTTGTTAAGTATACAGAGCATATTTTAAACTTACTTTTAACCCCTTCAGGACCAGGCTAATTTTCGTTTTTGCGTTTTCGTTTTTTCTTTCTTGCATTTTTACACCTACAGACCCACATGAGCCCTTATTTTTTGCGTCACTAATTGTACTTTGCAATGACAGGCTGAACTTTTGCATAAAATATGCTGCGAAACCAGAAAAAAATTATATACGCAGTGAAATTGAAAAAAACCCACAGTTCTTTTTCTTTGGGGGGACTGTGTTTTTACACCATGTGTCGTATGGAAAAACTGACATATTTTATATGTTCCTCAAGTCATTACGATTACAACGATATGTAACATGTATAACTTATATTGTATCTGATGGCCTATAAAAAATTCAAACTATTGTTAACAAATATATGTCCCTTAAAATCGCTCCCTTCCCAGGCTTATAGCGCTTTTATCCTTTGGTCTATGGGGCTGTATGAGGTGTCATTTTTTGCGCCATGATGTGTTCTTTCTATTGGTACCTTGATTGCGCATATGCAACTTTTTGATCTCTTTTTATTAAGATTTTTCTGGATTTGATGCGACCAAAAATGCGCAATTTTGCACTTTGGGATATTTTTGCGCTTACGCCATTTACCGTGCGAGATCAGGAATGTGATTTATTAATAGTTTGAGTGATTACGCACGTGACGATACCAAACATGTTTGTTTATTTATTTATTTACTTTTATTTATAACCTGGGAAAAGGGGGGTGATTCAGACTTTTATTAGGGGAGGGGACTTTTTATTGATAACAACACTTTATTTTTTTTTTTTACACATATACTAGAAGCCCCCCTGGGGGACTTCAAGTATATACACTTTGATCTCTCATTGAGATCTTTGCTGTATAGTTATACAGCAAAGATCAATGAGATCGGCACTCGTTTGCTTTCGACTGCCGAGTCGGGGACGGCGCCATGTTGGAGCGGTCCCCGGCCGGCTTCAGTAACGGAGATCGATCTCCCCCACTAAACACCAGGGAACGACTGAATCCGGTAATCGGAGGCAGCTGTCATCTTCGACAGCTGTCTCCGATTATCTAATTAGCGGGCACGGCGATCGGACCGTGCCCGCTAATAGCCGCGATCCCGGTCTACATGAGGCACCCGGGATTGCGGCGGTTCAGAGCGGGGTCGCCATGCGGCCATGCTCTGAACGCCCGTACCCGCACGAGGATGTACAGTTACGTCCTTGTGCGGGAAAGGGTTAAGACACCAGAGACACCACTTTAAGACACCAGAGTATTAACAGTCCTAGTGTGTTGTACAACCCTACTAACACTGATGCTATGTTGGAATTGCACCACAGCTCCATTCCCTGGCAACTCCTGATCAGATTGTAATCTGATATGGAGAAATACAATTAAGTTAGGGATGTCCCTAACTGATAGCATCACGTTGATCTATGAATTTACATAAATTCTTAAGAAAGGAAACCACGATTTATCTCGGGGGAAAAAATGAAAAAAAAAACAGTAGGTCTCCCCTATTTTTCATAACCAGTCAGGTAAGAAACCAAACAACCTAGTAACATGAGGGTGGGAAGGGTCATTCATTTTGGCCCTTTCAGCCTAATTACACAAGCCCGCTACCACGTCTACTCTTTCTTTTTTAAAATCAGATATTTTTTATTAAACATTTTATTAGTGTTACAACAAAACCCTCCCCCCCCCCCCTCTCCCTCCCACAACTCTTTATGGTGCAACAAGAGAACAACATTAGCACAAAAAAATATATACCTTGTATACATATAACCATATGTTCTATTGCTTATCCGACTCTCATTGAGTAGTTTTCCACAGACAGGGGGTCCCATTCACACAATCCACGCACACCAACACACCCTCTAGCACAGTCACAGTATGTACCACCAATTATAAGGTCGCTCTAACAGCCCTACCTCCACGTTACATATTTTGGTCAGCTAGCAGTAGAAAAGCTTCCATAGGGTTACGTTTTAGAAAGTGGGACGGCAGACCAGGAGTGTCCACACACGGCCTCATATTTTTTCATGGCCTTTCTTTTTTTATATATCCCTTTCTTCAATCTTATTATATGGTTTATTTTATTGGTCAATTTAACCACAGTAGGGGGTTCAGCTTGCAACCAGTGCTAGGCAATCAATTTGCGGGCCTGATACAATATCCTGCATATTGCCAGCTCAGCTCCAGTAGGTTCAGCTGATTCATTTACCAAACCTAAAACGCACTGCAGAGGGTCAAGGGGTATTTTAATATGGTATATCTTTCTAATTAAGGGAAGGACTTCTCTCCAGTATCTCTCCAATTCCGTACAGCTCCACATAATATGGATTATGTGTGCTCCCTCCATTTGGCATCGGGGGCAGCCCTCAGGCCTACATCATATAAAAATTTTGGAGTGCGATAGACTCTATGAAGAAGAAACAGCTGTGATTTCCTATGCGTTTCAGACAGAGCCAACTTAGGAGTCAGGGCCAGAATTTCAGACCACTGCTCCTCTGTAATAGTGCCCACGTCTGCCTCCCACTTAGCCTTCACTGTTAGGGGTTTGGTAGCATGGAATGCAGACAAAAGACGTTGATAGATAAATGATCTGAGACCTTGAGTCCTCTGCAGTCAGCACCGAGCGGATAGTGGCACAGGTCGCAATCAGCGGTGGTGTGACAAATTGAGCCTCAAGTGCATGCCGCAACTGCAAATATCTATAAAACATTACTTGCGGTATCTGATATTCTTCCTGCAACATCACAAACGACTTAAGGACACCGTCATTATATAGCTGTGACACTCTACACACACCTTTGCTTTCCCACTCCCCTCTCCCTTCTAGCAGATACAAATGTTGTAAGTCAGGATTGTTCCACAAAGGCGTATACTCCGTACAGCCCTCATATCCAAGAAGCTGCTTCACCTTTCTCCATACTGTACACAACATTGGAGTAATAATCGGGACATCTCGTGGCCTGGTCTGCACCGCTATTTCCAAAAGATGAATGGGCAACATTCCCCCAGACACACACTGGAGTAACCTCCCATTTGGTCCCAGTCTGTCCAGCGCATCCCATCCCCTCATCTGCTGAAACTGTGCGGCCAAATAATACAAATACGGGTTTGGTGCTGCCAATCCTCCGTCCTCCTTTCCCCTTTGCAACGTATCCAACCAGATCCTTGCGTTCCGACCATCCCAGATTAGCTCTCTAAAGAGTGATTGGATTTTCTTAAAATGAATATTAGGTACCCATACAGGTGCATTATGAAGGATGTATAAAAATTGTGGCATAAGGATCATCTTGGCAAGGTTTGCCCTGCCAACCAAGGAAAGAGGCAGTTTTCTCCATACTTTTACCTTTGCTTGTGCCCTGGTCAGTAGAGGAGTCAGATTCAGCGCCAAATACTTAGAAAGATTGGGATGTATTTGAATCCCTAGCTATTTAAATTGGTGCACTACCGGAATACAATGTGTCTGTAGCAAAGGCAGATCAGGAAGAGGGTCCAATGGCAAGAGTACTTATTTATTCTAGTTAATAAGGAGCCCGGAATATCTCCCAAAGCCTCCAAGCATATCCATTATAGCTGGCAGGGATGCCGCCACGTTACCAACAAACAACAGCATGTCATCTGCTTATAGTGCAATACGGTCTTCTAGTGGCCCATGTTACGTCTACTCTTTCTAGTATGCCGTGGCTGTGGATGTTGGGGTAATAATGTGGGAGTTAATGTTATCTATTTTACATGCTAACGCTAAGCCCTAGCTTAGGGCTGTCTATCAGAAAGCTTCCAATACTAAGTTTGTAAAGTGCATAAAAAATTATAGATCTTTGGATCCCCCGTTCTTTTGAATGGGAAAGGATCTTTTGGTTGATTCTATGAGCTCGCCCCCCCCCCCCCTCAAAAAAAACCAAATGTGGTAAACAATGTCTTTAGCCTTTTAAAAAAGGAAGGTAGAGGCTTAATCTGGAGCGCTTGAAAGATATACAAGAGTGTAGGGATCACATCCATTTTTAACACATTGATCTTCCCAAACCAGGACATATTTTTGGATGAGTATCGTCTCAAATCTTTTTCTGTTCTCTCCAAAAGAGGTAGATAATTCAATTTAAATAAAAGGAAAATATCGCTTGGAATTACAACTCCCAGGTACTTAATAGCTTGTGTCTTCCATTTAAATGGGAAAGCCTTTGCTTTTACTTGTATGGGCCCACAATCAAGATTGTGTACACTGGGGTTCTTCCTCAAGGCGCTCGCTAGATGTTCCATTACAATGGCATAGAGCTGGGTTGACAAAGGGCACCCCTACCTAGTTCCATTCTTAATTACAAATGGGGTCGACAAAAAGCCGTTCACTCTAACCTCAGCATTAGGTTCTGAATATAATGCCATAATCTTACTTATCAGTTTCTGGCCCAGGCCAATCTGTACTAATCCCAGTGAATGCCTTCTCCACGTCTACTGACAGCAGACACATTGGGAGACCCTTAGTTCTTGCTCTCGTTACTGACAAAAGTGTCTTGTTAATATTGTCCCTGGCCTTCCTGCTCCTTATGAACCCAACTTGGTCCCAATGAATAAAAGAAGGCATCAGGGGATTCACATATAGTAACTCTTTAGAGGAAGAGGTGCAACAAATGAAGGCCAAAAAGGCTGACATGGAGGACAGGAGGAATAACATTAAACTGAGGGGAGTCCCAGAAAGTGTGACGCCTCCTAATTGCCTGATTGCTTGGAATTGGAGATGGACAGTGCGCATAGGGTTCCCCGACCTAAAAACCTAGATGACTCCTCTCCCAGGGACACACTAGCAAGAGTGGACTTCTTTACAGTTAAAGAGAAGCTAATGGCTTATGCAAGAAAAAACATTGGTCTGCCTCCTCCCTTGCACCAATGAGCCTTATATGCAGACTTATCTGCTGCAACTGTGCAGCTCAGGAGAAATCTAGCACTTATCACTCCGGCACTGCGCCACAACAAAATACAATACTGCTAGGGCTTCCTGGTTCATTTGTTGATCTCACGAGACAATGGGATCTATGTGATGAAAACATTGGAAGAGAGTTAACAACTACTGTACAAGTGGAAAATTGTGTGTGTGTGTGTGTGGGGGGGGGGGGGGGGGGGGGCTTAGCATGTCAGCGCCAGAAGAAGTTACACAGAGATTGGAAGATAGTGACCGTGGCCGTAATGTATTTGGCATAAGTCACATTAGTTATGCTGTATTGGCAGTGTCCATACCGTTGGCCTGAGACTGGACTCTCCTTTCACACAGTGGACTAACTACCATCTTTGTGGTGGGACACTAGTTAGTCATATCTTTTATGTTTACTTTACTCAAATTATTGTTCACAGTTTATAATCTGTTGATTGTACTGCATGCTTCTAGATACACTGATTGGTTGACATAGACCTCCCAGCTCTCGCTGGGTGGCAGTGGATGTCACTCTTACTATACCTTAACACCTACTTATCCTTCTGTTCTTCATGAGATCATATAATGATATTTAACATAGCAAGTATTAATGTTAATGATTTAAATAGTCATCACAAGAGTTTATATCTCTGGAAATAACATAAGTTACTTACTCCTGGCATTGCTTACCTCCAGGAGACACATTTACTAAAAGAGGATGCACTCTGTTTGAAACACCCATCTTTCCCTTACATATTCCATTCCCATTTAAAGAAAAAAAAAACCGCGGAGTAGCCATTGCAATTAAAAATTCAGTTGCATTCTCCTGGTCGGAAGAAATCTCGGACATGCACGGGAGGTTCCGTTTGCTCAATTGCATTTTTAATAATATTAACTATTCCCTGGCTACTATTTATGCACCAAACAAATCGCAACTCCCCTTTTTTTGGAGAATTATCACAAACCTTAAAAAGAAAGTCACAGGCAAGTTAAGGTGGGGATTATAACACCTGCCTTTGCAGCCTGTATTTTATACGTTACCTAATCCTCTGTTTCGGTGCAGTAAGGCAGGGCGTCAAATGACATCATCAAGATGGTGGTGACCAGCCTTGCTGCACAAAACCAGAGGATTAGGTAAAGTATAAGATAAAGACTGTAAAGGCAATCTGTATCGTCTTGAAAAGATAAAAAGAACAGGGACACTATATAATACACAGCGATCTCGCTCTGTATAGCGCAAGGTCACTGGGTATTGAGAGAGGGGTGGGCAAAGGATCATGGGAACCTATCCCGCCGCTCTGCATGATAGGAGTTTCCTGTCTCACACCGACTCTTTTGAAAGAGCTGGCGCAAGACAGTGAAGGAAAGGTGAATAAATTAAAAACACGGTCACAAAATTAATTAATTATGTTTATGAATATTAATAAAAATGAAATTTAAATTAAATGAAGTAAAATAAATAAAATTAAAAAAAAATCAGCTGTGATTGGTTTTCTTTAGGAACTTAAAGTGACACTGTCACCCCCTTTTTGCATTCTGACTTCTTTAAACCGATGTAATGGGTAAATTCTGCAATTTTATTATTTTATATCATACGTCATGCTGCTTGTTCAAGTAAAAAGTGATCTTTTATCAACTGCAGATTGATGTCTAAGATGAAATCCTCATACTCACGGTTAGGAAAAGTGAGCAGAATAGAAGACCGCCTTTTGCCAAATGAATCCAGAGTATGTCACGGTTGGCAGCATGAGTCCCAGGCTTGAACTACTGGGTAAAGCTAACCCCTCAAGATTACCCGAGAAGTTTGAGCAGGTACCAGTGGAATACTTCAGCTTAGGCCCTTTGAGGATCAATTTTAGACTGTAGATAGTCCTGACTGTTTAGAAGCATATTAGGCGTAGGCAAGGTTTAACCCAGGTGACAATTACCCCATCTTTGGGCTTAGCAGTCCATCTTAGCTTGAACGTCTCTCTTTGACAAACTGTAGCTGTAACTCGTGACAAGAGCTCTGGCCCTGGTCCAGGCCTGGGTAAAACCGCAGCTGTTCTGTCTGTGTCTTGCTATGTCCACTATCCACTAAAGAAGACCTTTACACAAGGAACTAACTCACTTATATAGGGATGACTGGGTCCAACCTCCTATTGGCAGGGAATCAGGGGCGTAACTAGAAATAGCTGGGCCCCATAGCAAACCTTTGAGTGGGCCCCCCCTCCCTTCTCGACTGACCACTAAGCCATCAAGTCAAGTCAAAACTGCATAACTGCTAGCGATCTTCAGGAACATTTGCAGAACCCAGGAGACCCGCTTGGCCACCTGATGCTGCAAATGATGATAGCTTAGAGGGCCCAGTGTACTGTAGGGGCAGGCAATGGGGGCTCCTGATGCGGTGGGCCCCATAACAGCCGCTATGGCTGCTAAAGTGGTAGTTACGCCCCTGCAGGGAACATACCTGAAAAGGATAAGGCAAGGCTAAGCCTTTTCCTTCACCAGTGTACAACAAAAAGGAAAGAATGAGACACCAAGTGGTGAAAAGACACTTATCATTCCAGAGTGTGACACCTGACAGTGTTACCTTTAGACAGGTGACAGACAAGAAGTAGTGGCACACCTGTACTGGGACACTAAACACTATTGGCCTGATACTTGGGTATGTAATATGCTCCCACTGTATTGTCCTAACTGTGAGGTTCATATAATGCATAAATCCTGTGCATTTTGGTAAAAATAGAATACTTTACTGAAGAGTAACCAAATGTGAATAGTACACTGTTAGGATCCGGACAGCAGGACAAGACAAGACAGTGAGCCCTAAGCTCAGCCCCGCCCACTGTCCTCACCTACTTGCCACAATCCGCCCTAAGATGGCGGCGAGCAACTGGGCGGCAGTCCCTGCACTGGCTAGGTGGGACACAAAGACAAGACAGACAGACAAAACACAATAAAGAATAGTCGACAGTCCGGGTCACAACAATCAGGCAGCACAGTACAAAATCACAATCCTATAATCAGTGTCAACAAACAAGCGATATGGTCAGGGGCAGGCAGCTAGCAAGGATAGTCAGAACACGAAGCAGTAGTCAGGAGATGCAAAGAAACAGAATCCACAAGCAGGCAGAGACTAAGTCAATAACCAGCAATGATATCCAAGACTGAGGTAGTTATATAGGAGGCCAGAGTTCTGATCCAGAACATAATTGGACCATCCCCCTGATCTCCAAGCACAGACAGCTGAGAACAAAACAGATCCACTGGCAGGAAGACCTGTCAGTCACAGCAGAACCAAAACACAGATTAACCATGACATGGCCAGACAGAACTCAGCAGGTGAAGTCGGGTGTGTCTCCCAACCCAGGTGAGCAATAAACCAGAGTTCACACACAGCAAAACAAAACACAGAAACAGGATACAAGAAAATCAGTGCCTTCTCGGCCGAACAGCACGAGCAGAGGGACGCATAATGCTCTGCAGAGATACCATCCTGACATACACATAATGCAACAGTACAAGTCTTTACAAAGAACTTAGGTGTTGACAGTTGAGGTAGAACCAGTGCTGGTAGTAGTAGGTGCAATGTAGTAAGTGTGCTCTGCTAGAACAACGGAAGTAGTAGAAGAGATGAAAGACAATACTCGTACTCATGGATGAGTGTGTTAGTCTTCATCCGTCTTATGTCCCCTAGTTGTATTACCCACCATCCTAGGTGGGTAATACAAGCCCCAGTCGTCTGTTATCTGGGTGTAGCAGACTCCCAGGATTACCCAGTCTTCCTGCACTGCACAGTAGGATACGTAGACCTTTCTTTATAGTAACTTTGTCCCACTGGGGTCAGTTCCTATTGCTTCAGTTAACTGCCCTGCACGTTTTTGAGAGGTTTCTTGCATAGGCAACGTTAATCTTTCGCCTTTGTAGAGCTTAGCACTGCATTGCTGTCTTGTTACTTTTTTCTGGAAATAATTTCTTAGGTTTCCATTTCTGTGTCCCTGACAGGGGACCTGGCCAAGGACAGGCCCTGGCTTAACTTCTTCAGAGACTCTGCAGCTAGCTTCCTCACATACTAAAGACTAGCTCAGAACTGAACACTTTCTCCCACCAAAAACTTACTCCTTTTACAGGGGGCATGTTAATCTTCCTGTAAATGGTGGGGCTGAGTGTGTGTGAGAGTGAGAAGACAATATAGGACAGAGAAGAACTCGCACCTGTGACTGGTCAATACATAACATGTGATATAAAACAATTAACTCTTCTAATAATTCAGCTGTGCCTAGTAAAAGATAAATAACACCTAAAAGGGAAAACACAATAGCACACCATCTCCCACTTGTGTGAACCTGAGGGAGTTACTTACTAAGGTGCCAAGGAACCAGCACCCTGTGCTTGGACAACACATAAGCTGAAACCCCAGCTCACTATATAGAGGCAATGAGGGACCAGATGACAGGAGCTCCTAAACAGGGAGGCCATCTCAGGGCCCATCAATGGGGAGGCCTGACCAGGGGATTCAACGACTCCCCAGTGGGCAACTCCAAGCCTGGTACCAAGATAGAATATGTAGGGGTGATCTGATTACTATGTATAAATATATGAATGGACAGTACATAAATCTTTCTATTGATCTTTACACACCTAAGCCTGTAACCATGACAAGACGGCATCCTCTAAATCTAGAGGAAAGAATGTTTTACCAGCAGCACAGATGCAGATTCTTTACTGTAAGAGAAGTGAGACTATGGAATTCTCTGCCACACGATGATGTCATGGCTGATTCATTAAATACGTTTAAGGGAGCCTAGATGCTTTTCTTTAATAATATATTACACGTGATGGGGCAATTAGCATCTGCCTCATGAGTGTTTCCTTTCACTGCATCCGACTGTTTCCTTCCACTGCATCAACAAAGTAAGCTTACAGGTTCAGCTTAAAAGACTCTTATTAAAAAGAACCTTATTAAAGGACAACTCCAGCTTTTTGTGTTTTTAGCTGATTAAACAAACATTACATACCTTTGTAAGGTTTGTTAAAAAATAGAGATGAGCGAACCTCGAGCATCCAAACCCGAATGTTCGGCACTTGATTAGCGGTGGCTGCTGAACTTAGATAAAGCCCTAAGGCTATGTGGAAAACATGGATATAGTCATTGGCTGTATCCATGTTTTCCAGACACCCTCAGAGCTTTATCCAAGTTCAGCAGCCACCGCTAATCAAATGCCGAGCGTTCGGGTTCGGATGGACTCGAACCCGAACCCGGTTCACTCATTTCTATTAATAAACTATCTTCTTGGGCTTGCGCACCGGCAGCCTTTTCTCTCCCATTCACTTCACTGGAAACTGGAAGTGAGAGAGATCCAAAGACGTGGCCGGATCTGACAGGGACGCGGCCAGCAGGAGATTCAATAAGCCTAGTCACTGGAGGGATGGTGAGTATAAAATATGTGTGTAGGTTTTTTTGTACCGCCAGAGTTGTCCTTTAACTATGATGTAATTATATTTTGCATCAGGAAACTGGCTATGTTCACAGTTGTCTAAAATAAGTATGCAATGCGTGCGCCTGTATGGTTGGTTAACATGACAAATCCTGATTTTTCCTAGTTTTTGAAATGAAAACTAGAACGTGGCAGTAAAATCTTTACTCATTTCTCTGTATTTTTTTTATGGTAAATGATTTGTAATTTGCACATTGACCTAATGTTTGCAAGTGTGAAGAAGCATTACACAATTCAAAGCCACTCAAATGTTGACTGAGTGTTTACCTAAGAAAAAGCAGAAGTAAAATACATAAATCCAATTTTACATTTTCTATACTATCAGATTATCCTGTCACAGACACTTTCAACCAAATCAAATTAGTATTCGTTTTTTATGCTTACTGTCAGTGAACAGGGGATCTGTTTTATAAAATATACATATACAATTGCAAAATTGAGTGATAACCTTCCTTATTCAGAATCCCTTTTACCCTGTACAAATCTCCCACCTTACCAGCACCAAAGCAACCCCAGACCATCACATTACCTCCATCATGCTTAAAGGGGTAGTGCGGCGGTAAAGAATTATTCACAGAATAACACACATTACAAAGTTATACAACTTTGTAACGTATGTTATGTCTGTGAATGGCCCCCTTCCCCGTGTCCCATCACCCCCATCCGTGTACCCGGAAGTGTGGTGCGCTATACTCACCTGTCACGTGCCGACACCCGTCTCCGATCTGCATTCAGTGACGTCTTCTTCGGCCGGCCGGCGAACAGCTCCATCTGTTCCGAATGCCGGCCAACCTCTGCAGCGTCATCCGATGCTCAGCCGCGATTGGCTGAGCATAACTGTGCTCAGCCAATCGCGACTGAGCAGCCGATAATGCGACTGCAACATCAGCCGCTCAGCCGCGATTGGCTGAGCATAACTGTGCGGAGGGGGGACAGGCGGCAGAGACTCAGCCGTCCGTCCGAAGATGACGTTTGGCACAAAATGGCAGACGGCCCTCGACACGGATCAGGTAATGTATAATGCACCAACACTTCCGGGTACACGGGTAGGGGTGGTGGGACACGGGGAAGGGGGCTATTCACAGACATAAAATACATTACAAAGTTGTATAACTTTGTAATGTGTGTTATTCTGTGAATAATTTTTTTGCGCCGCACTACCCCTTTAACAGATTGCGTCAGGCATTCTTCCAGCATCTTTTCATTTGTTTTGCATCTCACAAACGTTCTTCTTTGTGATCCAAACACCTCAAACTTGGATTCATCCATCCACAACACTTTATTCCAGTCTTCCTCTGTCCAATGTCTGTGTTCTTTTGCCCATCTTAATCTTTTTCTTTTATTGGCCAGTCTCAGATATGGCTTTTTCTTTGCCACTCTGCCCTGAAGCCCAAAATCCCGTTGCCGCCTCTTCACTGTAGATGTTGACACTGGTGTTTTGCGGGTACTATTTAATGAAGATGCCAGTTGGGGACCTGTGAGGCGTCTGTTTCTCAAACTAGAGACTCTAATGTGCTTATCTTCTTGCTTAGTTGTGCAACGCGGCCTCCCACTTCTTTTTCTACTCTGGTTAGAGCCTGTTTGTGCTGTCCTCTGAAGGGAGTAGTACACAGCGTTGTAGGAAATCTTCAATTTCTTAGCAATTCCTCGCATGGAATAGCCTTCATTTCTAAGAACAAGAATAGACTGTCGAATTTCAGATGAAAGTTCTCTTTTTCTGGCCATTTTGAGCGTTTAATTAACCCCACAAATGTGATGCTCCAGAAACTCAATCTGCTCAAAGGAAGGTCAGTTTTGTAGCTTCTGTAACGAGCTAGACTGTTTTCAGGTGTGTGAACATGATTGCACAAGTGTTTTCTAATCATCAATTATCCTTCTTAGCCAATGAGCAAACACATTGTACCATTAGAACACTGGAGTGATAGTTGCTGGAAATGGGCCTCTATACACCTATGTAGATATTGCACCAAAAAACAGACATTTGCAGCTAGAATAGTCATTTACCACATTAGCAATGTATAGAGTGTATTTCTTTAAAGTTTGGACTAGTTTAAAGTTATCTTCATTAAAAAGTACAGTGCTTTTCCTTAAAAATAAGGACATTTCAATGTGACCCCAAACTTTTAAACGGTAGTGTGTATATATATTGTAGGGATCTTCCCGGGGGATGGTGTGTTTGGACACAAGTCAGGCAGCAAACTTGGACTTTAGAAAAATCAGCTTTGATGTTTATTGGTAACATAAACAGTCCAGCAAAGTAAAATCCAGCAACACTGTGCTTTAAGGATAAAACAAAACAAAAAGGTCTTGCCCGTCTGGGCACTTACTAACACAGGTCACCTATCTGTCATTTCCATAGGCGGTATCGTGGAGTGTGAATAGGCCCCAGCAGTGATAGAACTCCTTGCTCCCAGGAAACACAGCATGCGGGCTGTTCACCCTGGCTGAGAGCAATCCCCTGTAGCACTGTGGAGCTTTTAAGTTGTTGCAGGCTAATCAGGGCACACCTGATTGCAACAACCGAACTGGATCGGGGGGGAAGGGAATGGCAGGTCCCACTACCAACCTACCCACCATTCCAGTAAATCCGGCCCGGAAAATGTAAAGAACAACTCAGCAGCATAATACTGCTGAGTAAGAGATCTTTCCCGGATTTACCATCTCACCGTAAGCAGTAGCCTGGGTGAGATGTACCTCCCCTCGAACACTTTACCTGTGACATGTCCACATATCCCCCCCCTCTTTTTCAGACCGGAGGGCTGAGCATTCTGTCCCCACAGACAGTGTACCCTTGATAGGGCGTCCGCATTTGCCTGTAACTTTCCTGGCCTGTGTTCCACGGTAAAATTAAAGTTTTGGAGGGACAGAAACCATCTAGTCACCCTCGCATTTTTCTCTTTATTAACCTTCATCCATGTTAGGGGGGCATGGTCGGTCACTAACTTGAACTTTCTGCCTAGCAAGTAATACCTCAGGGACTCTAGGGCCCATTTCACTGCCAGACATTCTCGCTCCACAATGGCGTAGTTTTTTTCGGCCGGGGATAGCTTCCTGCTTAAGTACATCACCGGGTGCTCCTCGCCATTCACGACCTGTGAGAGAACGGCGCCTAACCCTGTATTAGAGGCGTCTGTCTGTACTAGAAACTCTCGCCTAAAGTCAGGGGTAACTAGCACCGGTTGTTGGCACAAGGCAGACTTAAGGCTTTGAAAAGCCTTCTCGGCCTCTGGAGTCCATGTCACCATTGCGGACTTACCTCCCTTTGTCAGGTCAGTTAGCGGGGCTGCAACTGTGGCAAAGTTTGGCACAAACCTACGGTAATAGCCCGTAATACCCAGGAAAGCTCTGACCTGTTTCTTTGTGAGGGGTTGAGGCCAATTCTGTATTGCCTCGATTTTATTTAGCTGTGGTTTGATTAACCCCCTCCCAATAATGTAGCCCAAGTATTTGGCCTCCTCTAAGGCTAGTGCACACTTCTCTGCATTGATAGTTAACCCTGCATCACTTATGGCCTCTAACACCGCCTGGACTTTACAGAGGTGACTTTCCCAATCAGGGCTAAAAATGACCACATCATCGAGGTAGGCAGCGGAGTAATCACGATGTGGTCGCAGAATCAAGTCCATCAACCTCTGAAAAGTGGCAGGGGCTCCATGTAACCCGAATGGCATCACTACATATTGGAAGAGCCCATCAGGGGTGGAGAATGCAGTCTTCTCTCTAGCCTCAGGAGTGAGGGGGATCTGCCAGTAGCCTTTTGTGAGATCGAGGGTGGTTATGTACCTGGCATTACCCATTCTTTCAATCAACTCATCTACCCTGGGCATGGGGTAGGCATCGAACTTGGAGATCTCATTTAACTTTCTAAAATCATTACAGAACCTCCAAGTTCCATTGGGCTTTGGGATTAGCACAATCGGGCTGGACCATTCGCTCTGGGACACCTCAATGACTCCTAGGTCAAGCATACGTTTTACCTCGGCTGACACCGCCTCCCTCCGTGCTTCTGGTATCCTATAGGGCTTAAGGTTTACCCTGCTTCTAGGCTCAGTTTCAATATGATGACGAATGAGAGGTGTACGCCCTGGAAGGTCAGAAAACTTGTCTTTATTTTTCTGCAAAAACTCTTTAGTCTCCTGCTTCTGTGACACTGATAGAGTATCACCAATCTTGACCGGAGGGATTGGTTGTGACAAATTATTAATAGAGTTTGTCGCCACCAAGGATTCCCTGTCTTTCCAGGGTTTGATCAAGTTTATGTGATAAACTTGAAAAGGCTTCCTTCTACCTGGTTGGTGTACCTTGTAGTTTACCTCACTGATTTTTTCTACAATTTCATAGGGACCTTGCCACTTTGCTAAGAATTTACTTTCTACAGTGGGAACAAGAATGAGTACCCGGTCACCTGGGCTAAATGTCCTGATTCTCGCAGAACGATTGTAAATTCTGCTTTGGCTCTCTTGCGCCCTCTGGAGGTGTTCCCTTACTAGGGGCATTACAGTGGCTATACGGTCCTGCATTTGTGCTACATGCTCAATAACACTCTTGTATGGGGTGGACTCACTTTCCCATGTCTCTTTCGCTATATCCAACAAACCCCTAGGGTGACGACCATAGACCAACTCGAAGGGAGAGAACCCTGTGGACGCTTGGGGTACTTCCCTAATAGAAAACATCAGGTAAGGAAGTAAGTGATCCCAATCCCGACCATCTTTTTCCACCACTTTCTTTAACATATGTTTTAGGGTTTTATTAAACCTCTCCACTAATCCATCTGTCTGGGGATGATATACAGAGGTACGTAGGTGTGAGATTTTAAACAGTTTGCATACATCCTTCATCACCTTTGACATAAACGGGGTACCTTGGTCGGTCAAGATCTCCTTGGGGATCCCCACCCTGGAAAACATATAAAACAATTCACGCGCAATTGTTTTGGATGCAGTGTTTCTTAAGGGGACAGCCTCAGGATAGCGGGTTGCGTAGTCTAAGACCACCAAAATGTACTGGTGTCCCCTTGCCGACTTTACAATGGGACCCACTAAGTCCATTGCAATGCGGTCAAAAGGTACCTCTATGATGGGGAGCGAAACCAACGGACTGCGGAAATGCGACACTGGGGCGCTAAGCTGACATATGGGGCACGACTCACAGTATTTTTTTATGTCAGCATAAATCGCAGGCCAATAGAACCTCTGGAGGACTCTCTCCTGCGTTTTATCGGTCCCCAAGTGGCCCCCAAGGACATGATTATGGGCCATGTCGAGTACCTGACGCCGGTACGACTTAGGCACCAGAAGCTGTTCCACAACCTCATCATTAATTTTAGTGACTCTATAGTAGAGATCGTTAGTCACAGAAAAATGTGGAAACTTTTTCTCAGCTTCTGGTTCCTGAGGTACCCCATTCATAACAGTGACCTGCTCTCTCGCATTTTTGAGAGTGGGGTCCTGCAACTGTGCAGTACCAAAATTATCCCTAGACACCTCTAAGTCTGGAACATTCTGCTCAGTGGGAGGAGCCTCTTCCTCACCAGCCAGGACCTGCAAAGGAAAAGCATCATTTTCATCCTGTACATTTTTATCATTTACCGTGGGTAATGCAATAGACTTAGGGGTCTCCTCACTCCTTTCAGGGGATTGTTGTTTTCCCCATAGAGCCCAGAACAATGGAAAATCACGCCCCAATATCACATTATGCATAAGGTTTTTAACCACACCCACTTCATATTGTACAGCGCCTAGTTCAGTCCCGACATTAGCCAGTACTATAGGGTAAACCTTTGTATCACCATGTATGCATACCACACTCATATGTCTTTTTGGCACAAAGTCCCCAGTCACCAGGCTGGCATGCACCAAGGTGACAAGGCTTCCTGAGTCCAGCAACGCCTTAACAGGGAAGTTATTGACAGTAATGTGGCAGACTTGCGGTTCAGTCTCTAGTCCAGTGACCGCAACAAAAGACGGTTCCGCAAATAGCGACTGACGCCGGCTAGCGTCACACTCCATGGGCTCAGCGGTAAGAGGGCAATGGGCAGACACATGTCCCGTCTCATGGCATCTCCAGCACTGGATAGGGCCTGGTCTCCTTGGCAAGGAGTCCTTTTTAGGGCCACTTAGCCACCTGGGACCATCACCAGTCTTTTGCCCTTGAGACACCTCCTGAGCGCTCTTCCCTCTATCAGCACCCCTCCACACTCCCCCAATAGATGGAAGTCTCTTACCAGCCGATGGCACAGATCTGGCACTCCGTGGAGGTGAAGGTGCTGCAGGAACATCACGGAGGTAGTCCTCGGTCGCCTGGAACCTCTCCACAAGGCTGACGAGTTCGTCGGCACTCCTAGGGTCACCTTGTCCTACCCAGCGTTGTAGATCAGCAGGAAGTGCACGGAGGTAGCGATCCATCACGACCCTCTCTAGGATCTGGGCAGGAGTAGAGGTGTCTGGCTCCAACCATTTTCTTGCCAAATGGATCAGGTCGTACATCTGGGACCTCGCTGACTTGTCCAGACTGTAGCTCCAGTTGCGGACCCTCCGGGCACGGACAGCAGCAGTAACTCCTAGTCGGGCGAGTATCTCTGCTTTTAGCCGAGGATAGTCTTTGACCTCTTGCTCACTGAGGTCATAATAGGCCTTTTGAGGTTCGCCTGTTAAATAAGGCGCAATCACTTCTGCCCACTCAGTGGAGGGTAACTTCTCTCTCTCAGCCACCCGCTCAAAGACAGTTAAGTAGGCCTCAATATCATCATCAGCAGTCATCTTTTGCAGCGCACGCTGCACGGCTCTTTTCACAGACAAAGTCTCTGGCGCGGCTGCTGCCACCAGCTGGGGATTAGCACCTGCAGACGCCTCCTGCTTTGCTATCAGGTGCTCAATAAGTCTCTGTTGTGCAGCCATTGTCTGTTCATGGCGCAGGTTAGCGTCTGTCAGAGCCTGTTGTTGCTGCAAACTCACTTGCATTAACTGCTTCATCATCTCCTCCATGTTGCTTGGCTGTTTTTGGAGTGAAGCAGCAGCCTTCACCCAGGACATAAGCAGCTGTAGCCAAGTTGATGCACACCGTTGCCCCTAGCAACCGTTTTGCCCGCTCCGCAGCACCAATTGTAGGGATCTTCCCGGGGGATGGTGTGTTTGGACACAAGTCAGGCAGCAAACTTGGACTTTAGAAAAATCAGCTTTGATGTTTATTGGTAACATAAACAGTCCAGCAAAGTAAAATCCAGCAACACTGTGCTTTAAGGATAAAACAAAACAAAAAGGTCTTGCCCGTCTGGGCACTTACTAACACAGGTCACCTATCTGTCATTTCCATAGGCGGTATCGTGGAGTGTGAATAGGCCCCAGCAGTGATAGAACTCCTTGCTCCCAGGAAACACAGCATGCGGGCTGTTCACCCTGGCTGAGAGCAATCCCCTGTAGCACTGTGGAGCTTTTAAGTTGTTGCAGGCTAATCAGGGCACACCTGATTGCAACAACCGAACTGGATCGGGGGGGAAGGGAATGGCAGGTCCCACTACCAACCTACCCACCATTCCAGTAAATCCGGCCCGGAAAATGTAAAGAACAACTCAGCAGCATAATACTGCTGAGTAAGAGATCTTTCCCGGATTTACCATCTCACCGTAAGCAGTAGCCTGGGTGAGATGTACCTCCCCTCGAACACTTTACCTGTGACATGTCCACAATATATATATACACACACACAGTGGTACCTTGGTTTAAGAGCGTTTTGTTTTAAGAGCTCACAGATTTTCTAAAATGTGACTTGGTTTAAGAGCATTGCTTTGGTTTAAGAGCTCACTGTACTGGGTGGGAGTGGAGGAGGGGCATGGTCTGCATAGCGGGGTCTACAGCCCTGTACTCTGACCCAGGAAGTCTCCCTCACCTTCCAAATCATAGTAGATCCAATTTAGGCTGGGGCTTGCATTAGGGGACAGGCCTGTGGAGGGAATCTTTTCATAGCTGTAGCCCCTCTCTCCCCGACAGAGACTGCTGCTATACTGTGCTCACTTCTGTCCTGCTCATTCCTTCATGCTCCCTGCAGTCTCTGTCAGCCCTTGTGTTTCCCATCCTCTCCATTACTGTACAGTAACTTATAATATCACATATTCTGCTGTTTCTGAATGTTTGTTTTATCTGTTTTACATGTTATTCAGAATAATAAATCATTATTTTGGGGTGTGGAACCAATTCCTGCATTTCTATAATTTCTTACGGGAAAATTTGCTTTGGTTTAAGGGTGGATTTGCATTACAAGCACAGTCCCAGAACGAATTATGCTTGTAAACCAAGGCACCACTGTATGTAAACACTTTTGTATGTAATGAAATGTTGCAGAATGGATGGATAGATGATGGGAAAATGTATGATATCTGAAGATTTAGCTTTAAGGGAACCTGTTACCCCTGGACTGCCCCAGAACCCACTTACCCATGGATACGGCCCCCTATACCTATCACATTCTGCCTGTCCCACTCCTGCCATATACAACCGCCCACTCATTTGTGCACTCAATATGAGAATGAGCAGAGATGAGTCTGAAGTCCATAGGAAATCATGGTTTCAGGAGTGGGACCAGCAGGATGGAGTAAGTATGGGGGGGGGCCTGTATCCAGGGCTAGGGTGGTTTCGGGGGCCACCTAGTGGTGAAAGGTTGACTTTAAGACCTATTGTAATTGTGCTAAATTGGGGCCCTTAAAATGTAGGTGTGGTTTAGACTTTTTTCAAAATACATTCTGAGGCTATGTTCCCACACAGTATTTTTGCTCAGTATTTTGGTCGGTATTTTGCAAACAAAAGCAGGAGTGGATTGAAAGCACAGAAAGACTATGTTCACACACTGTTGAAATTTAGTGGATGGTCCCCTTTTAATGGCAAATAACAATGGCCAAACAGCTGTTCGGCACCACAATACACACTGAAGGGACTTTACGAAAGCCCCCACTCCACATACTTACCCAACTCAACACAGTCCCCCCTTCGTTCCCTGGTGCATGAGTGATCCCACTTTTTCGCCGGGAGAACAAATGCTGGGGGACTATGTAGGATCAGGCAATTATGTGTATGCTGGTCCAGGGTGGGGTTCTAGTGGGTGCTGGTGGTGGTGGTGAGTCGCTGTCCAGTAGCAGCCATTGCTAGTACCATGAAGGCAGGCCGTGCTTTGCTGGGGGCCTCCTATAGCATGGCATAGCAGTTGCCTTTTTTTTTTTTTTTTAAACTAAAGGTTCTTTAAAAATGTTCTATAACCATCCTTATAACACTTTTATTTATTTATTTATTGGTCTATGAGGCTATTTGAGGTGTCAATTTTTTTGGACCTCATATGACAAAAAAATCAGCAATTTTTTGCTTTGACATTTTGTTGTGCTTACATTGTTTACTGTGCAAGATCATAGATCAGGAATGCTATAATTAAATTTGGGCGATTCCGCATGTGACAATAGCAAATATTTTTTTTATTTGTATTATTTATTATCATTATTTATTTTTAAAGATGATTTTTTTTTTTACAGTAATTTTTAGCCCTCCTGGGGGACTTCTATAAAAACTCCACTAATCTCTCATAAAGATTAATGCAGTACATATGCACTGCATTGATCAATGACATTAGAGCTTGATTTCTATGGGCTGCTGGAGGCTATAGTAAATGATTTCCCAGCTGAGGCTCAGCCAGAAGCAAGGACCCTACCCCCCTACTCCGCCCCACGGAATCGCACCACTAGACCACCATGGATGAGATTAAAAGCCGTTTAAATGCAGCTGTCAGTTTCTCACCCGCTAGTAGCCACGGTTCCCAGCTGCTGAAAGCAGCTGGAAGCCATGTGGTTCAGTGCAGGGTCACGTCTCTGAAGCCCCCTACCTGTCCCAGGATGTACGGGTACGTCCTGGGTTGCCAAAGGGGTTAAGAGCGAATTTAGTACTGGCCCTTTAAGAGTAAATTTGATTCTGGCCCTTTAAGAGTGACTTTGATACCGACCCCTTAAGGGTAGCTTCACACGTACTTAGCGATGAGAGAACATGCTCACTGAGCTTGGTACTCGTTCGAGTATTAGGGGACTCGACGGTACACGTTACTCGGATGAGCATCTCGTGATACTCTCGTGAAATCTCATCATCCGTTTCCTGTAAGTTTCGGCGCAATTTCTCAGCCAATCAACATGCAGGATACTCTTTGGTACATCCTGCGATCACGTGGGACCCATACATGTCAATCGCAGCGATTGGTTGGCCAGATCAGATGGCCCTACTATATAAAAATCTCAGCGGCGGATGCTTGGCTCACATGCATGCTGGAAGGGATTAGGGACAGAGCTGCTGCTTGTCAGGGAGAGCATTAGGGAGAGAATTAGCATTCCAGTAGGCAGGGAATAATAGCAAAAGAACCAAACAGCCCTTATAAGGGCTTAAAATTGTTTTTATTTGTATTACTCTAGACTTCAGCAGCACACTGTGGTGATTGGCTGCTGGCAGAAAGGGGACATAAGGTGTTGCATACAGACCCCTAAGAAGTGCTCAGTACTATTATATTATTTTGTGTCTGGTGCTGCTGCTGTCATAGATTGTATTGCTGTGATTTGTAGTACAGCTGCATAGAACCTCACTGCTCATTGTCCTGTGTAACAGGTGCCATAGACCACAGACCACCACTTACACACAGACTCTATATGACAGCCTTCAAATACTAGTGTGACACTGAACACCAGTATATTTACTTATTTCTGTATTTCTTACTGAAGCCATACCCAGGCTCACTGCAAATTGACCTGTTAGGGAGTGTCACACAGTGTATAGGTGCAGCCACCAACAGATTGTATATCACAGCTTCCAAAAAACTAGTGGGACCACTAGTATATTTCATGATTTCTGTATTTCTTAGTCAAGGCATATCTAAGCTCACTACTGATTGCCCAGTGTAAGGGGGTGTCACATAGTGTATAGGTGCAGCCACCAACAGATTGTATACCATAGCTTCCAAAGAACTAGTGGGACCACTAGTATATTTTCTGATTTCGGTATTTCTTAGTCAAGGCATATCTAAGCTCACTACTGATTGCCCAGTGTAAGGGGATGTCACATAGTGTATAGGTGCAGCCACCAACAGATTGTATACCATAGCTTCCAAAGAACTAGTGGGACCACTAGTATATTTTCTGATTTCGGTATTTCTTAGTCAAGGCATATCTAAGCTCACTACTGATTGCCCAGTGTTAGGGAGTGTCACACAGTGTATAGGTGCAGCCACCAACAGATTGTATATCACAGCTTCCAAAAAACTAGTGGGACCACTAGTATATTTCATGATTTCTGTATTTCTTAGTCAAGGCATATCTAAGCTCACTACTGATTGCCCAGTGTAAGGGGGTGTCACATAGTGTATAGGTGCAGCCACCAACAGATTGTATACCATAGCTTCCAAAGAACTAGTGGGACCACTAGTATATTTTCTGATTTCGGTATTTCTTAGTCAAGGCATATCTAAGCTCACTACTGATTGCCCAGTGTAAGGGGGTGTCACACAGTGTATAGGTGCAGCCACCAACAGATTGTATACCACAGCCTCCAAAGAACTATGGGACCATTAGTATATTTTCTAAATTCCGTATTTCTTACTCAAGGCATATCTAAGCTCACTACTGATTGCCCAGTGTAAGGGGTGTCACACAGTGTATAGCTACAGCCACCAACAGACAGTATACCACAGCCTCCTAAAAGGGATGTCACACAGAGGTGTATAGGTGCAGCCACAAACAGGCTGTATACTACAGCCTCCAAAAAACTTGTGGGACCACTAGTATATTTGCTGATTTCTGTATTTACTACTCAAGGCATATCTAAGCTCAGTAGTGATTGCCAAGAGTAAGGGGGTGTCACACAGTAGTGTGTGACTAGTAACTAGTAGTGTTGGTAGCTGCAGCCACCAACAGACTGTACTGTGTACCACAGCCTTCTAAAAACTAGTGGGACCACTAGTATATTTTCTGATTTCTGTATTTCTTACTCAAGGCATATCCAAGCTCATTGCCCTGTGTGAGAGGGTGGCAGACAGTATATAGCTGCACTTGCACACCCAGACTCTATTCGACTACCTCCAATAGTAGTCTCAGTAATATATTATCTTGGATTGCTATAATCTTTAGTGCAGCTATCTCAGTCTTGACTGTGCTGTGTTTATAAAATAGAAAACCCCAGGGGTAAGGGTCAAGGACGAGGGCGTGGGGTTCCAAGCGATGCAGTTGGCAGAGGCCATGGTTCAGGGCAGGGTGACACAGCAGCACCTGTTGAGGAGGGAGCAGTGGCACACGGCAGAAATTCACTCCCTAGCTTCTTTGCGCAACTTACGGGTCTCATGGTAGACCGATACTGAAACCGCAGCAGTTCGAACAGGTGATCACGTAGATAGCTTATAATTTTTCCAGTAACTTATCCACCACCCAGTCTTCCACGCAGTTCACCCATGCTACCTAAGGGAGTGGAACCCTTGCTCCAGCAGCTCTGCCTCCTTCCCCACAGCCTGGCCCCTCCATGGAAAGGAACGCTTCAGATCCATCACCATGCTCCCAGGAACTATTTTCTGGACCTTTCCATGAGTCTGAGCAACCGGAGCAGTCGATGTGTCCCGATGCCCAAACTATGCAGGTCACGCAGTCAGTGGGTGATGAGATTGGGGACCTGCACACGGGGTTTGAAGAGGTATCTGATGATGACGATGAGACCCGGTTGTCAGACAGTGAGGTTGTTGTCATGGATGTAACTCAAAGTGGGGAGGAGAGTGAGGAGCTGGTGGATGAGGACGAGGTGACTGACCCGAGCTGGGTGGATAATCCTAGTGAAGACTGTGCTTCTGAGGGGGAGGCAAGGTCACCCGCAGGACCGGTTGGAAGAAGAAGAGGGGTGGGCAGAGGGAGAAGCAGGGCCAGAGTAAGTAGATCAGCAACTGTTTCACAGAGTCAAAATCCCTTGGCCAGGCCTAGATGTTTGCAAGTCTGGAGGTTCTTTAAAGAAACTGCAGATAACTGACGGACTGTAGTGTGCAACAATTGCCACGCCAGGATCAGCAGGGGAGCCACCACTACCAGCCTAACCACTACCAGCATGCGCAGGCATAAACACCCCACTCAGTGGAACCAAGGCCGTTCAGTGACTGCAAGTCACACCCCTGCTCCTTCCCCTGTGTCACATGCTGGCTCTGTCAGTCCCCCCGCCCAGGCCCCAGGCACGAGCGCCTCCTGCCCTACACCCACCCTTTCACCTCCAATATGCTCCACACCCTCCAGCAAGGTGTGCAAACGCAGCGTTCAACTGTCCCTACAACAGAAATTGAACGGAAGCGCAAATACACTGCCACCCCTGCCCGCATGCACAAAACTTAAATTTGCACATAGGCAAACTGCTGAGACTGGAGATGCTGCCCTATTGGCTGGTAGAGACAGAGGCTTTTAGAAATCTCATGGTGGTGGCTGTCCCTCGGTACTCGGTCCCCAGCCGCCACTACTTTTCACGGAGTGCCGTCCCAGCCCTACACCAGCACGTGTCGGATAACATAATCCGTGCCCTGATCAACACGGTCAGTGACAAGGTCCACCTAACCACGGACACGTGAACAAGTGCTGGCGGGCAGGGACATTATATCCAGAGTCTGACCCTGGTTTTGCTCATGTGCTGCCCACACCGAGGATTTCGGGGCCTACCTCGGTCGCGGTCTCTCATGATTTGTTTACCTCTTTCTCCTCCTCTTCTTCCTCCTCCTTTCTATTACCCTCCACGAGTACGTCCCCTCCACTGCTGAGCTTAGGCGACAAGAGGCACACGGCCCAGGAGCTGTTGCAGGGCATCACGGCGCATGGTTGTGTGTTAAAACGGGCGGAACCTGGTGGCGGCTCTGCAACTCGACAGCCTCACACATGTACCATGCCTGGCCCACGTGTTCAACCTAGTGGTGCAGCCGTTCCTTAAGACCTACCCCAATTTGGCTGACTTGCTCACCAAGGTACGGCGCATCTGTGCGCATTTCTGCAAGTCAACCACGGATGCTGCAACCCTTAGGGCAGTGCAAAGGCGCTTGCACCTGCCAGCTCATCGACTGCTGTGCAACGTGCCCACGCGGTGGAATTACACCTTCCAGATGGTAGCCAGGGTTTACCAGCAATGCAGAGCCATTGTGAAATGCCAGATTTTAACCTCGGTAAGAAGCGGTAGTCAGGTCAGTCAACTTCCTCAAATCTACAATGAGGAGTGGACGTGGATGTCTGCTATCTGTCAGGTACCGGGCCCCTTTTAGGAGTCAACACAGACAGTCAGCAGCGATGCCGGCATCATCAGCCTCACCATCCTACTGCTGTGTCTGCTTCAAACCTCCAAGCTCATTCTGAAGTCTGAGACTTTGTGTTCATCTCAGGAGACGGGGGAAGAACATCCGCCGCTAGAAAGCCAGACCACCCTGACGTCAGTTTCTCAGCATAAAGTAGAGGAGGAGGAAGAAGAGGAGGAAGAGGAGCAGACTGTTGGCGCAGCTGAAGAGGGTACCTATGCTCAATCCTTAGCTGTTGAGTGTGTATGGCCTGAAGAGGAGGAATTGGTGGAGGAGGAGGAGGAAATTGAGAGTCAGCCTATTGAGGAGAGGGAATTCTTGCGTTTTGGCCCCCTGGCGCTCATGGCTGACTTTATGTAAGGCTGTCTTTCTCGTGACCCTCGGGTTAAAAATGTTTTTGACAACACCGATTACTGGGTGTTCACCCTCATGGACCTTCATGGCCCTACTGTTCAACTCTCATTCCTGCCGAGAAACGCAGTATGAGAGTTAATCAATATCAACAGGCCCTTGTGCAGAAGCTGAAAATTTACTTCCCATCTGACACCACTAGCGCCAGAGGACGGAGTTCTGTGGGCCAAACAGCAGGGGAGAGAAAGGGTGGAGCAGGCAGCTTTTCAAGGGGCCAGGGAACACTCTCCAAGGCCTTTGACAGTTTCATGGCACCCCAGCAAAACTATGTCAACCATCCCCAGTCTAGACAGAGTAGGGGGGAGGCTTCAGAAAGATGGTAAGGGAGTACTTTGCTGACCATACCAACTTCCTCCCTGATCACTCTGCTACATACAACTACTAGGTTGCAAAGCTGGATACGTGGCCCAAACTAGTACTTTACGCCTTGGAGGTACTGGGCTGCCCTCCCCCTAGCAGGTTGTCAGAGCGGGTCTTCAGTGCAGCTGGTGCCATCATCACTGATAAGTGCACCCGCCTGTTAACTGACAGCGCTGACAGGCTGATGTTTATAAAAATGAACAAAGCCTGGATATCACCTGAATTTAACTGTCCACCCGGGGAAGGCAGCTCAACATGAAGATTCTTGGTATAACCTCTCCTCCTCCTCTTACTCCTCCTTCTTCAATTCTCAGCCAACAGTCAATTCTTCTTCCGCCATTCTGTGTGTGGCATAATTTTTGGGAGGCTCAGCTGCTACCGCTTCAACCTTGATTACTCTGTCATCATCACCGCCATACTGTGTCTGGCATAATTTTTGGGAGGCTCACTTGCTACCTCACTAACTTTTATTGGTTCTCTTTGTCCTCACTACCATGCTGTGTCAGGCCTAATTTTTGGGAGGCTCACTTGCTACCTCACTAACTTTTATTGGTTCTCTGTGTCCTCACTGCTATGGTGTGTCAGGCCTAATTTTTGGGAGGCTCACTTGCTACCTCACTCACTTTTGTTGGTTCTCTGTGTCCTCACTGCCATGCTGTGTCAGGCCTAATGTTTGGGAGGCTACCTCTGTTTAATGGTTCACTGTGTTCTCACTGCCATGCTGTCTCAGGCTAAATTTTGGGGTGCTTCATATGCTAACTCTGTTTCAATGGTTCCCTGTGTTCTCACCGCCATGCTGTGTAAGGCTAAATTTTGGGGTGCTTCATATGATACCTCTGTTTTAATGGTTCCCTGTGTTCTCAACGCCATGCTGTGTAAGGATAAATTTTGGGGTGCTTCATATGATACCTCTGTTTTAATGGTTCCCTGTGTTCTCAACGCCATGCTGTGTCAGGCTAAATTTTGGGGTGCTTTGTATGCTAACTCTGTTTTAATGGTTCCCTGTGTTCTCAACGCCATGCTGTGTAAGGCTAAATTTTGGGGTGCTTCATATGATACCTCTGTTTTAATGGTTCCCTGTGTTCTCAACGCCATGCTTTGTAAGGATAAATTTTGGGGTGCTTCATATGATACCTCTGTTTTAATGGTTCCCTGTGTTCTCAACGCCATGCTGTGACAGGCTAAGTTTTTGGGTCGTTCATATGCCTACCTCTGTTTTAACCAGGCTGTTGCCCATAATTTGGCATAATGGTGCGATTAGGCAGCATCAGAGGCATACATGCATGCTGCCCCTGCTGTTTCCTGTCCATTTCCGTGGTGTTTCCATCATTTTCTGAGGTTGACAGATTTTCACACGACCTTTCCTCTACCGAACTTGGGTCCCCTGCAAAAATGCTTGAGTTTCCCATTGACTTCAATGGGGTTTGTTACTCGAAACGAACACTCGAGTTTTGGAAAATATTTGCTTCAAGTAACGAGTGCCTGAGCATTTTAGTGCTAGCTCATCACTATACGTACTGGATCCGCAGCAGGTTTCACGCTGCGAGTTTGCGGCGAAATCCACAGTGGATCCTGGTAGTGTGAGTGAATGGGTCACATACCCACAGCAGAATTTTCATTCCGCTGCCAGTATGTCTTCCGACCCCTTTAACCCCCCCCAGCTGGGTTTGTCCTATAAATTACAAATCCAATCAAAACAAAAAAAAAACATAGCACCCATCACATCACCAATGACTTCAAAATGCAGTTTGAAAAAAGTCTGTGTGCAAAGTGGTTCGGGCTGGATTAATTGCAGAAAAACGTAAATTACTCACCAGTAATTGTTTTTCTGTGAGCCCATGACAGCACCCCTGGAGAGCGTCCTTCCCCTTCCCAAGAGACAGGAAACAGCCACCAAGGATGAAAGCTTTAAAAGGGGCAGGACCGACCCCAAACTCCAGTTAACAGCAAGTTTCCAGGAATCTAGAATAAAACAGAGCTCTGCTCTCCAGCAGAGAAAAATCTCTCCCCTCCACGGAGAAAAAAATCTTATATGCCCTTATTCGGGCAAAAAAAGAAGCTAAGGTTCAAATTTATCTTTATTTCTCCTTACTTCTTTACAACTATTATTTCTCTTTCTCAAATATGTACAATCTCACTTTATAATATATTTATATATATATATTTTTTTTTTTTTTTTTAATATATATATATCTGGGTGGTTATTATGAGGGGTGCTGTCATGGGCTCACAGAAAAACAATTACCGGTGAGTAATTTACGTTTTCCCTATTCGCCCTATGACAGCACCCCTGGAGACTAAAATAGCCTTTCTTATTAGGGAGGGACTATAGCTTGAAGTACCTTTCTACCAAAAGAAAGGTCCTCTGACCCTGGAAGCTGAAGTCTATAGTGCCTAAAGAAGGTGTGTGGTGAGCTCCAGGTGGCTGCTCTACAGATCTAAGATATTGATGCTGCTGCTCTTTCTGCCCAAGATGTCGAGATTGCTCTGGTTGAATGAGCCCCAAAACCCACTGGAGGAGATAATCCTGATGAGGAGTAAGCTAAGCTAATGGTATCTTTAATCCATCTAGCAACTGATCTAGAGGAGGCAGCTTGCCCTCTATTCTTTCCCTGAAAAAGAAGGAGTAACCTCTGAGATTTCCTCCAATCCTTAGTCTTTTCTAAGTAGAATAAGAGACAACGTCTTACATCTAGGTTGTGGAATCTACGCTCCCCTTCATTCTTCGGTTCAGGGCTTCAGTCGGAAATAAGGAAGGGTTTCTACTCAAACCTATTTCTAGCCTTTTTTCACTACTGCTGGATCCACCATAGGGGGCCTGTCCCAATATTCTGTTTCTATTTCATCAAACGGATACTTCCGTTTGAGGGTTCTGGGAACGAAGAATTTTCTGTCTGTTTTTTTCCATTCACTCTGGATTAAGTCCTTAATATTTCTATGTAATGGAAATACTCTCTTTTTCTTAGGGGCTAGACCCTCAAACATCTTTTCCTGAACAGACAGTTACTCCTTGAATTCCTCCACCTTCATAGTATTCCTAACAGCCTTGACTAAAGCGTCCACACTGTCAATAGGGAACAATGCTTTTCCTGCAGAATCCTCCTCAGAATCAGAAGACTTTCTGTATTCCCCCTCCTCCTCCTCCTCAACCTGGATGGGCTCTTGAGGAGACACAGGAACAGAGGGAGAGAGTGCAGAAACCTCTGGCTGTGAGGTAGAGGTAGAAGGCTTGTCAGAAGATATGGAGGATCTGATCTAATTTCTAATGAGGGTTCTGCAAGGAATTAAGAACTCATCAGGCCAAAATATTCAAGGAAAAAAATCCCTCCAAAAGAGAACCCCTACAAAAAACATTCTTACTTAACGGTAGCCATGAAAGATGGGGCTTCTTCCTGCATGACTTTAGTAATGCATTTATTACAGAGGTTCTTGGAATAGGATGATTGCAATTTCTTCCTGCACATAGCGCACTCTTTTTTAGCTTTAGGTCTTTTGGAACCTCCCTAAAATATATATACATGAAACCATTATAGAGGAAATAAACCATGTGGGGTACAACCCCTCTCACCTGTCCATTACAGTCACCTCCGACCCGGTCTCCTGGGTTTCAGTGTGCTCTGCTTCTTCCATGGTGCAGAATCAGCAGAAGGGGCAGCAATACACGGGGAAAAGCTTCCACACTGCCCGGTCCTGGAAATGGCTGGCGTCCCGTCCGAGGAGCACACATCCTCTGTCTAAGGCCCCTGTTCTTTTAAAGAGGGTCTTTCTGCCCCCTCCCTCTCCATTTCTGGTGTAGGGTCAGAGCACTGCCCCTAACCGACCCCTCCCACTACCGGAGCCCGCCTGGAGGTCTCAAGGGTGCACCCGACCACTCCGCCGTCCCCCTGCCTCCTACCCCGGTTACTGCCAGGAAAGGCCGCAGTCCGCGCCAGACCGCACCGGAACTACGTCAGATGTCCGGCGGAAGTGACGTCACACGCCAGCCGGAACGCCTGAGCAGACCCCGGAAGCGTCAGCCCGCCAAGCCTGCTCCCATAGGAGCGCTCGCGCGTGATGCTAGCCCGCTCTGTACCGGGGGGGACACAGGAAAAAGGACGCCCGAATAGGCCAGCACCCACCTCGCCTCCTATGCAGCTTACTCCCGGTGAGAGGTGAGGGAGAACAGGAGGCCCGACGGACCGGGACAATCCAGACTGGCCGGCGGCTTCCACCAAAAGAGTTATGCCAGGCACAGGTAACCCGTTGTCCTGAGGACTAGTCATAGGGACCGGGCGCCTCAGTTCTCAATCCTCGGCGGTCCTTCCTGGGAGAGTGAGACTGAGGTCTCACTCTCCCCCTCCTAGAAGACAGGAAACAGAACTGGAGTTTGGGGTCGGTCCTTCCTGCCCCTTTTAAAGCTTTCATCCTTGGCGGCTGTTTCCTGTCTCTTGGGAAGGGGAAGGACGCTCTCCAGGGGTGCTGTCATAGGACGAATAGGGAAATCGGGAGAACCTCAAAGAAGAAAGAAAAGGGATTACAATATAGCGCTTTTTCAAGCATGATAATAAAGAAAAGGCATTACAATATAGTGCTTTTTAACCCCTTCCCTCCCAGACCAATTTAAATTTTTTTCTACTCGTGTTTAAAAGGCCACAGCACTTGCATTATGTCACCTACAAACCCACATGAGCCACTAATTTTTGCGCCACTAATTGTACTTCGCAGTGGCAGACTTAACTTCTGCATAAAATGTGCTGCAAAACCAGAAAAAATTATATGCACGGTGAAATTGAAAATAAAACGCAATATTTCTTATTTGGGGTGGTTTTGTGTTTACACCATGCGCACTATGGTAAAACTAACTTGTTATCTATTTTCCTCAAGTCAATACAATTACAACGATATGCAACTTGCATGACTTTTATTTTATTTGACAGCTTTTAAAAAAATTAAAATCTTTTAAAAAAGCTAAAGATTCCATAAAGTACATTGCAAAACCAGGAAAAAATTCAATGTGTGGTGAAATTGAAAAAAAAAAAAACGCATTTCTTTTATTTGGAGGGTTTTTGTTTTTACACCACTCGCCCTGGGGTAAAACTGTCTTGTTATACTTGTTCCTCAAGTTGTTACGATTACAATGATATAAAACATGTATAACTTTTATATTATGTGAAAGCTTGTAAAAAATTCAAACCATTGTTAACAAATATACGTTCCTTAAAATTGCTCTATTCCCATGCTTATAACGCTTTTATTCCTTGGTCTATGGGGCTGTGTGTGTTGTCATTTTTTGTGCCATGATCTTTACTTTCTATCGGTACCTTGATTGTGCATATGTGACTTTTTGATCGCTTTTTATTACAGTTTTTCTGGATTTGATGCACCCAAAAATGCGCAATTTTGCACTTTGGGATTTTTTTGCTGTTTAATGTGCGAGATCAGGAATGTGATAAATTAATAGTTCGGGTGATTAAGCACACGGCGATAACAAACATTTTTATTTTATTTTTTTTTTTTATTTATAACGTGGGGAAAGGGAGGTGATTCAAACTTTTATTAGGGGAGGGTTTGTTTTTTTTTATTAATAATGACACTTTTTTTTACTTTTATACTTGGGGGACTTCCCTGGGGGACTTCTCGTATAAGCACAATGATCTCTCATTGAGATCTATGCTGTATAGTTATACAGCATAGATCAATGAAATGCAGCTGCAGCCGGAAGCAATCTAGTACCGAGCCGGGATCAGCGCCATTACGGTGCAGACCCTGGCCCGAGCCGGATGTGTGGATCTCTCCTCCGGGACAACGTCCTAGGGGGGCGATCCACCCCACTAGACACCAGGGATGGGCTGCAGTAAGTAATCGGATGCAGTTGTCAACTTTGACATCCGACTACTTAACCCCTTAAGGACCGGGCCTGAAATGGCCTTAAGGACCGGAGCAAATTTTATGAATTTGACGAGTGTCACTTTATTCATTAATAACTTCGGGATGCTTTTACCTATCCGGCTGATTCTGAGATTGTTTTCTCGTGACATATTGTACTTCGCATTTCTTGTAAATTGGAGTCGATACTTATAACAAATCTTTATGAAAAAAACCCAAAATAGCGTGAAAAATTGTGAAAAAATGCATTTTTCCAACTTTAAAACTTTTCTGCTTATACAGAAAATGGTTATACCACATAAATTATATATTAAATAGCATTAGCAACATGTCTACTTTATGTTGGTGGCATTTATTAAACTATATTTCATTTTTTTTAGACAATAGAAAGCTTAAAACATTAGCAGCAAATTTCCAAATTTTCAGTAAAATTTCAAAATCAGATATTTTTAGGGAACTGTTCAGGTTTATTACCCTTGTTTCACACGTAGTAATAGTGCGGCCGTATGTACGGATGTAATAGTGCGCCCGTATATTTGAGGGTTCGTGTGTATGCTGTGAAGTATAGGATATGCGGCTGCACAGTGCACACTATGTATGAATCTACGGCCCTATCGTAAACGGACCCGTAAAAAATGAACAAGACCATTATTTGCGGCTGAATATGCGGCCGAGGATTGACAGGCGGTCCGTACAAAGTACTTCAAAAATAGCCGGGAATGATGCCGAATGCCGATGCCTCTAATAGTTACTATATTAAATTAATCAAAGACATTTTCTTTGTAATCAAGACACTTTCGTTGATCAATAATTTATTTCTAACGAATCCATCATTTTGCAATTAAATATACTGTTAAAAAAAATAGATATATAAATAAATGTATATTTATCTATATATTTATTTTTTGACATTATATTTAATTGCACAATGATGGATTCGTTAGAATTAAATTATTGACAAACGAAACTGAATTTATTTCCAAGAAAATGTGTTTTATTCATTAAATATTAATTAGTACAGGAAGCACTATAAGCCGGTAATTCATATTCCCGGTAATAGAGCTTTCTGTACTAATCATCACTTTACTTTAATGAAAACATCAAATGTTTCTTCTAATTATGTTATCACAATAGCATTATTAGAAGAAACATTTAGAATTATATGTGCGCTCAGCTGATTGGCTGTTCGGCTGAGCGCACATATAATGAGCCGGTCCGCAGTACAGTCACTTCATTGTGCTGCGGACCAGCGAAGAGGACACATCGGGGTGAGTATAGAGCTCTCCACACCCCCTCCCCAGCACTGCACCCCTCCCAGCAAGGAAGGGGGGGTCAGTTAACCCCTTCCTTGCTGGGATGGGTGCAGTCTGACATCAGTCTGGCCCCCCGGGGGTTAAGGGGGATGCAATACATCCTCCCTTAACCCCTTGGGGGTCAGACTGTAAGCAGCGATCTGTAAAGATGCTGCATACTGTAAGGAGCACAACACCGCTCACAATGATGGGTGTTGTGCTCCTGTTTGTGTGTTTTGTGTGTTTCTCCCTTTTTGTTTTTCAGATATCGGTATCCTGGGGATTACGTCGGATTCCATGGACTACGTCGATGACCAGCGGTTGTTCTTTGAATTTTTTTTTAATAAAATGGTCAATGAGGGTTGTGGGGGTGTTTTTATTTGAATAAAAAAATTTGTAAACTTGTGTCTTGTCTTTATTTCTTTACTTTATAGACTTAGTAGTGGAAGCCGTCTAATAGACGGAATCCATTACTAAGTTGGGGCCTAGTGTTAGCCGGTATAAAATGGCTAACACTAACCCCCCATTATTACCCCAGTACCCAATGCCACCAGGGGTACTGGGAAGAGCCGGGTGCCAGTGGTCCCGGAGCGTCAATATTGGCGCTCCTGGACCGGGCGGCAGCAGGCTGGTAAGATTTAGGCTGGGGAGGGCCTAAACCAATGGCTCTTCCCACCCTGGTGTTACCAGGCTGCTGTCGTTTGGTTTTTAACCCGGCTGGTTATAAAAATAGGGGGGACCCTATGCGTTTTTTTTTAATTATTTATTTATTTAAAAAAAAAACGCATAGGGTCCCCCCTATTTTTATAACCAGCCGGGTTAAAAACCAAACGACAGCAGCCTGGTAACACCAGGGTGGGAAGAGCCATTGGTTTAGGCCCTCCCCAGCCTAAATCTTACCAGCCTGCTGCCGCCCGGTCCAGGAGCGCCAATATTGACGCTCCGGGACCACTGGCACCCGGCTCTTCCCAGTACCCCTGGTGGCATTGGGTACTGGGGTAATAATGGGGGGGTTAGTGTTAGCCATTTTATACCGGCTAACACTAGGCCCCAACTTAGTAATGGATTCCGTCTATTAGACGGCTTCCACTACTAAGTCTATAAAGTAAAGAAATAAAGACAAGACACAAGTTTACAAATTTTTTTATTCAAATAAAAACACCCCCACACCCCTCATTGACCATTTTATTAAAAAAAATTCAAAGAACAACCGCTGGTCATCGACGTAGTCCATGGAATCCGACGTAATCCCCAGGATACCGATATCTGAAAAACAAAAAGGGAGAAACACACAAAACACACAAACAGGAGCACAACACCCATCATTGTGAGCGGTGTTGTGCTCCTTACAGTATGCAGCATCTTTACAGATCGCTGCTTACAGTCTGACCCCCAAGGGGTTAAGGGAGGATGTACTGCATCCCCCTTAACCCCCGGGGGGCCAGACTGATGTCAGACTGCACCCATCCCAGCAAGGAAGGGGTTAAGTGACCCCCCTTCCTTGCTGGGAGGGGTGCAGTGCCGGGGAGGGGGTGGGGAGAGCTCTATACTCACCCCGATGTGTCCTCTTCGCTGGTCCGCAGCACAATGAAGTCACTGTACTGCGGACCGGCTCTTTATATGTGCGCTCAGCCGATCAGCCAATCAGCTGAGCGCACATATAATTCTAAATGTTTCTTCTAATAATGTTATTGTCATAACATAATTAGAAGAAACATTTGATGTTTTCATTAAAGTAAAGTGATGATTAGTACAGAATGCTCTATTGCCGGCATATGAATTACCGGCTTATAGTGCTTCCTGTACTAATTAATATTTAATGAATAAAACACATTTTCGTTTAAATAAATACAGTTTCTTTGTTCAATAATTTAATTCTAACGAATCCATCATTGTGCAATTAAATATACTGTCAAAAAATAAATATATATATAAATATACATTTATTTATATATATATTTATTTTAACAGTATATTTAATTGCAAAATGATGGAATCGTTTACATTTAATTATTGAACAATAAAAGGGACTTTATTAGACAGAAAATGTGTTTTATTAATTCAATATATTAACCATGAGAGACATCGGCTATAGTGCAGAGGATCGCAAACCCCGGTAATAGCGAGTCATGTAAACTGTGTTCCCTGCTTTCCCAGATGCATCCAGAGGTGTTTCCATCACTTTCTTAACATTTTATTTGTTATTTTTAGTTGAACCAGATTTCCAAGTAAATGACCGTATGTTTTGAGCCGCATGTCTATTTTTTCCCACGGCCGTAGTTTCACCCGCACATTTACAGCCGCATAAAAAATACAGCCGCACAGTTACAGCGTGTGAAACCAGCCTTAAAGTGTATTTGAGGGGACTGTGTGTTAGAAAGCCCCACGAAGCACCCCATTTCAGAAACTGCACCCCCTAAACTCTGCAAAAGCACATCCAGAAAGTTTTTTAACCCTTTAGGGGAGTCACAGAAATAAAAGCTAAATGTGTAAGAAATTTGAAAATTTTAATTTTCTGTGCAGAGATTTTATTGTAATCCAATATTTTTCATAATGATAAACCTATTACCAGAGAAATGCACCCCAATATTGATTGCCCCGTTTCTGCAGTTTATAGAAATACCCCATATGTGGCCCTATTGCGCTATTTGACGCAACCACAAGCCTCAGATATAAAGGAGTGCCTAGTGAATTTCAATGGCTCCGTTATATTTGGTCATTTTTGACTGTACCACTTCAGGTTGGCAGAGGCTCTGGGGTGCCAAAACCTAAAAAAACACCCCTGGGACACCATTTAGAAAACTACACCCCTCAAGGAATGTAGCAAGGGGTGCAGTGAGTATCTGGACCCCACAGGTGCTTTACACATTTTTCCGAACAATATGGCGTGAAAAAAGACTAAAGTAATTTTTTACACTAAAACGTTGTTCTAGCCTTCAATTTTTCATTTTCACAAAGGGATAAAAAGAAAAAAAAACACAAAACATGTAGCGCAGTTTCTCCTGAGTACAGAAATACCCCACATGTGGACATAAAGTGCCAAGCGGGCGCAGGACGAGCCTACAAAGGGAAGGAGCGCCAATTGGCTTTTGGAAGCTGGATTTCACTGGAATGGATTTCAAGGGCCATGTCGCATTTACAGAGCCCTTGTGCTGCCAAAACACTGGAAACCCCCCACAAGTGACCCCATTCTGGAAACTACACTCCTCAAGGAATCTAACAAGGTGTTCAGTGTTCATAGGGACCCCACTGGTGATGGGCACAAATGTGGAAAAATGTGACGTGAAAGTGAAAATTTTCATTTTTTCACTTTCACGGCACAAATGTGCCTGTCATCTAGGGGTCCATATCCTCATTGCACCCCTTGTTAGATTCCTTGAGGGGTGCAGTTTCCAGAATGGGGTCACTTGTGGGGGGTTTCCAGTGTTTTGGCAGCACAAGGGCTCTGTAAATGCGACATGGCGTTCATCATCCATTCTGGCCAAATCCAACCTCTAAAATCCAAATGGCGCTCCTTCCCTTCGGAGGCTTGCCCTGCACCCACATGGCGCTTTATGTCCACATGTGGGGTATTTACGGACTCGGGGGAAATTGCTCTACACATTTTGTGTTTTTTTTCTCTTTTAACCCCTTGTGAAAATGATAAATTCAAGGCTAGACCAACATTATAGTGTAAAAAATGTAATATTTCATTTTCACGCCACATTGTTCCACATTTGTGCTCGTCATCAGTGGGGTCCATATGCTCACTACACCCCTTGTTACATTCCTTGAGGGGTGTAGTTTCCATAATAGGGTCACTTGTGGGGGGTTTTAACTGTCTTGGCAACACAGGGGCCTTTTGAATGCAACATGGCCCCTCGAAATCCATTCCATCCAAATCCAGCCTTCAAAAACCAAATGGCGCACCTTCCCTTTGGAGGCTTACCCTGCACCCGCATGCCGCTTTATGTCCACATGTGGGGTATTTTCTGTTTTTTTATCTTTTAGCCCCTTGTGAAAATGAAAAAATCAAGACAAGATCAATGATTTAGAGTAAAAATTTTTAAAAAATTACACTAAATGTTGGTCTAGCCTTGATTTTTTTCCATTTCCACAAGGGGTTAAAAAAGAAAATAAACGCAAAGCGTGTAGGGTAATTTCCCCTGAGTACGAAAATACCCCACATGTGGACATAATGTGCCATATGGGCACAGGGCAAGCCACCAAAGGGACAGAGCGCCATTTAGAGGCTGGAATGGAGGATGGAGGCCATGTCGCAATTACAAAGCTCCTGTGCTGCCAGGACAGTAGAAACCCCCCCACAAGTGACCCCATTCTGGAAACTACACCCCATAAGGAATCTAACAAGGGGTGCAGTGAGCATATGGACCCCACTGGTGATGGGCACATCTGTAGAACATGTGCCGTGAAAATAAAAAATACAATTTTTTCATTTTCACGTCCCAAATGTGGCCGTCACTAGGGGGCCATATCCCCACTGCCCCCCTTGTTAGATTCCTTACGGGGTGTAGTTTCCAGAATGGGGTCACTTGTGGGAGGTTTCTACTGTTCTGGCCGCACAGAGGCTTTGTAATTGCATCATGGCATCCTCTAATGGGAATGGTGGCCATACCTATTTAGCTGGGGAAAAGGGACAATTCTAATTTATTTGGGGGTATTAGGCCAATTATTAGTTTATAAGGTTGAAAATGACAGGTGTCCATCAAATTCAACCTGTGTTGATCCAGAGGAAGGCAAAAAAAACCCTCGTAAGGCAGACGACAGTAGCCTCATCACAGGGGAAAAATTCCTTCCTGACTCCATAATGGCGATCAGAATAATCCCTGGATCAACGTGACCCCTGAAATAGGAATAAGGGACAGAATTTAGAAAATGTAGAACTCCGATGACGTGTGGTGCGCCTTGAAGCGATCCAGTATGCAGAGGCCGGGGTGATCAGGACAAGCGTCACACTGGAAAATGGTGTCCTTCCTGATCCCCCTGTTACACCACACTCTGCACTTCTTCTGGGGTCTCCTGTTTTCCAGTGTGGGGGACGTCACCTGGAAAATGTTGTCCTGGTGCGATACGGGGTCCTTCATATCCAGAAGCGCTGGGTCCGCTCCATGGCTGCTAAATATTAGGGCGCTATTACTACTTCTGATATGTTCGGATCGTGCCGCAAGCTACAGGGCAGCGAGGGACCGAAAGAGGGGGTGCTGGTATAAAAGTTATCCCCGTACAGGTGGTAACCTTTATCCAGCAGTGGGAAGATCAGTTCCCGAATGATCTCCCCACTAACTAAGAGGATGGGGGGGGGGCATCTGGGGGCTGGATTCGGGTGTCCCTTCCTTCATACACTCTAAGAGTACGTGCACACTGCGGAATGGCGAACGATAACCCTTTGTGCATTCCGCAGCTGGCACCCACCCGGCGGACTGATGCAGGCGCACCTCTCCGTCCGTGTCATAGACTCCATTCTATGCACGGGTGGATTCCGCTCTCTGTCCAACGTGTTCATTCTTTGGACGGACGATGGAATCCGCCTGTGCATAACATGGAGTCTATGACACGGGTGGAGACGTGCGCCCGCATCAGTCCGCCGGTGGGTGCCAGCTGCGGAATGCACAAAGGGTTATCCTTTGCCATTCCGCAGTGTGCACGTACCCTAAATCTGTAAAAGACGTGTCTGGGGGGCAGCGTACGCTACGCTACCCCCAGACACGCCACTGGATGATTAGGATGAATGGAAGAAAGAAGGATCCCCCTATTCATCCTCAATGGCTGTTTCAGTGTCAGAGGCAATAATAACGTATGCGTCCGATACCGAAAACACGCCAGGGGCCACTTTTATATAGGGATTGGTATATGGGGTATGTAGTGGTGTAGTGTCAAACTTTATTCAGTGTAGTGTAGTGTGGTGTAATGTAGTGTTTTTTTACGTGTTTTTTTACAGTAAGTATAAAAAAAAACCTACGCCAAAAAAGGTTGTTGCTGATAAATGCCGCACTTATGTGCGGCACTTATCAGCAGACCGTGGCAGTAGGATATAGAAAAAACACCCTACGCCAAAAAGGAGGAGTTGCTGATTAGCAGCGCACTTTCGTGCGATGCTGATCAACACTCAGCGGCGATAGGGTGCGGAAAATAGAAAAAAAAAATTGGAAAAAAAAAAAACTTTTACTACATTCTGAACATCCCTATAGTGGCTGATACGTGTATTACACTTATCAGCCGCTAGGGGGCAGCAGAGCGCAAGATCCGAAAAAAGACGACGCTGGAGCCGAAAAAAGCCGATCGGGAACTCACGGAAGAAGCCGAAGAACGAAGGAGAACACGAGGACGCCGGGAACCCGGAGGACGCCGATCAGGACCCCGGGACAGGTGAGTAATGTACAAATACCTGCTCTGGACCCCTCAGCTACCTAGCTGAGGGGTCCGGAGCAGGTATTTATTACTTGTGGGGACTGTGATCGCCGTGAACGGCCGGCCACTACCGGCCGGCCGCTCACGGCGATCGGGACGGTGTTACCGTGACCACCATTACTTTTTTACAGTAATGGCGGTCGGTGCCGTCCTCGGACAGCACCGACCGCCATTTTTTTCCGGGTCATCGGGCCACCGATGGCCCGGAAAGGTTCCGATCGCCACTATGGGCTGATCAGCCAATAGCGGCGATCGTCGGCATGGGGGGGGGTTAACAACCCTCCATGCGGACAGGGAGAGATGGCCTGCTATGTATTATAGCAGGCTATCTCCCCGGATCGGGACCCGGCCGGCCGCGGCGCCCTCTTAAAGGACCCGCATACCGGTACGTCATGGGTCCTTAAGTGACAGTGATCCATGACGTACCGGTACGACATGGGTCCTTAAGAGGTTAATTAGCGGGCATGGCAATCAGACCGTGCCCGCTAATAGCCGCGGTCCTGGGCTATGAGCAGCACCTGGGACTGCGGCAGTTCAGAGCGGGGCCGCCGTGCGCCAGCTCTGAACATCCCTAGGCAGCCCAGGACGTACAGGTGCGCCCAGGGTCGCCTAGGGGTTAATATAGAGCACTATAATAACTTTTATGTGTATTTTTATAGGTGCACAACTGACATAACTCTAATATATGGAACAGTCTCATCTGGAATCTCGTCTATCTAATACAATATTACTTATCTAAAATAAATAACATCAAATAAGTAATATAGGAATTAACTATCTTTATAGTATAGGTCAGTGTTTCTCAACTCCAGTCCTCATGTCCCACCAACAGGTCAAGTTTTGAGGATTTTCTTAGTATTTCACACAGAGGTGCAGCTAGGCTCTCCTGCACCCAGGGCAGAGATTCAATTTTGCACACCCCTCCCCCGCAAGCACACATACTAATCACAGGAAGGCGCATGTCACCCCTTACTGCTGATATATATATATATATATATATATATATATATATATATATATATATATATAAATTGGATACGAGTGGCACTACAGGTCCAAACAAGAAGCGGGTGCCAGCAGACTTGGTTCCGACCACACGACGTTTCGGCGGGGCACTTGAAAATGGCGGATACCCCGCCGAAACGTCGTGCTATGCTGTGTTGCTGTGTTTGAGATTTTCAAAATAAACCACTAAGTCTTTACACTCGATTGGTGTGCTGCGGATCATCGTTTTTCCTATATATATATATATATATATAAATTTTTTAGCTATGTTATAAAGTAATATAACTTCACTAACACAATGTATTCGCAATATGTGTATGTGTTAATTGTTTTATTTTTCATAATGTTATGAGAAAAGACATGCCAAGTAGGGTTTATGCAGGCCGGGGAGGTCAGTCAATCTAAGCATGTAGAACAGCCAGGAGGTCCAGGAACAAGAGAAGGAGACTGCAGACAGGTTGAACAGCAGTGGGAACTGAACTGTCACATCAGGTTACGCACCACTGCTATCTGGGATATGGGGAGGACTTGAGGAGAGAGACCTGAAGAGCCTGGAGGGTGGAGCCAGACAATTTAAATTACTGGATAAACTGGAACTTTGATGTCACTTTACTATTAATGGGAGTAGTGAGTGACAACTTGTGTGCTCTGCCCTCCCACTGTATGTCTGCTTCCCCATTGATGAGTCCTCCTCCTGACTCCCCTGGCAGTCTCTCTCACTGACAGTTGCTGCTGCAAAAAAAGTAAAGTAACCATTTAAAAACAGATATGTTAAACAATGTGCAAAAACGCAGTGTTAACGCGGCCTTAATGTGGCTGGCTGCTGTGTAACAGGGCACTGGTCACCAGTGGCGGATTAACTTTACCCTAAGCCCCGGGCAGTTCAGCAAACTCCCATCCCCCCCCCCCCCAGTACTGTACTGTGGTACCGTATTATCTTCTTGAATGGAGAAGCAGTTGGGCATGTATGCTTTTGTGTAGAGAGGAGCAAATCTACAGTAGGACAGAAACTAACCACTTAGTTCCTAGCAGCATTCTTCTCATGAGGCTGTGGGACTTTGAAGCCTGCTCCACTCCATGCCGCTCATCCCCGGGTGCTGGAAAAAGCTGGATCCAGTCCTGGGAAACCAACATGGAGAGGAGCAGACTTCAAAGCCCCACAGCCTCATGAGCAGAATGCTGCTAGGAACTAAGGGCCACATGTATCATCCGGCGAACGGATGATTTTCGGCGGAAAGTGCCGATTTGCGGGGGGTTTTTTACGCAAATGGCCGATCTGCAAATAAAATATTCGCAAATCGGCACTTTCCGCCAAGTACGCCAGGGGGGCGGAAAGGGGGCGTGTAGTGGGGGGAACGGAGGGCGCGGACTCAGAGTCCGCGCGATTTACCATCCGTTCCGCCCAAATGTACGCCGAAAACCTACTCCAGTCTCCAGCTGGCGTAGGTTTTCGGCGGTGCGCACCGGTGCGCACGGGATTTATGTAGATGCAGTCCGCCTCTACATAAATCCCTGTAGCGCCGGAGCTGCGGGGGCATTTATAAGTCCGGCGTAAAAAACGCCGGACTTAATAAATGCCCCCCTAAGTGTTTCACTTCTTTCCTACTGTAGATTCGCTCATCTCTACTCTTGCTCATACAACAAACAGATTTAAAAAAAACCTTTGCAACAAACAGGAACATGTAATGCTTCAGGTCATAGGGAGATACAACTGGCCATACCTTTGTTTGTAAAGTTATGAAGTTATTATTTTCCTTTGCAGCAGTTCAGATACTGTACAACCTCCCCTCCCACCTTAATGAAGTAACATAGAGGACGGCTCTTTTGCTGCAAAAGAATATGACATTTTCAGAACAAACCTGTGACCTAGAAACTTAACTGAAACATACAGTAAGTGTTCAACTGAGTACTGTAAGATGTTAAAGTGTCACTGTCAATTGGGAAAACCTTTGAGATGTCACAGACACATGTCAAAAGTTTGTATTGGTCAAGGACTGAGTGTTCACACCCGTACTAATTGTGAGAATGAGTGGGGAGAGCACCATGTTACAGCGCATCCTCTCCCGACTCTTTTTTTCTAACACAGAGCTGGAGTGGACCGTGCTGTATCGTGGTGCTCTCCCCACTCATTCTCACAATTAGTACGGGTGTAAACACTACTGGACTAATCAATACTTTTGACGTGTCTCTATGACAGCTGAAAAGCTTGCCCAAATGAAAGGTACACTTTAAAAAGAATCCTACTGTCTACCTGGGGCTCTCCAGTACAATATACCGTAAGTGACTAGGAGTCAACTGGGGAGTCACAGGTAAAATTACACTACAGTACAGTATAGGGGAGAACATGTTTTAATTGGTTGTGCCCAAAGAAGTGACATTTTCATACTCTCTCTCAACTTGAAGCAGTGAATCAATCAGTAACTGATTGCCCAGTTCAGCATCAAGCAATTTATGCTGTCTGACACTTAGAAGAGCACTGTTCAATGCTATTGGTTGATCTAGAGAAACAGAGGGCCCCCCATCACTCAGCTCAGGATCCTCAGGATCAGAATCACTGTCACCAATCACTATTAGAGAATCTAAGTTGTCACCAGTGTGGAAGCATTCAACATCTTCATCAATGTGTTCCACGTCACTGGTCACATTACCAGCCTGAGCCAGGTGAGTGAGATGGTTAGGAGATTCACCGGTCTCCTCAACATCAGAGAGGAAATCATCCACATGAGCTGCTAACTCAAAGCCACTCTTAAGAAAACACTTAGTGATAGTGTCAGCCTTTACATCAGCTAGTTTGCCTTGTGACTTTCCTTCTTCACTCTTCTTCATCATGGCAATTCTATCACACAGGGTTAAAATGGACAGTTTTCTTTTGCTGCTTGAACTCTCCATAGCTGATGTTCTTGTCTGTCTTTGTATAGACCTAAAAGGCAAAAAAAAAAAAACTGTTGGTTTTTTTTGTCCCCCCTCTTCACTATTCCACATGTATCGAACGCCCTTTCGTTAGATGCATCTGGAATAGACCCTGGCATCGCACCATTCAGTACACCATGATGCTTACCGGCTCTCTTTTTGATTATCAGACATTGCAGCAGGTTCTCTGGTAGAGTACAGTGCACATGCAGATTTTATTTGCCCACTGTAAACTGTTGACACAGAAAGGCAAGAGCTTTAGCAGTACAGTACTTAAAGTCCTAGCATCACACTGACCGATATCCCATGATGCTTACCATGCAGTTGTTCTCCAGTAATATAGGACGGTATTGATCTCCAATGAGACAATTCTGCAAATTCCCAGCTGATACAATAAGTTCATGGGCAGTACAGGAAGCTCTCTTGTACAAGGAAGGACCTGTCATGATAAGGTGGGAGAAGAATTGGAGCATAGAAAATCAAAATCATTAGTTTTTTCTGCCGTTGCACAAGATTTAACTCTATTAATAGCAAAAGAACCAGTTGTTCAAATAAAACCTGGTGATGGGGGGGGGGGATATCATACATGTCTCTAAATTTTTCCCAAGATAACAACTCTCCCTTATCTGAGTCCAGTAAGTTACTTAAGTGAGTGATTTGTTTTTGTTTCCATACCATATAGTCAGGATTGGTGTTACCGTGTAGAAAAAGGGGATTGTCCCATAATGGGAAAAACTAAGAAAGACTAAATGGGAGTTTATACAATTTTCTTAAAGCTTTTCATGTGGCGACGGTATCAGCGATAATAACATTGTGTTTTAAATGTGAGGGTAGTTCTGAAATAGAGAAGTGAAGAAGTGAGGCCAAATGCCAAGGAGAAGAAAGAGCAGACTCCAAGGAATAATTAGAAAAGAAAGAAGTACTGTTAATCCAGTCTCTGATGTGTCTGAAAATGGAAGCCAAATTATAGAATCTGATATTAGGTAATTGGGCACCACCTTTATGTTTGGGGAGGCTGAGAGTATCATATGCTATTCTTGGTCGTTTTGACCTCCAAATAAATTTGGTAAAGGCTGATCTGAGTCAAGAAATATCTTTATGTTTTAGTAGTAAGGGGATCATTTGTAAGGAATACAATAGTTTAGCAAATGACATCATCTTAATAAGATGAATACGGCCTAAGATTGAAAGAGGTAAATTTTTCCATCTATTAAGTTCTTTTTTTTGGAAGATTGGAATATAATTAGAGTAGAGAGAAGAAGGGGTATGTCCAATTTTAATTCCTAAATATAAAAGGTGATGTTTTGCTATACCCATACGTTCAGGGTAAATATGGGGAGCCAAGTGTGGTATTAAGGGTAACAACTGGCTTTTATTAATATTAATTTTAAAAACAGAAAATGAGCCAAAGTTTTTCAAGATTTTTAAAACACCAGGGATGTGTGATGTGGGATTTTCTAGGAATAATAAGGTGTCATCAGCGAAGCAAGCTATACTTCTTCATTGCCTACTTGAATGCCTTTAAATTCAGATGTGAGGAGAAGAAATCTAATTAAGGGCTCTAATGCTAACTCAAAAAGAAGGGGAGACATTGGGCAACCTTGCCTGGTTCCTTTAAGGATTAGGAAAGCGTCAAACAAGAATTCAGGGTGTATGAATGCGAGCTGTTGGGTTATTGTATATAGTAGAGATAAGATCTTTAAAAGGTCCTGTAATGCCATAACGAGAGAGGATCATATCCATCCATTCTTAGTTAAGATTATCAAATGCCTTTTCGGCATCTAAAGCAAGCAGTCCTGGTAAATGGTTTGGATTTTCCCTTTGTCGTACTACTTCCTGTAGGGTTAAAACTGTCCTAATATGAGTTATCGTATAAATTTTTAAATCTTTATTTATAAGAGAAATGGGCCGATATGAAGATGGAAGTTGTGGGTCTTTCCCTTGTTTATGCAGTAGTCTAGTATAAGTCATTTACCCTGAAGGTAACATGCATTTATTATCTAGTATATGTTGATATACTTTTTGGAGAGTTGGAACCAGATCAGTATTTAGAACTTTATAAAATTCTCCACTAAATCCATCTGGCCCTGGTATTTTATTATTATGAAGGGAAGATATTGTTTTAGAGATATCCTCAGGAGAGATGGGGGCATTTAATGATGCCAGAGAAGATTCAACCAATTTGGGAAGATTCAGAGACTGGAGAAACTGTTAACCCGCTGAAGGATCTATAAGATCAGAAGAGTAAAGGGATCGGTAACATTTTTGAAGAATATTAGAAATAGTTTTTGGATTAGAATGTAATAAACCATTATGATCTTTCATATTTTTGATATGGGAAATAGGGAGGTTACCCATGCTAAGTTAGCTAATAATTTTCCTGTTTTATTATCATATTTATAAAGACGAGAAGAATAGTGATCCTTATATAAATTATTAAGTTTTTCTTGAGCTAATTCTAATTCATTTTTTGTAATACACCAAAGGGATTTATTTTGTTCAGAAGGTAAAGATAAGAAGGTAGTGTATGCATTACGAAGTTTAGTAGTAAGAGTATTATAAAGGGTGGTTGCTTCTTTTTACGTGCAGAGAGATAAGAGATTATATTACCCCTTAGTACGGCTTTGGCAGTTTCCCAGAACAGTATAGGAGTTGTGGTATATTGCGAATTAGTGTCGCAAAACTGTGACCACCATTTTTGAAGAAGATTTTTGAAGACTTCATCTGAAGCTAAAACTTCTGGGAATCTCCAAAGAATGTCTGTTCCTTAAGGGTGCGTTCACACCTACAGGATCTGCAGCAGATCTGCAGCAGATTTGATCGTGCAGATTTGATGCTGTGTTCAGTTATTTAAATGAAATCTGCTGCAGATCCGCAGCAGAAAATACGCTGCGGATCCGGTAAGTGTGAACGTACCCTTAGGGTAAGAATCACGAAGGGTTAAAGTAATAGGAAAATGTTCAGATATAACCATATCATTTATAACAGAGTCATCTAGTAGGCTCAAGGCTTCTTGTGAGACTAACATATAGTCAAGTCTGGACCAAGCCTTCTGAGAAAGAGAAGAAAATTCTCTTTCTTCAGGATGAAGATGACGCCAGGAATCCTCTAGATGAGTACTAGATAACAAATTTGTTAAAAATAATTCAGGAGGAGAATTCCTTGTCAGAGGTGTGGAACGTTTCCTATCTTCATGCGGGTGTAAAACTGTATTGAGGTCACCTCCTACTATTATTTTGTATGCACCATCTTGAAGAAGGGACGATTCTAAGTGTTGGAAAAATGGAGCTCGTCTGTTATTAGGGCCATAAACATTATATAAACTCATATGTCCAGATGGAGTATCCAAAACCATGTGGTGAAATCTCCCTTCTGAGTCTGAGGTTTAAGAAACAATAGAGTGGACAAAATTTCTATGAATAAGAGTTACCACACCACGCTTCCTATTTTGAGCAGGAGATCCAAAGACTTCACCTACCCAAAACCTTTTCATTCTAACATAATCTGATAATTGATAATGATTATTACAGGAATCTCATTTGTCAGAATCAGATTATGTTAGAATGAAAAGGTGTTCCTGTAATAACGCTATATCCGCTCCTAGTCTCTTAAGGTGTTAAAGGATGAGCGCACTGTAAAAAGGAGAGCGCAAACCTTTCACATTCCAAGAAACGATTTTCATAAAAGCCAGGAGCGGATGAAGTGATAAGAGGCAGGCACCCCAAGAGCACACAGCAGTAGTAGGGATAAGAAAAATATAGATGAGAGATTCATGTTAAAATTAGAGCTGAGTGCATAAAAACTGAAAAAAAAACTTACATAATATATACAAAGAGCAGTATAGCAATAATATTGCAATATATCTAAATCTTACAACTAAATAAGTGAAAGAAAGTTGGTATAAGACTTAACTTTTTTCGCACAGAAACATACGGAGTATTCGCTGACTCCGAGTGGGCATATAGCCTGGTGAGAAAACAGAAAGATACAAGAAAAAGAAGAAATAAAAAACAAATAGAAACATGGTGAGAAAACATAACTCGCTATTATCAATAATACTACATAGCAATATCTCTTCCTATACATTTTCCTATTAAAGCAGGATTTGTACAAGTAAACAACTGTCATGACTAATTTTGTAAAGTAAAACTCTTTCTTTGAGGTGGAACCTTAAGAAATCATAATAGAATAGGAGGAGCAAAAGTAAAGGGAGAAAAGGATTGAATATAAAGGAATAGGAGATATAAATAAATATCTGAAGTAAGATGATGACTCTTGTTAGACATGTTAGTCAGTATAGTCTATCACTCCATATCTGCTGAAGGAGATGTAGGACTATAAAGACGTCGTCTCTTGTTCTTATCCCCAGGAGGAGTAGCAGAAGTCGGGTCTCTCAAATTCTCTAGGAGAGACGAAGCTTCTTCAGGAGTCTGGTATACACTAATAGATCCATCTGATTTGTAGACTTTTAGAATAGCAGGGAAGAGGAGTGCAAATCTAATTTGCTGATGTACTAGAGCCGTACATATTGGTGCAAATGCTTTTCGTTTTTGGACTACTGTAGCAGAATAGTCATTGAATATCAGAATTTTCTTATAAGAACTTCAGTTTTCATTTTCCTGAACGCTTGTAAAATAGCAGGTTTATCTGCATAATTAAGATATTTGACTATTACTTGTCTCGGTACATTGAGCTGTATTACCGCCAATAGGTATTGTCGACAATAATATAGCTTCCTGTAGTAGTTAATATTTAATTAAGTTATTTTCATTGTTCAATAGCTTAATTAAAACCAATACATACTTTTGCAATTAAATATACTGTAAATAAATATATTTATATATTTATTTTTTTATTAACAGTATATTTAATTGCAAAAGCATGGATTCGTTTTAAATAAACTACTGAACAACGAAAATAACATTTTTAGAACGAAACTTTGTTTTATGAATTAAATATTAACTATTACAGGGAGCAATTGCTAATTGCCGCTAATAACGATCCCTGGAATACTGCTTCCCTGCTTTCCCTGTTAAAGTAAAGTTAATTTAGATTTGAATATTAGAACACATATTTGATCGAACTAGAATCTTTCAAATAGTGCAGTATTCGATCAAATACCATTTGCTCATCTCTAATAGTAATGCAATCCAGATCTCGTGTTTAGCCTTACAGATGTATCTGATCCTCCCGGCAACAGGGCTGCGCATCGTCATGATCTCTTGCACTGGCTCCCGCACTCGGCTTGTAAACATCTTCCAAGAGGTTGCGCACACAGGACAACAACATTGGGGGAATCCCGACATCACATGAATCACATGGGGCTCCGCCAGCCATGTCAGCCTCTTCCACTGTAAACACCCCTTCGTTGTCTTGGTAACAAAACAAAACTCGGTTTCAAAAGGAAGCAAGGTGGATAAGTATATTAACCCCTTAACGACCGCGGGCGTATATTTACGCCCTGCGGTCAGTAAGGACGTTCAGAGCGGGGCCACGCGGCGGACACGTTCTGAGCCGCGGCGGTCTCGGGTGCCGCTTGTAGCCCGGGACCGCAGGTATTAGCGGGCACGGTCCGATCGCCGTGCCCGCTAATACAGTAATCGGATGCAGCTGTCAAAGTTGACAGCTGCATCCGATTACCGTTTGCAGCGTCATCCCTGGTGTCTAGTGGGGAGATCGCTCCTCCGGGACGTTGTTCCGGAGGAGCGATCTCCGTTTCTGAAGCCGGCCGGGGACCGCTCCAAGATGTGCCGGCTCGGCTCGGCACTCGTTTACTTCCGGCTGCAGCAGCCGGAAGTAAACGAGTGCCTATCTCATGGATCTATGAGAGATCAAAGCACTTATACTAGAAGTCCCCTAGGGGGGCTTCTAGTATAAGTGTAAAAGTAAAAAAAAAAAGTGTCATTATTAATAAAAAGCCCCCTCCCCTAATAAAAGTCTGAATCACCCCCCTTTTCCCAGGTTATTATTAAAAGTAAATAAATAAATAAATAAACAAACATGTTTGGTATCGCCGCGTGCGTAATTGCCCGAACTATTAATTAATCACATTCCTGATCTCGTACGGTAAACTGCGTAAGCGCTAAAAAATCAAAAAGTTGTATATGCGCAATCAAGGTACCGATAGAAAGAACATGTCATGGCGCAAAAAATGACACCTGACACAGCCCCATAGACCAAATGATAAAAGCGCTATAAGCCTGGGAATGGAGCGATTTTAACCCCTTAACGACCGCGGGCGTAAGTGTAAGCCCCCAAAACCCGTGCCTTAACGCAAACGGGCGTACATTTACGCCCGCGGTTTCCCCGATCGCTGCGTGTACACACGCAGCGATCGGGGAAGATGGCCTGCTATAATGTATAGCAGGCCATCCCTGCTTGTCGGCACGGGGGGTGATTAACCCCTCCCGTGCTGACGATCGCCGCTATTGGCTGATCAATTCAGATCAGCATATGGCGGCGATCTGCAGCTTTCCGGGTCACCGGTGACCCGATGGCCCGGAAAGCAATGGCGGTCGGTGCTTTCCGAGGACGACACCGACCGCCATTACTGTTAAAAGTAACGGTGGCCACGGTGCCACGTCCCAATCGCCGGGACCGGCCGGCTGATCACGGCGATATAAGTACCCCATGAAAGGGTTAAATACCTGCTGTGGACACCTCAGCTAGGTAGCTGAGGTGTCCAGAGCAGGGATTACCCCATACTCACCGGATCCAGCGTCCCGATCGCGTCTTCCGGGTTCCCAACGCGACTTCCGGGTTCCGAACGCGTCATCGTCTTCGTCGGCGTCTTCGTCTTTTTCCGGCGGTCCCCATCGGTAATCATCGGCTCCAGCGTCGTCAAACTTCGGCTTTTTCCGGAATTGGCGTTCTACTGCCCCCTAGCGGCTGATAAGTGTATATAATACACATATCAGTAGCTATAGGGTTGAAGAAAGATTTATTTTTTTTTTCCCAATTTTTTTTTTTTCTATTTTCCGCACCCTATCGCCGCTGAGTGCTGATCAGCATCGCACGTAAGTGCGCCGCTGATCAGCAACTCCTCCTTTTTGGCGTAGAGCGTTTTTTTCCTATATCCTACAGCCACGGTCTGCTTATAAGTGCCGCACATAAGTGCGGCATTTATCAGCAACTCCTTTCTTGGCGTAGTTTTTATTTTTTATACTTAATGTTAAAAAAACATGTAAAAAACACCATTACACTACACGGAATAAAGTTTTACACTACACCACTACATACCCCATATACCAATCCCCTTATAAAGATGACCCCCAGGGTGTTTTCGGTGTCGGACGCATACGCTATTATTGCCTCCGACACCGAAACAGCCAGTGAGGATGAATGGGGGGGTCCTTTGTTCCTCCATTCATCCTCATCCTCATCATCCAGTGACGTGTCTGGGGGTAGCGTAGCCTACGCTGCCCCCCAGACACGTCTTTTCCGCCAGTACCGTCCCAATAAGAGATCACGGTATGGCGTGAAATTCTACAAACACTGTGAGCGTACCTCAGGGTACACTTACAGATTTAGGGTACGTGCACACTGCGGAATGGCGAAGGATAACCATTTGTGCATTCCGCAGCTGGCACCCGCCGGCGGACTGATGCAGGCGCGCGTCTCCACCCGTGTCATAGACTCCATGTTATGCACGGGCGGATTCCATCGTCCGTCCAAAGAATGAACACATTTGACGGAGAGCCGAATCCGCCCGTGCATTGAATGGAGTCTATGACACGGACGGAGACGCGCACCCGCATCAGTCTGCCAGTGTGTGCCAGCTGCGGAATGCACAAAGGGTTATCCTTCGCCATTCCGCAGTGTGCACATACCCTTAGAGTGTATGAAGGAAGGGACACCCAAATCCAGCCCCCAGATGCCCCCAGATGCCCCCTCCCCGCCCATCCTCTGAGTTAGTGGGGAGATCGTTCGGGAACTGATCTTCCCACTGCTGGATAAAGGTTACCACCTGTACGGGGATAACTTTTATACCAGCACCCCCTCTTCCGGTCCCTCACTGCCCTGTAGCTTGCGGCACGATCCGAACATATCAGAAGTAGTAATAGCGCCCTAATATTTAGCAGCCATGGAGCGGACCCAGCGCTTCTGGATGTGAGGGACCCCGTATCGCACCAGGACAACATTTTCCAGGTGACGTCCCCCACACTGGAAAACAGGAGACCCCAGAAGAAGTGCAGAGTGTGGCGTAACAGGGGCATCAGGAAGGACGGCATTTTCCAGTGTGACACCTGTCCTGACCCCCCGGCCTCTGCATACTGGATCACTCCAAGGTGCACCACACGTCACTGGGGTTCTACATTATCTAAATTCTGTCCCTTATTCCTATTTCAGGGGTCACGTTGATCCAGGGATTATTCTGATCGCCATTATGGAGTCGGGAAGGAATTTTTTCCCTGTGATGAGGCTACTGTTGTCTGCCTTACGAGGGTTTTTTGCCTTCCTCTGGATCAACACAGGTTGAGTTTGATGGACACCTGTCATTTTCAACCTTATAAACTAATAATTGGCCCAATACCCCCAAATAAATTAGAATTGTCCCTTTTTCCCCAGCTAAATAGGTATGGCCGCCATTCCCATTAGAGGATGCCATGATGCAATTACAGAGCCTCTGTGCGGCCAGGACAGTAGAAACCCCCGACAAGTGACCCCATTCTGGAAACTACACCCCATAAGGAATCTAACAGGGGGAGCAGCGGGGATATGGCCCCCTGGTGACGGCCACATTTGGGACGTGAAAATGAAAAAAAATGTATTTTTTATTTTCACGGCACATGTTCTACATATGTGCCTGTTACCAGTGGGGTCCATATGCTCACTGCACCCCTTGTTAGATTCCTTATGGGGTGTAGTTTCCAGAATGGGGTCACTTGTGGGGGGTTTCTACTGTCCTAGCAGCACAGGAGCTTTGTAATTGCGACATGGCCTCCATCCTCCATTCCAGCCTCTAAATGGCGCTCTGTCCCTTTGGTGGCTTGCCCTGTGCCCATATGGCACATTATATGCACATGTGGGGTATTTTCGTACTCAGGGGAAATTACCCTACACGCTTTGCGTTTATTTTCTTTTTTAACCCCTTGTGGAAATGGAAAAAAATCAAGGCTAGACCAACATTTGGTGTAATTTGTTTTAAATTTTTACTCTAAATCATTAATCTTGTCTTGATTTTTTCATTTTCACAAGGGGCTAAAAAATAAAAAAAACACAAAATTTGTAGAGCAATTTCCCCTGAGTACGGAAATACCCCACATGTGGACATAAAGCGCCATGCGGGTGCAGGGTAAGCCTCCAAAGGGAAGGAGCGCCATTTGGTTTTTTGAGGCTGGATTTGGCTGGAATGAATTTCGAGGGGCCATGTTGCATTTAAAAGGCCCCTGTGTTGCCAAGACAGTTGAAACCCCCCACAAGTGACCCCATTATGGAAACTACACCCCTCAGGAAATGTAACAAGGGGTGTAGTGAGCATATGGACCCCACTGGTGACGGGCACAAATATGGAACAATGTGGCATGAAAATGAAATATTACATTTTTTACACTATAATGTTGGTCTAGCCTTGAATTTATTATTTTCACAAGGGGTTAAAAGAGAAGAAAACACACAAAATGTTTAGAGCAATTTCCCCCGAGTCTGTAAATACCCCACATGTGGACATAAAGTGCCATGTGGGCGCAGGGCAAGCCTCCGAAGGGAAGGAGCGCCATTTGGATTTTGGAGGTTGGATTTGGCTAGAATGGATGATGAACGCCATGTCGCATTTATAGAGCCCTTGTGCTGCCAAGACAGTGGAAACCCCCCACAAGTGACCCCATTCTGGAAACTACACCCCTCAAGGAATCTAACAAGGGGTGCAATGAGGATATGGACCCCTTGATGACGGGCACATTTTTGCAGTGAAAGTGAAAAAATGAAATTTTTCACTTTCACGTCACATTGTTCCACATTTGTGCCCGTCACCAGTGGGGTCCATATGCTCACTGCACCCCTTGTTAGATTCCTTGAGGGGTGTAGTTTCCAGAATGGGGTCACTTGTGGGGGGTTTCCAGTGTTTTGGCAGCACGAGGGCTCTGTAAATGCGACGTGGCCCTTGAAATCCATTCCAGTAAAATCCAGCTTCCAAAAGCCAATTGGCGCTCCTTCCCTTTGGAGGCTCGTCCTGCGCCCGCTTGGCACTAAATGTCCACATGTGGGGTATTTCCGTACTCAGGAGAAACTGCGCTACATGTTTTGTGTTTTTTTTTCCTTTTATCCCTTTGTGAAAATGAAAAATTGAAGTCTAGAACAACGTTTTAGTGTAAAAAATACTTTTGTCTTTTTTCACGCCATATTGTTGGGAAAATCTGTGAAGCACCTGTGGGGTCCAGATGCTTACCGCACCCCTTGTTACATTCCTTGAGGGGTGTAGTTTTCTGAATGGTGTCCCTTTAGTGGTGTTTTTTAGGTTTTGGCACCCTAGAGCCTCTGCCAACCTGAAGTGGTACAGTCAGAAATTACCAAATATAACGGAGCCATTGAAATGCACTAGCGCTCCCTTATATCTGAGGCTTGTGGTTGCGTCAAATAGCGCAATAGGGTCACATATGGGGTATTTCTATAAACTGCAGAAACGGGGCAATAAATATTGGGGTGCATTTCTCTGGTAATAAGTTTATAATTATGAAAAATATTGGATTACAATAAAATCTCTGCACAGAAAATTAAAATTTTCAAATTTCTTACACACTTAGCTTTTATTTCTGTGACTCCCCTAAAGGGTTAAAAAACTTTCTGGATCTGCTTTTGCAGAGTTTGGGGGGTGCAGTTTCTGAAATGGGGTGATTTTTGGGGCTAACATACAGACCCCTCAAATACACTTTAAACCTGAACAGGTCCCTAAAAATATCTGATTTTGAAATTTTACTGAAAATTTGGAAATTTGCTGCTAATGTTTTACGCTTTCTATTGTCTAAAAAAAATGAAATATAGTTTAATAAATGCTGCCAACATAAAGTAGACATGTTGCTAATGCTATTTAATATATAATTTATGTGGCATAACCATTTTCTGTATAAGCAGAAAAGGTTTAAAGTTGGAAAAATGCATTTTTTTTACAATTTTTCACGTTATTTTGGTTTTTTTCATAAAGATTCGTTATAAGTATCGACTCCAATTTACAAGAAATGTGAAGTACAATATGTCACGAGAAAACATTCTCAGAATCAGCCGGATAGGTAAAAGCATCCCGAAGTTATTAATGAATAAAGTGACACAGGTCATATTCATAAAATTTGCTCCGGTCCTTAAGGCCATTTTAGGCCCGGTCCTTAAGGGGTTAAGGAACGTATATTTGTAAACAATGGTTTTAATTTTTTACAGGCCATCAGATACAAGAAAAGTTATACATGTTACATATCGTTTTAATCGTAACGACTTGTGGAACATATATAACAAGTCAGTTTTACCCCAGAGCGAACGGTGTAAAAACATATATCCACTAAAAACACAAAATGTGTTTTTTTTTTTCAATTTCACCACACATTGAATTTTTTCCTGCTTTTGCAGTGTACTTTATGCAAAAATTCAGTCTGTCATTGCAAAGTACAATCAGTGGCGCAAAAAATAAGGGCTTATGTGGTTTTCTAGGTGAAAAAATGCAACTGCTATGGCCTTTTATGCACAAGGAGGAAAAAACAAAATCGCAAAAATCAAAATTGCCCCGGTCCTTAAAGGGTTAAACTGTATATGGCCTAGGGGTATGAATTTGGAATTAAATCTTAATGTAATTGATTAGTTCTCTACTTTTCCTCCTTTTTTGTTCTATGTGCTTATGTCCCATTGTTTTTAATTGCTTTTAATGGTTTATTTTTGCATATCTTTACAGAGATTTTTATACAGAGTATCTGAGTTCCAGACCTGCCAGGCTGCAAAATCAGAATAGACGGTTGCGCTGTATTTACCTGAGCACTCGGGTGTGACAATAACAAGGTTGCTGAAGACTATCTGGGTGAATACGATGTTATGACAGTTCAGTGGTATTCTAAAGAAGATACTTACCCTTCACATTGACTTTTGTATATGAAGGAGTACTGTGAATCCACTAATGTGAATACTTACCTGCGGTTCTGATGCGGCAGCTGAGAGAGGTTTGTGTAACAGGCCGATGGACATTGGTCTGTGTATAGTATCTAGCAGTACAGATAAATTTAAACTCCGGAGAGAGTGAAAAATAAATGGATATTTGGCCTGCTACTCTGTGAACCAGACAATGCGGGTTAGTAGATGTGTTCTGAACTCCGATCCCGGGATGAGCTGAGTGGCGGGGTTCGTCACCATGTTGAACAAGATGGCGCTCGTAAGGAAGTATACGGAGAGACTGAGTTGTAATTTGGTACCAAGACAACAAAGGAGTGTGTACTGTGAAAGAGGCTGACATGGCTGGCGGAGCTCTCATGTGATTCATGTGACATTGGGATTCCCCAATGATGTCCTGTGTGTGCAACCTCTGTGGAGATGTTTACAAGCCGAATTCCGGAGCCAGTGCAAGAGATCATGATGATGGGCAGCCCTGTTGCCGGGAGGATCAGGATCAACTAAGGGATAAGGCTAAACACGAGATCAGGATTGGGAAACTGTATTGTGAAAATAAAATTTGTCAGAAAAGAATAACAATTCTGTGCATGCAGTTTCATAATTGTTTGTTGACATGTTATCTTCCGCCTACTCTGTATTGATTGGATGTTTTTAATTGATACCATTTGGTGCTTGGGTATTTGTAATATAAAATGGCAATTGGTATTACTCTGTTTTATGATTGACAAAGGCTGATGGAATAGAACTGAAACGATTCACTTTTTTCTATGATAAATGGCACAATAAAGTAATAGCACCTTGATGAAGAGAAGCTGCCCTTCACTTGTCTCCCTCTAATACCATACTGGTCCCCCTGTATACCCCTGTCCCCTTCTCCACACCAGACTGGTCACCATGTACACCCCTGTCCCCTCTCCACCCCAGAACGGTCACCCTGTACACCCCTGTCCCCCTCTTCACACAAGACTGGGCACCCTGTACACCTCTGTTCCCCTCTCCACACCAGACCGGTTACCCAGTATACCCAAGTCCCCCTCTCCATCCCAGACTGGGCACCCTGTACACCACTGTTTCCCTCTAATACCATACTGGTCCCCCTGTATACCCCTGTCCCCTTCTCCACACCAGACTGGTCACCCTGTACACCCCTGTCCCCTCTCCATCCCAGACTGGTCACCCTGTACACCCCTGTCCCCCTCTCCACACCAAACTGGGCACCCTGTACATCCCTGTCCCCCTCTCCACACCAGACCGGTTACCCTGTATACCCAAGTACCCCTCTCCATTCCAGACTGGGCACCCTGTACACCACTGTCTCCCTCTAATATCATACTGGTCCCCCTGTATACCCCTGTCCCCTTCTCCACACCAGAATGGTCACCCTGTACACCCCTGTCCCCCTCTCTACCCCATACTGGTCATCCTGCACACCCCTGTGGCTTCTCCACACCAGACAGGTCACCCTGTACACCCCTGTCCCCCTCTCCACACCAGACTGGTAATCCTGCACACCGCTGTGCCCTCTCCACACCAAACAGGTCACCCTGTACACCACTGTCCCCCTCTCCACACCAGACTGGTCACCCTATACACCGCTGTCCCCCTCTTCATACCAGACTGGTCACCCTGTATACCCCTGTACCCCTCCCTACACCAGACTGGTCATCCTGTACACCCCTGTCTGCTCCCCACCCCAGACCAGTCACCCTGTATACACCTTTGGCCCTCTCCACACCAGACTGGGCACCCTGTACACCCCTGTACCCCTCTCTACACCATACTGGTCACCCTGTACACAGGCCCGCTTCTGCCATGAGGTGGACTGAGACTTTCGCCTCAGGCGGCAGATTGTGCGGTCCTGCAGGGGGAGGCAGAATCTTCCCAGCCACTGTCATTTTGGTTAAGTTTAACTTAACAAAAATGACAGCTGCTCCTGCCTCCTAACAGTCACAGAGTCTCCTGTGCCTAGTGAGTCGAAATTTATGGGGGGGGGGAGGTGCACGGGGCGGCTGATGTGTGCCGGACAGGTCTTTGGGACATAAATCAGCAGGGGCGGGCTGGGCCGGGGGGCAAGGGGGCATGTGCCCCCCGGGCTGGTCTTCCCCACCAATGAGTGGGCCGCGACCCGTAGCCGACCCTCTGCTATAATTGAGACTGAAAGAATAGCGCGGCCGGCCGCCGCGCTATTCCCTCAGTCTCTTTCAGGCCGCCTGATCCTGCCAGTAGCCGCAGACGTGCCGCGCGCAGGCACGTCTGCAGGCACCTACATCAGGTCCCCAGCGGTGACATCACTTCCCTGATGCGCCGCTGAGGACCTGAGAGCGGAGAGAGGAGCCGCCGCGCTGCAGCAGCAGGGAGAAGCTGCTGCAGACTGAAGATCTGGCCCGAGGAGAGGTGAGTTGTTTTTCTTATTGTTTTTTTTAAACCCCTTCAGGGAGGATGCACAGGGGGGCTATTCTATTAGGGGGGGTGCACAGGGGGGCTATTCTATGAGGGGGGATGCCCAGGGGGGCTATTCTATTGGGGGGAATGCACAGGGGGGCTGTTCTATGAGGGGGGATGCTTAGGGGGGGCTATTCTATTAGGGGGGGATGCACAGGGGGGCTGTTCTATGAGGGGGGATGCACAGGGGGGCTATTCTATTGGGGGGATGCACAGGGGGGCTATTCTATTGGGGGGATGCACAGGGGGGCCATTCTATTGGGGGGATGCACAGGGGGGCTATTCTATAAGGGGGGATGCATAGGGGGGCTATTCTATATGGGGGGATGCATAGGGGGGGCTATTCTATATGGGGGGATGCCCAGGGGGGCTATTCTATAAGGGGGGATGCACAGGGGGGCTGTTCTATATGGGGGATGCACAGGGGGGCTATTCTATAAGGGGGGATGCACAGTGGGGCTATTATTTAAGGGGGGATGCACAGGGGGCCTATTCTATAGGGGGGGGTGCACAGAGGGGCTATTCTTTAAGGGGGGATGCACAGGGGGGCTATTCTATAAGGGAGAATGCACAGGGGGGCTATTCTTTAAGGGGGGATGCACAGGGGGGCTATTGTATAAGGGGGGATGCACAGGGGGGCTATTCTATAAGGGGGGATGCATAGGGGGGCTATTCTATAAGGGGGGATGCATAGGGGGGCTATTCTATAAGGGGGGATGCCCAGGGGGGCTATTCTATAAGGGGGGATGCACAGGGGGGGCTGTTCTATAAGGGGGGATGCACAGGGGGGCTATTCTATAAGGGAGAATGCACAGGGGGGGGGCTATTCTAAGGGGGGGATGCACAGGGGAGCTATTCAATAAGGGGGGGTGGACAGAGGGGGCTATTCTATAAGGGGGGATGCACAGGGGGGCTATTATTTAAGGGGGGATGCACATGGGGGGGCTATTCTATAAGGGAGAATGCACAGGGGGGGGGCTATTCTATAAGGAGGATGCACAGGGGGGGCTATTCTATAAGGGAGAATGCACAGGGGGGGGCTATTCTATAAAGGGGGATGCACAGGTGGGCTATTCTATAAGGGGGATGCACAGGGGGGCTTTTCTATAAGGGAGAATGCACAGGGGGGCTATTCTATAAGGGAGAATGAACAGGGGGCTATTCTATGAGGGGGGATGCACAGGGGGGCTATTCTATAAGGGAGAATGCACGGGGGGGGGGGCTATTCTATATGGGGGATGCACAGAGGGGCTTTTCTATATGGAGAGATGTGCAGCGGGGGGGGGGGGGGGGGCATTCTATATGGAGAGATGTACAAATGAGGATGTTGCTGGAGCAAGAAGCCTAAAATGTCTGTCTGGCAGATCCCGTGGAGAGGAGTCCTGGCCAGAGAAGCCTTCATGATGGCCGGAGCCAGATGGAGAAGAAAAAGAAAAGTGGACGTCTCGTCATGCAGAGAAGACGTCTACTGTGAGTCACAGGATGTAACTGCACTATAATCACTTATAAGGTCTTATAACTTATCAGGGGTATCAAACTCCGTCCCTCCAAGTGTTGCAAAACTACAATTCCCATCATGCTTTATCTGTCCAGTCATGATGGGATTTGTAGTTTTGTAACAACTGGAGGGACGGAGTTTGACAAGTGTGCTCTATTGTCTGTGTTCTTATACCTGAGATAGATAGATAGATAGATAGATAGATAGATAGATAGATAGATAGATAGATAGGAGTTAGATAGATATATAGATAGATAGGAGATAGATAGATAGATAGATAGATAGATAGATAGATAGGAGATAGATAGATAGATAGATAGATAGATAGATAGATAGATAGATAGATAGATAGATAGATAGATAGTAGGAAGTGGCTATCTAGCAGCTCATTATGTATCTTCGATTACACATGATATCTCGACCAGCAGACACATTTTAATAATGAGAACCTTCTATGGCAGGGGTCTCAAACTCAAATTCAAATTTGAGACCCATGTTCTATGGGGATGATCCTGGTATTTGTACAGTGGATGTTAGTTAGTAATGGCGGCGGTGGTGAAGGGGTTGTGATATTTGTTTCTTTTATACTGGTATTATTGGTCTGGGTATACTGGATCTCAGTTATGGTTTGGTGGTATTAGTTAGTATGGGGTGGTAATGGTTGTGGTCACAGTGATAATATATGTTTCTTATATACTGGTGTATTTGATTTGGTCAGTAACGGTATATAACTGTATCAGTTCTGTTCTGGGGTCACATCCACATACTGAGCCCCCACAGAACTATGTATTCTGATCTCCCACAAAGCCTCCAGTACACAATACACCAAGAATCCTCCAAGTACAACAGCTGCAAACACTACAACTTCCAGCATTTACTGACAGTCTGCAGCCCTCAGGATATGCTGGGAGTTGTAGTACCTCCTCTGATAACAGCTGGTGCTGTAGAGATTCAGGGCTGGTGGTTGTAACATGATAAGAGAACCAGAAAGGCAATGTAAATGATTACAGCACTGATAACAGGGTCACCAGGTACACAGCATGGTACCTTAACCCGAGTGCATTCACACAGATTTAGCTGACAGATTTTTGAAGCCAAAGCCAGGAATGGAGTTGAAAAGAGGAGAAATCTCAGTTTTTCCTTTATTACCTGTTCTCTGCTTATAGTCTGTTCCTGGCTTTGGCTTCAAACATCTGTCAGATAAATCTCTCTGTGTAAAGGCACCCTAAGGTACTATGCTGTGCACCTGAGCTAGGTTCCCTTTAATCCAATAGATATATATCCTGGGATAGCTCTCATTACATACTATATAGCATGTGAGAGACCACTAGGTTTAAAGAAGTACTCAGGGGCTTGATACATTTCATCCGGAGGTAAGACAATTACAAGGGCTTTTCGTGGCTGGGAACACTGGCCACAATACTATAATTCTGTGGCGCATGTGGTATCTTCCTTTCCCGCACTTATTTGGGGAGGGTAATACCAGGTAAGGGCCAGAGTGGTCCTTGAAGGATGGGCCGCTAGCCTGCCAGTCAAGGGCCAGTGCCGTGTGCTTGCCCCCCAGGCTAAAATCTGCCAGCCAGCCCCTGTAAATCAGTCAGCTGCGAAGTTCTCTGTACCGCAGGCCGTGCTTCCCCATCAGTCTGGTGACCTGAGACCTCTGCCCCGACGGTGTGCCTCCTCCCTCCTCCTCAGAAATTCTGTGCAGCGTCCACAATCCCTGCTAAGCCTGCTGATTCTTAGTCAGGGCTGTGCAGTTAGAGACTGTCGGCTCCTCTCACAGGAAGCCGACAGGACAGGACAGTGCAGTGTGTGGTCACAATCGGCCCTGAGAGATAAGCTACAGCAGCCCTGACACACAGGGCTGCACTCTGCCTCAGGGGTCATCAGTCGGCTGTATGTGGTAGCAGCTGCATCTCTACATTGGCCGTGCTTCCCTGTCAGTGTTCTGACCTGTGACCCCTGCACGGCCTGAGTGTGTCCTCCCTCCTCCTCCCTGTGCAGCATCCTCTGGCTCCCTCCATGCCTACCTGTGTCCCTGCTGGTTCTTGAAGTAAGCCTATGTCCCCTCCTCTATCTGTTTGTCTGTGTCTATCTATGTCCTCTTTCTTCTGTCTGTTGGTCTATCTCTCTTATCTATCTCCTTATCCACCTAAGTCATCTATCTATCTATCTATCTATCTATCTATCTATCTATCTATCTATCTATCTATCTATTATCTATCTTCCATCTCCTATCTATCTCCTATCTATCTCCTATCTATCTCTCTATCTCATATCTATCTCTCTATCTATCTCATATCTATCTATCTATCTATCTATCTATCTATCTCATATCTATCTATCTTTTATCTATCTCCTATCTATCTATATACAAGTAGTTCAGCAGCACTAAAAAGCAGTGTAGACGGGTGCCTATTGTAGTCTCAACCACGGACTTCCTTATATATTCTTAGTAAATTCAATGGCACTCCAAAAGATAAGATGCAAAATTGGTGTTTTATTCCAGTGTCCAAAAAGATATAACAGCACAGCAATCAAGGAGAGGCAACGTTTCTGTGGCCTCACGCCACCATTTTCAAGCCTTGAAAATGGTGGCGTGAGGCCACAGAAACGTTGCCTCTCCTTGATTGCTGTGCTGTTATACCTTTTTGGACACTGGAATAAAACACCAATTTTGCATCTTATCTTTTGGAGTGCCATTGAATTTACTAAGAATATCTATCTATCTATCTATCTATAAGTAAATTCAGCAGCACTCAGGAGAATAAGGGTGCCAGGCAAGGAACTCCAACCTCGAGCCCACTTGTAGATATGTAAAGTAGATTGTCGGCACTCCGGATAACGTGAAAAAACAGTGCAAATTTATTCAAAGTTGTCACAGCATTACAGGAAGGCAATGTTTCTGTGGCCTCTCGCCACCATTTTCAAGGGCTTGAAAATGGTGGCGAGAGGCCACAGAAACATTGCCTTCCTGTAATGCTGTGACAACTTTGAATAAATTTGCACTGTTTTTTCACGTTATCCGGAGTGCCGACAATCTACTTTACATATCTATCTATCTATCTATCTATCTATCTATCTATCTATCTATCTATCTATCTATCTAATGGAGCACACAGCCTCATATATTTTGTCTGGATGCAGCTTTCAGCCCCTCTGTCTAGTTCTTTATAAAGTTAGAGGCTTAGGAGGTTCTGCAGCAGCTGATTTATATTAGGAGGTTCTGCAGCAGCTGAGGTGTATTAATATGAGGTTCTGCAGCAGCTGAGGTGTATTAAGATGAGGTTCTGCAGCAGCTGAGGTGTATAATGAACCTCCTAATACATCTCAGCTGCTGCAGAACCTCATCTTAATACACCTCAGCTACTGCAAAACCTCATAAAACACCTCAGTTGTTGCAGAACCTTTTAATACACAATGACAAAATAATATGTTTATTGATAGCAGGGAATAGTTGATACACAATTGATTCTGGTGTCAATCAAGAGTGCGGGGGCGCCATTTTTATTTTCGCCTCAGGCAGCAGAAAAGCTAGAATGTACACCCATGTCCCCCTCTCCACACTAGACTGGGCACCCTGTACACCCCTGTCCCCCTTTTTACACTAGACTGGGCACCCTGTACACCCCTGTCCTCCTCTTCATACCAGACTGTTCACTCTATATACACCTGTCCCTTTTCCTACACCAGACTGGTCACCCTGTACACCCCTGTCCCCAGGGCCGTTCCCAGGCTTTCTGCCGCCTGAGGCAAACCTGGGCTGCCGCCGCCCCCAGCCCACCGCGCGTTGATTGCAAACACATCCCCCCCCCCCCCGCCCCCCCGCCCCCCCCGCCCCCCCCGCGCGGCTCCACACCACAGCGCAATCTTACTCCCCCCCCTCCTGTCGCTACACACTGCACCACTGCGCACCCCCCCCCCCCTCCCCGGAACTTACCGGAGCGCAGGGCAACACTCCTGCCACCTGGTGACCGCGGCTGTGGACGGCGGACGGCTGCGGCGCATGCACGCGACGGATGCTGGGCGACGTAGGACGGAGAGCCCGGCAGTACGTGGGGACGCCGGGGAACGTGGGCGTCAGGATGTGCGGTGAGGCTGTGACTGCTGCTGTCATTTTAGCTAAGTTAAACTTAACTAAAATGACAGCGGTGAGGATCTTGCCGCCCCCTGCAGGGACGCAGAATCTGCCGCCTGAGGCGGAATACTCATTCCGCCTCATGGCAGAAGCGGGCCTGCCTGTCCCTCTCCCCACACCTGACTGGTCACCCTGTACACCCAAGTGCCCTTCTCCATCCCAGACTGTGCACCCTGTACACCATTGTCCCCCCCTCTACACCAGACTGGTCACCCTGTACACCCCTGTCCCCTCTGCAACCCAGACAGGTCACCCTGTATACCCCTGCAACCCTCTCCACACCACACTGGGCATCCTGTACACCCCTGTCCCCCTCTCCACACCAGACTGGTCACCATGTACACCCAAGTCCCCTTCTCCATCCCAGACTGGGCACCCTGTACACCACTGTCTCCCTCTAATACCAGACTGGTCCCCCTGTATACCCCTGTCCCCCTCTCCACATCAGACTGGTCACCCTGTCCCCTCTCCAGCCCAGACCGGTCACCCTTTACACTCCTGTCCTGCTCTCCACCCCAGACTGGTCACCCTGTATACCACTGTCCCCCTCTCTACCCCAGACTAGTAACCCTTTACACCCCTGTCCCCTCTCCACACCAGACTGGTAACCCTGTACACCCATGTCCCCCTCTCCACACCAGACTGGGCACCCTGTACATCCCTGTCCCCCTCTTCATACCAGACTGGTCACACTATATACACCTGCCCCCCTCCCTACACCAGAATGGTCACCCTGTACACCCCTGTCCCCCTCTCCACACCAGACCAGTCACCCTGTACACCCAAGTCCCCCTCTCCCCCCCAGACTGGGAAACCTGTACACCCCTGGTCCCCTCTCCGCACCAGACTGGGAACCCTGCAAACCCCTGTCCCCCTCTCCACCCCAGACTGGTCACCCTGTACACCCCTGTCCCCCTCTCCACACCAGACCGGGCACCCTGTACACCCCTGTCTCCGTCTTCATACTAGACTGGTCCCCCTGTATACCCGTGTCCCCCTCTCGACACCAGACTGGTCACCCTGTAAACCCCTGTCCCCTCTCCACCCCAGACCGGTCACCCTGTATACCCCTGTCCCCCTTTCCACACCAGACTGGTCACTCTGTACACCCCTGTCCCCTCTCCACCCCAGACCAGTAACCTTATATACCCCTGTCCCCCTCTCCACACCAGACTAGTCACCCTGTACACCCCTGTCCCCCTCCCCAAACCAGACTGGTCAACCTGTACACCCCTGTCCCCCTCTCCACACCAGACTGCTCACTCTGTACACCACTGTCCCCCTCTCCCCACCAGACTGGTCACTCTGTACACCGAAGTCCCCCTCTCCAACCCAGACTGGGCACCCTGTACACCCCTTTCTCCCTCTAGTACCAGCCTGGTCCCCCTGTATACCCCTCTCCACCTCTCCACACCAGACTGGTCACCATGTACACCCATGTCCCCTCTCCACCCCAGACCGGTCACCCTGTACACCCCTGTCCCCCTCTCCACACCAGACTGGTCACCATGTACATCCCTGTCCCCCTCTCCACCCAAGACTGATCACCCTGTACACCACTGTCCCCCTCTTCACCCCAAACTGCTCACCCTGGACACCACTGTCTCCCTCTCCACACCAGACGGCTCACCCTGTACACCCCTGTCCCCCTCTCCACACCAGACTGATAATCCTGTACACTTGTGCCCCCCTCTCCACACCAGACAGGTAACCCTGTACACTCCTGTCCCCCTCTCCATACCAGACTGGTTAATCTGTGCCCCCCCTTCCAAGACTGGCTAATCTGTTTCTCCCCCTGGCCCTTTATACCAGTCACCCCTGATTATCCTCCCCTTTCACACTACATACCTTTAACTTGTTTCTTCTGCTCCATAGTGCAGTACAGGACCTGCGGTGATATCATAGTCACAGGGCTGGCCCTGGTTTGAGCAAAATTGTGGTAAAAATGCCATGGTTTTGCGCAAATTATGGCAGATTTACAGCAAGGAGACAATGCAGCATGAGGAGAAGGTGTAGGAGGACTGTTCTCTTCTCTCTGTGCTGGCACCACCCCCCTGGTCTTTTCGCCCGGGGCAGCTGCCCCCCCCCCTCGCTACGCCCCTGATTTGACAGGTGATATAATTATACTGAGTTCATCAGGTATTATTACAGCTGTTCTTTGTATGGGATCAAGGCAGTCTTACCAGCATTATAGGCCCCTGGGCAGAGCTGTGAACCGGGCCTCCGTTGAACCGCTTAGCGCCCCCCACCCCCACCCAAGATATGTAGAAATGCATTTTCAGACTGAACCAATGGTGGAAAGTAGTTTGTAATCATCACATCAACGTCACCCCGTGCTTATTCCTAACAGAAGCAGTGGCATTTCCTGGAGATCGGTGACAGATGGAGGCCCTAGCTACAGGTGATCACTTTAGCTAGAGGCTCATGGACCCAGGCCAGCCTGGGTAATGTGTAAGTATGTTGCCGCAAGCAGAGACTCTCATGCCCCCATCCTTCATCCCGCTGACTAGCCAGAGGCCCCCCCCCCCCCCTATGAGTCCTGGGCCCCTGGGCAGCAACCTACCCTGTTCAATGGAAAAGACAGCACTGTATGAGATATCCTTAAAACCTGTTATTGGGCCATGAGGCCTGTAATTAAGAAGCATGGTATAGGCTATACTTAGTTCTACAATAAACGTAACAATTGGGGGTTAGCATTTTAATATTTTTCTACCCTGCACAATAAGGGGGAAGTTCATATGGTGCATTTTTCTTGAGGTCTTTTTGGTGGATAAACAAGCAGACAGCAAAACTGGCATTGTTTGTATTGTAGTGTATTATGCATGTCATTCTGTTAAACCCTGCCTTAAACAGGGCCTATAAGGGATACAATTATGCTAGCTCTGCGTTCTTTTTTTTTTTTTTATTCAAAGCTTTTATTGATAAATGGTATTGTAACAGGATACAGGAAAGGATAAAAAATGTGAGTGGGGGATAGATCAAACTTCATAGTGCATTTCAATATATAAGAGATCAAACCTGGAAGGCACATAACAGAACGTCGCATATCTAAACACAAATCGTATGTGTAGTTGAAATCATTCTTCTTTTGACAATAACAACTACAAAAAGAGAAAGGGGTAGCAAGGTAAAAGGCGGTAGAGGGGGATAAGAAGAGATCGATAACGAGGGAAAAAGAGAAACGTCAGCACGGCACCCAGAGAGAAAAGGTAAGTATTGTATATGAGTCTAAACAACAACACTTTCGACTACACGGGGATCTGAGATGCCTGAGAGACAGCCAAAGATTTATATATAGAGGTGTGTCCAGGAATGCAGCCCAAGGGTACCACAAGCGTGCTACAGAAATGGTCCTGTTATGTAATTCAGCCTTCAGTTCCTCCATCCTCTGAAAGTATAGGACCTCTGAAAACCAGTCCGTCACAGTCGGGGGGTCCTCTGATCTCCACCTCCGAGGGATCACAGTTTTAGCGGCTAGCAACAAAAACTTCAGGAGGGATTTCTTTAGTTTAGGGACCGGGCCTGGTATCATGAACAATAAGAGCGTGGAGGGATCATTCGCTAAGAGAGTCCCTGTTATGGTCTGGATTATCGCGATCACTGCTGTCCAGTAGCTCTGCAGGCGATTACATCCCCACCAGATATGGAACATGGATCCCCTAGCCAGCCCGCATCTCCAGCACGTGTCAGGGACAGAAGGGTAGAACCTGTGTAATAGAGTAGGTACACTATACCACAACTTTATAGTTGGTCTCCTGGGCCCTGCTGGAGATGAAAGCTTTGTGACACAAGAAAAAGGCCTTCACCCAATCTTCTGGCACAAAGGTACGATTTAGCTCTGTCTCCCATCCCATTTGAAAGGTAGTCTTAAAGGAATAAGTTGGCGTGTTCAGTAAGGAGTATAACAGGGATATCGTGTGGGTGGGAGGGATGTACTGTGTACAGAGGTCCTCAAATGGAGTCAACTGTCTGTGCAATTGGAGAGACTGAGTGACTGTGCGGTAAAAGTGTTGCAACTGAAGGTATTGCCATTGCGTTCTGGGGGTTCTGTCTGGTACTGGAACCAGAGTGTCATATGAAGCTAGAGCGGACGCCTCTGTAATATGCTTAAAGCGACTCCGTACCCACTATCTGTCCCCCCCAAACCACTTGTACTTTCGGATAGCTGCTTTTAATCCAAGATCTGTCCTGGGGTCCGTTCGGCAGGGGATGCAGTTATTGTCATAAAAACAACTTTTAATCTGGCAGCGCTGTGTCTAACAACCAGGGCTTACATTTGTATATGCATTAGGCTGGCACCACCTCTCCGTCCTTCCTCCCCACCCTCCTCATTATTAGGAATGATCCAGGAACATTTACTGCTGTTTGAGCTTTGCACAGGTGTATTAACGATCCAGCCCATGTGCCGGGCTGCCACAGGTGGGGAATAGGAAGCAATCTGCCTGGAGTATTCCTAATGATGAGGAGGGTAAGGAGGAAGGACAGAGAGGTTGTGCCAGCCTAATGCATACACAATGTAAGCCCCGGTCGTTAGACACAGCGCTGCCGGATTAAAATTGTTTTTATCACTATAACTGCATCCCCTGCCGAACGGACCCCAGGACAGATCTTGGATTAAAAGCAGCTACCTGAAGGTACAAGTGGTTTGGGGGGGGGGGGGTCAGATTGTGGGTTCGGAGTCGCTTTAAAGAGTAGGTCTGTACCTCTGGGCGTGAGGAGAAAAAAATTATCTGAGTGTCCAGCAGGGAAATCTAGGTTTCGTGACACCGGGGTGAGCGGGCCGTTCGCTTCGTACAGGGGTAGCATAGTCCATAAGTACCTGAAGGTCAATAAGACAATTCTGGAAACCAATGGGAGGGATATTAGTTGTCACCCTGACTAGGAGGCGGGTCTAATACATAGTAGGGAGGGCAGGGAAAAAGGAGAGAGTTGTTTTTCAAACATCCCCCATAGTTTGGTGGGGGCATGGCATCCAACACCCTGGTGGTCACCGCTGCCAAATAGTATTTGTGAGGGTCCAGGAGGGCCAGGCCTCCATCCAACTTTGCCAATGTCAGGGTAGATCTCGCCAAGCGGGGACGCATCCTTCCCCAGACAAACCGGGAGAAGAGACGGATCAGACTGGTGAAGAATGAGCGGGGAAGCAGTATTGGGACCGTTTGAAACAGGTACAGGAGTCGGGGCAGAAGGTTCATTTTAATAATGTTTATTCTGCCTATCCAAGAGAAATCTTTTCGGTCCCACCTGGCAAGATCTGCTAAGAACACCGACAATAAGGGGCTAAATTTCAGTTTCATAGTATCCGAGAACTTAACAGGAATATGGACCCAAAGGTACTTAAAGGAGGTTGACAGCCATATGAAGGGAAAGCGTTGTTTCAGTGCTAGGACGGTTGACTGGGGCAGGGATACATTAAGTGCGACACTTTTAGATAGGTTTATCTTATAGTTGCTCACTACACTAAAGGCGGATAAGGTATGCATTAATGTGGGCTCGTGAGGTACAAAAGGAGGTCATCTGCGAATGCAGAAGATTTTAACTGTAGGGGACCTAGTTTATTTCCAGCTATTTCAGCTTGTTGCCTAATGTCCCTCATAAGATGTTCCATAACTAATACATAAAGGATCAGGGAGAGGGGGCAGACTTGCCTGGTGCCATTGTATATGCGAAACGGTGTGGAAAGAGACCCATTTATTCTAAGGTATGCTTGGGGAGAGGTGTATAACGCCATAACCCGGTCTAACATCACCCGACCCAGTCCCACTCCCCTGAGTACCCCCCCCCCCCCAGAAACCCCCAGTCCACCCGATCAAATGCCTTCTCCGCATCCAGAGATAACAGCATACAGGGAGTTTTAGAGGCATGAGCATATTGTATCACAGAGAAGGTTTTCAGGGTATTATCCCTGGCCTCTCTGGAGGGCACAAACCCAACCTGATCAGGATAAACTAGGGCTCCCAGCAAGGGCGATAGTCTCTGCGCGAGTAATTTTGCATATAACTTGGTGTCCGCGTTAATTAGGGAAATTGGCCTGTAGCTGGAGCAGAGGTTAGGGTCTTTACCCTCCTTAGGCATCACGGTTATGTGTGCACTAAGGAAAGCGGGGGGTAATGGGAAGTCAGATGCAATCGCATTAAACGCTGCCAAGATATGAGGGGAAAGCTCAGTCTGTAAAAGTTTAAAGAACTTCGCAGTGTAGCCATCCGACCCGGGCTCTTTCCTGAGGGGAGTGACTTAATGGTGGTTGCTAACTCCTCTGCACTAAAGGGGGTCTCTAGTTCTAGCAGGGTGGCCTGATCCAGTCTCGGTAGTGCCATGCGTGCGAGGTACTGTTGGACCGTCTCCTGCGTCGCTGCCGACGATTTGTCTAAGTGGTATAAGCCTGAGTAATAGTTTTTAAAGGCGGTCATTATCTCTGATGTCAGTCGAACTAGAGTCCCCTCTGAGTTCTTAACTGATTGTATGTATAACGAGGTGCGTTTGTCTCTTAAAGCTCTCACTAGCATCCTGCCGGACTTGTTACCATGCTCGTAGAAGGCACCGGCACATATCTGTCGGAACCTAAAGTGTTTACGGTCTAAGAGCTTCATGATTTCACTCCGTATTCTGACCAGGTCCCTGTGCACTCTCTCATCCAAAGTCGCTCCCGTAGGAGCATTGTAAGTTTGCCCGCCGCCTCTCTCTTTAGCCGAGAGCCATGTCTAATGAGTATGCCACGCAGTACACTCTTGAAGGCTTCCCATTTAGATTGCGGAGGGGTGTCATCTAAGGCATGATCCGCAGCAAAGTGCTGAATCGCAGTTTTTAGATCTGTCAGACAAAGGGAGTCATTTAATAAGGACTCATTGGACTAAAGGACTCAAGTGTATGTCTTCGCGGCGGTCTGCGGCAGAGAGAGGGTGCATGATACCGGAGCATGGTCCGATCAAATAATGTCTCCAATTGAGACCTCTTGTATTCTATCTAGCAGATGATGATGCACAAAGACGTAGTTGATACGACTATAGCTCTTATGGATGTTAGAATAGCGTGTGTAGTCATGTGAGTCCGGGTGAGTTAGTCGCCGCGCGTCACAAAGTTGCAGGCGGAAAAGATCACGTTTGATCCTGTTTCGCTTTCCATGGGGAAAGGAGGACAGGTCAGAGGACGTGTCTTGCACCGGGCTTAGGGGGACGTTAAGGTCACCACAGAGTATTAGGTGGCCCTGAGCAAAAACGTTCAGGGCATCTAAAGTTTTGGTTAGAAATGATTATTGCCCATGGTTTGGTACATATATATTGGCTATTGTATACACTTGTCCCGCAATGGAGCACTTGAGGAACACATAGCGCGCCTCATTATCTGTCTGCACTCTCAAGACCTGGCAGGGAAGGGATTTGTGTAGAAAAATGGCCACACCTTTTGTTTTGGCATCAGGATTGCTACTGTGGTACCACTGTTGATAATACCGGGACACTATCCTGTTGAAAGTGAGTTTCCTGTACACAAAGAATTTGTGCTCTCGACTGTGTATGGCATACAAGATCTGTGACCTTTTCTCTGGAATGTTGAAACCTTGAACATTCAAGGTAGTGATTTTAAGTGATGCCATCAATAAAGATCCCGGTGCCATAAGACAAGTGGAGCATCAAATTAAACAAGGAGGAGTCGTGCTGACTAGTAGGAAAGAAGAGAAAGAGAATAAACCAAACATAGAGAGGAGAACAGGAACAGCATCGCCCAAGAATAAGCGGCAAAATTACTGTGTACCACAGTCAGCAGACGTAATGTATCCATCTGTATACCTATTGGGGGCATAGGTAACCAAAACGATACGACTAGAGCAAACATCGGCCATAAACAATAAGTCAACTAATCAAACAATTAAACATTAGGGGGGTTCAACAGTATAATTGCGTCAGGGAAAGAACTCTGACACGGTCTCATCAGGGAATAAGAGCCGCGTCTAGAGAGTGCTCAAGTGTCCAGGGATGGGGCGGAGCTTAGCCATGGCGCTGTGAGGACGTGCGCGACTGGAGCTCTGTGTGCAGCGACATCTTCCCTCACCTCTCCCCGCTCTTCCCCGTGCACCTGTTATGCCCGTACGCCGGAGACCAGCTGCTGTAAGGAGCCCGCACCGGCAGACCCGTTCAGTGTCCCGGAGGCCGACTTCAGAGAGGTCCCGCCGCTCTCCCAGCCCGGACACACTACGCGCCACAGGATCCAAGATGGCGCACGCACAGCAGGCGGGCGCTGTACAACGGCAGTCCTCACAGTCACATGCAGGTCAGGACTCGGGCGCTGGTAGCCCTGGGGGTGCTGTGGGCTCCTGCTCTCCCCTCAGTGATGACTGGGACACCATCATGCCCTCACAGAATACGGGGCCACTACCACCCAGGCTCTCCCCAGCAGCCCACACTACGTCACATCCCTCCCTCCATGAGGAATTGCACCTCCTGAGAGAACTGATCCAGGCTCTACCTACTAGGAGAGACCTGGATTCAGTTGTACAGCGTATAGAGACCTCCCAGCAGCAGGCCATAGAATCTGTGAGAGCTGACATTGAACAACTAACCCATAGAACTAGTGAGTCTGAACGAATAACAACTACTCTGGACTCTAGGGTCTCAGTACTTGAACAAGAAGCAGAAAGGTCTCGCCGCCATTTGCAGACTTTAGCCTTACAATTGGATGATCAGGAGAATAGGGGGAGACGGAATAATGTACGCATAAGGGGTCTGCCTGAGGCTGAGGCAACTAATCTTGAAATGAAAGTCCTGGCCTTGTTCAACATGATTACGGGCCGGCCTGCTGAAGCCACGTTCACTATTGACAGGGTGCACAGAGTGGCCAGAGCATTTACGCCGAAAAATGCAAGCCCCCGTGATGTATTGTGTCGCCTTCATTATTATACGGATAGAGAAATGATCCTTCGTGCGACACGTGAATACGGCCAAATAGACTTTGAGGGTCAGACGCTGCAGCTCTACCCAGATGTGTCCTCCCACACCCTCTACATGAGACGCCTGTTACAACCACTTCTAGTGAAGCTACGTGAAATGGGAGAGTCATACCGTTGGGGTCATCCTTTTCACATTGTAATCCGTAAGGACGCTGCTACCTTCATACTACGCCACCCGGAGGAGGCTGATGCCCTTTTTCACTTCTTGAATATCCCACCCTTCTCTCTACCGAACTGGCTGATGCTGGGACGACCTGATGCTCCTGTGAATTCTCAAAGGCGCCGCCGCACAAGATCTTCTCGACCGACCGCTGAGAGAGATAACCCGTCCGTTTCTTCCATAGACCTCTCTGCGGCTATGCCGGATGAAGCCTGACTGAGGTCACTGAAGGGGGCCTCAGAGTGAACTTGGTGACAGCCCCTCCTTGTTGCCTCCGGTGCCTTACACCCCCTACCCCACCCAGCAATGTTCCTAGAATGCTGTCAAATCTCTACGCTCATTTGCTAAGTCCCCAGTTTATATGTTCGTTTACTGGCACGGCACCACTTCTCCTGGTACACACTGTTACTAAGTTTGCCATGGGGATCAGTGGATACGGTCCGCTGACAGGGGAGGGTGTGTTGTGGTGGGGGTTGGGGAGGGGCAAATCTGCTGGTTGCTCTGTCGTGGTAGATAACTCCTATTGCTTATTTTGTCCTTCCATTTGACCTAACACATCTTTCTTTCAGACTGTCCTCTTCTTTTGCAGGGACAGACTCCGTAGTGAGGTGTTTTAGGTCCTATCTGCAATTGTTCTGTGCCCCAGGATGGAATTCCTAGGGATCCTTACCTATGCTGGTGTAAAATTTCTTCAGGATAATATTTCCTTAGTTCCCCTTGCGGGGTGTTCATATTTCATTGATAGATGTCGCTGCCACGGGCTCATAGCTCATGGTTTTCTTCATCCTACTGTTCTTTAGTGAGACAGTTGCCTCACCTGCACGTTAGTGCTCTGTTTTTGTCTCTGTTTTGTTCTGTTTTTCTGTGTTTTGTTCTGTGTTACTGAGCTCATTTGCCCTTTTGCGTCAGCTTGACCCTCCTTGTCTTCTCTGTTGTCTTTTCCCCGCTCGCCCCTCTTGTATCTATCTCCCCCCCCCCCTTTTTTTTTTCTTTTTCCTTTTTTCTTTCTCCTCTACACCCTATCTTTCCTGGGGGTGCCTGGGATACCACGCCAAAGAGTCCTCGTGTGAAACTCAATATCCTGTGATCTCTTTTGTTAGCCTGAACCCTTCCTGAGAGGCGTCCATTGACTGATCCTGCCTGTGATTTCCTCCATCTGCCTTCAGGATGTCTTCCCAGATACAGCGAGACGTCCTCTTAGGTACCCTCAATGTGAAAGGGCTCCATGACCCGGGTAAGAGATCAATTTTGTTTAATCTTTTGAAGGGTAAACATCTCCAGGTGGCCTTTCTTCAAGAGACGCACCTTACGGCGCAGTGCGCCTTTAGACTATCTAACCGCTGGTTTCCGCATGCGTACCATAGCTACTCTAATGACTCCAAAGCTAGAGGTGTGAGTATTCTCATTTCTAGTACCCTACCTTGGGAGATGATAGAGAGTCGCAGTGATGACGAAGGTCGTCTTCTCATAGTAAAGGGACGTGACTCCTCGGTGCCGTACACTTTAGCTTCCATTTATTTACCTAACTCGGAACAGGACAAATCCCTGAACTCTTACTTGGAGCTAATAGAGGACTTTGCTGAGGGCACACTGATCCTGGGAGGTGATTTTAATGTTGCTATGGACCCCAGAGTGGATACTTCCATAATTCTCATCTTCCCGCAACTACTGTCAGACGCTTCAGTGCTGCTCTCAGAGACCACCAGTTGGTTGATGTATGGAGGATTTTACACCCTCAGGACAAAGACTTTTCGTTCTATTCGCCAGCTCGGGATATGTATTCCCACTTGGACTATTTCTTTGTGAAGCATAGGGAACTCCATCTCGCCTTAGATGCGCATATTGACTGTATCGCCTTTTCCGACCACGCACTAGTCACTGTTAGGATTTCTCTGACTAACCCCTACCCAACTCAATGGCAATGGCGACTTAACGCTTCGCTACTAAAAGATGTGGTTGTGCAAAGCGAACTGAAGCGTGCCTTGACTGACTACTTTGCTGCAAACACTGACAACGACACCTCTCCGGGTATACGTTGGGAAGCGCATAAATGCGTGATCCGAGGGATTCTCATAAAATTTGGCTCCCAATTTAAAAAAGAGAGGGCTGCTAAGACTCTGAAATTATTAGACCAAATCACTTCACTGGAACAAACCCACAAAAATTCTCCCTCCGAGGACACTAGAGTCTCCCTGTCGCAGACGAGGGACCAATTGCGGACGCTGCTCATGTGTAAGGCTAAGGCACAACTGGCTAAATGCAGACGCCATTATTATGAGCATGGAAATAAAAGCGGTTAATCCCTCGCTCGTGCTCTCAGAGCACAACGCCAGCAATCATATGTCCCTAGCGTTTTCTCCCCTACACAGACGAAAGTGAATGCCCCGAAAGAAATTGCGGAGGTGTTCAAAGACTTCTATGCAAAACTTTACACGTCGGATAGTAATAACCCGGCTACGCTGGACCCCTCATTTAGAGATAAATGAGTGCCGTTCACCCGGACCAGGCCGGTTTTATGCCTGGTCGAGAAGCTCGAGACAATACCCTGAGGGCAATTAACCTGATCCACAAGGCCTCTCTACGTAAAATCCCGATGATGCTTCTCTCCACTGACGCCGAGAAGGCCTTCGATCGGGTTAATTGGACCTTCATGACCGAAACCTTGAAGTTCTTAGGCTTGGGTACCAATTTTCTCTCCTGGGTTCTTGCCCTATACGCTTCCCCATCGGCGCGCATCCGGGTGAATGGCATTCTTTTCTCAGAGTTCCCCATAGTGAATGGGACGCGGCAGGGATGCCCTCTGTCTCCTCTTATCTTCATCCTAACTTTGGAACCGTTCCTGTGTAGGGTACGGGATAACCAGAACATATCGGGTCTGACGGTTGGTACATTGTCTAACAAGATTGCGGCCTACGCCGATGACCTTCTGTTTTTTGTTACCTCCCCCTGGTTTCCCTACCGAATCTTATGCAGGAATTTGAGGTATACGCACGCCTTTCTAACTTTAAAATAAATTTTTCTAAGTCAGAGGCGCTTAACCTCACAGTTCCAGCGACTGTGGTTGCCAACCTCAAAACGGCCTTTGGCTTTAGCTGGGCGACGGAATCCCTTAAGTACTTAGGCATTCGCCTGACTGCGGATCTGAACAAACTCTATCAACATAACTACCTCCCACTTTTGAACACCATCGTTGCCGATTGTACTAAATGGTCGAAGGGGATGTTCACGTGGTTTGGCCGCTGTTCTATATATAAGATGAACATTCTGCCGCGGATTCTGTACTACTTCCGGTGCCTCCCCATCCGCCTTCCCGCTGCTTTTTTCAGATCTCTGCTTTCCTCTCAGTCAAAATTTGTATGAGGGGATAAGCCCGTGAGAGTGCGCCGTAGCCTCCTGTCTCGACCCAAGGACCGAGGGGGAGTTGGGCTCCCTGATATTAAGAAATATTACCTAGCTGCCCAACTGTCCCACGTCTTAGATTGGTGTCGTAATAGCCACAGGAAACAATGGATCGTGGTGGAACAATCTTTCACAGCGGTCCCCTTACAAGGTCTCCCGTGGCTGCCTGGCACTCTGCTCTCTACCTTGAAATCTCACCCCACTATTGGCCCAGTGATCGGGGCGTGCTCGGAGAAGGCGGTCCGGCAATTTCTTCTTCCTTTGAATTCTAAACTTTCCCCTGTACTGGGCCATCCCAAGTTTCCACCTGGACTGGAGGACCCGGTCTTCAGGGAATGGATTGCAGCAGGGTTTTTCCGCGCTGGTGATTTCATCTCCAACTTCTCATGGCTATCCACCTCTGACCTGTTGGAACGTACTGAACCGCATGGCCTAGGCTTCTGGAGAGCAGCACAGTTGCGCCATTTCCTCCTTTCCCTACCCAGCCCCTCTACGCTCACTGTGTCCATCACCCCCTTCGAGGCCCTTTGCTCGGACAAGGAGCCCTTGCGACATAGCCTTTCCTTGGCTTACCAATTCTTGTTGACTCCCCCGGAGGAGCCCCCTCCTGAGTTCCTGATAAAGTGGGAAGAAGACCTCAACCTCTCCCTCACAGAGGAACAAAGATCAAGGATTTTCACCCTCACGCATAAGTCCTCTATTAGCTCCCGCTTTCAGGAAACAGGATACAAAATTCTCTCCAGATGGTACCGGGTTCCCTTCCGACTACATGCCCTCATCCCTGAGGTTGACCCCACTTGCTGGAGGTGTAGTGCCGAGGAAGGCACGTTCCTTCGTATTTTTTGGGACTGCCCCCACCTTCAGACTTTTTGGTCCGAAGTCACGCGAGTGATACGACAGGTTACTGATCTGACGTTTCCTATGGGCCCTGCCCTATTTCTCCTTCATCACTGCGACTTATCTGTGTCAGTATACAAACGTTCTCTACTTCGTTTCTTAGTAATGGCCGCCAGAGCATGTGTTCCCCTTTATTGGAAGAAACAAGACCCCCCTCTGATCTCGCTCTGGATCTCCAAGGTCAATGACCTTATGCATATGGAGGATCTGACAGCTAGCATCCTTGATTCTAATACTCGCTTTACCCGCACTTGGTTTGTGTGGATGCAGTTTCAGGAAACTGATATGTATAAAGACCTACTGCGTACCTCCCCCACAACTTGAGTTCTGAGTTGACTGGGAGATTTGCGCTGTACTTTTTGGGCTGTCTCATCCCGGTCGCCCCTCTTCCTTTATTCTTTTTCTTTACTCTCTGTTCTTTTCTTTTCCAAACCCTCTTTCCTTCCTCCTTTTTATAATTTTCCCTCCCCTCCCTTGTTCCCTTCCTGAGATTTTGCTTTGTACTAGTGTCTCGTTAGTGTTTGTTCGTATTATTGCATGTATGATATTTGTCCTCTTTCATGTAACCCGAGCCACAGCTTGTTTTTTTGTTCCTTATACCTTGGGGACCCAAGGGACTGGTGACATCCCCTGACGCCTAGGACTAGTGATCATTTATATGCTGATGTTAATGGATACTTCCTTTGTTACTGTTCTAGTATTAAGTGTTGAGGCCTTTGGACCTCAACAATATGTCTGCATTATTCCTTCTTATAATGTACCTCTCTTCTCTCCTTGACTTATACGTGATGTCGGCGTTGTTGCCATTCCCTGATGTGTCTTCTTGAAAATGCAAATAAAATAAAGAATTAAAAAAAAAAAAAAAGTGTCCAGGGCTGTCAGTACGGCAGGTGACACAATCTCGATCCAAGTCCATCCTGAGCACGTGATAGAGGCGGGCCTCAAGCCTCGGAGTCAGACCTGGACCTACTTCTGCGTCTACGCGGAGTGCGTTGTGGCCTGGGTGACTGGAAACGTTGAGTCTGGCGGGTTGTGGAGAGTCCGGTTGTCCACCATCCAATAATGGGTTCTTCAAGATCGCTGCCCAGTCAGGGAGTGGAGTGTATGGGAGGCCAAAAGCCTGCAGGAAAGCAGGAATATCCGCTATATCTCTCAGCGTGGCAGATTTGTCATCGCTTCTGGCATGTAGAGCGAAGGGGAGGCCCCATCTGTATGGTATATTCCGTGATTGGAGGAGGGCAAGGAGTGGCTTCAGGGCTGCTCTCAGACGTAAGGTGCGTCTAGAGAGGTCTGGGAAAAAAAGGAGTTTGGCTCCATCAAAATCCACTTCAGGCAGCCTCCGCACTTTCTGCATAATTTCCTCTTTAATACAGAAGTAGTGTATCCTGCAGATGACATTGGGCGAGATGGATGGGCTCTGTCTATCTCAATATGAGTTTCCGGCGGTCTGCCCAGCAGCATGTTGAAAATACCCAGCAGAGTCGGGATCAGATCCGCAGTACGGGTGGCTTCAGGCAGTCCTCTGATTCTAATATTGTTCAGCCTGTTGCGGTTCTCCAGATCATCCAGGTGCGCAAAGAGGGCCTGTTGCTGCTTGGACTGGGCCATCAATTGGGTTTGCATTTCGGCCACAGTATGTTAGATAGTGGAGTGGGAGGTCTCTAGATCATGAACCTGAGTTTGTAGGGAAGCAATGTCGGCCTTAACCACCCCCAAGTCCTGTTTTCATGCCGTCTTCAGGTCTTCAGCCATAGATTCCATATCGGTCTTTGATGGCAGAAAAGCCAGTAAGGCTTGCAGTTCAGGGTGCGCTCCTTAAGATGGTGGTGGCTGGGAAGGCAGGGTGGGCCAGTCTGCATCCAGAGAGCCCCTAGCAGGGGTGCATGGGGGGCTCGGGGGCACTGCACATGCGGCCATGGTGCAGGTCTGGAAGCTGGGGCTGTGTGGCTGTACCCCGCAATCAGTAGCACGTGCGGGCGGGGCAGTGAGGGGGGATTTGGGCGCCGGAGTCGGTGGCCGCAGGTGATCGACAGCAGGGTTGAGGCGAGAAGTCAGCACCCCAGGGGGACACGAGGTTCCCTCCCCGTTTCCCCCCCCCCTGTCACAATACCTCGGGCTCGTCTGCCTAGATTGAGGTGCCGGGCCGACTGCGCGGCACTCCGATCGTCCGTCCGGCGTTACCAGGGATGGTGACTGCAAGGTGCCAGTCCGGTCTGCAGGATTCCGGTGCAGCGACTCCTGGTCTGATGGGGGCAGAATCCCCTGATCACAGGGCAGTGAGCCGTGATCAGGAGGCGCTGCGGCCTGCGGTTCAGACGGCTGCTAGAGGTCAAAGGACACGCGCCTGCAAGATGGCGGAGTTCCGCTCTGCTCGTGCTGCCTGGGACTTGTGTGTCACGCGTTCCTCACCGGCTCACCGCCCCGCTGTCGTCCCAAGACAACGGGAAGCGTAGTGTCCGGTGGCTCCCGCTCACATGTGCTATGGCCGCGCTGCGGGTCTGTCTCCTTGCCTGTGCGCCCGGAGTCGGACAAGATGGCGCCCTATCCTCCGGTAAGCTTGCCAGCGGCTGGAAAAAGTTTTAAATAGGTGTCACCGGGGGATTTGGCTCTCTTAAGCCCCATATAGCGATGCATTAGCCCCCTAAATTGTTGTGGCTGGGTGGAGAGCTCTCAGTCCATGCATCCTCTTCCTTGCATGGCAAACCACGCCCCAGCTCTGCATTCTTTATTAGACCCTTAGCTGCTATAGATGCCAATGTGCACTGGATGATTATTTTCTGGTGGCCTAATGGTAACCCTGACGGGTAAAAGCTGCCTTTTGTTCCTCAAATCACCTACTGTATATGCCATGATCATAATTGAGCACAGCATCTAAGGGGTTAAATAGCCTAGGAGTAGGTTTCTTTGATCCCTGAAGTTAGAGCTGGAGTCCTGCATATTGGCAGGGTAATAATAAATCTGAACCCATGATCCATTTGCCACACAGCATGTATGGAAGTGTTTTAGAACGAGAGAGATTTTTTTAATTTAACTTATTATTTCTTTATTATGTGTAATTATTGCTGAGAAAGAAACATTAATCTAATTTATCTGCCATTTAGGAGAAATAACTCAAATGTGAATCATTTCAAAACAAAACTACCAAAAAAATATATTCCCATAGATGTTTATAAGAACTTACATGAAAGGTCATTGTGAGCATGAGAAAACACTAAACATTCCAACCAATGACACAATGGTATAGGTTATTGCTTCCTGATCCCATGTCCAAGACTTCTTAACTCATTCTTGTTTTACTGTACTGTATACTAGTGTTTCAATAATATATTCATTTTATCTCTAAAGCACTAACATTTTCTGCAGCAGAATGAGGGAATGAGTTCATGTAATAAACAAAGTGCAGTTCCTTCGGTTTAGTATACAAATATCTAGAAATGTGGTTAATCACAGGATAAAAGCAGATGAGTGTGTTAGTGACTTACCTTCCAGCGCTCCAGCAACACCATCGTTTTCTGCTGGAGTGCCGTCCCGGGTCACCAGAAGCACGCTTCGGTAGCCACACAGTGAGCACGCTGCAGGACCACTCTCTGGGTTTTCCAGGTGCTTCTAGGCAGGTGAGGTTATGGAGATTGACAGGTGTAAATGACAGGTCTCCCTGACGGTCAAAGTTCATAAAAGCATGTACGCATAGTGAGGATCAGGGGCCGGGTCCAATCAAGTTCTGGGCCGGACCTTGACCTCACACATGTACATTCCCTGTTTCCTATGATCCTCGCTAACTATTACTAATTAATACTCTTGTTATCTGTCGTTCCAGACCTCAGGTATTATGACCTCACTACTCTTTGGACTCTTATTGTGTACTTTGCTGCCAATTTGGTTTGACCCCGGCTTCCTTACTATCCCTTATCTGTAAGTTTGTCTTGTTTGTGTTTTTTCATTCATTGTCACTGTCGTCCAATGGCCCGTAGTCACCTAGGGCTGTCTGAAGCAAGTAGGCAGGGACAGTGCACAGGGACAAGTTTAGGGTTTACTATCTATGTCCACTACATTCCTTCCCTGACTGAAAGGTTTTTGCCGTGTTGTTACAGAGTGATCATAAATAACCATTTAGAACCACAATAACCATTTACAATTTATATGATCTCACACTACGTAAAAGTACGGGCGTTGTTGCAATCAGCAACAACGGCCGTACTTTGTATGGGTGAACAAGGCCTATTGTTCTATGGGATCCCGGCCGGAGCGTATACACATCGTATGCACTCCGTCCGGGATCCTGCACGGAGCCGCAAATAACTGACATGTCAGTTTTCTGCGGCCGCAATTCAGTGAATTGCGGCCGTAGGAAACCCTGTCAGTTCACACAGTGAAGCAAGTGGCTCCAGCCTCTTGCTTCATTGTGTGCTATGGGAGGTTCTGATGCGGGCGCACACTGATGTGCCCGCATCAGAACCCTGCGGCCGAAAGATCATCCGGCCGGTACTTAAGGTCTCTCAAGACGTGTGAACATAGCCTTAAAGTGGATGTTTTACTACTGTTGGTGAATTTTGCATGTGTAATATGCTGGCTAATAAAATGTCCACTGCAGAACTCCCCTTAGGCTAGGTTCACACTGCGTTTTCAGCATCCGTTTAACAAATCCGTTTTTTTCCAAAAAACGGATTGAAAAAAACGGATGCATTTGTGTGCATCCATTTTTGATCCGTTTTTCCATTGACTTCCATAATGAAAAAAACGGATCAAAACGGATGCGTTTTTTTTTACGCACAATAAAGTACTTTTGACTATAAAAAAAAATTGATCCGTTAAACAGAATGCAAAAAAGCAGTGTGAACCCACTCTAACTAGCTATACAAATTCAGTAAAGCCTGGTCCAGGTATCACCAGTGGCAGAAGCAGAACTAGTAGTGAAGGTGGGAGAGGCACAAATGATTGTGGTGGTGGGGTCAGCAACAGCTGTGGCAACAGGGTGCAGCTACCAGATCCAGTTGTAATGTTTTGAGCAGCCAGCCTGCAGTCCTGGATTAGTTAAAGTGACTGTACCACCAGGCCCAGGCTGAAGCACTGGAGGCGGGCTGACCCACCCTTAGTGGGAAGAAACTCCAGCCCCTCCATGACGTGACTCCATTAGAATCAATGGAACCCTATCATAGAGGGGCTAGGGTTTCCTCCCACTAAGGGTGGGTCAGCCCGCCTCCAGTGCTTCAGCCTGGGCCTGGTGGTACAGTCACTTTAAGAGTTCAAGCTCCACACTAGGCAGTAGCCAAACTCGCAGCCATAAATCGGCAGGATATTAAGACACCACCATTCTGTGTCAAGAAGAGACACATTCTCTAAACTAAACAAAAAAAACTAAACAAAAAATACAGGACTTGAAAAATGATTTATTATCTGTAAAGAAAAACAAGTTTCAGATAAAAAACAAAGATTATGCCTTGAAACAGGTTTATGCTTGGAAGAGGAACCGTCCTCACCACCCATCGTGAAGGTGCACCTGTTAGCTTCTCGTCCTTTGATGGCGATACAGCAAAAGCTTCAGATTTAAATGTGACATCTGACACAAGTGCATAAATGGTGGTCACCTCAAAAAAAAAAAAATAAATAAATAAAAGTAACAAATATGAAAATGATGGTAATCACACAGCTCAGTATAATCTCTCCAATCCCAATATAGCAACATCATGTACTTGATTGAGATCGGTCTCTCATTCTACAAACCAGCAATCAGAAAACAGCCAAGATAAGCTAGAAGAAATCATAGAAAGAAGAGAATCATCGTGGAACAGACGAACCAAAGAATAACTCCAGAATTCCAATTTTGAACAAAGGAGAGACACTGTGATGGCGCTTTAGACAGCAAAGTCAATTTATCTTCTGTTACTTTATCTATCAAAGTAAAAAGTATAATAGTTTAACATTTGTGCCTACCAGTCTTTTTGATTTATTTGGCACACTTATGGACATAAATTGCTTTGCCAGATTAATGACTTTGAAACTTCACTTTTTTTTCTTTCCAGGATAAAAATTCTAATTTACTAATGGACATATCAGATACTATTCAAATGAATTATCTGAATAACAAGTTGGTTTGTTTGAAATAATGGAACTTGAATGAGAGGGTGATATGGGCACCAGTGAGGATGTACTGTACATACTACTCCTATAAAACAAATAAAGCCAGCATGCTATCCTATAGAATTGTCAGGACTTGGGGACTGGAGTACACAAGACAGGTGATGCCCTAGCACTGACACGCATCCTGCCTGACCCTGCCTGCTTTCTGTAACTGCCCTGAATGGCAGCAGGTAACTGGGCAACAGTCCTTAGCCTGCACAGTTGTTACACAAAAGGTGGACCAGAAAAAAACACTAATATATGTGGTCAGGGAGCAAGGTCAGCAACTATCAGTCAGCGCAGTACAAAAAAGTTAGTCAAGAGTAGTAAAAAGCCAGACACAATGAACCAGGAACACAGTCAAAATAAACGTTAGGTCAAGGGACACTCAGGAACTGAGGCCCAAATTTATACAAAAAATGAGTTTTTTGTAAATTTTTTGTATATATTGGTATTGTTTATATGATAAGCATCTTCTGCGCATGCGCTAAGTGATGCAGTGATAAGTGGGTATGAACTGGTTTTACAATTATATTCTAACATGATGATGGAAGCATTAACTTTTTGTACCTATGGGCATTACTTGTAAGTCATGACTAATACCATCTGCACATGTGCTGAGCGACTGTGGATCGTAGTATTGATCCGAGCTTGCTTGCTGTTTGTAGGTATCCGCGCGGGTGAAAACGATCCTGTTTTCTTCTTTTAGGGTGATCTATTTGTTATATGACGTTTTGCCCACATGAGGCGGCTTCCTGCTACACTCTGTGCCAGCACTTCATTGCGTGGGCGCAGTGTGTATGACGGGACACCGTGGGCGCCATCTTTCCATACTCACACACATCCTGGGGGAGGAATCTCTGCAGATTGGCAAGTGCTACGATGCATTATTTGCCACAGGTGCCTCCCGGACTATGAGGACATATAAATATGATCCCTATACATCATACTCTCTCTCCCTGACAAAGTTCCGGTGGAATGCAACACGTAGGGGCATCAGGGGTCGCTACGGGTTGCTTCTCTCCCTCTCCTTTTGGTGATATGCTTTTTTAATGGTTTTCATTTCCTTTGACATTTATGCATTGTTCACCAGTTCTTTTTAGTCACCATTCACATGACATTTACACACTTGTACATGAATTCTTTGTTTTTGGTTATGGCCCTTTTATACATATTGTGTATTTACCATGTATAAGGATTGAGGGTGTTTTGAGCTGTATTTTAGGACAGTGTGCTGACCCGGGGGTCCCCTGTATTGTGTGGGTCCCACAATGTTTTTCCCTTTTTTGGGGATTTTAATTGTTTTTAATGTGTAGGGATTTTTTTCCTTTGCCAGTTTTTGTGTTATATGTATTTTTCGGTAATATTTAACCCCTTCAAGACCAAGCCTATTTGCACCTAAAAGACCAGGCTAATTTTTTCAAAATCTGACCTGTCTCACTTTATGCGCTTATAGCTCAGTGATGCTTTAACGTATGCTAGCGATTCTGAGATAGTTTTTTCGTCACATATGGCACTTTATATTAGTGGCAAAATTTGGTTACTACTTTGTGTGTTTTTTGTGAAAAACATCAAAATATCATGAAAAATTGAAAAAATTTGCATTTTATGAACTTTGAAATTCTCTGCTTCTAAAAAAAGAAAGTCGTATCACATAAATTAGTTACTAAGTCACATTACCGATATGTCCTCTTTATTCTGGCTTCATTTCATAAACATATTTTACTTTTTTGGGGTGTTACGGGGCTTAGAAATTTATCAGCAAATTACCACATTTTCGTGAAAGTTTCCAAAACAGATTTTTTTAGGCACCAGTTCTTATTTTAAGTTGATTTAGGAGGTTTGTATACTGGAAAACCCCATAAGTGACCCCATTTTGGAAACTAGACACCTTAAAGAATTAATCTAGGGGTATAATGAGCATTTTAACCCTACAGGGGCTGGAGGAAAGTACTCACCATTAGGCCGTAAAAAAAAGAAAAATTTAAATTTTCCAATAATATAAACGTTTAGATTAAAGTTTCTAATTTTCAAAAGGAACATGAGAGAAAAAGCACCCCAAAATTTGTAACGCAGGCTCTCTTGAGTGCTACGGTACCCCATATGTGGGCGTAAACCACTGTATGAGCACACAGCGGGGCTCAGAAGGAAGGGAGCGCCAATTAGCTTTTCCATTGCAGATTTTGCTGAAGAAGTTTCCGAGCGCCAGGTGCATTTGCAGAGCCCCTGTAGTGTCAGCAGAGAGAAAACCCCCCATAAGTTACCCCATTTTGGAAAGTACACCCCTCAAAGAATTCATCTTGGGGTAGGATGAGCATTTTGACCCCACAGGTGTTAGAGGAAAGTATTCAAAATTAGACAGTAAAAATGAAAAACTCAAATTTTTTTCAATAATATGTTTAGTTTGAAATTTCTCAATTTCACGAGGAACAAGAGAAAAAAAATACCCCAAAATTTGTAACGCAGGTTCTCCTGAGTAAAAAAGTACCTCATATGTTGGTATAAACCACTGTATGGGCACACAGCAGGGCTCAGAAGGGAAGGAGCGCCAATTAGCTTTTTCAATGCAGATTTTGCTGAAGAAGTTTCTGACCGCCAGGTGTGTTTGCAGTGCCCCTGTAGCGCCAGCGGAGTAAAATCTCGCCATAAGTCACCCCATTTTGGAAAGTGCACCCCTCAAAGAATTCATTTTGGGGTGTGGTGAGCATTTTGACCCCACAGGTATTAGAGGAAAGTATTCAAAAGGAGACAGTAAAAATGAAAAACTCAAATTTTTCCAATAATATGTTCCTTTAGTTTGAAATTTCTCAATTTCACGAGGAACAGGAGAGAAAATTCACCCCAAAATATGTAACACAGGTTCTCCTGAGTAGAACGGTACCCCATATGTGGGCATAAACCACTGTATGGGCACACAGCCGGGCTAAGAAGGGAAGGAGCGCCAATTGGCATTTTCTGTGCAGATTTTTCTGAAGAAGTTTCTGATCACCAGGTGCGTTTGCAGAGCCCCTGTAATGTCTACAGAATAGAACTCCCCCAAAAGTCACCCCATTTCGGAAAGTACACCCCTCAAAGAATTCATTTTGGAGTAGGATGAGCATTTTGGCCCCACAGGTATTGGAGGAAAGTATTCAAAATTGGCCAGTAAAAATGAAAAACTTGAATTTTTCCAAAAATATGTTGGTTTAGTTAGAAATTTCTAAATTTCACAAAGAAAAGGAGAAAAAATGTACCCCAAAATCTGTAACGCAGGTTCTCCTGAGTACAACGGTACCCCATATGTGGGTAAACCACTGTATGGGCACACAGCAGGGCTCAGAAGGGAAGGAGCGCCAATTTGCTGGAGCAAAATTGCAGCTAGTAATAGTTATTAGAATAGTGCAATTACTAAAATAAAATAAAAAAATTAGATGACAGGTAATGTGGGGTGCTTACGGACAGTCTGAGGTGGTTACAGACAGTCTGGGGTGGTTCCGGGTAATCTAGAGGTGGTTACGGCAGTCTGAGGTGGTTACGGGCAGTCTGAGGTGGTTACGGGTAATATGGGGTGGTTACGGGTAATCTGGGGTGGATACGGTCAACATGGGGTGGTCACAGGCAACCTGCTGTGGTTACGGCAACCTGGGGTGGTTACAGGCAACCTGGGGTGGTTAGAGGCAACCTGGGGTGGTTTCGGGCAATGTGAGGTGGATACGGACAACCTGCTGTGGTTACAGACAATCTGGTATAGTTACAGGCAACCTGCTGTGGTTACGGACAATCTGGTATGGTTACAGGCAACCTGCTGTGGTTAGAGGCAACGTGGGGTGGATACGGACAATCTGGGGTGGTTACAGACAATCTGGGGTGGTTACGGACAATCTGGGGTGGTTACGGGCAACCTGGGGTGGTTACAGGCAATCTGGGGTGGTTACAGGCAACCTGAGGTGGTTACGGGCAACGTGGGGTGAATACGGACGACCTGCTGTGGTTACAGACAATCTAGGGTGGTTACAGGCAACCTGCTGTGGTTACGGATAAACTGAAGTGCTAATAGGTAATCTGAGGTGTGTACCTGTAATCTGGCGTGGTTACGGGCAATCTGGAGGGGGTCACTGGCAATTTGGGGTGGTGAGAGGCAAGGTGAGATGGTCAGAGGCAAGGTGCGGTGGTCAGATGCAAGGTGCGGTGGTCAGTGGCAACGTGCGGTGGTCAGAGGCGATGTGCGGTGGTCAGTGGCGACGTGCGGTGGTCAGAGGCAAGGTGCGGTGGTCAGAGGCAAGGTGCGGTGGTCAGAGGCGACGTGCGGTGGTCAGAGGCAACGTGCGGTGGTCAGAGGCAAGGTGCGGTGGTCAGAGGCAAGGTGCAGTCGTCAGAGGCAACCTGCGGTGGTTGCGTGCAATCTGGGGGGTTACATGTAATCTGGCATGATTACGGGCAACCTGGGGTGGTTATGCGCAACCTGCGGTGGTTACGGGCAACCTGGGGGGGTTACAGACAATCTAGAATTGTTACGGATAGACTGAAGTGCTTATAGGTAATCTGGGGTGGGTACATGTAATTTGGGGTGGTAACAGGCAATCTGGGGTGATTACGGACAATCTGGAGGGGGTCACTGGCAACGTGCGGTGGTTACGGGCAACGTGCGGTGGTTACGGGCAACGTGCGGTGGTTACGGGTAATCTGGGGGGTTACATGCAATCTGACGTGATTACGGACAACCTGGGGTGGTTATGGGCAACGTGCGGTGGTTACGGGCAACCTGCGGTGGTTACGGGCAATCTGGGGGGTTAGGTGTAATTTGGGAGTAAACTGCAATTATTACTATAATAAAAAGTGTGTTTTTTATTTTTTTGTAGGTTTGTCACTTTTTGTACTTTATACATTCATTTTCACTGTATTACTATGATTACTGTGATATTTTCTATCACAGTAATCATAGTTCAGTGACAGAGACCAAATTGGTCTCTGTAACTTTAAATTTTCAGAGCTGGCTGGTTGTGGAGCGCATGCACACTTCATAACCAGCCAGGACGCCGAAGAGGAAGGAGCTCTAGGATCAGGTAATGTATAAGGGTTAGGGGGGGTTGACCGGGGGACGGGGGTGACAGGGGGGGTGGGGGGCGACTTGGGGGGTGGGGGGCGACTTGGGGGGTGGGGGGACATCACTTTTTACCCCCTGTCACCAATCATTCATGGTGACAGGGGATAAAAAGTGCCTGGAGCACATGGCACAAGCGATCAGCGGTATATAGTATATACCGCTAATCGCTAGTACCGGGACCCCACAGGGGGGGGTCCCGATGACTGCCCCATGCTCTCCGCTACCTCTGGTGGTGGAGAGCATGGGGCTTTCATTCATTTTTCTTTTTTAATCACTGTGAACAGACATTAGTCTGTTCACAGTGATGGCGGTGGCCATCTTGGATCCGATGGCCGCTGCGGTAGGGGGGGTTAGTGACTGGGGCACTAGGGGGGCTGATCTGGGGTCTGATTTTACTTATTTCATCTCCCCCCACCGTGGATTCACGGTGGGGGGAGATGAAATACAGCGGCGGCACCGGCCCATTAGTGACCGCCGTTTCGCAGCTGATCCTCATTATCTCCGCTGCTGTACTCAGATGAGAGCGGGATCGCTGTCCCTGCAGCGATCCCACTCTCATCTCAAAGCCCCTGTCAGTCAGGAACGTATATGTACATTCCTACTGCACGGGGCATGTGCAATAGCAACGTATATATACAGATTGCTGACGTGAAGGGGTTAATAAAACATATTTTTGTACCATTTGCCTTCCTGGAGTGCTCCTTTGCTTAACATACCCCTGCTTCTTTTGTGGTGTTTTGTATCCCTTTTTGGTATGTGTTAGGAAGCACCCTTATATTCTATTTTCTTGGTAGTGCATGCCCCATTGTGTGTTTGGTTACAGTAATTTTAGTTATGAATCATGGGAGTACATCTTAGACCTTACATATTTCTTATTAATACCTTATTAATTATCTTATTAATTAACCTTTCAATGGCAGATGACACATATACCCATCATGCCGCACTAAGGAGGTTGCAGAGATGGCTCATGACTTGAGCACTCTCTGCACTAGGTTGCTCCCAACTGCTATCAGCAGCCAGGGACCATGCCTGTGTCAGAACAGTAAACCAACAGGAAAAATGGACAAAAAACTGACAATTTGCTGCTTTATATTTTTTCTCCTTCTTTCTCTCCCTTCATAAGATATGGTCAATTCATTGACAATATACTCATCGTATAGTTATGAGAGGAAAAAGATATCAATGGATTTTTAAAGTACAATAATAATAATTCTAACACTTTTCAGTTCACCTGTTGCACTCTATAAGAGTGCAACAGGTATTTTTTTATCATGCTTAACAGAAATCCAGGTCCAGTCTCCTGAAGACAGCAGTCTTGTTCTTGTTGAAAAAAAGAGACTAAACACAGGAATTCAAGCCAGTGTCACAGCTCAACCACATGGCTGCCTTCTCTGTGAGCATACAGATGACCTGGGAACCACAGGACTTCCTGTTTTTAGACTTTGGGGGGAGCTAAAGAAGTACTGTGTTTTCCATGATAAAAAAAAAATAAAAAATGAATGTTAATTGCAAACTTGCTTTATTTCACATATACTGTCGATACAATGAAAGTTATAACAACAGTGACACTTTAAACTTTCTCAATGATTTGCTATATCATTATACATATAAGAATCTATCATTATCTTATATATTTAATATTCAAATCTATATCAGTCTATTTATATTGTTGAATTTTGGTAGTATTTCATATTTGATCCCCATATTAATAAAACTAGACATTCTATACACAAACTGGGTGGTATTTATGTTTATATTAATTAATATTTGTTTTATTTGTATTTTTACTGCCCTTACATTGTGGCTTAGATATGTCTGTGTTCACACCTGAATATACAGACTACACCTCTTGTCCGACCACAGGATCCACCTCTGTCTACATGCATCTGTTCTTAGCACAGCTGTGACAACCACAAAGACGTTCCCTATAACTGAGTATGTGGAACACAAAACAAGACGGACAGACGGAACACAATTAGAGTAGTGAACAAAGCCAGGTCAAACCACACAGGCAATGCAGTACAAAATCAATAGGCAAACTGATAGTTACAGGTGAGGCGGGGGGTCAGAATAATGATTCGAGCAGTCAGAAGGGATTAGGACAGGAGTTCGCAGGAAAAGACACGGGGGAGCTGGGACCAGGGATTAACCTAATAGCCAGCGATTTGAAGCTGGCTCTGACTCTTACTTATACTGGATCAGGAGCCCGGACCAAAGGCTGATTGGTCCGGACTCCTGAATCCAGCCACAGAACAGCTGCGGCACTGCAGGCCGAGTTGCAGAGCGAGAGTAGGGGCCGCTCAGCCATGTGCCGGCCGGCTGGCTGACTGTCACGTGAGACCGCGGCGCCGCTGGACCCAGGTGAAGTAAGTTCCTGACAAGCTGCCTGAAATGTGTTGGTCTGTCTCACACCAAACTGGACTTTTAACTTTGTTATGATTCGAATAAGATTCTCGTTTTTAATGGAATATGGAGTGCTGAGACTGTCATAGTTAGGTTTAGCCGGTATTACCAAAAACATCCCAAAGTAGCCTGGCTTAGTTAAGGCAATACATTGTTCCTGCTTTCTGTGACATATTGCCACCAGTGATGCTTCTTAAAAATCTAAGAATCCAGGACCAATAGGGGGTGGGGGAACATAATAAAGAAGCTATACTTACCAATCCCCGTGGCCCCATCAACAGCTTACTGACTGCCACTGGGCTTTATTTTCTCCCAGCATCCTGCATTGTCACACCCTAGCAAGAGGTACCCACTGGGTGTAGTCACTGACAACATCGATGTCCCACCCCAGTCACTGACTGTATGAGCGAACATTTTTCTGCTGGGACTTGATATTGCAGAAGTAAGAGCCCGTGAGAGGTGATGCTGCGTGGTGGGGTCACAGGCATATATAACTTTTTTATTAACACCCCCCCCCCCCCCCCCATGTAAAAATAAGTGGGAATAACGACCATTGTTGCAAAACATTAATGCTCATGATTATTAATAATGGCCATTGTTTTGCAACAATGGACTTTATTTGAGGTGTTTACATAGTGGGAACATAGACTAAGGCTGTGTTCACACATGCCTTTGTAATTGCGTTTTCAGTGCATGATTTAATTGCAGTAAATTATTATTTAATTGCCTACGAGCCATCCTTCATTGCATTAATGCGGTAAAACTCCAAAGTCTGCAAACATTACTTAAATGTGATAAGAGCACAATATAACTTAAGTATATACCAGCAATAGTAAACATGTATCAACCGAGACAACTAAAAGTTAAAATACATAATGTCACTTACAGTACTTAAAGTAATTCTGAAAAAAAGAACACTTGGAGAACTAAAGACCAAAGACCACATTTTAATAGCTAATAAAAATAGAATACAGGCTTTCTATGTCTCGGTAAATTACGTCACCCTTTTAAGTGCTGCAGCTATATATCAAGTTAATAAGTAGAATTTTATTAGTTATTTAAAAAAAATGCTAGGCCTGAAACAGCTGAAAGTTCAGGCTATACCTCATAGGACGCAAGCTGAGTTTTCAGGACATGAATAAAGACATGCAACATAAAGAAATGTAAACAATGTTGGAGTATAATTTTACTTAGTGAGACCAGGCTAACCAGCAGTGTCACCTAACTGATTTTAAGAGCCATAACTAGTGATGAGCCAGCATGCTCCTCTGAGGTTGGTACTTGTTCGAGTATTAGGGTACTTGATGGCACTTGTTACTCAGACGAGCATCTCGCGATACTCGAGAAAATGGCATCATCTGTTTCCTGTAAGTTTGGGCGCAATTTCTCATTGAAATCAACATGCAGAAGACTCTTTGGTACATCCTGCGATGACGTGGGACCCATACATGTAGATAGCAGAGATTGGTTGGCCAGAACAGATGACCCTGGCATATAAAAATTTGTGCCGGCGCGGCTCGGCTCACATGCATGCTAGAAGAGAATAAGGACAGAGCTGCTGCTTGTCAGGGAGAGCGTTAGGGAGGGAATTAGCGTTCCAGTAGGCAGGGATACTATATACAGTACCCAACAGCCCTTGTAAGGGCTGAAAATCTTTTTTTTTTATTACTCCAGGCTGCTGGCTGTGACTTGCAATGCAGCTCACATGATTTTAGCAGCACAATGTGGTAATTGGCTGCTGAAAATCAATTCAGCGGTGGGGAGAAGTGGTGAGTTACATGATACAGGGAAAATTACCCCAACTGCAAAAGTAGTCAAGGGGGTTTCCTGATCACATGGAGAGAACATAAAAACTTCATGCAGATGTTGTCCTTGGTGGGATTTAAACCCTGGACCCCAGCACTGCAAGGTTACAGTGCTAACCACTGAGCCACTCAAATTCAAACTCAAATTCAAACTCAAATTCAAATCAGCGGTGTAGAGAAGTGGTGAGTGACATGGTATAGGGAAAAAAATTACCCCAACTGCTAAAGTAGTCAGGGGGTATCAGGCCCCAGCCCAGGTCAGTCTACTAACTTAAAAACACAAGTTATTAAGGGGCAGGAGGGGAGCAGTCAGTTTGTCAGACACTGGCAGGGGAACACCCTCCAAGGCATTTGACCTTCAAAGTGACCTTCAGACCTTTGACCTTGGTCGCATGTGCCTTGCCCATCTTGGTCTGGATCATCACTATTGTCTTGAGGTTGACCACCAGGCTGTTGCCCAGAATTTGGCGTAATGGTGCGATAAGGCAGCCTCAGAGGCATCCATGCATGCTGCCCCTGCTGTTTCCTGTCCATTTCTGTGGTGTTGCGTGGTGTCTGGCTAAGTTTTTGGGTGGTTCATATGCTACCTCTGTTTTAATGGTTCCCTGTGTTCTCACTGCCATGCTGTGTCAGGCTAAATTTTGGGGTGGATCATATGCTAACTCTATTTTAATCCTTCACTGTGTGATCATTGCCATGCTGTTGCCCAGAATTTGGCGTAACAGTGTGATTAGGCAGCCTCAGAGGCATCCATGCATGCAGTAGCGGTTTTGGACACCAAGCATTCCACGCAATTGTGTGGGGCCCCTGAAATCCAGGAGGTCCCTGTTCTGTTGCCCAAGACCACTGCCCCGCTGCTGCGATCTTTACTGTAACTGTGCGCTCGTAACAAGCGCACATAGTTACAGGCAGCAGCGGCACTGACAGGGTAAGAGCTATCCCTGTCAGTCACTCTTGTGGCCGCAGGAAGTGTTTTCCCTGTGGTCACAAGAGGACGCTCTGTGTCCCTGGTGCCGGCGCTCTACAGGGGTCACTGGAGTGCCAGTGTCATGACAACAGGAGAGCGGCCTCTTGTGACGGCAGGGAAAACACTTTGCAGTTTTTTTGTGTTTTATACTATATGGGTGGGGGAGCGCACAGGGGGGCTATAAGAACAGAGGGACCTCACAGGGGATCTATATACTTATGGGAGAGCACAGGGGGTCTATATAAACGGGGGGGCACTCAGGGGGGCTGTATAACAGAGGGAGCATACAGGGGGCCTATATAAATGGGGGAAAGCACACGGGGGCTGTAAAACGGGGGGAGAACACGGGGTCTATATATACACAGGGGGGCTATAGACTACTGGGGGAGTGCACACGGGGCTATATACAAGTGGGGGAGCACACATCGTGGCTATATACTAGTGGAGGAGCACATAGGGGGTATATACAACTGTGGGGAGCACACAGGGGTATATACAATTGGGGCAGCACACATGGGGTCTATATAGTATACTGGGGGAGCACACAGGGGGCTATGTATAACTGGGGGAGCACACAGGGGTCTATATATAACTGGAGGAGCACACAGGGGGTCTAAATAATATTGGGGGCAGCACACAAGGGTTATATACTACTGGGGGAAGCACACAGGGGTCTATATATAACTGGGGGAGCACACAGGGGTCTATATACTACTGGGGCAGCACACAAGGAGTATATAATACTGGGGGATGCACACAAGCGGTATATACTACTGGTGGCAGCGCACAAGGGGTATATACTACTGAGGGCAGCACACAGCGGTCTATATTACATTGGGACTGCACATAGGTGCATATATACCTAACTACTATACTGTGGCACAGAACATACCTAATTATTAAGTGGGGGCACAGGGACACCTTAAATTTGGGGGGGCACAGAGCGGTGTAACTTCTATAGAGGGGTACAGGGTACCTAACTACTGTAGGTGTTGGAGCCTAAAATACAGTATTTCTCTGACAGATTCTGGAGAGAGGATTCACAGCCAGGAGAAGACTTCAAGGTGGCCCAGGCTGGATGAAAAGAGAAAAAAAGAAGTAAAAGACGCTGATCAGAGAAGACGCCCCCTGTGTGTGACTGGATGTATCTGCACTCTGTTATAGGCTGGTAGTAATAGTGGTAATAGTGTGGCAGTATTATGTAATGGCCTCATTGGTGATATCTTTCTGTTTTGTTCAGAGCAGTTTTGAGGCAATATGTAATCTCTGTATGGTGGTAGGAGGGTTATAAGAGAAATACTGGGGGGGAGCGCATGTCGAGGGGGGGGGGGCGGACGTGACTTCGCTTAGGGCCCCAGAAATGCCAAGACCACCCCTGCATGCATGCTGCCCCTGCTGTTTCCTGTGCATTTGGTGTTTCCATTATTTACAGAGGTTGATAGGTTTTCCCACAACCTTTTCTGTGCCAAGCTTGGGTCCCCTGCAAAAATGCTCGAGTTTCCCATTGGCTTCAATGGGGTTCGTTATTCGAAACAAGCACCCGAGTATCGGGAAATATTCGTCTCGAGTAACGAGCACCCGAGCATTTTAGTACTTGCTCATCACTAGCCATAAAGCTTTTATTTTTCCACTTACAGGGCTGGTTGAGGGCTTATTTTTTGATCTCTAGTTTTATTAGTATGATATTGGTGTAAAAGAAAAATTTTTACCGCTTTTTATTAATTACTTTATTATTATATATAATGAAAAATCAACAATTCTTTTATTTTTTTCCCCCTCTTTTCATTTACGCCTTCCACCATGCAGGAAAGATTTTGTGATATTTTAATATATCTTCCTCTCCATTAAGTATATTGTGGGATAAGATATTTCAGATTTACGCTTCCCAGATTTAAAAAAAGGAAGCCTCAAGCATATCTGGAGAGAACGGTGATAATCCTGGGACATTAGAAATACCAAAATGTGCCTTCAATCTCAGAGTGGATTGCAGAAATTTGTGAAATTGGGCAAATGGAGGAAACAGTAGCTGGGGCGCATGATTGTTTGCTTAAATTTGAGACTATTGTTTCCATGGCAGCTTTATCTCGAGTCACCGGAGTTCAGGGAGTTGGTACAGTGAGCTGTCTCTTCCCCTTGTTCCTTTCCTTTCTCGTTTCTTTTCATCATTATTTTTGTCATAATTGTACTGTTTTTCTTTTTTCTTTTTCTCTTCCACTTGAGTGGTATAAGATTTAATGATATGATGTAAGACTTTTACCATGTTGATGCACTAAATGTGTGCTATTTGCAGCTATTTGCTGATGGAAATATTATGTTGATCAATTTAAAGTTATGGACATTTTATGGACATATGTTCAATATGTACAGAATGGAATTGCTTTGATTAATATAATACACTTTGTTTAGCCTCTTATCTCTGTATCAATATGTCCAAATTTTAAAGTGTGAAGTGATAGTTGTCATATGCTGTTTTGTGAACCCTAATAAAAATGGATTGAACATAGTCTATAACACTTGCATTATTTCACCTACAGACCCATATGGGGTCTTATTTTTTCTTATACAAATGACAGACTTTATTTTTTTCCATAAAATATGCTGTAAAACTGAAAAAAATATATCTATTCAATGAAATTGGGGGGAGGGAGCATTTTTTTTCTCATTTTGGGGTGATTTTGTCTTTATGCCATTTATCCTGTGGTATAACTTACATGTTATCTGTTTCTCTTATGGCTCTACTAGGCATTGCTCCCACCTAGCCAGAATCCTGCTCCACACTCATGAGGGGCAACACCCCAAAACAGCTGTCTGTGGATGGATACCTGGCCTTGGTTTTTTCCTTGTCATTACATTGACTTATAGGGCCACTTAATATGGTGGTTTTGGTAATTTCCCTACAGCAGTAACCACTTGGCTGTGCCCTTCCCAGGGGGATATCTGGCCAGTTCTGTGTTTTGAGACTCTTTTTTGCATATTTAATTTATATAATGTTTATTTTATTTTACTGCTTTTAAAAAATGTAAGCCTTGTAAAAAATAAGTGTATTTAATGTTGCTCTATTTTGATCCTTTTTTTTTTTGCTCTATGAGGCTATTTGAGATGTAATTTTACGCCATGATCTGTACTTTTTACCGGTACCTCACTTATTTTTTACTTTTTAATCACTATTTAAAAAATGTTTTAATGTGATGTGACGAAAAAAAAAAATCTGCAATTTTGCTCTGTCAGATTTTTGCACATATGCTGCTTATCGTGCAAGATCAGCAATGTGATGAATTAATATTTCTGGCAACTCAGCAAATGGCTATAGCAAATTATATTTTATATATATATATATATATATATATATAAATAAATATATTTATTTATATTAGGGATGAGCGAACCGAACCGAACTTTGAGAAAGTTCGTAACGAATCTGGTTAAAATAGCAATAACAAATAGAATCATCTAATAGAATAGACATCTTTAAAAAGTGATGCAAACACCTCTGGAATGCATCTGGGAAAGCAGGGAAACAGTATTAGAGGAATCGGCTGTCAGGAACCGGACAGCAGGACAAGACAAGACAGTGAGCCCTAAGCTCAGCCCCGCCCACTGTCCTCTACCTACTTGCCACAATCCGCCCTAAGATGGCGGCGAGCAACTTGGCGGCGGTCCCTGCACTGGCTAGGTGGAACACAAATACAAGACAGACGGACAGACACAATGAAGAATAGTAAACAGTCCGAGTCACAACAATCGGGCAGCAAAAGTACAAAATCACAATCCTATAAACGTAGTCAAAGTCCAGGCAATATAGTCAAGGGCAGGCGGCAAGCAAGGGAGGTCGAGGAATAAGGCAAAGATCAGGGATAGCAAATACACAGAAGATACAAGCGGGCAGAGACAAGTCAATAACCAGCAATAAGTGCACAGACTGACGTTTGTTATATAGGAGGCCAGGGCTCTGGTTCAGAACGTAATTGGACCATCCCCCTGATCTCCAAGCACAGACACCTGAGAACAAGACAGATCCACTGGCAGGATGACCTGTCAGTCACAGCAGAACCAGAACACAGATTAACCACGACATGGCCAGACAGAACTCAGCAGGTGAAGTCGGGTGTGTCTCCCAACCCAGGTGAGCAATAAACCAGAGTTCACACACAGCAAAACAAAACACAGAAACAGGATACAAGAAAATCAGTGCCTTCTCGGCCGAACAGCACGAGCAGAGGGGCGCATAATGCTCTGCAGAGATACCATCCTGACATCGGCATTACGGGGTTAGCGATCCTCTGCAATAATGCCGACTCCTCTAATGGTTAATATATTTAATTAATAGAACATATTTTCTTTGTAATAAAGTCCCTTTCGTTGTTCAATAATTTAATTAAAACAATTCCATCATTGTGCAATTAAATATACTGTTAAAATAAATATATATAAATAAATGTATATTTATATATATATTTATTTTTTTACAGTATATTTAATTGCAAAAGTATGGATTTGTTTAAATTAAATTATTGAACAACGAAATGAATTTTATTACAACGAAAATGTGTTTTATTAATTAAATATTAATTATTACATGAAGCTCTTTTAAAGCCGTTAATTCATATACCCGGTAAAAAGAGCAAACTGTAATAATCAATACTTTACTTTAATTAAAACATCAAATGCTTCTTCTAATTATGCTATCACAATTGCATTATTAGAAGAAACATTTTGAATCATATGTGCGCTGACCTGATCAGCTTATTGGCTCAGCGCACATATAATTAGCGGGTCCGCAGCACAGTGACTTCATTGTGCGGCGGACCAGCGAAGAGGACACATGGGGGGTGAGTATACAGCTCTCCCCACCCCCTCCCCTGCACTGCACCCCTCCCAGCAAGGAAAGGGGGTCACTTAACCCCTTCCTTGCTGGGATGGGTGCAGTCTGACATCAGTCTGGCCCCCAAGGGGTTAAGGGGGATGCAATGCATCCTCCCTTAACCCCTTGGGGGCCAGACTGTAAACAGCGATCTGTAAAGATGCTGCATACTGTAAGGAGCACAACACCGCTCACAATGATGGGTTTTGTGCTCCTGTTTGTGTGTTTTTTGTGTGTTTCTCCCTTTTTATTTTTCAGATATCGGTATCCTGTGGATTACGTCGGATTCGATGGACTACGAAGATGACCAGTGGTTGTTTGGATTTTTTTAAATAAAATGGTCAATGAGGGGTGTGGGGGTGTTTTTATTTGAATAAAAAAAAAATTTCACAAGTGTCTTGTCTTTATTTCTTTACTTTATAGACTTAGTAGTGGAAGCCGTCTAATCCGACGGAATCCATTACTAAGTTGGGGCCTAGTGTTAGCCGGTATAAAATGGCTAACACTAACCCCCCCATTATTACCCCAGTACCCAATGCCACCAGGGGTACTGGGAAGAACCGGGTGCCAGTGGTCCCGGAGCGTCAAAATTGGCGCTCCTGGACCGGACGGCAGCAGGCTGGTAAGATTTAGGCTGGGGAGGGCCTAAACCAATGGCTCTTCCCACCCTGGTGTTACCAGGCTGCTGTCGCTTGGTTTTTAACCCGGCTGGTTATGAAAATAGGGGGAACCCTACTCGGGTTTTTTTTAAATAAATAAATAATTTAAAAAAACCGCATAGGGCCCCCCCCTATTTTCATAACAAGCCGCATTTGCAGGCTGGTAAGATTTAGGCTGCTGAGGGCCTTAACCAATGGCTCTTCCCACCCTGGTGTTACCAGGCTGCTGTTGCTTGGTTTTTAACCCGGCTGGTTATGAAAATAGGGGGACCCTATGCGGTTTTTTTAAATTATTTATTTATTTGAAAAAAAACGAGTAGGGTTCCCCCTATTTTCATAACCAGCCGGGTTAAAAACCAAGCGACAGCAGCCTGGTATCACCAGGGTGGGAAGAGCCATTGGTTTAGGCCCTCCCCAGTCTAAATCTTACCAGCCTGCTGCCGCCCTTGTCCAGGAGCGCCAATTTTGACGCTCCGGGACCACTGGCACCACCGGCTCTTCCCAGTACCCTTGGTGGCATTGGATACTGCGGTAATAATGGGGGGTTAGTGTTAGCCATTTTATACCGGCTAACACTAGGCCCCGACTAAGTAATGGATTCCGTCTATTAGACGGCTTCCACTACTAAGTCTATAAAGTAAAGAAATAAAGACAATACACAAGTAAAAAATTTTTTTTATTGAAATAAAAACACCCCCACACCCCTCATTGACCATTTTATTTAAAAAAAAAAATCCAAACAACCGCTGGTCATCGACGTAGTCCACCGAATCCGTCGTAATCCACAGGATACCGATATCTGAAAAACAAAAAGGGAGAAACACACAAAAAATACACAAACAGGAGCACAACACCAATCATTGTGAGTGGTGTTGTGCACCTTACAGTATGCAGCATCTTTACAGATCGCTGCTTACAGTCTGGCCCCCAAGGGGTTAAGGGAGGATGCATTGTATCCCCCTTAACCCCTTGGGGGCCAGACTGATGTCAGACTGCACCCATCCCAGCAAGGAAGGGGTTAAGTGACCCCCCTTGCTTGCTGGGAGGGGTGCAGTGCAGGGGAGGGGGTGGGGAGAGCTGTATACTCACCCCCATGTGTCCTCTTCGCTGGTTCGCAGCACAATGAAGTCACTGTGCTGCGGACCCGCTAATTATATGTGCGCTGAGCCGATCAGCTGATTGGCTCAGCGCACATATGATTCAAAATGTTTCTTCTACTAATACAACTGTGATAGCATAATTAGAAGAAACATTTGATGTTTTAATTAAAGTAAAGTATTAATTATTACAGTGAGCTCTTTTTACCGGCTATATGAATTAACGGCTTTAAAAGAGCTTCCTGTAATGATTAATATTTAATTAATAAAACACATTTTCGTTGTAATAAAATTAATTTCGTTGTTCAATAATTTAATTTAAACGAATCCATACTTGTGCAATTAAATATACTGTTAAAAAAATAAATATATATATATATATATATATATATATATATATATATATATACATTTATTTATATATATATATTTATTTTAACAGTATATTTAATTGCACAATGATGGAATTGTTTTAATTAAATTATTGAACAACCAAAGTGACTTTATTACAACGAAAATATGTTCTATTAATTAAATATATTAACCATTAGGGGAGTCGGCTCGGCATTATTGCCAATTTGCCGGCTATTTTTTTTTTCACTATTTTTGCACTTTGAGTTTGTCCACTTTTTTCATTGTAATAGCAACTGCAACTACACGAAACTATACCCTATCACACTCCCACTATTGTAGCGGCAATTATTCAGCCGTTATTGCAAGGTTTATTTTCGGTTCGGTTCATCAGAACCCGAACTTCAGGAAAGTTCGGGGGATCGAACCGAACCGAACTTTTCAAAAGTTCGCTCATCCCTAATTTATATAATGGGAAAGGGGGGTTATTTAAACTTTTAATACGGAAAGGAATTTATTTTAATTAAAAAAAAAAATGTTTTTTTTACACTTATTTGTTGTTGCCTAAGGCAATTTATGGTATTGCTCATGGTACTATTGTACTGCATTTATCAATGTTTTCTACACAAGAGTCTCAAAACATGGGACTAGCTAGATATCCCTCCAGGGAAGGACCTAGACAAAGGGTGGCTCCTGTAAGGAGACCACCAAATCCACCATATTTAGTGGCCCTTTTAGTCAATATCCAACTCAATCTACAAGTCTAATGATATGAAATACTAAAGCCAGGTATCCTTCCACAGACAGGTATTTAGGGGTGTTGCCCCTTAGTGTGGAGTTGGATTCTGGCTAGACAGGAGCAATGCCTAGTACACCACAACAGTACCATATTCACTGATCTCAGGGAGACCAGCTAAAGAAGACACTGTAGGTTGCTAGTAAAAGTGCTCAAAACAGTAAAACCTAGATGCATTTCCCCTGGGAGATACAAATATGAAAAAAAGACCCATGGATACCTTGCACCTTGCCTATCATTAGACTCATAGAGTTGGATATTGACTAAAACGGACACTTAATATGGTGGTTTTGGGGGTCTCCATATGGGAGACACCTTTTGGCTAGTCCCATGTTTCGAGACTATTGAATGAAGCTCCACATACTCTTTTTGAATATTTGTATTTCCTAGTGTAAAATGCACCTAGGTTTGCATTTGAGTACTTTTACTAGCTGCCGACAGTGTCTCCTTTAGCTGGTCTCCGATCAGTGATCGTTTTATCATGGTGGTCTATTAGGCATTGCTCCCACCTAGCTAGTATCTTACTCCACACTGATGAGGGGAATTGCCCTGAAACAGCTGTCTGTGGATAGATACCTGGATTTGGTATTTTCCCTTTCATATTCTTAAAAATGAGTTGGAGATCGACTATTGATCTCAACGTGGAGACCCGAACTTTTGACATTTTAAGGCCTGGCTCTCTCAAGCACTATGCTGAGAAATTTCTGTGTTTGTATGATGGCTGCAGGTACTGGCTCAACAACAGGTGTAATGACTTAAACTGACAGCATCATAGGATCTGTGATGCTGTCAGTTCAGGTAATTTGACCCAATGTCAGGAGGTACCTTAGGCAAATCTCTCATTCGATGATTGTGTGGAACCTGTATAACTTGGATAGCTAAATTTCACAAGGAAACTACATGCACAATGCAGCTTGTTTCATTGGTTAGGAAATGTTCATGCACAAAGCTAACAGGATCTAACTGTTAACCGCTCCTCAACCCTAGATCAAGTTATTGATATTGGCTCCTCCACTGCCTATGACCACTGGGAAGTATGAAATATTTTTCAGTTGTCTAAACCAGGGGTGCAACTTATAGTCCAAAAAAATGTTACTTAACTATCCCACTTCTCAGTACCAGTTTTATAAGTACCTGTTCCCCCTATGGTCCTCTAATTATTCTAGTGTGGATAGGAAATGCAACTTCAGTGGCTGATCTTACCACTGTCAATTCTCATCAGCTGCTGAGCAGGCATTTCCATGGCATGTCCCCATAACTAATAAATAAAAAGAATATAGATGGAAACCAGCAGCGGTGGGAGAGTAAGATGGGTATGTATACATATTTGCTATTTTCCCTGCAGCCCAGACCACATTAAAAAAAATCTTCCTGCCAGAAAAAAACCTTTAATTTAGAAATGCATTAAATTGCATTTAACCCCTAATGACCCAGCATGTACCCATACGTCCTGGCGTTGTTAGAGGGGTTTAGACAGGGGTCACGCCATGACCCTGCTCTTAATTGCACCACACCCAGCTGCTATCAGCAGCCGGGGACCAAAGCTATTAGAGGACATGGACGACTGCCACGCCAGGCTAATTAACAATTAGAATGCAGCTGTTACCCCCCTGCAATGCTATAGCAGAGGGGTGATCCTTGCTTGTGGCTGGGCTGCCAGTCAGTGCCACAATGATGCTATTCCGGCCTCGGTACTAGATTACTATGGGCTCCAGCAGCCCATAGTAATCGAGCACAGATCTCATGGATCAATGTAGTACATATTTACTGCATTGATCTCTATTAATTAAAGAAATCCCAATCCATAGTGAAAGTTTAAATCACCCCCCTTTTCCCATTTTATACATAAAAATAAATATATAAAAAAAACATATTTGCAATCACCATGTGCAGAAACACCTGAACTATTAAATTATGGCATTTCTGATCTCATATGGTAAAAAGTTTTAAGCTCAACAACAGGCCAAAGTGATTTTTTTTTTTTTTTTTTCAATTTTATGCAAAAATTTTTTTCCTCTGTCTCAGCATATTTAATGGAAAAATTAAGTCAGTCACTGCAAAGTACAATTGGTATTGCAAAAAATAAGGGACCGTGTGGATCTAATGGTAAAAAAATACAAGCACTATGATCTTTTAAACACGAGGAGGAATAAAAGTGCAAAAATAAAAAACAAATTGGCCTGGTCAGCAAAGGGTTAATGTTTGTCATTCACGAAGTGCATGACATATTTTGTCTGGGCAGTTGAAGCCTGAAAATTCCTGAGCTAAAAGTGATTGCTATCAATTTGTCTTGAAATTCAAGGCTATATTTAACTTGGTACGTCAATAGAACATCTACATTCATTATACAATGCAATGCTGAAATCAAATGTGACATACTAACAGTCAAAAAGTCAAACAGTTTCAATACGTGAAACATGGAACATACTTTAGTAACATAATATTTACTAGCGTTTAATAATTGCAATGTTTTACTACTCAGGTTCGTCATTCCCTGCCCTTTCTTTACTTGATGTATCAGGACACTTCCTCTTTTACTACATGAAAGCCATTATCCTGGTTTTTGTAGCTCAGGATAGGCCATCAATATTAAGGCTATGTTCACACAACGTAAGAGACTGGCCATTCCTTGACTCCGTCCGGGTCACGGACTGGCCGGTCTCTGCCAGGATCATTGCGGCCGGTACTTAAGTGATCTTTTGGCTGCAGAGTTCTGATGCGGGGGCATCAGCGCGCGCCCGCATCAGAACTTGCCAATGCACACAATGAAGCAAGTGGCCAGAGCCGCTCGCTTCATTGTGTCAACTGACAGGGTCTCCTATGGCCGCAATTCATTGAATTGCGGCCGCAGAAAACTGTTGGTTATTTGCGGTGCCGCAAGGGATCCTAGCCGAAGCGTATACTATCCCACAGAAGATAACGCTATGTCCACACAACAACGGCCATACTTTTACGTAGTGTGAACATAGCCTTAATGTGTGGGGTTCTGACTCAGAACATTCACAGATCAACTGTTTAAAGAAGTAGAACTACCCCTTTAACCCCTTAAGGACAGAGCCTGAAATGGCCTTAAGGACAGAGACAAATTTTATTAATATGACCAGTGTCACTTTATTCATTAATAACTTCGGGGTGCTTTTACCTATCCAGCCGATTCTGAGATTGTTTTCTTGTGACATATTGTACTTTACATTTCTGGTAAAATGGAGTCGATACTTATAACAATTCTTTATGAAAAACACCAAAATAACGTGAAAAATTGTGAAAAAATGCATTTTTCCAACTTTGAAACCTTTCTGCTTATACAGAAAATGGTTATCCCACATAAATTATATATTAAATAGCATTAGCAACATGTCTACTTTATGTTGGAAGCTTTTATTAAACTATATTTCATTTTGTTTAGACAATAGAAAGCTTGAAACATTAGCAGCAATTTTCCAAATTTTCAGTAAAATTTCAAAATCAGATATTTTTAGGGACCTGTTCAGGTCCAAAGTGTATTTGAGGGGACTGTATGTTAGAAAGCCCCTCAAAGCACCCCATTTCAGAAACTGCACCCCCCAAACTCTGCAAAAGCACATCCAGAAAGATTTTTAACCCTTTAGGGGAGTCACAGAAATAAAAGCTAAGTGTGTAAGAAATTTGAAAATTTTTATTTTCTGTGCAGAGATTTTATTGTAATCCAATATCTTTCATAATGATAAACCTATTGGCAGAGAAATGCACCCCAATATTGATTGCCCCGTTTCTGCAGTTTATAGAAATACCCCATATGTGGCCCTATTGCGCTATTTGACGCAACCACAAGCCTGAGATATAAGGGAGCGCCTAGTGAATTTTAACGCCTCCTTTATATTTGGTCATTTTTGACTGTACCACTTCAGGTTGGCAGAGGCTCTGGGGTGCCAAAACCTAAAAAACACCCCTAAAGGGACACTATTTAGAAAACTACACCCCTCAAGGAATGTAACAAGGGGTGCGGTGAGGATCTGGACCCCACAGGTGCTTCACAGATTTTCAGAACAATGTGGTGTAAAAAAGGAAAAATTCTATTTTTTACACTAAAATGTTGTTCTAGCCTTCATTTTTCATTTTTACAAGGGGATAAAAGAAAAAAAAAAAAACCAAACGTGTAGCGCAGTTTCTCCCGAGTACAGAAATACCCCACATGTGGCCATAAAGTGCCAAGTGGGCGCAGGACGGGCCTCCAAAGGAAAGGAGTGCCAATTGGCTTTTAGAAGCTGTATTTTACTGGAATGGATTTCAAGGGTCATGTCGCATTTACAGAGCCCTCGTGCTGCCAAAATACTGGAAACCCCCCACAAGTGACCCCATTCTGGAAACTACACCCCTCAAGGAATCTAACAAGGGGTGCAATGAGGATATGGACCCCACTGGTGACGGGCACAATTGTGGAACAATGTCACGTGAAAGTGAAAATTTTTATTTTTTCACTTTCACGGCACAAATGTGCCTGTCATCAAGGGGTCCATATCCTCACTGCACCCCTTGTTAGATTCCTTGAGGGGTGTAGTTTCCAGAATGGGGTCACTTGTGGGGGGTTTCCCCTGTTTTGGCAGCACGAGGGCTCTGTAAATGCGACATGGCGTTCATCATCCATTCTGGCCAAATCCAACCACCAAAATCCAAAATCCTTCGGAGGCTTGCCCTGCACCCACATGGCGCTTTATGTCCACATGTGGGGTATTTACGGACTCGGGGGAAATTGCTCTACACATTATGTGTGTTTTTTTCTCTTTTAACCTCTTGTGAAAATGAAAAATGAAGGCTAGAACAACATTTTGGGGGGCAGCGGGGATATGGCCCCCTGGTGTTGGGCACATTTGTGGCGTGAAGATGAAAAAATTTAATTTTTTATTTTCACGGTACATGTTCCACATATGTGCCCGTCACCAGTGGGGTCCATATGCTTACTACACCCCTTGTTACATTCCCTGAGGGGTGTAGTTTCCATAATGGGGTCACTTGTGGGGGGGTTCAACTGTCTTGGCAACACAGGGGCCTTTTGAATGCAACATGGCCCCTCGAAATCCATTCCAGCCAAATCCAGCCTCCAAAACCCAAATAGCGCTCCTTCCTTTTGGAGGCTTACCCTGCACCCGCATGGTGCTTTATGTCCACATGTGGGGTATTTCCGTACTCAGGTGAAATTGCTCTACACATGTAGTGTTTTTTTATCTTTTAACCCCTTGTGAAAATGAAAAAATCAAGACAAGATCAATAATTTAGTGTAAAAATTAAACATTTTTTACACTATATGTTAGTCTAGCCTTGATTTTTTTCCTTTTCTACAAGGGGTTAAAAAAGAAAGTGAACACAAAACGTGTAGGGTAATTTCCCCTGAGTACGAAAATACCCCACATGTGGACATAATGTGCCATATGGGCACAGGGCAAGCCACCAAAGGGACAGAGCGCCATTTAGAGGCTGGAATGGAGGATGGAGGCCATGTCGCAATTAAAAAGCTCCTGTGCTGCCAGGACAGTAGAAACCCCCCACAAGTGACCCCATTATGGAAACTACACCCCATAAGGAATCCAACAAGGGGGTACAGTGAGCATATGGACCCCACTGGTGACGGGCACATATGTGGAACATGTACCGTGAAAATAAAAAATTAAATTTTTTCATCTTCACGCCACAAATGTGCCCAACACCAGGGGGCCATATCCCCGCTGCCCCCCTCGTTAGATTCCGTATGGGGTGTAGTTTCAAGAATGGGGTCACTTGTGGGGGGGTTTCTACTGTTCTGGCAGCACAGAGGCTTTGTAATTGCATCATGGCATCCTCTAATGGGAATGGCGGCCATACCTATTTAGCTGGGGAAAAGGGACAATTCTAATTTATTTGGGGGTATTAGGCCAATTATTAGTTTATAAGGTTGAAAATGATTGTGCGAGATGTGGGGAAATAGTAAAAGATTGGTTACATATATTTTGGTTATGTCCAGCTTTGGGTGAATTTTGGAGGGGGGTTATGAGGGAAATAGAAAAAGAACTTAAAATGGTAATAGAGCCATATCCTTCGCTGATTGTTTTGAGTGATGATACCCATTTAGTAGGCGTAGGCAGCATGAAGAAAAGGACTCTAAATAAGAGACTCTTTGTAGCAAGATTGATGATTGTGCAAAAGTGGAATTCTAACGAGGTTTTGTCTGTACAAGCATGGGAGAATAAGGTGAAACAATTTATTAGATATGAAGGGGTGTGGGGGGAGGAGGGGAGGAGGAGAGGAGAAAAGGAAAAGTGAATTGATGTGAGTTAACTTACTAGTTTCTGCCCGGGGGGGGGGTTGTTTTAGTGAGAGACGTCATATGGAACTTCTGCTCTTGTTTGTTTTTTTTAAGAGATCTGCAAAAAATGGAAAGAATAAGAGGTTAATAAAAAAAAAAAAAAAAAAAGGATTGTAACCTGTGAGGTACTCGCAGGGCGCCCGGTAGTTAAGATTACTATGGTGAATGTCTGGTGGGGTGAATGAGGCCGCGGTGTGGTTGGCCCTTGCCGGGCTGGGGGGGGGGAGGGGCGGGATTGGGCGGACCATTCCACTGTCACAGTGGTTGGAAGCAGTCTGACTTGGGAGGTCGGCCGTGAGAGGGCCGACTAAATAGTTGAGAGTTGAGCGAGACTTTATCGCCCTGGTTGGATGAATAAAATATGAAGTGGATCCTGGCCATCTGGGGGGGACCGCAGTCCATTTCAGTTGGACTGTGGAAACCTTTGGATTAGACAGGGTGGCTGTTCAAGGGATCCGGCGACCCGGGTCCAGGGATAGTTAGTTTGAGTGAGCTTACTCCGTCCGAGCCGGTGTGGCCCTGGATAGGGGTCAGACTGGCAGGATAAGGAGTTGAAACTGGTTGTGGTTATTTGTACAAGTTGGATAATTTATATTTTCTGATATGGACGACGTTCACAACTGATACTGTGCAGAAGTGGGGGGGCTTGCTCCGGTCTCGTTTGCCTGTCTCCTTCTTCCCTCGGCAAGGTGGGGGGGCGCTACGCCGCTGCCTGGTGGGTTGAGTGAATATAGAGTAGGTAGTGGTAGGGTGGTGGGTTAATATAGATAGGTGCTGAGGATGCAAGGGCGCCCTGCAAGCATAACCACACAGAGAAAATGGAAAACCCTGTATAATGATGAGGACTGTCTAGATGATACCAGACAGGAGTTATTGTAATTTACTTGTTTATTTATTTTTCATTATTCTATTTAGACGAGGAGGATGTCCTAGGAAGTTCCAAAGTGGGTGTTGGGTTGGGATGGGATCGGGTTGGGATAGGAGGGTATTGCACATGTAGAATTGAATTGTGTAAAATAAAGGAATTACTTTTTCTCAAAAAAAAAAAAAAAAAAAGGTTGAAAATGACAGGTGTCCATCAAATTCAACCTGTGTTGATCCAGAGGAAGGCAAAAAAAACCCTCGTAAGGCAGACGACAGTAGCCTCATCACAGGGGAAAAATTCCTTCCCGACTCCATAATGGCGATCAGAATAATCCCTGGATCAACGTGACCCCTGAAATAGGAATAAGGGACAGATCAGGACAGGTGTCACACTGGAAAATGGTGTCCTTCCTGATCCCCCTGTTACCCCACACTCTGCACTTCTTCTGGGGTCTCCTGTTTTCCAGTGTGGGGGACGTCACCTGGAAAATGTTGTCCTGGTGCGATACGGGGTCCTTCATATCCAGAAGCGCTGGGTCCGCTCCATGGCTGCTAAATATTAGGGCTCTATTACTGCTTCTGATATTTTCGGATCGTGCTGCAAGCTACAGCAGCTCGGGCAGCGAGGGACCAGAAGAGGGGGTGCTGGTATAAAAGTTATCCTCGTACAAATGGTAACCTTTATCCAACAGTGGGAAGATCAGTTCCCAAACGATCTCCCCACTAACTCCGAGGATGGGGGGGCATCTGGGGGCAGGATTCGGGTGTTCCTTCCTTCATACACTGTAATGGTACCTGCACACTGCGGAATGGAGAAGGATAACCCTTTGTGCATTCCGCAGCTGGCACCCACCGGCGGACTGATGGAGGCACACGTCTTCTCTCATGTCACACTCCACTCTATGCACGGGCGGATTCCGCCCTCTGTCCAAAGAATGAACGTGTTCATTCTTTGGACGGACAACGGAATCCGCCCGTGCATAGAATGGAATCTATGACACGGGCGGAGACACACGCCTCCATCAGTCCGCCGGTGGGTGCCAGCTGCTGAATGCACAAAGGGTTATCCTTCGCCATTCCGCAGTGTGCACGTACCCTAAATCTGTAAGTGCACCCTGAGGTACGCTCACAGAGTTTGTAGAATTTCACGTCATACCGTGGTCTCTTATTGGGATGGTTTTGGCGGAAAAGACGTTTCTGGGGGGCAGCGTACGCTACGCTACCCCCAGACACGTCACTGGATGATGAGGACGATGAGGATGAATGGAGGAACGAAGGATCCCCCCATTCATCCTCACTGGCTGTTTCGGTGTCGGAGGCAATAATAGCGTATACCTCTGATGCCGAAAACACCCTGGGGGCCATCTTTATACGGGGATTGGTATATGGGGTATGTAAATGTGTAGTGGTGTAGTGTAAAACTTTATTCCATGTAGTGTAGTGTAGTGTAGTGTAGTGTAGTGTTTTTTACGTGTTTTTTTGACAGTAAGAAAAAATATCCCTACGCCAAGAAAGGAGCTGCTGATGAATGCCGCACTTAAATGCCTACGCCAAAATGGAGGAGTTGCTGATCAGCAGCGCACTTATGTGCGATGCTGATCAGCACTCAGCGGCGTTAGGGCGCAAAAAAAATAAAAAATAAAAATTTGGAAAAAAAAAATAAAAATCTTTTTAACCCAAAGCAACTGATCAGTGAATGATATTCACTGATCAGCCGCTAGGGGGCAGTAGAGCGACGCTGCCGGAGATTGCCGAGACCCGCCGAACCCGAAGACCCGAGCGTTTCTGAAGATTTCCGACGCTGGACGACCGAACCCGGAAGTGAAGTGAAGAAGACGCAAGGACGGCGCGGACCGCAGATCTTCGCTCCGGACGCCCAGATCAGGTGAGTATGGTACACCTGCACCACACACACCTGTTCTGCACCCCTCAGCTACCTAGCTGAGGGGTGCAGAACCCGGCAAAACTGTGTTTTTACAGTATGATCGCCGTGATGGGCCGGCTGGTACTGGCCGGCCTATCACGGCGATCGTGGGGGTGGCATCGGCGCCATCTTTGGTGGGGACACTTATGGCGATTGGTGCTATCTCGGACAGCACCAATCGCCATTGCTTTACGGGTCACCGATGGCCCGAAAAGCTGAATTAATCACCCCCCGTGCCAACAAGCAGAGATGGCCTGCTATACATTATAGCAGGCCATCTTTCCCGACCGCTGTGTGTGAACACACAGCAATCTGGGAAACATCGGGCGTAAGTATACGCCCGTTTGCGTTAAAGCCAACCCTGCTGGGGCGTATACTTACGCCCGATGTCGTTAAGGGGTTAAAGGAGAAGTCTAGCCAGGGGAGGAGGAGGGGTTCATAACAAACAATTATTACTTGCCTCTTTGATGACATTATGATAATGATGGCAGTCCATCAAAAAGGCCATCACATCTGCAGAGCAGGAGATCCTGGAGCCTGGCAGCGGTCCCTGAGAGGCAATTCAGCGCAACACAGGGAGAGGTAAGATGTCATGGTTTTCGTTCCCCCTTGCTCCTGCCAGCTGTAATTTTTTTCAAATGGCCGGACCTCTCCTTTAATTGACGGTTTTAATACCAGTGCAATAAGAAAAAAAAGGTCATTAACCTATTGCAAAATAACATCATGACACGAAATATCCCATCAGACTTCCCCTTAAATATAATTATCCTTTTCCAAGTGTCGAGCAGGTTTGAGGCTATACAATCAACAGCCTACCAGGAAAGAAGTAGATCTACCCCTTTCAAAGATTGCTGATGAAGCCAAGGGGAACGGAGCATTGTATATAGTCAGGAAAAGATGGGAATTTTTCCTTGAAGAAAAACTGATTTTCTTTTCATTACAAAAAATAAAGTCTGTACAATCCATATAAAACAGCATAGTAGGTTTTTAATGAAACAGACGGACTGTGGGTGGTTAAGGTACATCCAGCAGTAATGTAGAATAAGAGCTTCTTATCATATTTAAAAGGGGAACTTAAAAAAAAATTCTGTCAAATTAACAGGTGTCGGAATGTTATATAGATTGCACAAGGTCCCACGGGCAACAGCAGACACCACGCATGCGCGTGGCCAAAATCCAATAATACAGAGCGGACTCCAGCGCCAAGCGCCTGATACTATTTCTATTCGGAGTGATCACCAACGCTGCTCCCATCTCTTCAAGTGACAGCACCTCCACTTGCATTGATAACTCGAGTGCGTACGGGATTTCAGACTAATGGCCATACGCAGGACCGCTGAGCAGTGTATACACACTAACATTTATTGCTATATCTACATTGATGGTAGATTATATGATTTATTAACCTATCAAAAGCCCTACACTTGTTGCAAGTAACAGAGATCGCTACAGTGTGTTATGTCCAAGCACACTGTTTTGGCAATCTAGACAACGATCTATTGAACATTAGTACTATAACCACGTATATCAACAAGTTCATATGAACTTACTATGATGAACTTACTCTTATGAACTATTTTATTATGTTATTGCAACCACTTACATAAGGAAACACATGTGAACTGCATATATCTATTTCATAGATTCTCGATTTTAAATTTTTATATTTTTCCTTTTTTATTTTTTCCAATTGTCTTTTTCATTTTTTTCATTTGGATTTTTCAGATGCATCATTTTTCATTGATTGTTTTTTATTGATCATCTTTTAACCATTGTTTATTAATTGACTACCTTTTTTTCATTGTATGATTATACCTATTTTAGTGTTCTACTCATTAAATTCATTTACTTTTAAACTATATATCAGTCTGCATTTCCAACTAGAGGACCTACACCTTTCTCTAAACTTTCTATATATGCTTTTCAATTACCCTTCCCTTCAGTCAGTACAGATGTAGTTGATATATGTGAGGACTATTACAGTAACTTGGCGACTTTTCTGTAAATTGTTGTAAACAAAGGGGGGGATTTATCAAACTGGTGTAAAATAGAAATGTCTTAGTTGCCCCTAGCAACCAATCAGATTCCACTTTTCATTTTTTAAAGAATCTGTGAGGAATGAAAGGTGGAATCTGATTGGTTGCTTGGAGCAACTAAGACAATTCTACTTTACACCAGTTTGATAGATCTCCCCCAAAGTCATTAACATTCAAACCATAAAAACTGCAATAATAAGCAGGTACTTAGAGTATTCTCGGGGGGTAAGTCCACTTGTGACAGGCACATTGGCAAGAACCACTGGAACTCCTTAGGCATCCATTTGTAGATATGACAGGTGCGTTATGTTTAGGAGGAAAGGGAGACAGTGGGAACTTGAGGAGGAGAGGATCGTGTCTAGGTCATCTGGTCTGGTAGCTCTGGTATCTTCCACTTCTGCAGTAGCACCCTGTCTTCTTCCACAGTTTTCACTGTATGGAAGACATTGTCTTTGGTAATCAGGAGCTTCACCGGGAAACCCCAGAGACAATGGTCTGTTCTGTTAAAGCTGTAGTGACTGGTGCTAGTAATCTTCTTTGCTGTAAAGTAGCAACTGACAGATCTGCAAATAATTTGATATGATTATATATGTTCAGTATGTTTTGTTTCTTTCTCTAAATATTCAACAGATTTTCTTTAATGAGGAAAAAATGAAGCCTAATCGGCACATCTCTTGGGATGTCTTCAGAAAGGTGTTTTGGTCTCAGGACCCAATGAGCTCTGTCTATAACTAGGTCCAATGGGGAGCAACATGGCAGGGTTGTTTCCATAAAGTCCCGTATACATCTTTTTAAGTCAGCATTAGGTACAGATTCTGGGATCCCCCTGAACTTTATTTTGTTCCTATGGGAACGATCTTCTAAGTCAACGACTTTTAGGCGCCGGGTTTCCACTTTTGTTTCCAGACCATAATCTATAAGGTTGTTGTGGGAGATGGCAAATTCAACAATTTTTGTCTTAGCATGTAAAATTTTGCCTTCCACTGTTTGTATAGCTGACTGTAAGAGTTGCAGCAAATGAGTGAAGTCATTGTTTCAGCATGCTCTGTAATAGGGGCATTTGTGGCAGGGAGAGAGTCCATAAATATATCTTTACTCTGCACTGAAAGTAATGCAGCCTCTCCTTCACTATTTATTACACCATCAGCATCATACAGTTGTCCCTGTGGTCTTTGTTTCTGCTTCTCTGGGCTGTATGTGGTAGGAGAAGTCGGGGTTGATCTCATCTTTTGTGTACTCCGCACTCATGGCTCCAAGATGGCCCTTGTTCCCATGTGTTACCTGCCCACATCGGAGATCTAGTGGGACAGAAAAACTGTGCCACGAGTGTAGATAGTCTCCAGAGTGCTGTAAGCTGTGGGTACACTCGTCCTGTAGGGAACCAAGCGCCATGAATCAAGTGGCGTATAAATGTCTGTCAGTTTACAGACCTTGGCTGTCGACTTTCCTCTTTTTCTCACTCTAGAGGCCATCAAGGGGTGATTATAGCCTGAAATTCTTGCAGGCAGGAGGCCTCAAGACAGAGCACCAGACTCAGACAGCCATCTTGCTCAGCAGCCAAGCCACATCGCCCTAAATAAAAACATTTTTTTGCTTATATGTGGCTTCATAGTGAAAGCTATGCTGGGGCTTAGTGCAGAAAACACTGTTGGGCCCATCGTGGTACATCGTGTGATGACGTGGCATCCATACATGTCGATAGCAGCTATTGGTTGGCCAGATCAGATGACCCGGGCATATAAGAATCTGGGCCGGCTGTGCTTGCCTCACATGCTTGCTGGAAGGGATTAGGGACAGAGCTGCTGATTATCAGGTAGAGCGGTAGGGAGGGAATTAGCGTTCCTGTAGGCAGGCCTACTTGAAAATGAACCCAACAGCCCTTGTAAGGGCTTAAAATTTTTATTTTGTTTGGAGTACTCAAGACTGCTGGCTGGGACTTGCAGTGCAGCTACCACGATCTTAGCTGCACACTGTGGTAATCGATTGCTGGCAGAAAGGGGACAGCAGGTGGTACATACAGACCCCAAAGAAGTCTACCATAAAGCATCACTTACACACAGACTCTATACGACTACCTTCAAAAACCAGTCTGACCAGTATCTGTTGTCATCTGCAGCCAGTCTTCAGGGTTGCTTTCTTTTTTAGTGCAGCCATATCCAACCTCACTGCTCATGGTCCTGTGTAACAGGTGCCATATAGAGATGAGCGAACCGGTTCGGCCGGCATGGGATCCGATTCGGATTTTTCAAAAAATCCGAGTCCGATCAGATTCGGATTTTTGAAAATCTGCTCTGATTTTTTTTCCCCCTTGCTTTCTAAAATGGCAGCCACCATTCTAGAAAGCAGGAAGTGTTTTCCGGGCGGGAAAAGCGCTTTCCCATGATGCCCGGAACACATCCAATCAGCAGGGATCTTGCACTAGCCCACCCCCTGTGTGATGTCGGTATGGTTTTAAGAGGAGCGGTCACATGACCGCACCACGCAATGTGTAGAGAGAGAGCGAGAGAGAGGAAGCATACTGTTAGCGGTGCACAGAGCTCGTCATTGACAAAAAGCTGCTGGTGCTGGTGCTGCTGCTGTTGTGTACTACAGACTACTGAGAAGATATTGTAGGAAAGGAAAGAAAAGATTAGGAAAGCGGAGAGGAGAAACATCTAGTGATTAAGACAGAAATATAGAGAGGGCGAAAGATAGCTAGATTAGGCATAGGACAGCAAAGGGTGCACAGAACAAAAACGTGCTGTACAGATATACAAGTCCTATACTTCTGATGTGTATATCACATCCGTCTTATCCTGAGAGACAAAAATACCTGGTGCAGGTGTATAGCATTAAATCTTTAAAAAAGTGCTATATATAGACAATTTCTATACTTGTACCCTTCTGATAGTGTGTATATCACATCCGTCTTATCCTGAGAGACAAAAATACCTGGTGCAGGTGTATAGCATTATATCTTTAAAAAAGTGCTATATACATAGACAATTTCTATACTTGTACCCTTCTGATAGTGTGCATATCACATCCGTCTTATCCTGAGAGACAAAAATACCTGGTGCAGGTGTATAGCAGAATATCTTTAAAAAAGGGGCTATATATATATATATATATATTATCTATTAGAAAATACTCTGCAGCACTCCAAGATGCCAACATCGTCATGTCCCAGCTAGAAGAAAATGCCGTGTATGGAGCCCAACACTTTAGTCATGTACTGTCGTGGTGGCGCTTTATAGACGACGTGTTCATGCTGTGGACGGGCAGCATGAACACATTGTGTGAATTCATTAACTATCTCAACACCATCGATGACACAATCAAGTTTGTGGCTCATATGGATTTCCAGAGCATCCATTTTTTGGATGTGAAGGTAACCATAGGAAACAACAAACTTATGACGGACTTATTCGTTAAACAGACAGACTGCAACAATTATGTACATTTTGACAGCTGCCATCCGAGAAATATGTTAAAATCTCTACCTTATTCCCAGATGCTGCGGGCAAGGAGAATTGTAGAGGATGGAGATGACCTTGACAAAGCCTTGAATGAAATGATTACTAAATTTAAAGAGAGGGGCTATCCGAAGAGACTTTTACAAACATGTAAGATGAGGGCTAAAAACATTAATCGTGACAATCTACTGACATCCACTAACAGGACTAAAGCTCTAAATCGTATACCATTTGTGAGTACATATTCACATGTATCCAGGGATATTAACAAAATCATCCTCAAACATTGGTACATGGTACAACAACAACATCCTACCATTCCGGAACTTCAAACACCTCCACTTTTCTCATACAGGCGTACAAAGAACATACGTGATCAATTGGTATCTACCGATGTGAATGGAGGCGGTGGTAGTACACAACGTCTTTTGGCCCCGGGGGGTAAGGGCTCTTACCCGTGCCGAGTATGTGTAAATTGTAAATATATGATAAAAGGGAGTACCTTTATAAATCCGATAACATCTAAACAATATAATATCCATCATTATTTAACATGTAATTCCGATTGGGTCATTTATGTTCTGTTATGTCCTTGTAATCGAGTATATGTGGGTGAAACAACTCTGGATGTGAAAACGCGTATTGGTCAGCATCGCTATAGCATAAGAAAATGCAGAATGGATTTACCTGTTTCGTCTCATTTTTCAGAGGCAGGTCATAGTGAAAAAGACTTGCGATTTATGGTCATTGATCGTATCATGCAACCCAAGAGAGGAGGTGACAGAAAAATACTACTATTACGTAGGGAATTGTTTTGGATTCATGAGCTTCAATCTTTGTCACCCACAGGACTTAATGTAGAATATAAAGTTAATAACTTCATGTTCAGATAGAGACATCTGCTGTACACTGGTCCTGGTGATTCTCTTTGCTATCCTGCGATTGAAGGAATGTTTATGTGTACAAACAATCAAAACAATTGTTCAAACTATGATTATCAAAAATTTCTTTAAAAATCTTGTTTCTATAATTGATTTTTTTATGTTCATATCTTTCAGATCGATCGTGATGATTATTCTGTAACACCGGAGGTGATTCTAGATCTATTTACATATACAAGCCCAAGCACGCTCCAAAATTCTGTACCTTTTGCTGTTCGGACCTGGAGGTCATTCACATGGGGCGATCGCGATGCGGTTTTGAAAGGAGAGACAGCCATACTTCAGGAGGCGTGTCCGGCTATCGGCGGGTGGATTTCACTCTGCAGGTGGGCGGTACCACAACTGGAGACCTCTCGTCCGTCCGGAGGAGGGTCATCAGTGACTCCATGAGGAGACAGCCTCCCAGTAAAAACCCTGATACGCCCAGATCGTACATTTACTCATGAGCTCACGGCTTGTAATGGATCATGCTTACTGGGTGAAACCTCCGTGTGAACATTATGATTACGTCATGTTCAAGTATTTCTTTTAACTATATAAAATATCACTATCACTGCTTTGTGGAATAGTCACTATTGTAAAAAATTTTCTTTTGCACTATGGAATGCTATATCAGCCTTAAGAAATGGATTGACACTTACAAGCACCAATAGACTGCGAGAAGGAGGGGGTAGAATCCCCCTTGATGGATAACGTCAAGCACCTATCACCTTTACAGAGTAATTGATACACCTGTATATAACACATGATTGTTTGTATCACTATTGCACTTGAAAATGGCGTAAGGTACGCCGAAACGTCGTGTACTTTTTTACCTTGTTTGCTGTGATTTCTTTTATGGAATAAATTTCCACACGTTTTTTCACGCATCTTGGAGTGCTGCAGAGTATTTTCTAATAGCTAATTTTTGATCCTTTGGTCTGAGGATCCGTCTGCTGGCATTTAACCGTTCATTTGGTGCTGCTCCTATTGCTATATATATATATATATATATATATATATATATATATATAGAGATATGTAGCAAAAATACTCTGCAGCACTCGGAAGTTCTTGAGCAAACGTGACGTGGGTTTATTTGAACATCGTAAACACAGCAAACAAGAAGTAAAGAGACACGACGTTTCGGCGTACCTTACGCCATTTTCAAGTGTACTAGTGCCACAAACAATCACAGCTTAAATACATTTGTGCTAAGTAGTTGCAAAACACGATACGTGCAAAATTCTGTCAATCACAGTGAAAAGTTACTCCCATTCCACTCCTCTCCATCACCTGATTGGAGTGTGCTAATGTCCATGTTTAAGAGCCTATACGGCATAATAGATTAGTAAAGTGTCCATTCATAAAAGTGATCACCAAAAAAGTGAAAAAAACTTGAATCGGCATAGTCCATCATAAATTTGTATAGACGATATATTCACTGGAAGGCAATCCCAAATTGTTCTCAATCCAAGCCAGTTGCACATACTTAAATTACCGCAAGTATACTCTCAGACAGGTCTGAACGAGGCATAGTCTTCAGCTACAAAGCCGCTTCCTCCTGGAGTTGCCGGGGACCCTCCTCCCATAGGGCGAGAGATCTCCAGTACGACTCCAGCCCTCCCACCGAATGTGAATCCACACCAGCGGGCAGCCGGAATCACCTCCCGGGGTTGCGGCCATTTTCTTCAGACTAGCCGCAATGTGAACGCACAATGTGAATGGCCACCGGGCCGCAAGCTGTAAATACTTGTAAATGATGAACTTCTTGTGCAGGCTTGAATGTTTCAATCTAAAGGGTATTGCCTTCCGTGTCACAATCATTATAGTCATGAATTTCTATAAAAGGAGAAAAGGAAAAACAATTATTAGAAAATTTCCAAAAAAGCTAAGAAATAAATTCAGATTGTTTGTGTACATATGATACTCCCTTACATTGCGGATACATGAGGGTATATAGAAGCATATGGAGAGGTAAATAACTACTTAAACATATGGTTATTGATAATGTATTCAACGTTTAAACCACACGGGGATAAAGATTGTAGCTCGTGAATCCAATATAATTCCTTACGGAGGAGCAACATTTTTCTGTTGCCACCTCTCTTTGGTTGTAACACTCGATCAATAAGCATGAATCTAAGGTCCCCTTCAGAATGACCAAACTTGGTAAAGTGACAGGAGACCGGTAGATCCAATTTCTTTTTTCGGATGCTGTATCGATGCTGATTGATGCGGGTTTTGACATCCAATGTCGTCTCACCCACATAAATCAGATCACACGGACACATGAGAATATAAATAACCCAGTCACTATTACACGTCAAGTTTGGTCATTCTGAAGGGGACCTTAGATTCATGCTTATTGATCGAGTGTTACAACCAAAGAGAGGTGGCAACAGAAAAATGTTGCTCCTCCGTAAGGAATTATATTGGATTCACGAGCTACAATCTTTATCCCCGTGTGGTTTAAACGTTGAATACATTATCAATAACCATATGTTTAAGTAGTTATTTACCTCTCCATATGCTTCTATATACCCTCATGTATCCGCAATGTAAGGGAGTATCATATGTACACAAACAATCTGAATTTATTTCTTAGCTTTTTTGGAAATTTTCTAATAATTGTTTTTCCTTTTCTCCTTTTATAGAAATTCATGACTATAATGATTGTGACACGGAAGGCAATACCCTTTAGATTGAAACATTCAAGCCTGCACAAGAAGTTCATCATTTACAAGTATTTACAGCTTGCGGCCCGGTGGCCATTCACATTGTGCGTTCACATTGCGGCTAGTCTGAAGAAAATGGCCGCAACCCCGGGAGGTGATTCCGGCTGCCCGCTGGTGTGGATTCACATTCGGTGGGAGGGCTGGAGTCGTACTGGAGATCTCTCGCCCTATGGGAGGAGGGTCCCCGGCAACTCCAGGAGGAAGCGGCTTTGTAGCTGAAGACTATGCCTCGTTCAGACCTGTCTGAGAGTATACTTGCGGTAATTTAAGTATGTGCAACTGGCTTGGATTGAGAACAATTTGGGATTGCCTTCCAGTGAATATATCGTCTATACAAATTTATGATGGACTATGCCGATTCAAGTTTTTTTCACTTTTTTGGTGATCACTTTTATGAATGGACACTTTACTAATCTATTATGCCGTATAGGCTCTTAAACATGGACATTAGCACACTCCAATCAGGTGATGGAGAGGAGTGGAATGGGAGTAACTTTTCACTGTGATTGACAGAATTTTGCACGTATCGTGTTTTGCAACTACTTAGCACAAATGTATTTAAGCTGTGATTGTTTGTGGCACTAGTACACTTGAAAATGGCGTAAGGTACGCCGAAACGTCGTGTCTCTTTACTTCTTGTTTGCTGTGTTTACGATGTTCAAATAAACCCACGTCACGTTTGCTCAAGAACTTCCGAGTGCTGCAGAGTATTTTTGCTACATATCTACTTTGGTCCGTTGTCCAGGACCCGTCTGCGGGCACCTATTTCGTGCATTCAAGGTGCTGCCTATATTTCTTAAGATATATATAGAGATAGATAGATAGATAGATATAGATAGATATATAGATAGATAGATAATTTCTTGTACCCTTCTGATATTGTGCATACCACATCCGTCTTATCCTGAGAGACAAAAATACCTGGTGCAGGTGTATAGCAGAATATCTTAAAAAAAGGGCTCTCTATATATATATATATATTTATATATATATATATATATATATATATATATAGACAATTTCTATACTTGGACCCTTCTAATAGTGTGTATATCACATCTGTCTTATCCTGAGAGACAAAAATACCTGGTGCAGGTGTATAGCAGAATATCTTAAAAAAAAAAAAGGGCTCTATATATAGACAATTTCTATACTTGGACCCTTTTGATAGTGTGTATATCACATCCGTCTTATCCTGAGAGAAAAAAATACCTGCTGCAGGTGTATATCATAAAAGTCTTTAAAAAAGTGCTATATATATAGACAATTTCTATACTTGTCCTATATATTCAGGTCCTATATATTACAGAAAATACTGTTCTCATCTACCAAGTGTAGCAATCAGAATTTGAAAATAAAGTCATGGCACAGCGGCAGCAGGAAACCTCACAAAGCGTTTCAGGCAGAGGGCAGAGAGTCTGGCTCAAGGGGCAGAAGAGGAAGTAGCGCAGGAAGAGGGTCCAGTGGCAGGCCTGAGCTTCCTTTTCACACCAGGGTCGTGTCCACACGTCTAATTCCACAGTCCTGGAGTGTCTGGTTTACACTTCGACGTCCACAAGGATGAGTAGTGAGACAGCCAGCCAGGTATCTGTGGGTACCTCGGACACGACCCTGACTTGGCACGGGCACGCAGCAATTCCCCCACGTCCTCCATCTGACATCTTCATCAACATCCCGCTAACTTTTGACCCGCCGCCTGCAAGGGAACTGTTGGTGTCTCTGAGCAGCCAACTGCTCTTTGATGATGATAAGTACGTGGGGGAAGAGATGGGACAATCAAGTGCAGGGCATAGCTATGTCGGAGGCGATATAAAAGCAGGCCCATGTTATTCCTGGCAGGAGAGCAGTGGGCAGTAGACGAGAGAGGGCTGGGCAGGAGCCGGATGAGGATGATAGCATCACTCTGGAACAGGATGATGCTACATCGGATGTTACATTGGATCCACGGGCGGATTTGGCTTATTCGACGGATTTGTCAACCTGGAATCCGTCTGCCAGCAGGCCCGCCACAACTAAAAAGCAGACAGGCAGCAGTAGTCAACTAACAAGTCGGAAGCATAGCCGGGACAAGCAGATGACCACTGGGGAAACCTCCTTCACTGCAGGTCCTAGTATCGGCAGCGCCCGCCCATCCTCGCAGTCTGTCGGTACTAGACTCTACACCTCGCCTGTGTGGCAGTTTTTGTGCTCGGAGGATAACTATGTGGTCCTCTGTCGCCTGTGCGACAGGCGCATTAAAAGAGGCAAGAGTTGCCATCCTGGCTCCAGCGCCATGGCTGCCCATAAGAAGTGCCACCACCTTTCTACCTGGGAGAAACGGGGTGATAGTGGGTCACAGCAGGCCCAGGCAGAGCCGCGGTCAACAGCAGCAGGAAGCAGCAGAAGTCAGGGGGGCCTTTCAGGAGTCAGACCTCCTCTGTGGAAGGGAGTGTGGCTTCATTCCCTTCTTCGGCTGGTGGCCCCTGTGTTGATAGCAGTAGGCAGCCTAGCATCATGGAATCCATATACCGGATGCAAACATATGCACCCAGCAATCCTGCAGCAGTCAAGCTGAACACCCACCTGGCCAAGTTTCTGGTGCTTCAGGCTCTGCCGTTTAAAGTTGTCGACTCGGCACCTTTCCGTGAGCTGATGTCGTGTGCGGAGCCACGGTGGAAGGTGCCAAGTCGACACTACTTTTCCAACACAGCTATCCGGGCCATGTATAGCTATGTTAGCGAAAAGGTTGCTAACACGCTGAGCCATTCAGTGAGCAGACATGTACATTTAACCACAGACATCTTAAGCTTTAATTACGGGCAAGGGCAGTATATGTCCATTACTGCTCAGTGGGTAAATATAATATGGCCGGCGGACCCCCAGCAACTTTGCCAGGGAAGGGCGAATACTCCACCCCGTTGTCGCAGCAGGGTTCCTGTGTCAATGTCCTCCCCCACCTCCTCCAGTATTTTCAAAACCTCCTCAACCGCCAGTGTTCCTCCCTTGTACCACTTGGGTGTAGCACAGAGGTGTCACGCTTGGCTGCATCTAGCCTGCCTGGGTGAAAGGAGACTCACAGGGGAAGAGCTGCACCGCCTGCTCCAGATGGAAATCCTCTCGTGGCTGACTCCACGCCATCTTAAAGTTGGAACGGTGGTGAGTGACAATGGGAGCAACATTCTCTTTGCGCTGCATCGAGTAGGTATGAGGCACGCCCCGTGTATGGCACATGTTTTAAACCTAATAGTTACACACTTTCTAAAGTCTTCATCCCATTTACAGACTGTGCTGTCAATGGCTCGAAAGTTATGTAACCATTTCAGACATTCACTGGCATCCATGTTGACTACTGCTGTGCCTGCCCTTGCCTCCTTGTTGGCTACTGCTTGGCCTTAACTGGCATCCAGGTTGACTACTGGTGTGCCTGCCCTTGCCTCCACGTTGGCTACTGCTGGGCCTTAACTTTCATCCAGTTTGACTACTGGTGTGCCTGCCCTTGCCTCCTTTTTGGCTACTGCTTGGCCTTAACTGGCATCCAGGTTGACTACTGGTGTGCCTGCCCTTGCCTCCTTGTTGGCTACTACTGGGCCTTAACTGGCATCCAGGTTAACTACTGGTGTGCCAGCCCTTGCCTCCATGTTGGCTACTGCTGGGTCTTAACTGGCATCCAAGTTCACTACTGGTGTGCCTGTTCTTGCCTCCTTGTTGACTACTGCTGGGCCTTAACTGGCATCCAGGTTGACTACTGCTTTGCCTGCCCTTGCCTCCATGTTGGGTACTGCTGGGCCTTAACTGGCATCTAGGTTGACTACTGCTGGGCCTTAACTTGCATCCATGTTGACTACTGCTGTGCCTTCACTGGCCTCCATATTGGCTACTGCTGGGCCTTAACTGGCATCCATGTTGACTACTGCTGTGCCTGCCCTTGCCTCCATGTTGGCTACTGCTGGGTCTTAACTGGCATCCATGTTGACTACTGCTGGGCCTTAACTGGCATCTAGGTTGACTACTGGTGTGCCTGACCTTGCCTCCATGATGGCTACTGCTGTGCCTTAACTGGCATCCAGGTTTACTACTGGTGTGCATGCCCTTGCCTCCTTGTTGGCTACTGCTGGGCCTTAACTGGCATCTAGGTTGACTACTGCTGGGCCTTAACTTGCATCCATGTTGACTACTGCTGTGCCTTCACTGGCCTCCATATTGGCTACTGCTGGGCCTTAACTGGCATCCATGTTGACTACTGCTGTGCCTGCCCTTGCCTCCATGTTGGCTACTGCTGGGCCTTAACTGGCATCCATGTTGACTACTGCTGGGCCTTAACTGGCATCTAGGTTGACTACTGGTGTGCCTGACCTTGCCTCCATGATGGCTACTGCTGTGCCTTAACTGTCATCCAGGTTTACTACTGGTGTGCATGCCCTTGCCTCCTTGTTGGCTACTGCTGGGCCTTAACTGGCATCCATGTTGACTACTGCTGTGCCTTCACTGGCCTCCATATTGGCTACTGCTGGGCCTTAACTGGCATCCATGTTGACTACTGCTGTGCCTTCACTGGCCTCCATATTGGCTACTGCTGGGCCTTAACTGGCATCCATGTTGACTACTGCTGTGCCTGCCCTTGCCTCCATGTTGGCTACTGCTGGGCCTTAACTGGCATCCATGTTGACTACTGCTGGGCCTTAACTGGCATCTAGGTTGACTACTGGTGTGCCTGCCCTTGCCTCCATATTGGCTACTGCTGGGCCTTAACTGGCATCCATGTTGACTACTGCTATGCCTGCCCTTGACGTCATGTTGACTACTGCTGCTCCTGTACTGGCCTCCATTTTGGCTACTGTTGCACCTGCCTGCCCTCCATGTTGGCTACTGTTGCTCCTGCCTGGCATCCATTTTGACTACTGCTGCTCCTGCCTGGCCTCCATGTTGACTACTGCTGCTCCTGTACTGGCCTCAAATGACTATTTCTGGACCTCCACTGGCCTCCAATGACTACTGCTGCTCCTTCACTGCATTTGTGACCTTTTTCCTGCATAGACCCTGTAATGGTAAATTTCCTGCATAGACCCTGTAATGGTGAATATTGAAGTCTAAAAAAAAAAATGACTTTGAGATATCGAAAAAATAACAGTGTTACTGACATGTAGAGCCCTAAATTTAACCAAATACACTTCCCCCGTATCATATAGATGCTTTAAACTATGAAATCCAAAGAAATCCGAAATTCGGTCGAACCGAACTTTCCGAAAAAAATTTGAAGGTCTAGTCAGACCGAACTTTTGAAAAGTTCGCTCATCTCTAGTGCCATACACCATAAAGCACCCCTTACACACAAACTCTATAAACTAGTTGACCAGTATCTGTTGTCATATGCAGCCTGAATTGCCCAAAATTTGGCATAATAGTGCGATTAGGCAGACACAGAGGCATCCATGCATGCTGCTCCTGCTGTTTCCTGTCCATTTCCGTGCTGTTTTCATCATTTTCTGAGGTTGAAAGGTTTTCACGCAACCTCCCCTGGGCCAAGCTTGGGTCCCCTGCAAAAATGCTCGAGTTTCCCATTGACTTCAATGGGGTTCATTACTCGAAAATGAGCAGCCGAACATCGGGAAATATTCGTCTCGAGTAACAAGCACCCGAACATTTTAGAACTCGCTAATCACTAGTGGGCACATCAGTCAAGTTTGCTAAATGAATGAATTTGCAAAAATAAGTATCCTGACGAGCCCTACAAGATTAGTGAAATTAGTTGAGATGGGAATACCCCATTAATCATACGTTTTTTAACATTCTTAGTGAAGAGGGTTTTTTTGCATATTCTAGTCTGCTGTTGGCTTTTGATATTTGTTTTGTTTTGTTCAGGCAAATGCTCAGGCATACTAAAATTACTCAAATAAAATGTTATCATTAACAAAATTCTGTCCACGGATATAAGTAGCACCGCACCAACACAAACTAAGAAGGTGATGATATGTAATTTCAAACCCATTTTCCTTAGACAAAATTGAAGTCCGCCCAAGGGAAAAATTAACAGGATGTGTCTATTCTTTTTCAGCAATTTTTTGTGTGCCAGCTTTAAGATATTCCAGGAAGATTTGCATCAGTATATAAGTCACAGGAAGGGCAGTAACATGTAGCTTACAATAGCTGAGGTTATGGCATCATTGTAATAGAAACCTTTGTTCATGGGAAAGGCCTGATCGTTTTTACCAGTTTTGATACAATTATTTAAAAAAATGTTGTTGCCTGCTAAGCAGTGGTCATTCTGGGGATATTTCATTCCTGAGTTTTAACTTTTGTTCAAATCATTTGAAAACAATATTGCAGCCAGTGATACAAATATGTTTAGAGAAAGTAATTGCCACACCCAGTAATAAGAAACATTGTGTCTTTCTTACACTTTTTATTTATTTATTTATTTTTTTATCGAAGTCTGTTTTCTGGTGTGTTTGAACCACTTTTAGGAACAGTGTTTGACTGAGGTACATATGACCCACCAGTAAAACTGATCTAGGGGATGCTGGGAGTTGTAGTTTCTAAAAGGACAATCTTTGGGAAATAGCGATAACCTAAAAGGTGAAGTGATAGCTGTGAAGGGGCTGCAATCTGTACTTTACAACTATTAGACCTGAAGGTCCACCAATAGAATGAATGGAGCAGCGGATCATGCGTCGATTAAAGACTTATTTCGTAACAAAAAAGTTGGGACGTGGATAGAGAGATCTTTGGGGGGGGGGGGAGAGGGGCCTGTGATGCCTTACTTGCCTTACCTATCCTGTGAAAAGTACAGCAAGAGTTTTTTTAGGTAATTGTCATGCTGGAGGATCCTGCGAAAACCCATCTTCAATGCTCTTACTGAGGGAAAGTGGTTATTGGCCAAAATCTTGCTATACATGGTCCCATCCATCTTCCTTTCAATATGGTGCAATCGTCCTTTCGTCCTTTGAGGAAAGCACTAGGAATGAGCGAACCTTCAGACTTTTGGTCCGACGGCATCTTCGCTCCATTACTATGCTTGTGATGGCTGCGATCCCGGGTGCATAGTTGCGATCCTGGGAATCTGCGGGCAGGATCTTCCAGGGAATTCAAGATAAATTCCCTGGATTTCCAGGTAATGTTTCTTGAATTCCCTGGAAGATCCCGGCCGCAGATTCCCGGGAGCGCAACTATGCACCCGGGATCGCAGGCATCGCACTGGAGTGAGCGACTTTCGGACCGAAAGTCCGAAAGTTCCGCTCATCTCTAGAAAGCACCCCCAAAGTATGATGTTTCCACCTCCACGCTGTTTCTATCCTCACAGTTGGGACTGTGTTATCGGAGTTGTACTCATCCTTCCTCTTCCTTTAAACATTGTGAGTGGAGTTAATAAAGTTCTTTTTTGGTCTCATCTAACCATATGACCTTGTCCCATGCCTCCTCTGGATCATGCAGATGGTCTTTGTGCACTTTAAATGGGCCTGGACATGTGCCTGCGGGCCCTTCAGGATTTTAGTCAATTACATAGTAATGTGTAACTAACAGTAATCTTTGAGACAGTACTCCCAACTATGCTCAGGTCTTTGACCTGGTCATCCCGTGTAGTTCTGGACTGATTCCTGACCATTTTTAGAATCATCCTTACCCAACCAGGCAAGATCTTACTAAACCAAAAAAGATTGACAGTCATCTTTTGTTTTCTTTCATGTGTGAACAAAGCCAAGTGAGTTACCCCTAGATCACAGCTCCAACACATTTGGGTTCAGAGATTCAACTATACCTGGAGTATTTGTTTCAGACATTACCTGCCTACAGAGGACTGATCTGCAATCAGAGACACTGGCTGACAGCTGAGTGAGCAGGAGGCCGGGCAGCATTTATTTTTCACTAGAAAATGTACCTGGCGCTGCCTGGGTATAAAGTGTCAGTGTGTTAATTAGATTTGTTCTAAGGTGCCCAGGAGGCCAATCTAAAAGGTATTGTCAGTGGAATTAGTGTATACCTGTAGTGCATAGTTGGATGTGTTCTGTATACCTACAGTGTATAGTTTTTAGGGGTCCCGCATATCTGTAGTGCATAGTTGGGGGGTGAAGGGGGGCTGTACACCTATAGTGTATAGTTGGGGGGTCCTGTATACCTGTAGTGTGTAGTTGGGGGGGCTGTATACCTGTACTGTATAGTTTGGGAAGTCCTGTATACCTGCAGTGTATAGTTGGTGAAGGTCCTGTATATCTGTACTATATAGTTCAGGGGTCCTGTATACCTGTAGTATAGAGTTGGTGGAGGTCCTATATACCTGTAGTGTATAGTTTTGAGGTCCTTTATACTTGTGGTGTATAGTTTGGGGTCCTATATACCTGTAGTAAATAGTAGGTGGAGGTCCTGTATACCTCTAGTGTATAGTTTTGGGATCCTGTATACCTGTAGTGTATAGGTTGGGTTCCTATATACCTGTAGTATATAGTTGGTGGAGTTCCTATATACCTGTAGTACATAGTTGGTAAAGGTCCTGTATACCTTTATTGTAAAGTTTGGGGGTTCTGTATACCTGTAGTATAGAGTTGAAGGTGCTGTATACCTGTAGTATAGAGTTGGTGGAGGTCCTGTATACCTGTAGTGTATAGCTTTGGGTTCCTGTATACCTGTAGTGTATAGTTTGGGGTCCTGAATACCTGAAGTATATAGTTGGTGAAGGTCCTGTGTACCTGAAGTATATAGTTGGTGGAGGTCCTGTATACCTGTAGTGTATAGTTTTGGTGTCCTGTATACCTGAAGTATATAGTTAGTGGAGGTCCTGTATACCTCTAGTATATAGTTGGTGGAGGTCCCTTGCACCTGTAGTGTATAGTTTTGGGGTCCTGTATACCTCTAGTCTCCAGTATACCTGTAGGGTCGTATTTACCATTAGGCACCCATGGTCTGGTGCCTAGGGTAGCACCTTGCAGAGGGACAGTACCCTCCCGTTCAGACTTGCAAGAAAATCTGGTGTCCTTTCGAGGGGGGCATGGCGGTATTGCTCAGGTCTAGTATAGCGGAATTATCCAGTCACAGTATGGCGGTATTGGTCAGGTCTGGTATGGCAGTGTTATCCAGTCACAGTGTGTCGGTATTGGTCAGGTCTGGTATATCGGTGTTACCCAGTCACAGTATGGTGGTATTGGTCAGGTCTGATTTGGCGGTGTTATCCAGTCACAGTGTGGCGGTATTGGTCAGGTCTTGTGTAGCGGTGTTATCCAGTCACAGTAAGGAAGTAATGGTCAGGTCTGATTTGGCGGTGTTATCCAGTCACAGTGTAGCGGTATTGGTCAGGTCTTGTGTAGCGGTGTTATCCAGTCACAGTAAGGAAGTAATGGTCAAGTCTGGTATGGCAGTGTTATCCAGTAACAGTATGGCGGTATTGGTCAGGTCTGGTATGGCAGTGTTATCCAGACACAGTTTGGCGGTATTGGTCAGGTTTTGGTGTGGCAGTGTTACCCAGTCACAGTATGGCGGTATTGGTCAGGTGTGTTATGACAGTGTTATCCAGTCACAGTGTGGCGGTATTTCTCAGGTCTGGTGTGGCTGTGTTATCCAGTCCCAGTATGGCGGTATTGGTCAGGTCTGGTATGGCAGTGTTATCCAGTCACAGTATGGCGGTATTGGCCAGGTCTGGTATGGCAGTGTTATCCAGTCACAGTATGGTGGTATTGGTCAGGTGTGTTATGACAGTGTTATCCAGTCACAGTGTGGAGGTATTGCTCCAGGCTTGTGTGGCTGTGTTATCCAGTCACAGTGTGGCGGTAAGGTTTGGTATGGCGGTAATAGTCAGGTCTGGTGTGGCGGTGTTAAATGTGATGTCTGGAGCTATTAACTACCAATCCTGATGCTAATTGATGAGTGAGGATAGGGCATCTTTAGGTTTAGTGCTTAGGGCAGCAGCAGCTGGTAATACGGCCCTGTATACATGTACTGTATAGATGGAGTAGGGGGTCCTGTATACATGTACTGTATAGATGGAGTAGGGGATCCTGTATACCTGTACTGTATAGATGGAGTAGGGGGTCTACCAGTTATTTCTATGGATGTTGTGAGGCAGCTGGCCCTAGCACTCACAGTTCCCTGTGAAAGTAGTTATCCTATTGGTTGCTAAGGCTCCCAACTACCGTTTACTGCTGGGCAAAGCTGCAGCTAATTATATCACCTGTGTGTGCAGTGTGGAGATTTTCCCATTCATCTCTATGGGGTGCTGCTCTTCCCCCTCCCCCTCCCCTCCTGTACATCTTGCGGAAACGGGACCTTCGCTCTAACCTTCCCGGGCACCCAATGTATCTGTGGGCTAAATTTGGGGTCAAACGGTTCAGGCGTTTGGAAGTCTATACGGGACAGACAGACAAACAGACTTTCATTTTTATTATATAGACTAGAAAATGTACCCGACGCTGCCCGGGTATAAAGTGTTAGTGTGTTAATTAGATTTGTTCTAAGGTGCCCAGGAGGCCAAGCTAAAGGTTAATCAGTGGATTTAGTGTATACCTGTAGAGCATAGTTGGAAGGGTTCTGTATACCCACAATGTATAGTTTTTAGGGGTCTCGCATATCTGTAGTGCATAGTTGGGGGGGCTGTATACCTATAGTGTATAGTTGGGGGGGTCCTGTATACCTGTAGTGTGTAGTTGGGGGGGCTGTAAACCTGTAGTGTATAGTTGAGGAAGGTCCTGTATACCTTCAGTGTGCAGTTGGTGAAGGTCCTGTATACCTGTACTGTATAGTTTGGGGGGTCCTGTATACCTGTAGTATATAGTTGGTGAAGGTCCTGTATATCTGTACTATATAGTTCAGGGGTCCTGTATACCTGTAGTATAGAGTTGGTGGAGGTCCTATATACCTGTAGTGTATAGTTTTGAGGTCCTTTATACTTTTGGTGTATAGTTTGGGGTCCTATATACCTGTAGTAAATAGTAGGTGGAGGTCCTGTATACCTGTAGTGTATAGTTTTGGGATCCTGTATACCTGTAGTGTATAGTTTGGGTTCCTATATACCTGTAGTATATAGTTGGTGGAGTTCCTATATACCTGTAGTATATAGTTGGTAAAGGTCCTGTATACCTTTATTGTAAAGTTTGGGGGTTCTGTATACCTGTAGTATAGAGTTGAAGGTGCTGTATACCTGTAGTATAGAGTTGGTGGAGGTCCTGTATACCTGTAGTGTATAGCTTTGGGTTCCTGTATACCTGTAGTGTAAAGTTTGGGGTCCTGTATACCTGTAGTATATAGTTGGTGGAGGTCCTCTGCACCTGTAGTGTATAGTTTTGGGGTCCTGTAAACCTGTAGTGTCCTGTATACCTGCAGGGTCGTATTTACTATTAGGCACCCATGGTCTGGTGCGTAGGGTAGCACCTTGCAGAGAGGCAATGCCCTCCCGTTCAGACTTGCCAGAAAATATGGTGTCTTTTCGAGGGGGGTATGGTGGTATTGGTCAGGTCTGGTATAGCGGTGTTATTCACTCACAGTATGGCGGTATTGGTCAGGTCTGGTATGGCAGTGTTATTCAGTCACAGTATGGCGGTATTATTCAGGTCTGGTGTGGCGGTGTTCTCCAGTCACAGTGTGGCGGTATTGGTCAGGTCTGTTATAGTGGTGTTATCCAGTCACAGTATGGCGGTATTGGTCAGGTCTGGTATGGCAGTGTTATCCAGTCACAGTATGGCGGTATTGAACAGGTCTGGTATGGCAGTGTTATCCAGTCACAGTATGGCGGTATTGGTTAGGTCTGGTATGGCAGTGTTATCTAGTCATAGTATGGCGGTATTGGTCAGGTCTGGTATGACAGTGTTATCCAGTCACAGTATAGCGGTATTGGTCAGGTGTGTTATGACAGTGTTATCCAGTCACAGTAAGGTGGTATTGGTTAGGCCTGGTGTGGCGGTGTTATCCAGTTACAGTATGGCGGTATTGGTCAGGTCTGGTATAGCAGTTTTTTCCAGTCATGGTATGGTGGTATTGGTCAGGTGTGTTATGACAGTGTTACCCAGTCACAGTTTGGCGGTATTGGTCAGGTCTGGTATCACAGTGTTATCCAGTCACAGTTGGTGATATTGAACATGTATGGTATGGCAGTGTTATCCAGTCACAGTATGGTGGTATTGGTCATGTCTGATATGGCAGTGTTATCCAGTCACAGTATGGTGGTATTGGTCAGGTCTGGTATGACAGTGTTATCCAGTCACAGTATGGCAGTATTGGTCAGGTCTGGTATGACAGTGTTATCCAGTCACAGTATGGCGGTATTGGTCAGGTGTGGTATGACAGTGTTATCCAGCACAGTATGGCGGTATTGGTCAGGTCTGGTATGACAGTGTTATCCAGTCACAGTATGGTGGTATTGGTCAGGTCAGGTGTGGCAGTGTCACCCAATCAGTTTGGCGGTATTGGTCAGGTCTGGTATGACAGTGTTATCCAGTCACAGTATGTTGGTATTAGTCAGGCCTGGTATGTCAGTGTTATCCAGTCACAGTATGGCGGTATTGGTCAGGTCTGGTATGGCAGTGTTATCCAGTCATAGTATGGCGGTATTGGTCAGGTCTGGTTTGACAGTGTTATCCAGTCACAGTATGGTGATATTGGTCAGGTGTGGTATGACAGTGTTATCCAGTCACAGTATGGCGGTATTGGTCAGGTGTAGTATGACAGTGTTATCCAGTCACAGTATGGCAGTATTGGTCAGGCTTGTGGAGCTATTACTTACCTATCCTGATGCTAATTAGTGAGTGAGGATGGGGCGTCTTCAGGTTTAGTGCTTAGGGCAGCATCAGCTGGTAATACTGTCCTGTATACATCTACAGTATAGATGGAATAGGGGGCCCTGTATACATGTACTGTATAGATGGAGTAGGGGTTCCTGTATACATGTACTGTATAGATGGAGTAGGGGGTCCTGTATACATGTACTGTATAGATGGAATAGGGGGCCCTGTATACATGTACTGTATAGATGGAGTAGGGGGTCCTATATACATGTACTGTATAGATGGAGTAGGGGGTCCTGTATACATGAACTGTATAGATGCAGTAGGGGGTCTACCAGTTATTTCTGTGGATGTTGTGAGGCAGCTTCCCTAGCAACCATTCACATTCCAGCTACCTGTGAAAATGAAAGCAGTAATCCTATTGGTTGCTAAGGCTCCCAACTGCCGTGTCTGCTGGAGACATGCAGCTAATTATCACCTGTGTTTGCAGTGTGGAGATTTTCCCATTCATCTCTATGAGGCGCCGCTCTTCCCCCTCCCCCTCCCCTCCTGTACACCTGGCGGGGACAGGACCTTCATAATAACCTTCCCGGGCACCCATTGTATCTGTGTGCCAAATTTGGGGTCAAACAGTTCAGGCGTTTGGAAGTCTATACGGGACAGACAGACAGACTTTGATTTTTATGATATAGATGAAGAGGAGGGAGAAGGAAGGCGTGGTGGCACAAACAACTTCTCTTTGAGGCTTCATTACAGTAGGATTGTGCATAATCCACTGCACAGACAAATTACCAAAAGTTACCATGCTTACTAGGGGACTGCCAGCTACAGCACACTCTGAACACCTTAGGTAGGGCCTGCATGCCGACAGATTCCCTTTAAAGGGGTTATCCAGCGCTACAAAAACATGGCCACTTTTCCCCCTACTGTTGTCTCCAGTTCAGGGGCGGTTGGCAATTAAGCTCCATTTATTTCAAAGAAACTGAGTTTGAAAACCCCACCCAAACTGGAGACAACAGTAGGGGGAAAGTGGCCATGTTTTTGTAGCGCTGAATAACCCCTTTAAAGAATAAATTATCAGGTCTGTGAGAGCCAGAATTCTTGTTGGTTGGTATGTGATCACATAAATTAATTGTTTAAAAATCATATAATGTGATTTTCAGGATTTTTTAAATAGATTCTGTCTCTCATAGTTGAAGTGTACTTCTTTTTCCTACTGTATAAATTCCAATTGTAAATCATGGTAGTAAAAGTACAACATCAGTAGAATAAATAAATGCAACATATATTAAGTACAGTAGTAAATGCTATTATTCCATATCTCCTCAAAATTGTGTTTTAAACCATAACTTACAGCTCAAAAACAATGAGGGACTTAAATATGACTTCTTCACAGCTCTACTTACAACTATTGAAATGCCAGAATTAGAAATAAAACACAAAAGAAAACATTTACTTGCTTTATTGAGCATAATTAAGTGTTTCAGTTGCAGTTACAAAATTACAGAAGTTGATCTAATATCCAATTAGCATTTAAATAAGACTCATTAGGGATGAGTTTGGAGACTACACTATTAGGATAGTGGAATAATAGCTGCAAAATATATGTGAAAAATAATGTGATAAACTTTAAACAGTAATAGTTATTTGAAACATCAATAATGCCTTAAATGCTCATTTTAAACCCCAAAATGAAAAAACACAAAATACAAATAAAACACATTACTTATCTATTAAATCCTCTTTCGGGACTGTGCCAAAACTCCTGTGGGCCTCCCAATGGTTTTGTATATATGGAAGCAGTAAAGATATATTACATCTTCAGACAGTAAAGATTTGTGCTAGGTAAGTAATATGTTTTGTTTTGTTATTACAGATTATGTTCTTGAACCCCTTTATTTTTTTAAACAAGAAGTCCCACCAAAGTTACAAATTTCAGGCAGGCAGTGAGGTGCGGGAACATAAGAAAGAAATCATACTTACCCATCCATGTTCCCCCGCGTGGCTGTGACAGTTCACCGGCATGATAATTAACCCCTTAACGACAAAGGGCGTATAGGTACGCCCTATTGCCGGTAAGGGCGTTCAGAGCGGGGCCGCACGGCGACCCCGCTCTGAACCGCGGCGGTCCCGGGTGCCGCGTGTAGCCCGGGACCGTAGGTATTAGCGGGCACGGTCCAATCGCCATGCCCGCTAATACAGTAATCAGATGCAGCTGTCAAACATGACAGCTGCATCCGATTACCGGATCCAGCGTCTCCCTGGTGTCTAGTGGCGGAGATCGCTCCTCCGGGATGTTATCCTGGAGGAGCGATCTCCGTTTCTGAAGCCGGCCGGGGACCGCTCCAAGATGGCGCCGTCCCCGGCTCGGCACTCGTTTGTTTCCGGCTGCAGCAGCCGAAAGCAAACGAGTGCCGATGTCATGGATCTCTGCAGCATATCTATGCTGCAGAGATCTCAATGAGAGATCAAAGTGTATATACTAGAAGTCCCCCAGGGGGGCTTCTAGTATATGTGTAAAAAAAATAAGAAAAGTGTTGTTGTCAATAAAAATCCCCCTCCCCTAATAAAAGTCTGAATCACCCCCCTTTTCCCAGGTTATAAATAAAAGTAAACAAATAAATAAATGAACAAACATGTTTGCTATCGCCGCGTGCGTAATCGCCCGAACTATTAATTAATCACATTCCTGATCTCGTACGGTGAACGGCGTCAGCGCAAAAAAATCCCAAAGTGCAAAATTGCGCATTTTTGGTCGCATCAAATCCAGAAAAATTGTAATAAAAAGCGATCAAAAAGTCGTATATGCGCAATCAAGGTACCAATAGAAAGAACTCATCATGGCGCAAAGAATGACACCTGACACAGCCCCATAGACCAAAGGATAAAAGCGCTATAAGCCTGGGAATGGAGCTGTTTTAAGTGACGTATATTTGTTGACAATGGTTTGAATTTTTTACAGGCCATCCAATACAATATAAGTTATACATGTTACATATCGTTTTAATCGTAACGACTTGAGGAACGTGCATCACAAGTCAATTTTACCCCAGGGCGAATGGCGTAAAAACACATTTCCCCCAAATAAACAAAATGCGTTTTTTTTTTCAATTTCACCACACTTTGAATTTTTTTCTGGTTTCACAGTGTACTTTATGCAAAAATTCAGCCTGTCATTGCAAAGTACAATTAGTGACGCAAAAATTAAGGGCTCATATGGGTTTCTAGGTGGAAAAATGCAAGTGCTATGGCCTTTGATGCACAAGGAGGAAAAAACAAAAATGCAAAAATCGAAATTGGCTCTGTCCTTAAGGGGTTAATCATGATGCGGGGAGCTCCAAAATCAACTCCACTTTGGTAAGTTTGCTGAGAATGTGTGAACGCACCATTAGTGATTCCTGCCAGCCGCCTGCAACTTTAGCTGCCATCACATACCCCGCTAATAAAATGCTTGCTCAGCCATTTAGTGACTGGGGCAGGACACTGATGCAATCACTGACACGCTGAGTATCCAATCCCTAAGTCAGGCCGTGATGTTGCAGTTGAAGGAGTGTGATGTAACTGTCTGCTCGCCAAGAATGACATCCGGTGGCTGACAGTGGCGGATAAGAGAGGCATAACAGTGGGCATGTACACAGGTAAGTATGCTTTTTATGTTCCCATGCCCCTCTGCCTGCCTAAGATTTTTAACTTTCCTTTAATGTTACAGTGAAGTTCCTTAACCTCTTCAGGACCAGTCCAGATAGTGCCTTAAGGACCAGATCCCCTTTTTGAAATCAGACCTTGTTCTCTTTACGCATTTATAGCTCAATGATACTATAACTTACCCATGAGATTCTGAAATTGTTTTCTTGTGAAATATTGTACTTTGGGTTAGTGGTAAATTCTGGCCGATATCCATACAATTTTGTTGTAAAAATTTCCCACATTTCACGAAAAAGTGACAAAATTAGCATTTTTCTTAAAAATTTCTGTGGTCACAGTGCGGGTTTACTCATGTAATAATTTTTTTGCCAGCGTAATTACTCACATGGTGATATTAAATATGTGTACTTTTTTTTCACATTTATTTGTTTTCTACTTTTTTACTGTCCCTCCATGGGAATTTCAATATGATTGCCTTATGATAAGCAGATTAATTACATTGCAATGCAGATCTGCATTCGTTGCAATCTGCCTGTCATAAGCAAAGCTGATCAGGCTCTGCTTTAGGGCTGAGCCTGATCAGCTTCCATAGCTATGACACAGGAGGCCTCAGGGAAGCCTCCTGCTGTCATAGCAACCACCAGGGTTGTGTGATCACTTTACACAGCTCCAATATGTAGACAGAGAGAATTCTCCCTCTATTCTACAATATAGCACCTGCGATGCCCTGACCCGTGAGGGTCACTCCGCAGTGCAAGTGTAACTAGCAGGTAGGAATCGGGGCAGCTGCAGGGTATAGAGTTGTCACGGTACTGGCACGAGGGTGGCACAGCTGTAGGCCGGTCTGCGGTACTATGCGGGATACTGGGCATGCGATTCTTCGCTGTACCTAGTCGGGGCACCAGATAAGGGACACCAATGCCAGAGTTCAGTAACAGCGGTGGTTACAAGTTTATTGTAACTGAGGTAACTGGTAGCAACAGTCTCTTCTGGATGCAACCGGGTATATAGCAGGTTTAAACAGACAGAGCAAAGGTGGTGCTGCATTGGCTGAGGTGAAGCGTGCCGGATGATGGGAGTAGTAATGATAGAGGAATAGAGAGGCTGGGTGGATTAGAGTACTTGCGGTGAATGTCTTGAGTTGATGAGGAGATAGAGAACAGGAACGACACCCAGATGAGAGGATAAACCAGGCACTTGAGCAGGCGGACAGCCAGGAACTGCTACAGCAGAGCACCGAGTCCACTCTTCTGAAGGTAAAGAGAGACACACACACACGACCTCCTTGCTTGGGAGCAGGGGCCGAAACTGCGCAGCAAGGGGAAGTCACATGGTACCCCTGGCCAAAGTTAGACAGCCATTGGAGGAACCATGGTTACGGGGCACGGTCACGTGATCACCAGCCTTTGCATACCACTGCACAAAGTTATACATACAGGATATACACATGAACCTGAGAGTAACAGGGACTACACAGTGCACAGTTGGGCTCGGTTCACACGTTGTAAGAGTGCGGCTGTATTTGCGGCTGTAATTGTGCGGCGGTATTTTTGGTGGTTCGTGTGTATGCTTGGAAGTATAGGATATGCGGCTGCACAGTGCACACTATGTATGAATCTACGGCCCTATCGTAAACGGACCCGTAAAAAATGAACAAGACCATTGTTTGCGGCTGAATATGCGGCCGTGGATTGACAGGCGGTCCGTACGGAGTACTTCAAAAATAGCCGGCAATGATGCCGAATGCCGATGCCTCTAATAGTTAATATATTAAATTAATCAAACACATTTTCTTTGTAATCAAGACACTTTCGTTGATCAATAATTTATTTCTAACGAATCCATCATTTTGCAATTAAATATACTGTTAAAAAAAATAGATATATAAATAAATGTATATCTATATATCTATATTATCTATATATTTATTTTTTGACAGTATATTGAATTGCACAATGATGGATTCGTTAGAAATAAATTATTGACCAACGAAACTGAATTTATTTCAACGAAAATGTGTTTTTTTAATTAAATATTAATTAGTACAGGAAGCTCTATAAGCCGTTAATTCATATGCCGGCAATAGAGCATTCTGTACTAATCATCACTTTACTTTAATGAAAACATCAAATGTTTCTTCTAATTATGTTATCATAATAGCATTATTAGAAGAAACATTTAGAATTATATGTGCGCTCAGCTGATTGGCTGTTCGGCTGAGCGCACATATAATGAGCCGGTCCACAGTACAGTGACTTCATTGTGCTGCGGACCAGCGAAGAGACAACATCGGGGTGAGTATAGAGCTCTCCCCACCCCCTCCCCAGCACTGCACCCCTCCCAGCAAGGAAGGGGGGTCACTTAACCCCTTCCTTGCTGGGATGGGTGCAGTCTGACATCAGTCTGGCCCCCAGGGGGTTAAGGGGGATGCAATACATCCTCCCTTAACCCCTTGGGGGCCAGACTGTAAGCAGCGATCTGTAAAGATGCTGCATACTGTAAGGTGCACAACACCGCTCACAATGATGGGTGTTGTGCTCCTGTTTGTGTGTTTTTGTGTGTTTCTCCCTTTTTGTTTTTCAGATATCGGTATCCTGGGGATTACGTCGGATTCCATGGACTACGTCGATGACCAGCGTTTTTTTAATGTTTTTTTTAATAAAATGGTCAATGAGGGGTGTGGGGGTGTTTTTATTTGAATAAAAAAATTTGTAAACTTGTGTCTTGTCTTTATTTCTTTACTTTATAGACTTAGTAGTGGAAGCCGTCTAATAGACGGAATCCATTACTAAGTTGGGGCCTAGTGTTAGCCGGTATAAAATGGCTAACACTAACCCCCCATTATTACCCCAGTACCCAATGCCACCAGGGGTACTGGGAAGAGCCGGGTGCCAGTGGTCCCGGAGCGTCAATATTGGCGCTCCTGGACCGGGCGGCAGCAGGCTGGTAAGATTTAGGCTGGGGAGGGCCTAAACCAATGGCTCTTCCCACCCTGGTGTTACCAGGCTGCTGTCGCTTGGTTTTTAACCCGGCTGGTTATAAAAATAGGGGGGACCCTATGCGTTTTTTTTTTTTTAAATAAATAAATAATTAAAAAAAAACGCATAGGGTCCCCCCTATTTTTATAACCAGCCGGGTTAAAAACCAAGCGACAGCAGCCTGGTAACACCAGGGTGGGAAGAGCCATTGGTTTAGGCCCTCCCCAGCCTAAATCTTACCAGCCTGCTGCCGCCCGGTCCAGGAGCGCCAATTTTGACGCTCCGGGACCACTGGCACCCGGCTCTTCCCAGTACCCCTGGTGGCATTGGGTACTGGGGTAATAATGGGGGGTTAGTGTTAGCCATTTTATACCGGCTAACACTAGGCCCCAACTTAGTAATGGATTCCGTCTATTAGACGGCTTCCACTACTAAGTCTATAAAGTAAAGAAATAAAGACAAGACACAAGTTTACAAATTTTTTTATTCAAATAAAAACACCCCCACACCCCTCATTGACCATTTTATTAAAAAAAACATTAAAAAAACGCTGGTCATCGACGTAGTCCATGGAATCCGACGTAATCCCCAGGATACCGATATCTGAAAAACAAAAAGGGAGAAACACACAAAAAACACACAAACAGGAGCACAACACCCATCATTGTGAGCGGTGTTGTGCACCTTACAGTATGCAGCATCTTTACAGATCGCTGCTTACAGTCTGACCCCCAAGGGGTTAAGGGAGGATGTATTGCATCCCCCTTAACCCCTTGGGGGCCAGACTGATGTCAGACTGCACCCATCCCAGCAAGGAAGGGGTTAAGTGACCCCCCTTCCTTGCTGGGAGGGGTGCAGTGCTGGGGAGGGGGTGGGGAGAGCTCTATACTCACCCCCATGTGTCCTCTTCGCTGGTCCGCAGCACAATGAAGTCACTGTGCTGCGGACCCGCTAATTATACGTGCGCTCAGCCGATCAGCCAATCAGCTGAGCGCACATATAATTCTAAATGTTTCTTCTAATAATGCTATTGTCATAACATAATTAGAAGAAACATTTGATGTTTTCATTAAAGTTAAGTGATGATTAGTACAGAATGCTCTATTGCCGGCATATGAATTACCGGCTTATGGAGTTTCCTGTACTAATTAATATTTAATTAAGAAAACACATTTTCGTTTAAATAAATTCAGTTTCGTTGGTCAATAATTTAATTCTAACGAATCCATCATTGTGCAATTAAATATACTGTCAGAAAATAAATATATATATAAATATACATTTATTTATATATATATTTATTTTAACAGTATATTTAATTGCAAAATGATGGAATCGTTTACATTTAATTATTGAACAATAAAAGGGACTTTATTAGACAGAAAATGTGTTTTATTAATTCAATATATTTACCATGAGAGACATCGGCTATAGTGCAGAGGATCGCAAACCCCGGTAATAGCGATTCATGTAAACTGTGTTCCCTGCTTTCCCAGATGCATCCAGAGGTGTTTGCATCACTTTCTTAACATTTTATTTGTTATTTTTAGTTGAACCAGATTTCCAAGTAAATGACCGTATGTTTTGAGCCACATGTCTATTTTTTCCCACGGCCGGAGTTTCACCCGCACATTTACAGCCGCATAAAAAATACAGCCGCACAGTTACAGCGTGTGAACCCAGCCTTGCAGTGCATATAGTTTCCAGGACAGGCATGGCTATAGTAATAAAAGTAAACTTAAAGTGAGAAACAGACAGCCTGTTCTGGGACACTGCACACCCATAGGGTTAACTGCCAAAATCTGGGCTCAGCCCGAGTCTTGGCGGATGCGGCAGCTATCACTGGCAGCCAGAACCCGCCATATATGGCACAGGCGGAGCTCCTGCACCTGTTTCATCCCAGCATGTAACTGTACATTCCTGGTGAACGCACCGCAAAAAGGGATGCGCAGTGGTCGGGAAAAGGTTAAACACAGGCTCCAGTTGTCCATAAAATCTGACAACCTGGTAAGCAATTAGAAGATAATACACTTTATGTTAGAAATGTAACTTGAATAAGATCAATATAACAAGCTAATATAAGAAACTCTAATATATCAGGAAAATACGTCCTCCTGTAATAAACATCCCCCGATTAAATGTCATCCACTGGAAAATGAGCTTAGCAAAGACTTTTGATAACTGGTTATGGACTGTAGCTAGCTCAGGGATCAAATTACAAGCACTAAAATTCTTTGAGGGAGGAAGGGGAGAGTAAGTGAGCGGCGAAGCAGTCTGGGTGCCGATGGTCGGGGTAGCTCTGGCAGTGTTGTGGCAGCTAGGTGAGTATGGGTCACTTGGGCACTTGTCACGATAACCTTGAGTGGCATTGGTACTCACCCCGGGTCACACGGGCACTGCTTCCACAGGTTTGGATAACCCAAGTGTAACTCTAGTGTCCTACTGCTAGTGTTCTAGTATATATATGTATGTATTTCTTATGCACAGCTGAAGGAAGGTAATGGGTCAAGTCTTCTATGTCGTGTTATATGCTGACCACTCACAGGTGCTCTTTTCTGCTATCCTCTAGCCTATTTCTTACACAAACTCAGCCCCTCCACTCACTGGAGGGTTTAGATAGTACCCCTGTAGGAGAAATTACACTGGTAGAGGAAGTGAGTCATAGGGTCCTATTCTGCGATGTACTGTAATATGCTGAGGATGTGTTGCTGGGTGGTGTAGTGCAACCTTAGGGCTCACCTTCTGTAACCTTCCTGTCACGGTGGGGTCCGAGGGTGCCAGGGCCCTTCTCCTCTCAGCATACACGCGGGGGAATATTTTTAATAAAAGTCTTCACACAGTAGCGGTGAAAGTATATGGAAACATTACTTGAAGGATAACTATGTACAATCCAATACAGGGGCATCTGATGATGAATATCTGCTGGCTTGATCAGAGTCCTTAGCTTCAGGGGAAGGGTTACCTTGGTTACTATAACTTAGACTTGGTAGATAGATAGGATTTCAAGTAGACTTTGTGGTCTTTGTGGGACTTTGTGGTTTCCAGCCTTTATAAGGTACGTGTGAATAGGTACTTGAAGTTACTGAAGAGACTTGACGCTGTCGATGCTCACTATTATGTAGGAGGAAGATGCACAGACACAGTGACTTGGAAGCCAGGAAGATATGGACGGTGAATGGGAGACCCTCTATCACTTCACCAATTTGACAGCAGGCACTAATAAATATAGAGAACGTCCTGCTGAGGTTTTGAGGACACGTATTAATCCTCTTGGCTGCTTTGGAAACAGGTTAGGGGGTTGGTATCAAGTCTGATAGGATTACTGAGGTTATACAGGGAGGTTAGATGTCAACTGTCAAGACCGCACAGCCCTCTGGGTAGAAGGTGGGTAGAGCCAGCTTTCCTCTGACCAATCACAAGAGTCTGATAGGTTGCAAGAGAGGAGCACTAATCAAGCTCAACACTTGTTTCATTAGAGATTAATACATAACAACATATTAAATAAATATATTACAGAAAACAATATCACTACAAGAGAGCTAGGAAAAAGAAGCAAATACATAGGCCCCAATACAGACAGTCTAGGGTTGCCAATGGCAACAATACACCTCCAGACGCCTGACAATAAATAACATTCTGGGCCATAACAATTCCACGGGCCGACCAGGGCCTGATCAACAATGTAAATGTGCGCCGATCTGCTAGATCGGCACTCGTTTACTGGGCCGATTCCAGGGCCCGATAATCGTTTAGCGAGGGCTGCAGGGACATCGTTACCGAAGTCCTTGCAGCCCTTGTTAAACATCATACTTTACCTATCCAGGCTGCAGGTCATCTCCTGCGCTTCCTCTCCCCAGGTCCCGTGCGCAGCAGCAGCTTTGGAGGAGCCTGTCTGAACTGACAGACCGCTCAGCCAATCACTGGCAGTCCTTTGCCAGTGATTGGCTGAGTGGTCTGTCAGCTCAGACAGGCCGCTCCAAAGCTGCAGCTGCGCGTGGGACCTGGGGAGAAGGAGCGCAGGAGAAGCCCTGCGCCCTGGATAGGTAAAGTATGCTGATTTTTAATCGTCAGTCACCCGCCGCGCACTGCTATTCCACGCGGGTGCCGACTGATGATTTTAGGTTAGAGCCTAAATGAACGATTAGCCGATGACACGATCATCCGCAGATCGTTCCCTCTGTTCCACGGAGCGATAATCCGCCAAATGGGGCCGATTTGGCCAATTATCGTTCCTAGAATAGGCCCCTTTGTCTTACTTAGCTTTCTCGTGAGAGAGGACACACAAAACAAAACTCCTGCTGAAGTTAAGCTAAGGCCTGTCTTTTGCCAGGACCCCTTACAGGAACTAAGCACAGATGCAGAAAAGATTTTATTCTATGCAAGCATTTACTTTGACTATGCAGTGCTAAGCAACAGTAGGGGAGAGCAGCCACCAAGGGCTACCCTAGCCCACGCCAAGAACCCCAGGGCCATTGCTGAGAGACTATTCTCTTTTCCCAAAACCCTGCAAGAAGCAGGAGGTATGTTTTAACCCCTTAGGGACCTATTTGAGCCTTAATGACCAGGCTAATTTTTCAAAATCTGACCTGTCTCACTTTATGCGCTTATAGCTCAGTGATGCTTTAACATATCCTAGCGATTCTGAGAATGTTTTTTTGTAACATATGGTACTTTATATTAGTGGTAAAATTTGGTCACTATCTTTTGTGTTTTTTGTGAAAAACATAAAAATATCATGAAAAATTTGCACTTTACAAACTTTGAAATTCTCTGCTTCTAAGAAAACAAAGTTGTATCACATAAATAAGTTACTAGGTCACATTACCAATATGTCCTCTTTATTCTGGCCTAATTTCGTAAACATATTTTACTTTTCTTCGGTGTTACGGGGCTTAGAAATGTATCAGCAAATTACCAATTTTTCAGGAAATTTCCAAAACTAATTTTTTTAGGGAACAGTTCTTTTTTGAAGTGTGTTTAGGAGGCTTGTATACTTGAAACCCCCATAAATGACCCCATTTTGGAAACTAGACACCTTAAAGAATTAATCTAGGGGTATAATGAGCATTTTAACCCTACAGGGGCTGGAGGGCCGGAAAAAAAATGAAAATAGAAATTTTCAAATAATATGTTCGTTCAGATTAAAGTATCTCATTTTCACAAGCAACAGGAGAGAAAATGCACCCCAAAATTTTTAACGCAGGTTCTCCTGAGTACAATGGTACCCCATATAGGGGCGTAAACCACTGTATGGGCACAGAGCAAGGCTCAGAAGGGAAGGAGCGCCAATTAGCATTTTCAGTGCAGATTTTGCTGTACAAGTTTTCAGGCGCCAGGTGCGTTTGCAGAGCCCCTGTAGTGCCAGGGAAGTGAAACCCCCCCCAAAAGTCACCCCATTTTGGAAAGATAACCCCTCAGGCATGGCATTCTGGGGTGGTTACGGGCAATCTGGGGTGGTTACAAGCAATCTGGGGTGGTTACAGGCAATCTGTGGTAATCTGTAGTGGTTATGGGTAGCCTGTGGCAATCTGGGGTGGTTACAGGCAATCTGGGGTGGTTACAGGCAATCTGTGGTAATCTGTAGTGGTTATGGGTAGCCTGTGGTAATCTGGGGTGGTTACAGGCAATCTGGGGGTGTTTACTGGCTATCTGGGGTGGTTACGGGTAATCTGAGCAGTTACAGGTAAACTGGAGTGGATATGAATAATCTGGGGTGGTTACAGGTAATCTGGGGTGGTTACAGATAATGCGGAGTGGTTACAGGTAATGCGGAGTGGTTACAGGTAATCTGGGGTGGTTACAAGTAATGTGGGGTGGTTACAGGTAATCTGGGGTGGTTACAGGCAATGCGGAGTGGTTACAGGTAATGCGGAGTGGTTACAGGTAATTTGGGGTGGTTACAGGTAATGCGAGGTGGTTACAGGTAATGCGAGGTGGTTACAGGTAATCCGGGGCACTTCACTTTTTATCCTGTTACCAATGATTTTTGGTGACGGGACAAAAAGTGCCGGAAGCATTTGTAACAAGTGATCAGTGGTATATAGTATATACCGCTCATCACTTGTGCCAGGACCACATCGGCTAGTCCCTGATCATTGCCCCATGCTCTCCTCCACCTCTGGTGGTGGAGAGAATGAGAGTTTGATCTTTTTTTAAGGGTACAAACACACTTGTCGTATCCGCAGCGAGTTTCTGGCTGCGTATTCGCAGTGAGACTCGCTGAGGATCCCAGCCATGTGTACTCAATGGCAGACAAACTCGCAGCAGGGATGTACATCTCTGCTGCGAGTTTGTCCGCAGCTCGCCCCGTTAACTCCCCGACCGCCGGAGACTTTACATCACCTGATCCCGGCTACGGGGCTCCCGGCGTCTTCATTGCCCGTTCAGCCAATCAGTGCTGCGGTGGGGCAGCGCACTGATTGGCTGAGCGGGACGTGCCTGGAATCAGCGAAGGACCAGGTGATGTATAGTCGGGACCAGGTGATGTATAGTCTCTCCGGCGGCCAGGGGGTTAACGGGTCGGCCTTTGGACAAACTCGCAGCAGGGATGTACATCCCTGCTGCGACTTTGTCTGCCATTGAGTACACAGGGCAAGAAACTCGCTGCGGATACGGCAAGTGTGTTTGTACCCTAAGGAATTAATCACTGTGAACACTAAGGTTATTCCGGGGGGGACAGGGGGGGGGGGACATTCATCTCCTCTCACTGTGGATTAACGCTGAGAGGAGATGAAAGCATGCAGTGCCCGTTACCGGTGGCTGCCGTTATACTGGTAATAACGGCGATCGTCGGTGCGGGGACTGGCCGGGACTGAGCCCACACTCTGCCCCAACTTCTCAGCGACCTCCGGTAGCTGAGAGGAGGGGGCTGCGGGCATTACCGGCGCTGCTGCACTATTCTGCGCCATCGCCATAAAGAGCTGATGGCAGCAGAATAGAGCCCATTAGTGATCACCGTAAAACTCCGTAGCGGCGGTCACTAATAACATAATACATGTATTCTCTGGGTCACTACGGTTACAGCGATACCACATTTAAGTAGGTTTTTTTTAACTATTACCACTTTGGCGCAATAGAAACTATCTTCCTAGCAAAAACCCACAAAAACTGTCGCCACATTGCAAGATCCATAGCGTTCTTATCTTTTGCGCGACAGAGCTGGTTTTGGACTTATTTTTTGCGGGAAGATCTGTAGTTTCTATTGATACCAAGTTTTATATGTATATGACTTTTTGATCTCTTTTATGGCGTATTTTCTAAAGCAGATTGATAAAATACTGCTATTCTGGTACTGTTTTTTTATTTATTTTTTTACAGCGTATGTCGTGCGATATAATTATTGATATTGTTTTATAGATTGGGTCATTATGGACGTAGCGATACCAAATATGTATAGGATTTGTGTTTTTGATCACTTTTATGTAATGTTTTATAGTGTATGGGGAATGTAATGCATTTTTATTATGGGGGGGGGCTGGGGGGATTGTGTTTGGTGCACTTTTTTTACTTTTTTACACTAGTGTCTATTACTGTACGCTAGTGTAACACTTAGATCACAGTATACAATACACTGTACTGCTTCTGCAGTACAGTGTATTGTGTCATGTGACCATCCTGCTGACAGGCAGTAGCACAGCCACCCCTGTCAGCAGGATGGCTTATCCATGGTAAGCCCGGGGGCCTTCATTAGGCCCCCTGAGTTACCATGGAGACGTCAGAGGGACCGGACGACACCGCTTACCGCGATCGCGTAAGTGGACCTGTGGCGTCGTCCGGTACACACCCGAACCCGTTAAGTGCCGCTGTCATGCTTTGACAGCGGCATTTAACGGGTTAAACTGCCCGGAGCGGAGAATCCTCCGCTGCGGGCAGTTACAGGGGGGTCAGCTGTAACACTGACCGCTGATCCCCCATCCTGCTGCCGCCGCCGGGCGGTATTTTATTCCGATGCGCCCGCCGTTAAAAGGCGTACGCATCGGAATAAAGCCCATTAGTGGCCGCCGTGAAAAGGCAGCATGGCGGTCACTAAGGGGTTAAGGAAATACTGCAAGAAGCAGGAGTTACGTCTTCAAAATCTCCAGCTGAAGAAGCTTACACAAGGCCCTTATTCTCAGAGTCTGGTAAGACTTAACCATGAGTACCATAAACGTAAGTACGAGTATCACTTCACTACTTAGATATTTTCACAATAGTTCCAGCAGAGAACAGCGCAGGGTCCAGGGGCCTCTTATAGGATGAGTATCCCAACACAAACACAAGAACCACCACATAAGCTGGTGTGTAGGTGCAGAATGATAGACAGAGTCCAGTAACTTTACCAGAATAACGTCCGAGTTCTTCATTGCAATACAAAATAAGGCTTTCGGAATGCAGGTGCTGGCAAGAGGTAGAAGAAATTTGACAGCAGAAGTGAGCATCTTGAGGGCCCTGTCCAATGTAGCAGTGTACTCTGCTGGGATAACTTAGTGAAAACTCGTACTCATGTATTTGGCCATCTAATGCCCTACAGTGTCGGGATACTCATCCTATAAGGGAACGGCCGGTCTCTGAAAAGATCATCCCGGACGATACTGCAGTACCGGACAAATGATCTTTAGCCCCGCAGAGTTCTGATGCGGGCACATCAGTGCGCGCCCACATCAGAACTCCCCACTTCACACTATGGAGCATACAGCCAGAGCTGCTCGCTCCATAGTGTGCACTGACAGTGTTTTCTGCGTGCACTATTCACTAAATAGTGGCCGCAGAAAACTAACATGTCAGTTTCCTACGGTGCCGTGAGAGATCCCGGCCCAAGCATATACTATGGGGGACATGTATCAACTGGCGAATTGATGTTTTTTGGCGGAAAGTCACGATTTGCAAATGATTTTATTCGCAAATGGCCGATTTGCGACTAAAATATTCGCAAATAGGCACTTTCCGCCGGGTACGCCGGTGGGCGGGGTTGTGGAGGGGGTGGAACAGGGGGGCGCGGACTCATAGTCCGCGCCATTCAGCATTCGTTCCGCCAAAAGATAAGCAGAAAACCTACTCCAGCTCTCAGGTGGCGTAGGTTTTCTGCCGTGCGCACCGGCGTGGGGGGGATTTATGTAGAGGCAGTACGCCTCTACATAAATCTCCATACCGGCGGAGCTGCGGGGACATTTTTAAGTCCGGCGCAGAAAACATCGGACTTAATAAATGTCCCCCTGTGTGTATACGTTCCTGCCGGGATTCCATAGAAGACTAGGCAACGTATCTTTTCTTTACAAGTACGACTGTTGTTGCCGATTGCAACAATGGCCGTACTTTTACGAAAAGACACGTTGTGTGAACATAGCCTAGCTATGCATTACAGCAGGATACGTAGGCAAGTGGTAGCTTTGTCCTGCTGGGGTCAGTACCATACTCCGGTAAACTGCCCTGTATCTTGTTTAGTGTATCTCTGGCATGGACAAGCTTATCCTCAGAGGAAGACCTTTCCTCCTGAGGGGTCTAGCACTGCATGCTAGCTGATGTTGCTTGCATAAGAAATGAAGTCTTTTTTAGCAATTCAAAGTTTTTAATATTAAGGGAGCCGCTAACTGTTTCATGATGCCCATGGATTTGGCAACATTAAGTTCTTCACAGTGACTTGTGCCCCACAAACTTAATATAATACATAGGACTGTATTTGGAGTTCATGCTGCCCTAGCCACTTTGAGTGCTGACACCCCAACCTCCCTGAATCATTCACACTGCGCAAATGATTCCCGATTTATTTGCCTCTGTTTGACAGTGACAAATGTGTCCATTGTGACAGAAATCCTGAATGGACACAATGTGGACTGTCTTACACAATGGGGGAGATTTATCAAACATTGTGTAAAGTGAAACTGGCTCAGTTGCCCTCAGCAACCAATCAGATTCCACCTTTTATTTTCAAAAGAGTCTGTGAGGAATGACAGGTGGAATCTGATTGGTTGCTAGGCGAAACTGAGCCAGTTTCACTTTACTACATGTTTGATAAATCTCCCCCTTAGTTTCCACCACATTTGGAACACATTTACGATGCATACAGCAAAAGGCTCCCCACAGGCTAGCGTATTTAATGCACATTTTGCCGTCCATATTGTGGACACAACTCCAAGAGTGACTGTGGATCTAAAGAATTGAGATGATGGCTGTCGTCAGTCTGGGACGTGTGTCCAAAATGCAAATGAAAGATCATGTCACAATGGCAATCAGAATAATCACTGGATCACCATCCTATCACATGAAATTTAATGCCCATAACTTGTAATATTATATTTTTCAAGAAACGCATCCAGGCTTCCCTTGAACATATTTAATGAATCCGCCATGACAACATCATGTGGCAGAGAGTTTTGTAGTCTCTCTGCTCTTACAGTAAAAAATCTTGGAAGCGGTTTTACCTAGTGTTTTATTATTTAGCACATAATTGTACTTATTATTTCTATGACCAAGCCTCTAGCTTCTCTAAATCCCTTGTTTTGCAAGAAGTTTTTAAAAAACTGTAACTTAGTTTAAGAGCTCCCTGTCCTGGGTGGGAGGGGCATGGTCTGCATAGCAGGGTCTACAGTACTGTACTCTGACCCAGGAAGTCTTCATCACCTTCCAAATCATGGCAGATCCACTTAACCCCTTAATGACGAATGACGGGTATACCCGTCATGCGGCCATTAAAGGGAAGCAGAGAGGGCTCCCAGCGTGAGTCCTCTCTGCAGTCCGCGTTCCCCAGTTGCTATGTGTAGCAAGGGACCGTGGGTTTTAGCTGCCGCAGCCGATGGCCGCGGCCGGCTAATTAAGTATTCAAATGCAGCTGTCAAAGCTGACAGCTGCATTTGAATACTGTATGTGGCCCCTGTTCCTGGTGTCTAGTGGGGGATCTCCGTTCTAATGAGCCGGCTGGGGCTCATCGTCGGAATGACGCTGATCCCGGCTCGGCAATCCATTCAGATAGTCTGCAGCAGACCACTATAATAGAGCACCGATCTGATGGATTGGTGCTCTATTATATACACAGCATTGATCTCAATGGGAGATCAGTGCTGTGTATATAGAAGTCCCCCAGGGGGCTTCATATTACTGTATGTGAAAACAAAATAAAGTGTTTTTATTAATAAAAAATCCCCTCCCCTAATAAAATTCCAAATCACCCCCCTTTTCCCATTTTATAAATAAAAATAAATAAATAAACAAACATGTTTGGTATCGCTGCGTATTTAATTCATGATCCCTCACGGTAAACGGCGTAAGCGCAAAAAAATTCCAAAGTGCAAAATTGCGCATTTTTGGTTGCATCAAATCCAGAAAAATTGTAATAAAAAGCGATCAAAAGGTCGCATTTGCACAGTCAAGGTACCGATAGAAAGTACAGATCATGGCGCAAAAAATGACACATCATACAGCCCATAGACGAAAGGATAAAAGCGCTATAAGCATGGCAATAGAGCGATTTTAAGGAACGTTTATTTTCTGGAAAAAGGTTTCAATTTTTTACGAGCCATCAATTATTATAAAAGTTATACAAGTTGCATATCACTGTAATCGTACCGACTTGAGGAACATATATAACATGTCAGTTTTTCCATAGGACACACAGCGTAAAAACAAAGCCCTCCCAAAGAAAAACAATTGCTTTTTTTTTTTCAATTTCACCGCGCATATAATTTTTTTCTGGTTTCGCAGCATATTTTATGCAAACATTCATAAATTCCTGTTATTGAAAAGTACAATTAGTGACGCAAAAAATAAGTGCTTATGTGGGTCCGTAGGTGAAAAAATGCAACTGCTATGGCCTTATATACACAAGGAGCAAAAAAAGAAAACGCAAAAACGAAAATTAGCCCGGTCCTTAAGGGGTTAAGGCTGCGTCTTGCATCAGGGTACCTGACTGTAGAGGTAATCTCCTCATAGCTGTAATCCCTCTCTCCCGGACAGATGCAATGATGTGCCCACATCTGCCCTGCTCATTCTTTCATGCTCCCTGCAGTCTATGTCCTTCCTTGTGTTTCTCCGTGCTTGTTACTCGTTCGAGCATTAGGGTACTCGATAGTACTTGTTACTCGGACGAGCATCTTGCGGTACTCGAGAAAATCTCATAATCCGTTTCCTGTAAGTTTGGGCGCTATTTATCAGCCAATAAACATTCAGGAGACTTGTTGGTACATCCTGCGATCACGTGGGACCCATACATGTCGATCAGATCGTATAAAAAGCGCGACCGGCAAGACTCGGCTCACATGTATGCTGGAAGAGATTAGGGACAGAGTTGCTGCTGGTCAGGGAGAGCATTAGGGAGGGAATTAGCATTCCAGTAGGCAGGGAATACTAGCGAAACAACCAAACAGCCCTTGTTAGGGCTTCAAATCGTTTTTGAATTGTATTACTACAGACTGCTGGCTGGGACTTGCAGTGCAGCTACCACGATTTCAGCAGCACACTGTGGTGATCGGCTGCTGGCAGAAAGAGAACATTAGATGTTGCATACAGACCCCTAAGAAGTGCTCAGTACTATTTTATTGGGACCACTAGTATATTCGGATTTCTGTATTTCTTGCTCAAGGGATATCTAAGTTCACTACTGCTTGCACAGTGTAAGGGGGTGTCACAAAGTGTGTATAGGTGCAGCCATCACCAGATTGTATATCACAGCCTCCCAAAAACTAGTGGGACTACTAGTATATTTTCTGATTTCTGTATTTCTTACGCAAGGCATATCTAATTTCACTACTGATTGCACAGTGTAAGGGGGTGTCACATAGTGTATAGGTGCAGCCATCACCAGATTGTATATCACAGCCCCCCAAAAACTAGTGGGACCTCTAGTATATTTTCTGATTTCTGGATTTCTTACGCAAGGCATATCTAAGTTCACTACTGCTTGCACAGTGTAAAGGGGGTGTCACAGAGTGTATAGGTGCAGCCACCAACAGATTGTATCCCACAGCCCCACCAAAAACTAGTGTGACCACTAGTATATTTTCTAATTTCTGTATTTCTTACTCAAGGCATATCTAAGCTCCATACTGTGCAGTGTCCAAAAAATGGTGAACCCCAGGGGTAAGGGTCGAGGACGAGGGCGTGGGGTTCCAAGAGATGCAGTTGGCAGAGGCCGTGGTTCAGGGCAGGATGACACAGCAGCAAACGTTGAGGAGGGAGCAGAGGCACACTGCAGACATTCACTCCCTAGCTTCTTCGCCCAACTTACGGGGTCTCATGGTAGACCGATATTGAAACCACAGCAGTGTGAACAGGTGATCACATGGATAGCAGATAATATGTCCAGTAACTTATGCACCACCAAGTCTTCCACTCAGTCCACCCACGCTACCCAAGGGAGTGGAACCCTTTCTCCATCAGCTCAGCCTCCTTCCCCACAGCCTGGCCCCTCCAGGGAAAGAAGGGATTCAGATCCACCACCATGCTCCCAGGAACTCTTTTCCGGACCCTTCCCGGAGTCTGAGCACATTTATTACAAATTTATTACAAAATCGTAACAAAGACTGCACAGTGTTTTGCTCATTCTGGAAAGCTGAAGCTCAGTGATACACAACTCTGGAAATTGCCCAAAGGTTGTGGCAATATCTTTCTCCTTAAGAGTGGATTATTGGTTTTGTCTGCCCATTCCCTGACACAGTGGCCTGCAGATCCTTGCACTGCAAGGAGATACATACTCCTCTGGCTGTGAAGGGGCAGAACATGGCAGAAAATTGCCTTTCAAAAACAGGGGAGACAAAATGAAGGAACTGACCTTGCCCATCTTTCTAAATGAAATACGAGAAGGATCTTCACATAAAAATGCACAAACATGTGTTTCCTTTATTGCCAAATAGTGCTACAATGAACAATGCAAACTTCGCTGTCTAATTATTCTGTGTTTGTTTGTCTCTCTTTCTCTCTCTCTCTCACTCTTTTTTTGTTCAATTTGGAAACAGAGTGGTAAACTTTGTTAGTATTCTGTTCTTAAGTGTGTGTCTGTATACAGACCTGTGTCTGTCTGCTGGCATAAAATGATAACAAAGCAAAAGAGGAACAAGGGAAAAAAATCAGACCCTGCTCAAACTAAAGAAACAAATGACAATTCTAGTTGTTGGGCAGCAGATAATTAGTAAGTCAGGACCTCAAGTGATGATCCCTTTGCATGAGACAATTGCGAGATCCTCAAGGAATTAAAACCAGGATGCCTGAGCCACATCAGTTCTGCAGTTATGTTGAGTATTGTGCCGAGACAGCCATACCCCATGAACATCACATGATGCAGGGAATGTTACTCCAACTGCTACAGTCAAAGTCAAATTCAAACTCAAAACAGCAGTGGGGGAAGAGGTGGTGAGTGGCATGAAGCAGTGAATGTTACCCCAACTGCTACAGTCAAATTTAAAGTCAAATTCAAACTCAAAAAAGCGGTGGGGGGAGGGGTGGTGAGTAACATGATGCAGGGAATGTTACCCCAACTGCTACAGTCAAATTCAAAGTCAAATTCAAACTCAAAACAGTGGTGGGGGTGAGAGGTGGGGGGTCACATGATGCAGAGAATGTTACCCCAAATGCTACAGTCAAATTCAAAGTCAAATCCAATTTAGCCTCCTTGTCTTGTCCATTTCGAACCATATTATCTGTGGATATCATCTTACGGCTGTCCTCTGCCGTCCTTTCACCAGTACCTTCTACCTTCTTTGGATGTTTCTATGTTGTGTCAAAAGTTTTTGAATGGTTCATCATATGCTACCTCTGTTTTAATGGTTCCCTGTGTTCTCACTGCCATGCTGTGTCAGGCAAAATTTTGGGGTGGTTCATATGCTACCTCTGTTTTAATCCTTCACTGTGTGATCACTGCCATTATTTTGTGGGTGTGTAACCAATTGTCGGCATTTCAATGATTTCTTACGGGAAAATTTGCTTTGGTTTAAAAGTGGATTTGGATTACAAGCACGGTCCCGGAACGAATTATGCTGGTAATTCATGGCACCACTGTACAAGGTCATTAATAAATACATTAAAAAGAAGTTGACCCAATACTGACCCCTGCAGTACCCCACTAGTAACTGTGACCCATTGAGAGAATGCTCCATCGATGACCACCCTCTGTTTCCTATCACACAGCCAGTGACTTATCCATTTGCATATATTTCCCCTAGTCCCAGCATCCTCGTTTTAATGACCAACCTTTCATGCGGGACAGTATCAAATGCCTTTTAAAAGTCCAGATACACAATGTCCACCGCCTTCCCCAAGTCCAGTCTATAACTGACTTCATCATAGAAGCTGTTCAGATTAGTCTGGCAGGACCAATCCCTCATAAACCTCTGTTGGTGCTGCGTTATAGGAATATTTTCATTTAGATACTTTAGTATAACATCTCTTACAAAACCCTCAAATATTTTACCCACTATAGTTGTTAGACTTACAGGCCTATATTTTCCAGGATCCCTTTTTGACCACTTCTTGAATACTGGTACCACATTAGCTATGCGCCAGTCTTGTGGAACAATCCCTGTCATGATAGAATCTTTAAATATTAGGAATAATGGTCTGTCCAACACAGTACTTAATTTCAGCAAAACGCTGGTATGGATGCTTTCTGGGCCTGGGGATTTATGAATTTTAATGTTTTTAAGCCACCGCCTCACTTCTTGTTGTGTGAGAATTTACATTACCCCTGGTCATGTCATCTGTTATAGGATTCTTCTCTATGAATATGTGGTGGATCAGTCTATTGTTAACCCAGCCAATGATTGTATTTGTCATGACGCCAGTGCTAGTATAGAACACAGGTGTGATGTTGATACCTGCTTTGTTGTGTATGGCTGGCTGTATTCCCCAAAATGGTCGGCAACCTTCTAGGTTGTTGTGGGTCCCTTGCACCCTTGTCATGGCAACCTCGACTGGCAACTGACCCACTCAGACCATTGTTACCGCCACCCACAGAAGGGGAAAAATAACCCAAGGAGTGTGATGGGTCGTGTATAAGTGTGGGTGCGAGTAGAGATAGACAGAGTCCCGTGCGTTACTATAAAAATATAACAGCTTTACCATAGAACTTTGTAGGTTACAGTACACGTTTTACAGACGATAATCGTGATACAGACTTTAGTACTGAACTTAGTACTTGAGGTAGGTGCTTGAGAGAAGTTGAAGAATTAGTTGTAGTAGTGCTTGTAGACAGTGGAGAGGAGTTTGCCAGAGGAGCCCCAACCCAATGTAGCCTTGTACTCTGCCGGGGTAGATATCTTTAGTAGTGAACTGTTACTCGTTCTCATGTTTAGACTGTGTCTGACCGCCTTCTGTCCTTTGTTATGGTAGAACCTGTCCCAGTAGGGTAGTATGGGCCCCAGCCATGGTTATCTAGGTGTAGCTGAGTGTCCGAGGTGTCCCAGTTACCTGCACTGCACAGTAGAATATATAGACTTTTACTTCATAGTAGCTTTGTCCTACTGAGACCAGCTCCTATCTCTTCAGATTTCTTGTTTACAAGATCTACTTAGGATGCTTTTAAAAATGTCCTATTTCTCCTTATAAAAAAAAAGTGCCCAGGATGCGGCTGCTACTTTCACTTACTTCCCATCCAGCAACTTAAAACCATTTATGAGGAAGGGGTGGGGGGTTGGTGGGAATTTTTTTGGGGGGTGTTGCCCCCACAGGGTGCCACCAGACTATTTGTGCCTAGTGGCAAATATGGCCCTGTATATGCTGTATGTTTCATAACAAATGTTATTTGACTTACCACACTAGTTATAGTTTCTGCCTGTAACTTTCCTGTAGATTTTACCTTTTGAGAATAACCTTTCTTTTGACTTTGGACTGATTTATTTTTGCAGTTGTAGAGATTCTTGACATTTTTTGACATGGTCCGTTCTTTGGATACTTCAAGAAAGGTCAGAACACTTTAACACATTTGAAAACATAAGCAGTAACCAAGTTCAGCATTTCATGCAGTGCAATACACTCAATAAAGTACTGTATATAGATTAAATTGCATAACACACATTAACATTAACCATCAGCCATACTTTTAGATTCGTTCCTACTGCAGATTCCCGTGCGGTAGTAACATGTATAAATGTTTGTGACATGAAGGGATTTTAGTGTGTGTGTGGCTGCTTCAGTGCGAGCAGTCCAGCACACATTAATGTGCCAGAGGCCATGGATAATGAGAAGCAGACATGATCATGCAGCTGCCTGCCATTGTCACTGACTGATCTGGACCCTGCAGTGTCCTAATCACTTTCCCTGACAGGTGGAGGAGTAATACTTACCTCTGTCCTGTCAGATCGGTAATATAAAAAAAGGCTATATCAAAAGAACAGGAACTGGTGACATGGCCTGACAGCCTAAGCAGATGGTTGCATTGCTCCTAGCTCCGCTCTTTTCACCGGGCCTAGGGACTAAAAACAGCTGACACTGGCAGCAAGAAAAGAAAGATCCAGTCGGAGAAACCTATTTCTTTTTCTCTAAAGAAGTGTGCTCACTCCAAGATGGCGCTGGCCCGCAACAATGACTCCCAGTATGTGCACTCCCATGCCTCCAGTTTCTCTTAATATGGAAGACTGAAAGTCACAGCACAGCATGCAGGACACCATCACTACAGGGCCTAATAGGCCCAGAACTTACTGCCAGGCAGCCCTATGCAACAACACTTTAAACTAACAAATGCTGTGAGGATGCACCAGACTGGGACATAGACAATGTTTGACTATCAGGGAGAATTTTTGAATGAATTTTCTATAAAATTGGCAAAACCTAGGAATCTCTGCATTTCTTTCAGGGTAGTGGGTCTTGCCCACTCTACAACTGCCGAAACCTTTTTACGGTCTACTTGTACCAAATCAGGGGTTACAATGTAACCGAGAAATCCCATCTCTTGGACACCAAACAAACACTTTGAATATTTCACACATAAAGAATAGTAGCCTAACCTAGACAACACTTCATGCACATGTTCTTGATGTGACCTGAAATCAGGAGAGAAGATAAGTATGTCATCAAGGTATATGACTACATAACGACCAAACAAATCACAGAAAATATTGTTAACAAATCACTGGACAATGGCGGGGGCATTACTCAGCCCGAAAGGCATCACCAAGTACTCAAAATGCCCTTCAGGGGTGTTAAAAGCCGTTTTCCATTTGTCACCCTCCCTGATCCGGATCAAATTGTAGGCACCCTGAAGATCCATCTTGAAAAACCAACAGGCACCTACCACTTGATCCAGGAGATCCGGAATCAGGGGAAGTGGATGCTGGTCTTTTATGGTAATTTTATTTAGCTCCCTGTAATCAATACAGGGGTGCAGACCCTCATCCTTCTTTTCAACAAAGAAGAAGCCAGCACCCATAGGTTACACAGATGGGTTTATTAGCATTTAAGCCCCTCAAAACATCCCACCACACAGTTTCCAATAGGAGTCTTGCAAGAGGCGTACTTTTACCAACAGATTTCGAGTGGCACCTACCCCTATCCAACACAGGGTCAATCACACAGTTCAAATGCCCACAAATTATCAAAGTAAGACCTTCTTTACCTTAGACAAAATCCATTAACTCAACAAAAACCAGTAACGAATAAAAGGGGGGGGGGGCACAGAAAAAGGCAAGTATCATCTGCTTTGAATAAATTTTACAGTGAAAAAAGAGGTACCACTTCTTATAATCACACTTGCTCTTAATATTTTGAAACAGAATTATTATGGAAAGAGAAAGTAGAGTAGCAAGCATGAAACTCCGTTCCTGCCCATCTACGTTTTAATCTACTCAAATATTCTCTAGTGCAATGTGTCTCTAGTAGAGATGAGTGAACCTCGAGCATGCTCAAGTCCATCCGAACCCGAACATTCGGCATTTGATTAGCGGTGGCTGCTGAACTTGGATAAAGCGCTAAGGTTGTCTGGAAAACATGGATATAGCTGATGACTATATCCATGTTTTCCACATAGCCTTAGGGCTTTATCCAACTTCAGCAGCCACCGCTAATCAAATGCTGATCGGGTTCGGATGGACTCGAACCAGTTGAAGGCGTCATAGTACCCTTACTAGTGACTGAATGAGACGGGGACTTTAGATACTTGTCCATTATCTGACCTTTAACTGAACTCTTAGGGGAGGAGGCAATTACCGTTTTCTTAGCTGTCCTCTTACCAGACATTTCTCCTTCTATGTCAATTTCTCCACTATAGAGTCATATTTATAAATAAGGGCAAAAGTGAGGGATCTCATCAAGGTCCTGGTCATACAAAGAAACTCTATTCATCCAGTAAACGGGTCTTCGCATAAACTGATAAAAAGGAAACAGAAAGTTTATAACAGTCACTTCATGGGCCATTTAATAAACTTAAAAAATATTGTTACCACAGTTTCCTTATACCATACACCATCTCCAGCAGACACAGCCCGCATAGCTCTGGGAGTCGGCTCGTGACATCATCATTTTATCCAGGAAGTGAAGCCTTGATGCAATAGTATGTGCATGAAAAAAAGTCCTTTAAAAGCATTTCCACTAATTAATGTATATAGGTAACTTTAAAAAAACTTTCACCGGACTTCTCCTTTAAGGAAATGACCTGGTTCACCACAGTAGAGACAGATTAGACTCTCCAGACAGTGTTTTCTGCGGGCAGCAGCAGAAGTGTTTCGCAGCACGATGGGTTCTTCAGTGGTCACTAGAGGAGGAGAAGAGGCTGTCGTCTTGGGCAGAGGTCAAGGAGGCTAGCTTGACTTAGCATGGGCTATTGTCACCCCTAGATTCTCCCGTCACCTTTCTCTTAGTCTCCTGTCAATGAATGCTGCAAGGGTCACATAGTCGCTAAGGGAGTCAGGCGTGGGGTGGCTGACCAAAGCGTCCCTAATAGCATCAGGCAATCCTTGACAAAACAGGATTTTCAGTGGGGAATCTGGCCATCCAGTCACCGCGCACCTTTGGCAGCATTCAGAACAATATTCTTCCACAGTATGGCGGCCTTGCTGGATGGACAGAAGCCGAGATTCCACCACTGCTGCACAATTTGGGTCATCGTACACTTGACCTAGAGAGACAAAAATCTTTCCACTGAGTTCCATTCAGAGGCCTCGAGGAGGAAGGACAAGGCCCAATCCTGAGGAGAGCCTTGGAAGAGGGAAACAATCAATGCAACTCTTTCATCATCAGGTGTAAAAGGAGTAAAGCAAAAATATAGATTGCTTATAGATGTGTGTGTTCAGATGCTGCACAGCTGAAGTGTGTAAATGGTGTGTAAAGGCGTCCTCGAAACGTCGCGTGGCAGACGGAACCCACGCCAACTCCGTGGATGCAGACCTCCAAAGCCTCCTCAGTTGAAAACATGTAAAAGAATATGAATAAAACCAAATCTGAAGACGGCAAAAAGTGAGTCGATCTCCTGCTTCCTTATCTGTTGCACTATCATTGTATATATATTGCACGTTGGCTCCAATTATCATTAAATGAGTTATCGGTGACTAGTGGTGGTCCATATTGTTTGAGCCAAACCCCTTACGTGGTTCACAATCACAGATTCTACCTGAATGATAGGCAGAGAAGTCAGTTACTGGTCTCTCTGCCTGTAAATCATCCCTCCGAGCACGCTGACAGGCAGAGAGCAGTAACTAGATACAGGCGGGAAGCCGCCCAGATGACTATCTCCCCATTGCTGTCTGTCAAGCGCGTCGGAGATTAAAGTCCTTTTTTTCGGGGTATACAGCCGCGGCTGCTGCAGAAGCTGTATGCAGCGTTTCAGGGAACCATATCAGCCCAATTGGGCTGATTGGTTCCCTTTAAGAGCTAAAAGGTCAATAAAGAAAAAAAGTGATTATACAAAGATCCTTAAAGATTTTACTTTAATAGATTTTTCTTTATTCTCAGGTTAGATGTTAGCCTTTAGCAGCTATACCTGTCTGCTTCACTACAATTTTGCAATCTCCTACAGCTACAGTACTACCAGATTTTAGCCTCCAGGTACTGGTAGACCTTTAGACAGTGTCGGATTAGGATACCTAGGTCCCACAAGTGAAAATAATATTGCACTCCAACCAATGAAGAACCACTGAGAAATGGCATGCAGACCAAGTTCTCTTCTAGATTTAATATGTGAACAACAAGTTTTTAGTCTGAATATAACTCACAGGATCTCCTAAACATATAAAGCTCTCTAGGTATGCTGGGAGTTGTAGTTTCTGAGAGGACAACCTTTTAATGGATGGCAATAACATAAAAAGGTGACCTAGGGTACAAACACACACAGCATATACGCTGCGTATTTACTGCTGCGATACGCAGCAGATTAGATCTAAATAACTGAACACAGCATCAAATCTGCTGCGTATCTGCTGCGTATCTGCTGTGTGTGTTTGTACCCTTAATGTTGTACAAAGGCTCCTAATGGCTGCAATCTGTGGTTCACAAGCTTTCAGTACACCCATCAGCCCTGAAGTTCTATCAAGAAATCTTTCTACAGTTGTTATCAAAAAAGGTGCCTGTTCATTTTTACTCCTTATCCCAGCTGTAGACATTCAGTAAATCAACTATTTGATGGATCTATGCCAGCATGGCTTTACTGCAGGCAGATGATGTCAGACTAATCTCATGGATTTCTCTGATTATGTCACAAAAGTGCTGGATGAAGGTGGTGCTGAGGATATCGTCTATCTGAACTTCAGCAAAGCTTTGATAAAGAAGTTAGAGAAAATTGGACTTAATCCCTGGATAGTTTAGTGGATTTGTTGTTGGCTGAAGGATAGATATCAGGGATTGATGTTAAAGGGGTTATCCAGCGCTACAAAAACATGGCGACTTTCCCCCTGCTGTTGTCTCCAGTTTGGGTGAGGTTTTGAACTCAGTTCCATTAAAGTAAATGGAGCTTAATTGCAAACTGCACCTGAACTGGAGACAACAGTAGGGGGGGAAATGGCCATGTTTTTGTAGCGCTGGATAACCCCTTAAATGGTGTATATACCAAGCAGACACAGGTTACGAGTGGTGTGCCACAAGGGTCTGTTCTGGGTCCTATTCATTTTAATATGTAAGTGACATAGGAGAAGGTTTGGTAGGTAAGGTTTGTCTGTTTGCTGATGCCACAAAAGTGGGCAATAGAGATAATACCCCTGGAGGTGTCAGTAATATAGAAAATGATTTAGCTTTACTAAATAGTGGTCTAAACAATGGAAACTGCAGTTCAATGTTTCCAAGTGTAAATTAATGCACTTGGGGGGAGGAGTGCAATATCCGAGTATTATGGCAAATATTTCAAAAGAGAATTTGTATTTATTCAGTTTTTCAATACAAAAAGAACATAATGGTAATCAATGGGGTGGCAGAAAAAGAATGGGGGAAGGGTAGGGGTAGATAGGGGAGATTTAGGCAGCGGAGCGTGGCAAGCACTGCTAAAGATTAAGTACATAAACCAAGAGTATACATCCACATTTCATAATAAAATATAAATAGCGCATTGATAATGACACTGTCCAGTTCTCAAAAATTGTGAAAGATATGGGAAATTAAATGTTGGCATGTTAGGCCCTTTTCAATTATAGAATTGTGGACAGAAAATAGGATCATTTTATTTCAATGGCCCCATTAACACATCTGTAGTTTTGTACAGGGCTGTGATCCGTACTGCAAAAAAATAAAAGGCCATAGTGCAGACTGAAATTCCTTCACGGGCACTCCGATAAAACCCTATGCGATTCATCTGCAAACAGTGAAGAGATTATTATTAACCATACTTTAAAATTTTTGTGGATCAGCAAAAAATACAGTATTTAAATATGCATGACAGATTTAATACAGGTGGAAATTTGCAGATTGCTGATGAAAAAAGTGGACCCCAGTTAGGGTTTGTGCACCCAACAGAATATGTGCGGAGACTTCAAGCTATAAGCGAAATTAGGGGGGGGGGGCATGGGGGCAGTGGCTCCTGGGCCCACACTGGCAGGGGCCCACTGAGGTCTCAGAGGCTTAATGCTGTTTGCAAAAGCTATTTCTTTTGCAGACAGCCTGCAGAGCAATGAGGAAGGACCGGTGTTGACGTCATAAGGGGGCGGGGCTGAGAACTGGAGAGGATTCTTGTGGATGAAGGACCTGTGGTGATGTCATGAGGGGGCGGGGCTGAGAACGGGAGAAGATGCTGGTGCATGAAGGACATGTGATCATTGTCCTCTTATATCTCCTCCTGTAATGTGATAGATAGATAGATATCCAAAAACAATAAAGATCAGCACACGAGGTAGTCAGCTTGTGGTACCAGCGGGTAATCCAGACCAGGGATTCAGGTAGCTAGTTCAATAATAAATATCCCACAGCACACAGGGTTAAGTGAAAAAAATCTTTGTGAGTTTATTCCATCAGTGAAGTAACAAAACACGGCAAAAGACGTGACGCGGCGTTTCGATGATCTCCATCATCATTTTCAAGCGTGCAAAACAGTGAACAAGGCAAGTATTTATACAGGTGTGATAATCAGTGATCACAATTCATTGGTCAAACAAAATGAGCAAATTATCCAACATGTGTGTTAAGTATGACGTGGTTCATTCATGTGAACAAAGTCCTGGTGCAGTAAGATCGCAGGTATGCGAATAAAGTCCCACATGTGCAAAGTGTCCATAAGAAAAGAAGCTTGAAAGATCCAACAGAGACCTCTTATAATATTAAGCAAATAAATAAGTACTTAGTATCCTGCTTGTAGTAGATCAGGACTCCCGAACTCACTCTCTTGGACACGGACTCAGCGTAGACACACGTGATCAAAGCACTGGACACGTGGGGGAAAGAGGTTTCATTCATAAAGTAGTGCCATTATACAGACTGCAGGAGGATCAGCTCAGAGCATAAGCAAATTAACTGTACCGGCTCCGGGGGAGAAGTTCAGGCAGCACCAACTTGATGGAATAAACTAACAAAGATTTTTTTCACTTAACCCTGTGTGCTGCGGGATATTTATTATTAAACTAGATAGATAGATAGATAGATAGATAGATAGATAGATAGATAGGAGATAGATAGATAGATAGATAGATAGATAGATAGATAGATAGATAGATAATATATAATAGATAGATAATAGATAGATAGATAATATATAATAGATAGATAGATAGATAGATAGATAGGAGATAGATAGATAATATGAGACAGATAGATAGATAGATAGATAGGAGATAGATAGATAGATAGATAGATAGATAGATAGATAGATAGATAGATGATAGGTAGATTTATTATTATTATTATTATTATTATTATTTATTTATTTATTTATAAAGCACATTTAATTCCAGAGCGCTATACAAACAGGGGTAACAAACAGGAACATTACAAGATCAAAACACATTTCATGAAGGCAAATGACAGACTGGTACATGGGTGAAGAGGACCCTGCCCACGAGGGCTAACAATCTATAAGGTACGGGGAGAGAGACAGGAGGTAGCCAGTCAAGTGTGATGCAGAATTATTATAGGTTGTAGCTTACTTTGAAGAGATGGGTTTTCAGGTTACTTTTGAAGGTCTTGATGGTGGATGAGAGACGGATGTGTCAGGGTAGTGAGTTCCAGAGTATGGGGGAGGCTCGGGCAAAGTCTTGGAGGCGGTTGTACGAGGTACGAACAAGGGGGGAGCGCAGACGGAGGTCACTGGAAGATCGAAGGTTGCGTCCGGGACGGTAGCGGGATATCAGGTCAGAGATGTACAGGGGGGACAGGTTGTGGATGGCCTTGTACGTCATGGTCAACAGATTAAAATGAATACGTTGGGCAATGGGGAGCCAGTGAAGGGATTGGCAGAGGGGAGAGGCAGAGGTAAAGCGAGGGGAAAGGTGGATTAGTCGGGCGGCAGAGTTAAGGATACACTGGAGGGGAGCAAGGGAGTTAGATGGAAGGCCAGAGAGGAGGATGTTACAGTAGTCCAAGCAGGAAATAATGAGAGCATGTACCAGCAGTTTGGTGGAGTCAGTTGTGAGAAAAGATCGGATTGTGAAAATGTTTTTGAGGTGAAAGCGGCAGGAGGTGGTCAGGGCCTGTATGTGTGGTTTAAAAGACAGGGCAAAATCAAAGGTGACCCCAAGGCAGCGGACTTGGGGGACTGGGGACAGAGTGCAGCCATTGATGGTGATTGACAGATTAGACGACAGGGAGTCAAATACCGAGTTGGATGAAAAGTGGGAGGATAGTTCATGGTAGACATGTTGTTCCAGGAGTTTTGAGGCAAAGGAGAAAAGTGAGATGGGGCAGTAGCTGGATAAGGAAGTAGGGTCGAGGGATGGCTTTTTAAGGATGGGTGTGATGGTTGCATGTTTATATGGAGATGGGAAGATTCCAGAAGTTAGTGATAGATTGAAGAGATGGGTTAGTGCTGGGACAAGTGCTGAGGAGAGGTTGGGTATAAGGTGGGATGGGATTGGGTCAAGTGTGCAGGTGGTGAGATTTGACATGGATAGTAGTTTGGAGAGATGTTCTTCTGTGATGGTGGAGAGGTGAGTTAGTGGGGAAGAGCACTGGACAGGCATGAGGGGGGGCTGAGGGCACTGTGAGGTGAAGCTTACTCTGATGTCATCAATTTTCTACTGGAAGAATGTGGCAAAGTCCACAGCAGAGTTGAGAGAAGTGGGGGGTGGCAGTGGGGGGCAGAGAAGAGAGTTGAAGGTGTTAAACAGTTGCTTAGGGTTGTGAGATAAGGAAGATATGAGGGAAGTAAAGTAGTCCTGTTTAGCAGAGGTGAGGGCAGATTTGAAGTCATGGAGTGCTTGCCTGTATGTCTGGAAGCCTTCATTGGAGTGGGTCTTCTTCCAGCGCCGCTCGGCAGTTCTGGACACTCGCCTTAGCTGTTTGGTTAGGTGGGTGTGCCAAGGCTGTCTGTTGATGTGTCGTGTTCTTTTTTTTGTAAGGGGGGCAACAGAGTCAAGAGCGGAGGTAATTGTGCAGTTGTAGAAGGATGCAGCTGTGTTAGCGTCGTTCAGAGAGTGTATGGTGGAGAGTGGAGCAAGGGAGTCAGAAAGTGTTTGAATGTTGAGGTTTCTAAGGTAGATAGATAGATAGATAGATAGATAGATAGATAGATAGATAGATAGATTGATAGATAGATAGATAGATAGATAGATTGATCGATATATAATAGATAGATAGTGATAGATAGGAAATGCATATCTAGCAGCTCATCACATATCTTGGATTGTACATGTATGATCACAACCAGCTCACCCCTTTGAGGCTATGTTCACACTGCGTATGTTTCCGGCCGTAGTGCATGTAGTTTTGAGGTTGATCCGTTTGCTTGAAAGTATACGATATACGCCCGCACAATGCACACTACGTATGAGCTTACGGCCGGATCGTATACGGCGCCGTGAAAAATGAACCATTGTTTGAGGACGGAAATGTTGAAACTCACAGCTGTGGATTTCCATGCGGCCCCGTACGGAGTACTTATTTCAGCCAAATTGAACTTGATTTTTCGATCCAAAAGGTTCTGTGAGTTTTATTGGGCTGGGCGAAGATTTCCAAGTAAATGACCTGTTTCAGATCGCTTCGAAACAAGCTAGGGAAGCATAACTATACTACGGGCGTATGTTCGCGGTTCGTACGCATCCGGCCGCATGTCGATTTTTTTCACGTCCGTAGTTTCAGCCGCACATGTACGCCGGCTGAAATACGCAGTGTGAACATAGCCTTAATGTCTAAAAACTTATTACCTATACCACTATTATTTTTAGGCAAAGATAATCTGGTTAAAAGGGTTCTCCAGAATTAAGAAAAAAAAAACATAGTTGCTTTCTTCCAAAACAGCGCCACCCCTTCTCTTAGGTTGTGTGTGGTATTACAGCTTGGCACTATTCACTTCAGTCGAATACCACACACAAACTGAGGACAAGAGTGGTGCTGTCAGTGGAAGAAGGCAGCTATATTTTTCTAATCTTAAGCACTTTAAGTTTTTTTGTGGTTCTATATGTGAAATGTACAGAAGCCTCTTACACTGCTCTTTATCCTTAACCACTATGAGTAATGTAGAAGAATATTCCCTTTATTATTCAGAAAGCCTTGTCACCTGCTGAGGTTCCCTATGGGTAAGGTTGGTTGGGGGCCCACTCAGACTCACTCGCCCCCCCTAGGCTGAACCCCTAGCTACGCCCCTGCTTCAAGCAGATTCTGCCTCATGACTACCGCTTAAAGTTCCGCCCGTGCCCTAGACTCAATGATATTCGTCAGCGAATTACGCCATCCACCCAAAGAATTGAGTATATGGGACGGGGGGAACTTAAAGTGGAGGCTGCGTGATGGAATCAACTTAAAGTCTCTGTGCGTATTCCATAGTGTGCACATACCCTAACATAACCAGTGAAAAACTAAGTAAGTGCAGGCAACTGAGTGAGGGAGCAAAAGCCAGAAGGGATATAAAGAAGTCAGTAAGCAGCAATTAACTCAGAGGAAACTAACATTTCCGAATAACAAGTGGTGTGTTGGAACGCATTCAGCAGTTTATGTTGGTTTCCATAAATTTTTATTAGAATTTTTGTAATAAACAAGCATCAAGTAAACATACAAGTTGGGCAGATAACAATAGCCCAGAATATCTGGTTTCAGTATGTAGAACATAATACAAATAAAAGTATTAAGCAAACTGTCATGTGTCTCTCTTTATGACAGCACATTTCACACAAACTTCCCATAACGCCTAACCAGGGCCTCTTCAGAGGCCAACAATTACCATGGGTCAACCATCCGCCCAATCATAACAAGAAAAGAAAAAAGAGAAAAAAAAAAGAAAACCCACCCCCGGTTCCATCTCCCATGTGGGACCAGAGGTAAAACAAGAGAGAGAAGAAAAGTAATAGGAAGGAAAGAAGACATAGCAGAGAAAAAGAAGGTGGAGGGGGGTGGGAAGGGGAGTAAGTGGAGAAGGGGAGCCTTGTGTGATTCCCCCGCTCCTCCTCACAGAACGTCCTTATAAAAGCTCTCATTCATACATATATTACCACCCCTAAGGGGAGGAGGATAAATATGAAATCCAGGGTTGCCAGACCAATTGAAATTTCTGTTCTCTATCATGTAAAATGGCGTGTAATCGGTCATTGACCATGATCCAGTTAAGTTTTACCTTCACTAGGTTAAGAGGGATCTTTTTTCAGGAAGTGGCAATGGCAATTTTTGCCGCCAAGAATAGAAAGGATGAAAATTGTTGGGTGGTCTTTGGCGTCCCTGGAAGTTTCACATTTAAGAGAGCATGGGATAGAGACATTCGTATATTACATTGTGTCAGAGAATACAACATATTAAAGATCCTCCTCCAGAACCGTTAAACCTTTGGACACGTCCACCATACATGATACATAGTACCTTCCTCGCCACAGTGTCGAAAACATAAGGGTGAATAATCGGGAACCATTTTAGCTATTCGGGCTGGTACCAGGTACCAGCGTAGTAAGACTTTATAATTAGCCTCAACCAGAGCTGTGTTAATAGATACTTTTGCTGTGTTAATGGCCACGTCCTGCCACTCTTGGGTAGAGAGCGAAATTGCCAGATCTCGTTCCCATTGGGACATATAGCTGAACTTGTTAAGGGCGAAATAAAGTGGGCATATAGCAGAGAAAGTGTATGTTTTCCAAAGGGGCGAGTTAACACACAGACTTTCAAAGAAAGTCAACGTCGTGACGTCTGAGGATCTGTCTTTCAAGGCAGTGAGTAAGTGTAGGATCTGGTTATATCTGAAATATTTAGATTCAGGCATTTTGTGGAGAGAGAAACAAAGAAGTCTCTAGGGCGGATGCCCTGCCTATAGAAAAAGTTACCAATTCTATATAAGTCCTTGTCAATCCCAGCAGTTTCTGTTGGATTCTAGCGGGCATAATTTGGATGAAGGAATCCCAAAGCAAAAAAAAGTTTTTACCCTTGACTTCTGTATGCAAGCTGGCTTCCACCCAGTTCATTCTGAAAAAAAAGGTTAATTTCTGCCAAATAACCGCAGGGATGGGGGAGGGGGTCAGGGAGAGCCACTCCTGTAATATTGATTTCCTGGCAGCTGCTGATATAACGGAGATAAGCTTTTTGGCTTCTTTTAAGCAGGGGTGGGTGGTATAATCTATGTGACCAAAGATGGCCCATTCCTGGGTAAAGGACAAATAGTAAAGTAGGTACAGGCAAAATCTTTAACTTGTTTCCAGAAACAGTGGTATAAGTCAGTGTTTGAGGCATGACATCTGGGGCACTCAGATGATGGGATGTGTCCCATTATATAATTGCGATGTGGAGATATATGCCCTATGCGTAATTTTGATTGTCATATTGCAGTAAGATGTGGCAGGGATATATTTTTTGCACCCTATATCGAGTATTAGCCAAATCAGAGAAGGTGAGGTGCGGCATAGGTTGCAGCCATTTGGAGAGGCCATGTTGTGAAGGGGAGTAATCAACATTAGAAAGAAGGGAGGTATAGTAGTGAGAGATAAGATGTGGGGTGTTTCTAGTTTTCATTAGAAGGTTGACTATGAGATCTTTTCTTATGGTTTTACCATTCATGTTATTTTCGTTGCATAGCTAGTAGCCTGCAAGAAGGAGAAAAAAGTTGAGGAAGGGAGTTTATACTGTCACACTGTCACCCCCTTTTTACATTATGACTTCTCTACACAGGTGTAAAGGGTAAATTTTGCAGTTTTCATACCTTATTTATACTATATGTCTAGGTGCTTGTTCCAGTAAAAAGTGATCTTTTATCATCTGCGGATTGTGCTACCTGGGGGGGGGGCTTCACTGGTGCAGCGCCTCTTAGCCCAACGCACACCGTCTTTGTAGGCTCCACCCCTCTGTAACATCAGCACAGTATAGGCCCCGCCCCCTCTACGGCCATTGAAAAGGCCCAAACATTTTGATTTTGCCGATTTTGTTTTATGGGCACTTAAATCACTAACTGTACAAGACTGTTATATGTGCATTGGAGCCACCATCTGTGCCAGCTTAGCCTGCATTAGTCGTATTTTCTTCTCCTGGAATGGTTAGAGGCAAAGTTGCTTTAATATATCTACGTGTTTAAACAACACCTGTGCAACTGAACTACTAATTAAGTTTACTATATGTGCATTTTGAACGACTAACAGTCTATCTACACGGACATATGTATTTTTGATTTACTAACTGAGTCTACCTATACCGACACATGTGCTTCTGATTTATCTATGGAGTTTACCTACACTAACATGTGCTTCTGAATTACTAACCAAGTCTACCTATACGGACACAGGCGCCTCTGTATTAATATCTGAGTCTACCTATATGGACACATGTGCTTCAGTACTATCAACTAAGTCTACCTATATGTATATATGTGCTCCTGAATTACTAACTGAGTCTACCTATACGGATATATGTGCTTCTGAATTACTAACTGAGTCTACCTATACGGATATATGTGCTTCTGAATTACTAACTGAGTCTTCCTATACGGATATATGCGCTTCTGAATTGCTAACTGAGTCTTCCTATACGGATATATGCGCTTCTGAATTAATAACTTTTTGCCCAGCTTGCTATTAGCGCATCTGAATTACTGACGTGTGCTTTACTAGACTGGCAGTTTGTACTTGGGCCCCTTTTTTTGGGGGGGGGGGGGGGGCGGGTATAAATACATTTGAATCACTATTTGTGATAACCCAGTTGATTATGTGTGCATATGTGCATCTGATTTAACATTTCACACAGTTTGTGTATTTTGCCAATAGTATTCTCAGGTAGCTTGCGGTGTGTTCTATTGCTGTATTAGTCTTCGCATTTACCCAGGGGGAGGGGCACTGGAACTCAGAGCTGTTTTTGTTTTTTGTTTAGTTTTTTTTATACAGTTAGATCTGCTCCTTTTTTCTTTTTTTTTTCTTCTTCCTCTTGTAATAATGAATCGTAATGCGAATAAGACAAAGAACAAAGCCGAGAAAGCAGAAAAGTTGGATAGATTCCCGAGTCCAACCTTGCAGGGCAAAGGGGGAGTCTCGAGACTGAGTGAGGGCGCTAAGGCTAAAGATGTAAATAATCAATCATGGAAACCTTGGATAATCAGGACTCACAGAAAGGGCAGGGGGAGGAACCATCTCTAGCGGAGGTCTTGGCGTCTGTCAATAAATCCAATGAGGCAATGCAGGGTATTATGTTCCAGATTGGGGAGATTAAGCTTGATCTATCAATTATCCGTGCTGATATGAATGTGGTGAGGGAGCAGGTTACTGTAAATGAGCAGAAAATTGAAGCGTTAGAGACTAATGGCCCTATTCCACCGAACGATTATCGTTCGTTTTCGGACGATATCGACCGCTACGGACGATAATCGTTCCGTGGAATAGAGTGCAACGATCAGCCGACATCGTTCATGTCGGCTGATCGTTGCAGTCGCTTGTTTTTCAACATGTTGAAAAACAAGCGACTGATATAGCAGCGATCTGCTGCCGTCGCTCTGTTGAATAGGAGCATCGGCAGCAGACGCTGCTATATCCTATGGGCTGCCCGGACGATCAGCGATCCTCCGAGCAGCCCCCCCGCAGCTCCCTGCCGCCCCTCCCGCACTCACCCGCTCGCTGCAGCCGCGTTGAATAGCGGCGGCAGCGAGCGGCGAACGAGGAGCAAACGAGCGCTAATAGCGCTCGTTTGCTCCTCTAAAGCGACCCGTGGAATAGGGCCATAAGATGAAGCAGATGTCTGGTGAGATGGATGCGATGGATCAAGCGGAATAATTCGGGGCTCCACGCCAAGGTTACAGATCTGGAGGATCGAAGTAGGAGAGCTACCGGAGGGTACAGAAAACAGAGAGTGTACCAGATTTGTTCAGGAGTGGTTATTGGAAGGGGTAGGGCAAGGAGTAGTGTCGGGAGGGGGGGTGGTTGGGGTTATGGAAGGAGGTTAGCTGGCAGGGGAGGGGAAGTAGCAAGGGGTGGGGTTGTTCTTGCCTTTTGTTGTTTTTCTTTTTTTTTTTTCTCTCTCTCCTCTTTCTCTCTCTTTCTCTTCCCTGCTCTTTAACCGGTTCCTATGGTGAAAATTGTGTTTTGGAATGTTAGGGGGATTAACGAAAAATTGAAGAGATATGCAGTTATGAGGAAGCTGCTGAGACACCTTCCGGCGATCGTGTGTATATTAGAGTCGCACCTAGTGAAAGAGAGGATCCATGTACTGGATCGTCGTTGGGTCTCTCAGCAGTACCACGCGGTGTACTCAACATACTCTAGGGGTGTGAGTGTCCTGATACATAAGTCTATTGCCTGGAATCCCGTACAGGCAGAAATTGACGTGAACGGCAGATATGTGTTTTTGGCTGGGCACCTGGAGGGTATCATGTCCATATTAGCTTTTGTTTACATACCCCCGCCCTTTGCTATGGATGTTTGTCTTAAGTTCTATAGTTTCTCATTAAGGTATAAGGATTGCCCGTTGTATATGATGGGAGACTTCAACTGTGTGCCTGATGAATTACTGGATAGGAAGAGGGAAAGGGGGGGTAAGGATCCGGAGTGTAATAAGTCCCCTGCGGAGAAACTTATGGAGGAATTTAATTGGCGGGATGCTTGGCGACATTTGCATCCCGGGGAGCTAGGGTACACTTGTTATAATGCCTCACATTGTGTCCTTTCCAGACTTGACTTGATTCTTGTGAATGATACCTCTTTGCCTAAAATTAAAGGGATTGTATATCAGCCTCGTAGCTTATCTGACCATGTAGCAGTTTGTGTGGATGTAGAGTTAGGGGATAGAAAGTGTCGGGCAGGGATAAGATATAGATTCAATCCGTTTTGGCTTAGTCTAATTGATATCCAACAGATTGATAAGGAACTGAGGGAATTTTTTGAGGTTAATATTGTCTCGGCTGGCAGTGATATAGTCTGGGATACATCAAAAGCTTATCTCAGAGGGATGCTAATAAGCGAGGTTAGTAGAGCTAGAAAGAACTTTCAGAAACAGGAAAAACTGTTGAGGGGAAAGGTGGTATTGACAGAGAATGAATATATTACGGCTAATAATCTAGAGGCAAAACGCAAGTGGACCAGAGCAATTACTGAACTTAAAGAATTTCTACAGGAGAAAGCGCTGAATCAGGAGAGGTTTAGGGGAGCCTATCAGTACTCACAGGGTGGGAAACCAGGGAGGTATCTGGCTAACTTAGTTAAAGGTAAAGAGTCAAAACGTATAATTACAGAAATTAGGCGGGAGGACGGATTGTTGGTTAGAGATGGAGATGAGATACTCTGTGTCTTTCATAGGTTCTATAAAGAGCTATATAGTACAAGATGGCAAGGAGAGGAGGGATTGAATGATTATTTTTTTGGCCTTGAGATGCCCAGACTGTTAGATGATTATCATTATCTAGACCGTCCTATAGAAATTGAGGAAGTTTTATTAACCCTTAAAACCATGTCCTCAGGGAAGACGCCAGGACCTGATGGGCTGCCAGTTGAGACATATAGGTTGGCCGATCAAAGGATGATGAAGCACTTTTGTGAGGTCTTAAAAGACTCATATATGAGAGGGTGCTTGCCTGAGTCCATGTATGATGCAGAGATTGTGCTAATCCCAAAGGAGGGTAAAGATCTTAGTGACCCAGAATCCTTTAGGCCGATCTCCCTAATTAATTCAGACATGAAGGTGTAACGCCCGGAGTAGTGGATCCACTGGACCGGCACCAGCGATGGCACAAACCTCACCAGGGAGCGGAGTCTAAGGGGCCGCTGGTTTTCACCAGAGCCCGCCGCAAGGCGGGATGGACTTGCTGCGGCAGGCGACCCCCAGGTCGCTACCCCTGGCTTGGTTGCTGGTGTCGGCAGGCGAGGCGTGGCAGGAGATGGCACAGGCAATAGTCTGCAGATGAGAGAGCACGTGACAGGCAGGACACAGGAACAGGTGGAGTGACAGGGGAACAGGAACCAGGAACAGGGACTAGGGACCAGGTAACGGACAGGACACAGGAACAACAGGGAGCTGGGCCAAACGCTATGGGAAGCATGAAGAGGCTCCAACACAGGGGACAGGGCATGCTGGGATTTATAGGGGAGTGATTGGGTGCAACTACCAATTAGGAGCGCACTGCCCCTTTAAATCTGAGACAGCCGGCGCGCGCGCGCCCTAGGAGGCGGGGACGCGCGCGCCGGCCGGCACAGCGAGAGACAGGAGCGTGGAGAGGTGAGGCGCCCCCCGGGGCCGAACGTGTAGCAGCGCCGGGTCCCTGCACAGGGACCCCGGCAGCTGCATGAGATGGAGGGAGGTCGCGGCGGCGGCCCGGAGCACGGGACGCCGCCGCGGCCGTGACAGTACCCCCCCCCTTTGGCCTCCCCCTCTTTCTAACCTGCAGGAACCTCTTGATGAGATCTTGGTCCAGGATGTTAGCCTCGGGTTCCCAGGACCTCTCCTCAGGACCAAATCCTTTCCAATCCACCAGGAAGAACCTTCTCCCTCTGACAGTCTTCATGGCCAGAATGTCTTTAACAGCGTAGACGTCGTCAGAGACGGCTTGAGGAGCAGAGAACGAAGACTTATCTGAGAACGGGTTCAGAACCACTGGTTTTAAGAGGGAAACATGGAAGGAGTTCGGAATCCGCATAGTGGGGGGTAGGCGGAGCTTGTAGGTGACAGGGTTGATGCGTCTTAGCACCGAGAAAGGACCGAGGAATCGAGGACCCAACTTGTAGCTGGGAATCTTGAGTCGGACATATTTGGCCGAGAGCCAGACTTTGTCACCTGGGAGAAAATTTGTGGCAGGTCTCCTCCTCTTATCAGCCTGATCCTTCATGCGTTTAGAGGCTTTGAGTAATGACTGTCGAGTTTGTTCCCAGATCGATTGCAGGTCAGATAACAACTCCTCCACGGCTGGGACTTCGGAGGATGGAGAGAGAGGCAGAGGAGGACGAGGATGATGCCCGTAGACCACATAGAAAGGAGACTTGCCTGTGGAAGTCGAGTCCAGATGGTTATATGAGAATTCTGCCCATGGGAGTAGATCGGACCAGTTGTCTTGGCGGCTGGAAACAAAATGGCGTAGGTAGTTACCCAGAATCTGATTGACTCTCTCCACTTGCCCGTTAGTCTGAGGATGATAGGCCGATGAGAAGTCCAGCTTCACTTGGAGTTGCGAGCAGAGGGCACGCCAAAACTTAGAGACAAATTGAGAGCCTCGGTCGGACACAATGTGAAGAGGAAGTCCATGCAGGCGGAAGATGTGTCGGAAGAACAACTGAGCCAGACGAGGAGCAGAGGGCAGACCAGGAAGGGCCACGAAGTGAGCCATTTTGGAGAAGCGGTCCGTCACCACCCAAATGACTGTATTGCCCGCAGATGGAGGTAGGTCTGTGATAAAATCCATCCCAATGTGGTGCCAGGGATGGTCCGGGACTGGCAAGGGCAAAAGTAGGCCGGCAGGTCTTTGACGGGGAGACTTATTCCTGGCACAAACTGCACAGGAAGCCACAAAATCCTTGACATCCTGGAGGAGATTGGGCCACCAGTAGTGACGGGAGATCAATTGCCCGGTCTTTTGGGTTCCTGGATGCCCGGCTACCAAGGAGGAATGCCCCCACCTCAAGATGCGTTTACGGAGTGCGGGGCGCACATAAGTCTTCCCGGGAGGCAGTCTCTGCAGAGCAGAAGTGGCAACTGGTACTAGGCGGTCGGGAGGTATTATGTGACGAGGAGATTCCTCTTGCCCCATGACATCAGATGCTCGGGATAATGCATCGGCCTTTAGATTCTTCTCGGCTGGACGGAAGTGGATGGTATAGTTGAAACGAGAAAAGAAGAGGGACCACCGAGCCTGCCTGGGATTGAGGCGTTGAGCCGATTGGAGGTAGAGGAGGTTCTTGTGGTCCGTGTAAATGTTAACAGGGTGTTTGGCCCCCTCTAGTAGATGACGCCACTCCTCCAGTGCCAACTTAATGGCCAGGAGTTCGCGGTCCCCAATGGTATAGTTCCTCTCGGCAGGGGAGAAAGTCTTGGAAAAGAACCCGCAGGTTCTGGTCTTGCCTGATGTGTCCCTTTGCGAGAGAACGGCTCCTGCGCCCACAGAAGAAGCATCGACCTCGAGAGAAAACGGCCTGGAGACATCCGGGCGGACTAGAGCAGGAGCAGAGTTAAAGGCAGACTTGAGGCTATTGAAGGCTTGTTCGGCCTCTGGAGGCCAACGTCTGGGGTCCGCCTTCTTTTTAGTGAGAGCCACAATGGGTGCGACCAGGGTAGAGAAGTGAGGGATGAATTGCCGGTAATAGTTGGCGAAGCCCAGGAAACGTTGGATAGCTCTAAGTCCCACAGGGCGTGGCCATTGAAGGACAGCTGCGAGCTTGGCTGGATCCATTTGTAGGCCCTGATCGGAGACGATATAGCCAAGAAATGGAAGACTGCGCTGATGGAAAACACACTTCTCAAGCTTGGCGTATAGATGATTGGCCCGTAGTCTTCGTAGAACCTGACGCACTTGTGCCACATGAGTCTGCTGGTCAGGGGAGAAGACCAAAATGTCGTCCAAATAGACAATGACGCAGACATAGAGGAGGTCTCGGAAGATATCGTTCACGAATTACTGGAAGACCGCTGGGGCATTGCATAGGCCGAATGGCATGACCAGATATTCGTAGTGCCCATCCCTGGTGTTGAAAGCGGTCTTCCATTCGTCTCCTTTACGAATTCGGACCAAGTTATACGCTCCCCTGAGATCCAGCTTGGAGAAGATCTTTGCTCCACGAAGACGGTCGAATAGTTCCGGAATAAGCGGAAGAGGATAGCGGTTCTTAACAGTCACCTTATTTAAGCCCCGATAGTCTATGCATGGGCGGAGGGAACCGTCCTTCTTCTGAACAAAGAAAAATCCGGCGCCAGCTGGAGACGTGGATTTACGGATGAAGCCCTTTTGTAAGTTCTCCTGGATGTAGGAGGACATGGCTTCAGTCTCGGGCACAGAGAGAGGGTATACTCGACCACGTGGAGGAGAAGCCCCTGGAAGAAGGTCTATAGGGCAATCATAGGCTCGATGAGGTGGTAGTGAGTCCGCCTCCTTGGCCGAGAAAACATCGACAAAGTCTTGGTAGTCCTCTGGTAGCCCGGATAGAGGCTTGACATTAGCAGGTGACCTTGTAGAGCACTTGGATTGAGGGGATCTCAGACACCGGTTATGACAGTCCTGGCCCCAGCTGAGAACCTCCCCAGTTCTCCAGTCCAGCCTAGGGGTATGGAATTGCAGCCAAGGAAGACCCAGCAGGAGGTTGGAAGAGGAATGGCGCAAGACATAGAAGGAGATCTTCTCCTGATGTAAGGCTCCCACCTGGAGGACTAGGGGTGCCGTCTGGCTGTACACCGCTTCGGTAAGAACCTCCCCCGTAACCGAAGAGATAGACCGGGGTTGGGCTAGCTGGATCACGGGTAGCCGCCATCTTTGGACCAACGAAGCAGAGATGAAACTGCCAGCAGAGCCAGAGTCGATGAGGGCAGTAGTCTGGAAAACTTGCCCAGAGGGTGTCTGGATGGAGACGGGCATAGTCAACCTTGGAGAGGTGGCATTCACACCTAGGGAGGCCTCTCCCACCAGACCTAGGTGCGGGCGTTTCCCGGACGCTGAGGGCGTTGGGGACAACTCTGTCGATAGTGATCCGCGCCACCGCAATAGAGGCAGAGATTCTGGTCCAGTCGACGGTTCCTCTCATCAGTCGTCAGGCGAACACGTTCCACCTGCATAGGAACCTCTGGAAGCGACTGGGACATAGGAGCAACAGGATTCTGGAACACCGGTGCCAGCCGAGGATGGCGACGGGGCAGACTCAGACGCCGTCCTTGCCGGACCTCCTCCTCTCTCTCGGAAAACCTGGTGTAGACTCTGGTAGCCAGTAGAATAAGATCGTTCAAGGAGGTAGGCAGATTCCGGGCAGCGAGCACATCCTTCACTTGGCTGGACAGGCCCTTTTTAAAGGTGGCAATCAGAGCGGCCTCATTCCAGTCTAGTTCCGCAGCCAGGGTGCGGAACTGGATGGCGTAATCACCAACGGAGGAAGTCCCTTGGGATAAATTGAGGAGAGCAGTCTCAGCCGAAGACGCACGGGCAGGTTCCTCAAAGACAGAGCGGAACTCGTCCAGGAAGATTCGAAAATTGGCAGCAACCGGATCATTACGGTCCCATAGTGGCGTGGCCCAGGCCAGAGCTCTTCCCTCCAATAGGCTGATAATGAAAGCCACTTTAGAGCGCTCGGTGGCAAACTGACTGCTTAAAAGTTCGATGTACATAGTGCATTGGGTCAGGAACCCTCTGCACAACTTGGGGTCACCTCCATATTTACTTGGGAGAGCCAGTCGTAGTTTTGAAGAGGCTGCCGGAGGTGATGACTGCTGAGCTGTGGTATGCTGTTGAACGGCTGCAGTCAGTTGTTGAATCAGCTGTGACTGTTGCTGAATCTGTTGAGCCTGTAGGGCGACCACTCGGGCTACCTCGCGGATATCAGGCACCTCGCCGGGATCCATGGTTGGAGCCTACTGTAACGCCCGGAGTAGTGGATCCACTGGACCGGCACCAGCGATGGCACAAACCTCACCAGGGAGCGGAGTCTAAGGGGCCGCTGGTTTTCACCAGAGCCCGCCGCAAGGCGGGATGGACTTGCTGCGGCAGGCGACCCCCAGGTCGCTACCCCTGGCTTGGTTGCTGGTGTCGGCAGGCGAGGCGTGGCAGGAGATGGCACAGGCAATAGTCTGCAGATGAGAGAGCACGTGACAGGCAGGACACAGGAACAGGTGGAGTGACAGGGGAACAGGAACCAGGAACAGGGACTAGGGACCAGGTAACGGACAGGACACAGGAACAACAGGGAGCTGGGCCAAACGCTATGGGAAGCATGAAGAGGCTCCAACACAGGGGACAGGGCATGCTGGGATTTATAGGGGAGTGATTGGGTGCAACTACCAATTAGGAGCGCACTGCCCCTTTAAATCTGAGACAGCCGGCGCGCGCGCGCCCTAGGAGGCGGGGACGCGCGCGCGCCGGCCGGCACAGCGAGAGACAGGAGCGTGGAGAGGTGAGGCGCCCCCCGGGGCCGAACGTGTAGCAGCGCCGGGTCCCTGCACAGGGACCCCGGCAGCTGCATGAGATGGAGGGAGGTCGCGGCGGCGGCCCGGAGCACGGGACGCCGCCGCGGCCGTGACAGAAGGTACTATGTAAGCTACTAGCCAACAGATTGATAAAGATAATTCAAGACCTGGTTGGGAGAGAGTAATGTGGGTTTGTACCTGGAAGGACTACATATGATAATATAAGGCGTGTGTACGCGAATATTCAGACGGGGAGGGTTGGGGGGGGGCACTCCATACTGTCCTTGGATGCCGCCAAGGCGTTTTATAGTGTGGAGTGGCCCTTCCTTTGGAGAGCCCTGGAGGAGTTTGGAATTGGGGAGGTTTTTCTGAACTGGCTAAAAATTATTTATTATAAACCCAGAGCAGGTATCTCCCTTAATGGTCAGTGCTCGGAGAGTTTTGACCTGCAGATAGGAACGCGGCAGGGGTGCCCTCTCTTCCCCCCTGCTCTTTGCCCTGGCAATAGAGCCCTTGGCGAGGAGTATTAAGAGGAATGTAGACTAGGGTTTTGGAGCCGGGGGGAGAGAGGACAAAGTGGCGTTATACGCTGACGACCTGCTGATGTTTTTGGGTAATACCGAGGACGGTATAGAGGTGGCAATGGCAGAGGTAGACAGGTTCGGGAGGCTCTCTGGAATAAGGACCAACTGGGGGAAATCAGTCTTATTTCTCTTGGAATCCGAGGATTAAGCCAAGAGGGCAGGCAGATCTTAAAACAGTAGGCCCAGAGGGGTCGATTAAATATCTTGGTATATGGATATCAGCGAAATTGGGAACCTATGCAGAACTGAATATTGCTCCTAGGCTTAACAGGATGAAGCAACAGGTATCTGTGTGGAATAAACTGCCTCTTTCCAGGGCCGATAGGATTGGATTAATAAAAATGATTTGGCTACCCCAACTGAATTATGTTTTGGGGGTTTCCCCGATTTGGTTAAGTAGGAAGTGGTTTGGGAGGATGGAAGGATTATTCAATGAACTGTTTTGGAACAGAAAGAAGGTACGCCTGAAACTAAGGGTGCTGATGCTCCCAGAGGATAGAGGAGGACTGGCGATGCCCGACCCTTTTAAGTACTACCTGGCTGGTATCCTTGCCTGGATGGTAAAATGGAAGGATGACGATTTCTTGGCTGGTTGGGTTAAGGACCAAAAGGGGCTGGTGAAGAATATTTTTGAGTTACTGGAGGCAAAAATGGTGGTGAAGTACCCCAAGAATACTATCTATAGTATGCTGATAAAATCCTGGGCCGCGGTGAGGAAAAGTGAAGGGTTAGAGGGAGCATTGAGGTTTACACCAATGTGGCGGAATAGCCAATACCCGGAAGTGGATAAGATTGCGGAGGCGGAGTATTGGTTGAGAAGGGGGTTGTTATATGTGGATCAGTTTTTTGTTAATGGTGTATTAAAATCGTACGGGGATCTTAGTGCCGCTATAAACTTACCCATTTGTCATCTGAGGTACTTCCAGTTAACAAGTGCAATTAAAGCAACAAAAGGGACAGAAGGATGGATGATTAAGAGGTCGGAATGTGTGGAAAAAATAGTTGGTATGGATAGTAACACAAAAGGAAAGATGGCTAAAATATACAAAATATTGGGGAATACACAAATAAATAAGTTTAGTATTATATCACAGAGGAAATGGGAAAAAGTTATTGGGTTGAAGGAGGAGGAATTTTGGGAAAGGGTATAACGGAATACAAGTATATATAACACGGATAACAAATATAAAATAACACAGTTTTTTTTCAATCATCGACTTTACTATGTAGCGGATGATATTAGAAAATGGCGTAAGGAGCCTTTGTTGGGGTGCAACAGGTGTGGAATACAAGGAGTAGATTTGGATCATCACTGGTGGTTATGCACTGTAATAGGGGAATTTTGGAAGGAGGTATTTAGAGTTATGATAAATATATTTGAATTCACGATTGAGGAGGAGTATGAATGTGCGTTGTTGGGTGTATTTATTGATCAACATATGTCCAAAGATAGTAGGGCTGTGGCTTATAAGCTATTTTTTGCCGCCCAACTGGTTGTTATGCGGAACTGGGTCTCGGTAAATCCTCCCAATATGATTAAATGGAGGGAAGTTGGCTGGAGGATATTGAGGAATGAGGTATGGCATAATAAATATATAAGGAGATCTGGGGAAGAGAAATTGACAGAGATTGTGAGTAAGTGGGAAGAATACTGGAAGTAGGAGATTGGAGTGGTGGGGGGTTTTTTCCCCCTTTTTTTTTTTTCCTCTTTTTGTGGGTTTGGTACTTGCTACTTCTTGCTGTTATTTTTTGTATTTATTTACACATTTATTTTTATTTTTATTTTTTCCCTCTTCTATGCCAGAGGGGGTGGGGGGTTGCCCTGGAGAACATATAGATTGAAACGAAAATTTGTTTGGAGTTATTTTTGTATATGTGAACAGTGGAGTATTCCCGCGGCTCACGAATGGTAGGGGTTGATCATGGAGATAGTGTGTTGGGGGGGCTGTGCGGGGGGGGGGGGGTGTCGCTTGTGCTGTCACGGTCTGGAGTGCTTCCTGGGTTTGGGGTGAGCCGGTCATGTTGATCGTGTGTGTCGATTTGAATATGTATATAGTTGATAGTGTTATGTGGACTTTTTTTTGGTTTTGTTTTGTATTTTATGTCGGACCCCGGGTGGACCTTGACCTGGTGTGATCCCTGCAAGAGTGGTTGGTTGGCACACTGAGTTTCCTGGCTCTACGTGCTGACCTTAGTAATTGGTTGGTCGGTGGGCTGGGTGCAGGTGTGAAGTGGGGTATCTCTGCAATGGCTACTGTGGAGTGCATACACTGGAAGGTTTGAGAGTAGATTCCATCTTGTGGGCACTGGTCGTCCTCTCCTTTTAAAAGGGGGGAGGGCGGATGCAAACAGAAGGATAAAGGTATGTCAACGATATGTGTGGGCAGGTTGTGACACGGAGGGCGAGTACACCATGGGGTCCGAATTTAGTTATGTGTTTGCTAGTCATGTGGGGTTTTTTTTGTTTTTTGGTGTGTTTGGCTGTCTGTGGAGGTTTGGCCTGGTTGCCCTGACGGTGGGGGGCAGGTCTGGGCCGGGGGTGTGTGGGGGACCACTTTGCGCAGATATACTAGGGTAATGATTGTTATGGTAGGGAGTGGTTTAAAGTGGGTTAGGTAGATTGCCCAGGAGTATGGGTTAGAACTAAGTTGGGCCGCGGGGGGACTCCACAGTTTTTTTTGTTTTTTTCTTTAAATCTTTGTAAAGGAGTTTGGCGATTAGGTTGGGAGATGTTCTCCGTATCGGGGGGGGGGGGGGGGGGGGGGGGGGGTAAGGGGAAAATTGTAGATTGCTACTTATGGGGTGTGTTGTTCCCTTTTTCTTTCTCTCTTTTTGTAAAGCTAATAAAATGTATTAAATTAAAAAAAAATTGCAAACCAGTTGATTTGGAAGAAAAAGATTTTCGCTGGATAACCCCTTTAATGCCCGCCTTGTGCACTTATGTAGTACAGTATTCCTCAAATAGTACATGGCCCCCTCTGTGAACTTGTATTGTAGCTAAACCCTTTTTGTGTGCCCATGTAGAAGTTAGGCCCTGTGGTATGTACCCCCATATAGTCGTTATAAATTTATTGTTTTCAATAGGGCTCGTTACTGGACTCGAGCATTGAAAAATTAGCATGTGACCATTACTGCTCAACACAACAACATAGTGCTCAACACTATTCATAATGTTATATATTTCGGTACCATCAAGATGGTACATCAGATTTCTGGTGAACAAAAGTTTCCCCTTTTGCAGCCACTTTTACCACTGTTGGCAGCACAATGCACATACCTGAGGAAGGGTTCATCCTGAGCCATAAATGTGGTCAAATCGCACACTCTACTAATCCATAGCAGGATTTCTAAACCCTAGCCACTCTTTGTTTTTATCCTAATGTTGCTATGTGCAATCCACATTCTTTTCAAAGTAGCAGGTCACTTGGATGGCATGTATAAACAGAGTGCATCAGACTGAAAAGTATTTTAGGGAACTGCTAATTTTGCAATTGTAAACTGTAGAGATCATTCTGATTTCGTATTGCTATTGCCCTTAGCGTGAAAATCATAGCTGGCTGATGCATTACCAAAATTAACATTAACAGCCCAGCATGGTACTTCAGCTGGTCTAATAATTTTATAAATGTAATTTATATATGTATATGCAACAATTATGATTCCAATTGTTGCTTCAAGAATTGATTGGCTGAAGAACCAGCGCATCACTTATTCCATTTATTAGTTAAGACAACATGCATATTCAATATTCAGAGAAATGTCAAGGAGGCCATTATGTGATGGAAATGGCTGCAGCTGGTGATATCTATGCAGTTAGCAATAGGAAGGAATGAGCAATATCAGTGTTCAAGATAATATTCAGAGCTCAGGGAGAGAAACCATAAATTCTCCTTATTCTAAAATGTAATCATAGGCATATACAAGTGCCTAGCCATAACCATTTGTATGGGATGCATGGCTGTGTATAGCTTTCGGCTAAACATTTATTGTAAAATACATTCTATTGTAGACAGACACAATTTCTAAATAGTAAAATTAAAAAAAAACTGTAAGATTATACTGGGTTGGTTTTACAACTTGTGAATTTTAAATGTCATATTCAACTTTTTGCCATTTTGTTTTAGCTTTAAAAATTCTGTGCTTTTTAAAGAAGCACTCTGTTTTCTTTGTGTTCCCCGGAGCTGACTCCGTTCTTGGGGCATGGCATTGTTCTCACGGCATTCAGATCCTGTTGGCGCCCAGGTCGCTAAATGCTGGAAGTCGCTGTCCTATACAGTATCTGTAGAGATGCATAAAAGTAACTGATTTCTAGCCTCTTCAAAAGTGTTGTACAGTCAAAGGGATCTAAAAGGTGTCAGAACTAGAGATGAGCGAACCATGGGCCATTGCCATAGGCTGTATCCCAGTTTTCCAGGCGGTCCTCAGGCTGTATCCACCCTCTCCACGGAGCGGGCAGACAGCGGGAATCAGAAGCCGAGAGTTCAGGTTTATACGAACCCGAACCTCGGCCGGTTCGCTCATCTCTAGTCACAACATAAAATAATGCCTCAACACTGGAATGCAATCAGCCAGGACAGGCATATGGGTAAGCTTGCACATAATTGCTGACTTGTCCAGCTAAAATCTTTTTCCTTCAAATCAGCTGATTTCAGAAAGTTATATAGATTTGTAATTTGCTTCTATTTAATACTTACCAGCTGCTGTATGTCCTTCAGGAAATGCTGTTTTCTTTTAAGTCTGACATATTGCTCTCTGCTGACTTCTCTGTCCAGAGCAGTAGCAAATCCCTGTAAAAAAAACCTCTCCTGCTCTAAACAGTTCCTGCTTCGGAAAGAGATGTCAGCAGGGAGCACTGTGTCAGACTGAATAGGAAAAGAACATTCCTGCAGGACATACAGCAGCTGACGAGTATTTTTAAATAGAAGTAAATTACAAATATTTCTGAAACCAGGTGATTTGAAAGAAAAGATTTTTGCTAGATAACCCCTTCAACACCTGCTGTAACACCTATCACTCGCATATTCTTTACCTGAAGCCAGGCTCAGATGGGCCACTCTGCCGATGGGTGCTGCACCTGGCAATTTAACCATAAAAGGTTCTGATGAGCGCTTACAGTCAAATGATGCAGCACTCTGACAGAACAAAGTGTCATTCGTTCTCCATCCTGACAAATACTCTTGTGGCTGCAGGCAGCATAATGCTTGCAGTCACACAAGCCCACTCTTGTTCACAGTGCCGTGGCACCTGCAGAGCGAGGTGCAAAGAGGATACTCTGACTGCTTTGGAGCCAGGTGAATGACTTTTTATTTTTTTCTATTTTTTTTCAATTAGGGAGGGGGCTACCTACTGGTGAGGGTGTTAGCTACCTGGGAGGATGCCTACAGAGGTATGCCTAAGATGGGGGATTCTATCTACCTGGTGGTGAGGACTAACGGCAGGAGGGATTTCTCCCACAGTAGATAGTAACCCCCAAACCCCCACCACCACCACCCCCAGTAGTTAGCCCCAATAGGTAAAATCTCCCTGTAGGTAATCTGTTAGTTATCCCCTTCTCAGTAGATAGAATTGGTTAAATGTGGGCTGCATAGTTGTGAAAATTGCATTAGGTAACCTTGTAATTGAACAACGTATTGATTTTGCCAAGGTATTTCCTAAAGGTCGGTCCGAGGTCCTACCTCCTCATGAATCCTATCACTGTGCCTTTATTTTGTTGCCTGGGGTGAGATATCCTAAAGGCCCTATTAACGGAACGATTATCTGCCTTATTCAGCCAATATCGGCCGTTATGGCCAATAATTGTTCCATGTAATAGAAGGCAACGATCAGCCGACATGAACGATGTCGGCTGATCGTTGCAGTTGTTAGTCTTTCAACATGTTGAAAGACAAATGACTCATATGGCAGCGACGATCTCGCTATTATCAAGGCCGCCCCACCCACCGCAGATCCCATGGACCCCCCTGCACTACTGCCGCCGCGTGCAACAGCGGCGGCAGCGAACGAAGAATGAGCGCTCATTTGCTCCTTGCTCCCCGCCATTACATACAGCGGAAGCGAGCAGGTGAGAGCCAGGGGGGTCGCGAAGAGGTGCAGGGGGGCTGTCTGGGTGATCGCTTGATCGTCTGGGCAGCCCATAGCATACAGCAGCGGTCTGCTACCGCCACTCCTATTCCATGGAGCGACGGCAGCAGATCGTTGCTATATGAGTCGTTTGTCTTTCAACATGTTGAAACACAGGACAATTATCGGCTGCAACGGCTGTTCCGTGTAATAGGGCTTAAAAAAGGATGTACCATCAGGTACATCCTCTTTAATCTGACCCACTAATAGATCGGCACTGTCACGGGGAAGCCAGTGCCGCGGTCAATGTACAGCGCCGTTCTATGCACGAGCCGGGCCGGGCCGCCCCCAGTGGGAGGGAATTCCCTCCCTTTTATGACGCTGCTCCCTTAGAAGGAGCCGCGTCATAGAGGGGAGGGAATTCCCTCCCACTGGGAGCGGGCCAGCCCGCCTCCTGTGCTTCAGCACCGGCCCGGGACCCGTGCATAGAGTGGCGCCATACACAGGACCGGGCCCCACCAATCACAAGCTAGCTAAGGTCTCCCGGTATTGAAGATATTTGCACAAAAGAGAAGAAAAATGGAAAGCGAATACTAGTTTCATAAATAACAGTAAACGGCCTTAGCTTCTCAGTTTACTCACTGTTCGGAGGGGAGTAGTAGCCAGACTCCCCCCCAGGCCAGGAACATCCTTTTCTTATATCTCGTTATGACATTGGGAACTCCATGGCTGCCTAAACTCCAACTTGTCCAGCTTAGCAGTAGCACACACCTTATTGCACAGGGAATGCTTCAGACACTTCACACCTCCTTGAGCTTCACCATTCACTAACGATATATTATTGGCACTTCAGGTAAGTAGAATATATTTATTTAAACACAATCCAATGCGTATCGGGGGAACACTGTACCCCCCTTCCTTAGGGATAAACAGAATGAATGAAAATACAAGACTTTTAAAACCACATATAGGCTTCTTTCCCCTCCTCCCCACTGCCATGTGAGACCAGAATCCTCATCAGACCTGTCCATCAGACTTTCTCTAGCATTTCTTTTAACCCATTAGGCATCAGGGTGTTCATTCTAAAAATCCAGTAACTCTCCCTGCAGCAAAGTTTACTGAATCTGTGTAGTTGTGTGTCTATTTTTTCTATCCGATATACTTTAAGATCATCTGTATTAGCTTCATGATATTGCGAGAAATGTCTAGAGACACTATGTTTATTAACCCCTTCAGGACCAGGCTAATTTTCCTTTTTGCGTTTTCGTTTTTTCCTCCTTGTGCTTAAAAGGCCATAGCACTTGCATTTTTACACTTACAGACCCACATGAGCCCTTATTTTTTGCGTCACTAATTGTACTTTGCAATGACACGCTGAATTTTTGCATAAAGTATACTACGAAACCAGAAAAAAATTCAAAGTGTGGTGAAATTGAAAAAAAAACGCATTTCTTTTATTTGGGGGAAATGTGTTTTTTTTCGCCATTCGCCCTGGGGTAAAACTGACTTGTTATGCATGTTCCTCAAGTCGTTATGATTAAAACGATATATAACATGTATAACTTTTCTTGTATCTGATGGCTTGTAAAAAATTCAAACCATTGTTAACAAATATGCGTTCCTTAAAACCGCTCCATTCCCAGGCTTATAGCGCTTTTATCCTTTGGTCTATGGGGCTGTATGAGGTGTCATTTTTTGCGCCATGATGTTTACTTTCTATCGGTACCTTGATTGCGCATATAAGACTTTTTGATCGCTTTTTATTAAATTTTTTCTGGATTTGATGCGGGCAAAAATGCACAATTTTGCTCTTTTGGATTTTTTTGCGCTGACGCCGTTTACCGTACGAGATCAGTAATGTGATTAATTAATAGTTCGGGCGATTACGCACGCGGCGATAGCAACATGTTTATTTATTTATTTACTTTTATTTAAAACCTGGGAAAAGGGGGGTGATTCAGACTTTTACTTATAACAATACTTTTTTTTTTTTTACACATATACTAGAAGCCCCCCTGGGGGACTTCTAGTATATACACTTTGATCTCTCATTGAGATCTTTGCTGTATTGTTATACAGCAAAGATCAATGAGATCGGCACTCGTTTGTTTTCGGCTGCTGCAGCCAAAACAAACTAGTGCCGAGCCGGGGACGGCGCCATCTTGGAGCGGTCCCCGGCCGGCTTCAGTAACGGAGCTATCTCCGCCACTAGACACCAGGGAAATGCTGCATCCGGTAATCGGATTACTGCATCTGATTACTGTATTAGTGGGCACGGCGATCGGACCGTGCCGGCTAATACCCGCGGTCCCGGGTGCCTCATGTAGCCCGTCGCCGCGCGGCCCCGCTCTGAACGCCGGCACCCACGCGAGGACGTACAGTTACGTCCTCGTGCGGGAAAGGGTTAAAACGGTGACTAATGTTAAAACGATGAGTATTTATTCTACGCCTTAGGGTCTGGCTTGTTCTCCCTATATACTGGAGGCCACATGGGCACTCCAGCATACAGATAACGTACTCTCTACCACAAGTTAGGTGACTTTTTATCTCAAATTACTACCCTGAAGTGTAATTTATCACTTTTTTTTGTATTATTCTGTATATAAGGGCAGGTTTTGCACATCTTTTTACCACATCTATATATTCCCTTCTCATTTTCATTCATCCTCCCTTTCTTCTTTTTATTTTTATTTAAATCTGGAAAAGAAGGGGCAATTATTTGTCCTTGTGTCCTTGGACCATCTTGGGTCCTTTTTTCACATATTTTTTTAAAAAACGGATCTTCCAATAAAATACTCCAGTTTTTCTTTAAAATTTGTTTGATATCATTATGGTTAGATGAGTACTCTATATAATAAAAATGAAAGTCTGTCTGTCTGTCCCGTATAGACTTCTAAACGCCTGAACTGTTTGACCCCAAATTTGGCACACAGATACATTGGGTGCCCGGGCAGGTTATAGCGAAGGTCCCGTCTCCGCCAGATGTACAGGAGGGTAGGTGGAGGGGGAAGAGCGGCGCCCTATAGAGATGAATGGGAAAATCTCCACACTGCACACACAGGTGCCCAGAGGAAACGGCAGTTGGGAGCCTTAGCAACTTTCAAAAAGTTCGTTACGAAGTTCGTTAAAATCGCAACGGTGTCGCAAAACTGTACTTTAATCAGAGAATAGAACAGGATACAAGGGATTATTACTCCTATAATCCTTTGTATCCTGTTTTTATTTGAATATCAAGGTGTATGACGTCACTCCAGGAACAGGAAGTGCTTGAGCCTGGCTGCAGTTCCTCATTGTGTTTCCAGACGGCAAAGAGAAAGGAGGTGTACAACTGGATAAGTACAGGGAGAGATAGAGAAGGAGTATATATTGTTTGTGAGAGAAGCAGGAGAGAGGAAGATAAAAAAAAAATCGCAAGATCCAGGGAAAGCGTGATAAGCCCATACATGGTGAAAGAGGCTGAGAAATCAAGAGTTAGGTAGAGAGAGGGAGAGATAGGCATCTAACTCAAAAATTGTGATATCTATGGAGAGATAGGGAGATAAAAAAAAGAAATAGGGAGAGAAAAGTTAGAAGAGTCACTCAGGACACGTAGCATTGAACCAGCTATTGTTCCGTGACAGAGAGGAGACGCTAGACGTTGCTGCTCTGCTGGTGCCGTAAACCGCGTATAGCCGCCAGCAAAAAAGTTTAAAAAAAACTTCAAAAAAAAAAAAAAAATAAAGTTTGTTTGTTTGGGATCAGCTGTTCTAGGTGACGCTAAGTCAGCACCCCACAAAAGCTGTCCGTTTGTGCTCTGCTGGTTGCCGTCAACCCCGTCTAGCCACCCGCAACCAAAAAAGTTTAAAAAAAAATAAAAAAGTTTGTTTGTTTGTTTGTGATAAGCTGTTCTAGGTGACGCTTAGTCAGCGCCCCACAAAAGCTGTCCGTTTTTGCTCTGCTGGTTGCTGTCAAACCTGTTTAGCCACCCGCAACCAAAAAAGTAAAAAAAAACTTTAAAAAAAATTTAAAAAGTTTGTTTGTTTGTGATCAGCTGTTCTAGGTGACGCTAAGTCAGCGCCCCACAAAAGCTGCCCAATTGTGCTCTGCTGGTTGCCGTCAAACCCGTTTAGCCACCCGCAACCGAAAAAAAATAAAAAAATTTAAAAAATAGTTTTTTTGTGATAACCTGTACATTTCTGCTTTGCTGGGTGCCTCCAACCCACAAAGCAATAGTCACTGAAACTTTGTGCCTTCTGGCCAATAGATTATTTCTTTTTCAAAATTTACACCAACCAAAGAACTATGTCCAAGCGTCCTACTTCCAGCACTTCCCAGGCAAGGACTTCAATGGCAGGTGGTGAGGGTAGGAGAAGTGGCAGCACCAGGCCCGGTGGCAGCCGGGGCAACAGGCGTGGCAGCAGGGTGCAGCTACCCCAGACGCCCACGGGCCATGTAAGAACCACACAGCCAGCGGTTCTAGATTGGCTTACCCAATCCTCCAGTTCCACTGCCCAAAGCTGGATCATCCGACACCACCCTTACATGGGACGGTCAGCGACAGTTCTCTGCCCCTCCCCTGTTATTAATATGCCACTCACTTATGGGGCACCTTCTGCCAGGAAACTCTTGGCAAACCTTTATTTGCCCTTGGAGTCTCTACCACTTTTTAGTGATGAGGAGGAGGAGGTAGTAGTCCCCCAAAGGCAGCAGGTGGGACATGCAGAGACTGCAGAGGAGGTGTTGGCTGTAAGCAATCAACAGAGTCAGGGAGGGGAATCCAGTGCCACACCTGAGATCCTGTCCCAGCCCCTGGAGGAAAGTAGCAGTGGTGGTGATAATGATGTCGCTGATCGGACGTGGCGCCCTCAAGCAGCATTATTTTCAGCGTCATCAGGGGAGGAAAGTGAGGTGCTACCGAAGCAGCAACATCCCACTGGTGCCAGGAAGCGAGGCACAAGAGGGAGGGTTAGAAGACAACCTACCAGGCAGACTTCATCAATACCTTTAAGGCTTGGTCCTGAGAGGGGACCCTCAGGCAGCGGTGGCAGTGAACAACCAGCAAGACCCCCCGTGGCTGGCAGCAAACCATGGTCCTCTGTCATCTGGCAGTTCTTTCGCCTGGAGACAGATAAGCACATCGCTCTGTGCCTGCTGTGCAATGAGAGGGTCAGTCGTGGCAGGGGTGATAATCTTGGGACAACATCCATGAGGAAGCACATGGAAAGGCAACACCAACAGGCCTGGAAAAACCGTGACCCAAATACCACCTCCTGTCAGGATGCACCATACACTGCAGATCCCATCATGCAGCATCCTCTCACTGGAACTCAGGGCTTGTCAGCCTCAGTTGCCAGCAGCAGCACAGTCTTACTGCCATGTACACCCCTAATGAGGCAGCAATCCCTGACCGAGTCCGTGGCCAAACGTCAGGTGTACTCTAGCAGCCATCCCATGGCACAGAAACTGACCGGACACCTGGTTAAACCTCTGGTGCTTCAGTCCCTGCCTTTTAATGTTGTGGACTCACAGCCTTTCAGGGATTTCATGGCGTGTGCGCACCCCAGATGGCGAGTCCCCAGCCACCACTTCTTCTCTAGCAAAGCTGTCCCATCACTGCACAGTTATGTGAAGAGAAAGGTTGGTGACTCATTGGGACTCTCGGTGTCCAAGACAGTGCACCTGAGTGCTGATGTCTGGTCCTCTAATTATGGGCAAGGGCAGTACATGTCCGTTACTGCCCATTGGGTCAACATCCTCCCAGGCGACCATCAGGAAGTTGGCCCATTCTTGCCACTGTCACCTCCACAGTGCTTTAGGGGGCCAGCAGCGGGTAGCACAAAATCTGCCTCCACCACCACTGCAGTCCAATCCGCCCCGATGTCTTACCACCGATGTCAGGCCCGCCGCTCTCAGGCTGTCCTCAATTTGGTGAGCCTGGGTCAACGAAGCCACAGTGGGCAGGAGCTCCTCCGGACCATCAGGGAGGAGATAGCTGAATGGCTGACCCCACGTCGACTAACGGTGGGAAGTGTCGTACCGGACAACAGGAGGAACATTGTCTCTGCAGTTCAGCGGGGAGGGCTGACTCATACACCTTGTATGGCACATGTGAACAACCTCATAGTGCAGAGGTTTCTCCAATCATTTCATGCACTACATGACCTTATGAGAATGTCACGTAGAGTGTGCAAACATTTCAGCCACTCCTACGCTGCAAGGAACACCCTGCTGGGGTGGGGGCTGCTGGTGGACACTTTACTATACCTTTATTAGTTTGATGTGTTATACTGATGTTTATTATTTTGGTTCGACACATAGGTGTATATGTTTGTCTGATTACAGGAGACAGGGTATTATCCTCTTTCTTTATTTACATTACACCCCTTGTGGTCCACCTGCATTACCCCCTGCTTGTATGTCCGTTATCGTTGTTTCTTTTAACATCTCTTCCAGCAGTGGTTTATTGCTTTTTTCCTGTTCCTTGTGTGTATATATGTATTTTTAAATAATAAAGATTTTTTCATGTTGATATAAGTTTGAGGTTCAGTTGCTTCTTTGTCGGTTTGTCAGAATCCAGAGACAGCGTGGTATGCCCCAACATCGGCTAATCTGCGACGTGCCAACCCGCTGGAATTCTGCCCTCCATATGCTCAACTGCCTGTATGAGCAAAGGTCAGCCGTAACAGACTACCTCATGGGGTAATCAGGCAGCTTCACGCCACGCTGCGACTTCCAAGTAACACACTGGCAGTTAATGCGGGAAGTCTGCCAATTGTTGATCCCTTTTGAGGACGCGACTCTCTTTGTGAGCAGGCAGAACTATGGGATCAACGACATCATCCCACTCCTCCATGTTCTGGAAAGTGCGCTGACCAACATCAACAGCGAGGATTCCAAGGCCACAACTCCAAGGCTGAAGCTCGCCTTGAGCACAGAGCTGGAGAAAGTGCAGATGGAGGTTGAGGAGGAGGAAGATGTCTACGCCCAGCCATTTCGCACACTGCCACCTGACTTCTCTGCCTCTCCATCACAGGAGGAGATGGAGGATGAGGTGGTAGAGGAAAAGGAGGAAGACCCCAGCAGACCCTGGAACTATACCGAGGACAGAGGAGAGGAGAGGCGCTCATTGTCCTTGGTGCAGATGGCAAGGTGTTTGCGGGAGTGTCTGCGGAATGATAGCCGGATTGTGGACATCCGCCAGAGGGACCAATACTGGCTGCCACCCTGTTGGACCCTCGCTTCTGCCGCAAAATGGCAGAATTCTTCCCGCCATCACAGAGGGAGGCTAAACTGGTGTACTACAGGGACATGTTTACCAGTCAGTTGGTCTCAACTTACCTGCGAGACCAGCCAGGGACCAGCGCGCTCCACTCCCACCACCACTAGTGGAGGCGTCAGAAGTCGCTACAGCCTGCAAGCCCTCATGAGCGATTTCATGCAGCCAGCTGGTCAAGAAAGGACACAGCACCAGACTCATGGCGTGGACCAGCATGAGCTTAGCCACAAGGTCACTGCCTGCCTTGATTCCACCCTGCTCCAAAGTGTCACCGACCCCGTGCAGTACTGGGCAGAAAAACTGGAGATTTGGCCTCAACTGGCAGAGTTTGCCTTGGCTCTGCTGTCCTGCCCAGCCAGTAGTGTGGCGTCAGAGGGTATTTAGTGCGGCGGGTAACATCGTAACACCGCAAAGAACAAGGCTCTCTTGCCACAGTGTGGAGATGCTCACTTTTGTTAAGATGAATCGTGCCTGGATTACATCGGATTATACCACCCCCCTGCCTGATGTGAATGACTAAGTCATCAGTCACCCATCTTGCATGGCAATCCGTGTGTCCAAGAAATTGACCTTGATATCCTAAATATGTGCCCAACATAAAAATCCGTAATTTAACTTGTTAAATAATGTTCCCCCCTTAGACCCCAATTTAAAATCACCTTAAAAATTCCCAACTTAATTCGGATACATTTGAAAAAACAGATCCCCATTTCCAAATTTGATGCCCATGGTGTGTTGGCCATTTAACATCTCCACACCAGATTAATGCCTCACACCAGTGCACCGTTCAACCCATACCCCAAGAACAGTAGCAACCCTAAAATAATTCCCACGACTATGCTTCAAAAAGTGTGGATTTCACCTTTTGTGAACTATAGCCGTGGGGTTCTATCCCTGGCACCCGTGCCAAGGAACACTACTCACCGTTTTGTGAGCAGGTACTAACTGTTCTTATTTTGTGGATATCATGAGAGTAGTGAATCTTGCACCGCAAATCCCGATGGGGTTCTTCTGTGTGCAAATTATTTCACGCCTCTCATGCAGTCACGCGTGGAATAAGGCTGTCTATGGGGTATATATCACAGAGGCTGCTGTCCTTCAACTGTGATATAAAAAACCACCACAGTTAGTTACAGCAACAAACAGTTGCTGAAAGGCAGGTTATCTTGCCTTCTTTACGGGTGCCTTTACAATAGGAGGCTTTTTTGTGGTTCCCTGCTGGCTAAAATCCACAGCGCATCGTTGGCTGATTTTATGCCACCTTCAGTACTATGGGGCTGGGCGCAAATACCCAGTTCAGCGCAGAACTGCGTATGTCCGGCCGGCACGCTAGTACTGAATGCCATTTGGTGAACGGTATAAAAAGGCCCTGTGGATTTTACTCAGCAGACCCACAGCCACATGTGAAGGTACCCATAGGGTGAGGTTTTTTGGGAGTGACAAAAGCGAGGGTGGGAGGTCACTCCCATACCCCATTAGGGGTTTTTCCCCTACCCACTTTAAAAGATAAGTCCAGGCAATCAATAACTTTTTGTACCCTTACTTGACTCAGAAACTTATAAATTGACCGGACTTATCCTTTAAGCCAGCTGATGACAGCACTTAAAAAACACAAAAGCATACATCCATTGGATTGGACGCTACACTCGGTTAGGACATCAAACTGGTGTTAAGAAAAAAAAAATACATATATATATATATATATATATATATATTGTGGACATGTCACTGGTAAAGTGCTCGAGGGGATGTACATCTCACCCAGGTTGATACACAGTGTGAGATGGTGAGTCCAGGAGGCATCTGTGCTCAGCAGTGTTATGCTGCTGAGCTATTATTTATTATTGCCGGGCCTGGACTTACATGGAATGGCAGGTAGGTTTTGGTAGTGGGACTTGCCATTCCCTCCCCCTCGATCCAGTGTGGGTTTTGGGATCAGGTGAGCTCTGATCCCAATCAGCCTGAGAAGGCAAAAGCTGTGCTCAGTGGACAGGTCTCTCTCTCAGCCAGGAGTGAACAGCCTGCATGCTGTTTGGTGAGAGCTGGGAAGACAGCCGCTGCTGGGGGCCTGTTCACACCCCGCAATACTGATCACTGAAGTGCCAGAGAGGTAACCTGATGTATTAGTAAGCGCCCAGACGGGCAGGACTTTTTGTTTTGTTTATTCTCACTGCACAGTGTTGCTGTATTTATGTTACTGGACTGTTTATGCTACAAATAAACACCCAAAGCTGTTTTATGAGCCCAAGTTTGCTGCCTGAACTGTGTCCAAACACACCATCCCCCGGGAAGATCCCTACAATTGGTGCTGCGGAGCGGGCAAAACGGTTGCTAGGGGCAACGGTGTGCATCAACTTGGCTACAGCTGCTTATGTCCTGGGTGAAGGCTGCGGCTTCACTCCAAAAACAGTCAAGCAACATGGAGGAGATGATGAAGCAGTTAATGCAAGTGAATATGCAGCAACAACAGGCTCTGACATACGCTAACCTACGCCATGAGCAAGCATTGGCCGCACAACAACAGGCATTGGCCGCACAACAACAGGCTCAGGCAGCCGCTAAACAGGATCAGGCAGCCGCTAATCTGCGCCATGAACAGACAATGGCTGCACATCAGCAAGCAATGGCTCAACAACAGAGACTTATTGAGCACCTGATAGCAAAGCAAGAGGCGTCTGCAGGTGCTAATCCCCAGCTGGTGGCAGCAGCCGCGCCAGAGACTTTGTCTGTGAGAAGAGCTGTGCAGCGTGCGCTGCAAAAGATGACTGCTGATGACGATGTTGAGGCCTACTTAACTGTCTTTGAGCGTGTGGCTGAGCGAGAAAAGTTACCCTCCACTGAGTGGGCAGAGGTCATTGCTCCCTATTTAACAGGCGAACCTCAAAAGGCCTATTATGACCTCAGTGAGCAAGAGGTCAAGGACTATCCTCGGCTAAGAGCAGAGATACTCGCCCGACTAGGAGTTACTGCTGCTGTCCGTGCCCGGAGGGTCCGCAACTGGAGCTACAGTCTGGACAAGTCAGCGAGGTCCCAGATGTACGACCTGATTCATCTGGCAAGAAAATGGTTGGAGCCAGACACCTCTACTCCTGCCCAGATCCTAGAGAGGGTCGTGATGGATCGCTACCTCCGTGCCCTTCCTGCTGATCTACAACGCTGGGTGGGACAAGGCGACCCTAGGAGTGCCGACGAACTCGTCAGCCTTGTGGAGAGGTTCCAGGCGACCGAGGACTACCTCCGTGATGTTCCTGCAGCACCGTCACCTCCCCGGAGTGCCAGATCTGTGCCATCATCTGGTAAGAGACTTCCATCTATTGGGGGAGTGTGGAGGGGTGCTGATAGAGGGAAGAGCGCTCAGGAGGTGTCTCAGGGGCAAAAGACTGGTGGGGGACCCCGGTGGCTAAGTGGCCCTAAAAAGGACTCCCTGCCAAGGAGACCAGGCCCTATCCAGTGCTGGAGATGCCACGAGACGGGACATATGTCTGCCCATTGCCCTCTTACCTCTGAGCCCATGGAGTGTGACGCTAGCCGGCGTCAGTCGCTATTTGCGGAGCCGTCTTTTGTTGCAGTCACTGGACTAGAGACTGAACCACAAGTCTGCAACATTACTGTAAATGACTTTCCTGTTAAGGCGTTGCTGGACTCAGGAAGCCTTGTCACCCTGGTGCATGCCAGCCTGGTGACTGGGGACTTTGTGCCAGCAAGACATATGAGTGTGGTATGCATACATGGCGATACAAAGGTTTACCCTATAGTACGGGCTAATGTCGGGACTGAACTAGGTGCTGTACAATATGAAGTGGGTGTGGTTAAAAACCTTATGCATAATGTTATATTGGGGCGTGATTTTCCTTTGTTCTGGGCTCTATGGGGAAAACAACAATCCCCTGAAAGGAGTGAGGAGACCCCTAAGCCTATTGCATTACCCACGGTAAATGATAAAAATGTACAGGAGGAATATGATGCTTTTCCTTTGCAGGTCCTGGCTGGTGAGGAAGAGGCTCCTCCCACTGCGCAAAATGTTCCAGACTTAGAGGTGTCTAGGGATAATTTTGGTACTGCACAATTACAGGACCCCACTCTCAAAAATGCGAGAGAGCAGGTCACTGTTATGAATGGGGTACCTCAGGAACCAGAAGCTGAGAAAAAATTTCCACATTTTTCTATGACTAATGATCTCTACTACAGAGTCACTAAAATTAATGATGAGGTGGTGGAACAGCTTCTGGTGCCTAAGTCGTACCGGCGTCAGGTACTCGACATGGCCCATAATCATGTCCTTGGGGGACACTTGGGGACAGATAAAACACAGGAGAGAGTCCTCCAGAGGTTTTATTGGCCTGCGATTTATGCTGACATAAAAAAATACTGTGAGTCGTGCCCCACATGTCAGCTTAGCGCTCCAGTGTCGCATTTTCGCAGTCCTTTGGTCCCACTCCCCATCATAGAGGTACCTTTTGACCGGATCGCAATGGACTTGGTGGGTCCCATTGTAAAGTCGGCTAGGGGACACCAGTACATTCTAGTGGTGTTGGACTACGCGACCCGCTATCCTGAGGCTGTACCCCTAAGAAACACTACCTCTAAAACAATTGCACGGGAATTGTTTTATATGTTTTCCAGGGTGGGGATCCCCAAGGAAATCTTGACTGACCAAGGTACACCATTTGTGTCAAAGGTGATGAAAGAGCTATGCAAACTGTTTAAAATCTCACACCTACGTACCTCTGTATATCACCCACAGACAGACGGGTTAGTGGAGAGGTTTAATAAAACCCTGAAACATATGTTAAAAAAAGTGGTGGAAAAGGATGGTCGTGATTGGGATCACTTACTACCTTATCTGATGTTTTCTATTAGGGAAGTACCCCAAGCGTCCACAGGGTTCTCTCCCTTCGAATTAGTCTATGGTCGTCACCCTAGGGGTTTATTGGATATAGCGAAAGAGACATGGGAAAGTGAGTCCACCCCATACAAGAGTGTTATAGAGCATGTAGCACAAATGCAGGACCGTATAGCCACTGTAATGCCCCTAGTAAGGGAACACCTCCAGAGGGCGCAAGAGGGCCAAAGCAGAATTTACAATCGTTCTGCAAGAATCAGGACATTTAGCCCAGGTGACCGGGTACTCATACTTGTTCCCACGGTAGAAAGCAAATTCTTAGCAAAGTGGCAGGGTCCCTATGAAATTGTAGAGAAGATCAGTGAGGTCAACTACAAGGTACACCAACCAGGTAGAAGGAAGCCTTTCCAAGTTTATCACATAAACTTGATCAAGCCCTGGAAAGACAGGGAAGCCTTGGTGGCGACAAAGCCTGTTGGTCATCTGTCACCACCAATCCCTCCGGTCAGGATTGGTGACACCCTATCAGTATCCCAGAAGCAGGAAGCTAAGGAGTTCCTGCAGAAAAATAAAAACAAGTTTTCTGACCTACCAGGGCGTACGCATCTCATTAGTCATCATATTGAAACTGAGCCTAGAAGCAGAGTAAACCTTAAGCCCTATAGGATACCAGAAGCCCGGAGGGAGGCGGTATCATCCGAGGTAAAACGTATGCTTGACCTAGGAGTCATTGAGGTGTCCCAGAGCGAGTGGTCCAGCCCGATTGTGTTAATCCCAAAGCCCAATGGAACTTGGAGGTTCTGTAATGATTTTAGAAAGTTAAATGAGATCTCCAAGTTCGATGCCTACCCCATGCCCAGGGTAGATGAGTTAATAGAAAGGATGGGTAATGCCAGGTACATAACTACCCTCGATCTCACTAAGGGCTACTGGCAGATCCCACTCACTCCTAAGGCTAGAGAGAAGACTGCATTCTCCACCCCTGATGGGCTCTTCCAATATGTAGTGATGCCATTCGGGTTACATGGAGCCCCTGCCACTTTTCAGAGGTTGATGGACTTGATTCTGCGACCACATCGTGATTACTCCGCTGCCTACCTCGATGATGTGGTCATTTTTAGCACGGATTGGGAAAGTCACCTCTGTAAGGTCCAGGCGGTGTTAGATGCCATAAGTGATGCGGGTTTAACCATCAATGCAGAGAAGTGTGCATTAGCCTTAGAGGAGGCCAAATACTTGGGCTACATTATTGGGAGGGGGTTAGTGAAACCACAACTAAATAAAATCGAGGCAATACAGAATTGGCCTCAACCCCTCACAAAGAAACAGGTCAGAGCTTTCCTGGGTATTACGGGCTATTACCGTAGGTTTGTGCAAAATTTTGCCTCAGTTGCAGCCCCACTAACTGACCTGACAAAGGGTGCGAAGTCCGCAATGGTGACATGGACTCCAGAGGCCGAGAAGGCTTTTCAAAGCCTCAAGTCTGCCCTGTGCCAACAGCCTGTGCTAGTTACCCCTGACTTTAGGCGAGAGTTTTTGGTACAGACAGACGCCTCTAACACAGGGTTAGGTGCCGTCCTCTCACAGGTCGTGAATGGCGAGGAGCACCCGGTGATGTACTTAAGCAGGAAACTATCCCCGGCCGAGAAAAACTACGCCATAGTTGAGCGAGAATGTCTGGCAGTGAAGTGGGCCCTAGAATCCCTGAGGTACTACCTACTAGGCAGGAGGTTTAAGTTAGTGACAGACCATGCCCCCCTAACATGGATGAAAATAAACAAGGAGAAGAATGCAAGGGTGACTAGGTGGTTTCTGTCCCTACAAAACTTTAATTTCACTGTGGAACACCGGCCAGGGAAATTACAGGCAAATGCTGACGCCCTATCAAGGGTACACTGCCTGTGGGGACAATACGCTCAGCCCTCCGGTCTGAAGAAGAGGGGGGGGATATGTGGACATGTCACTGGTAAAGTGCTCGAGGGGATGTACATCTCACCCAGGTTGATACACAGTGTGAGATGGTGAGTCCAGGAGGCATCTGTGCTCAGCAGTGTTATGCTGCTGAGCTATTATTTATTATTGCCGGGCCTGGACTTACATGGAATGGCAGGTAGGTTTTGGTAGTGGGACTTGCCATTCCCTCCCCCTCGATCCAGTGTGGGTTTTGGGATCAGGTGAGCTCTGATCCCAATCAGCCTGAGAAGGCAAAAGCTGTGCTCAGTGGACAGGTCTCTCTCTCAGCCAGGAGTGAACAGCCTGCATGCTGTTTGGTGAGAGCTGGGAAGACAGCCGCTGCTGGGGGCCTGTTCACACCCCGCAATACTGATCACTGAAGTGCCAGAGAGGTAACCTGATGTATTAGTAAGCGCCCAGACGGGCAGGACTTTTTGTTTTGTTTATTCTCACTGCACAGTGTTGCTGTATTTATGTTACTGGACTGTTTATGCTACAAATAAACACCCAAAGCTGTTTTATGAGCCCAAGTTTGCTGCCTGAACTGTGTCCAAACACACCATCCCCCGGGAAGATCCCTACAATATATATATATATATATATATGTGTGTGTGTGTATCGCCAACAGCCATAGGCCCAGATTCAACAGGTTTGACACCAGAGTAGTTGCGTCAATTTGTAAAGCAAGTGCCAGTGAGGTGTCAATTTAATGAAAATTGGACACGTGTTTTTGGATAATGGAACTGGGGTAAAGCCTTCTTGAATCTGTGCCTTTTTAAATGTCCTTTCTTCACCTCATGGATTCTGTGGGTGAGGTTCTCTGTCTATTTTACTGTATTCTGCTAGACTAGGTGTAATGTTAGAGGGGTTTTTTTTTTAACGTTGACTGTCCTGTGCTGAACTCTACATCAACATGTTGTCATGTTTAAAGAATGATTTTTACAAACGTGCATATCGTTAGCTTCAAACTTCAGTTGTCTGTACTAGGTCCTTCTGGGTCCAAAAGAATACTACTCCTACTAATGTTACCACCGTCAATTGTCTATCTGGAAACATACTGGGTGGAATCAAGAGCTGCGGAAGCTGCCATCTCAACTTGTCTGTTTTTAACAATACTGGCCTGAGAGCCATCAACTGCTGCCTTCTTCTGCTCCTCAACTGGTCTGTTTTTAATAACACTGACATTGAATCAATCAACTGCTGCCTCCTCCTTCTCCTCAAGTAGCCTCTCCTCGATAATACTGGCCTGGAATCGATCAACTGCTGCCTCCTCCTGCTCTTCAAGTAGTCTGTTTTTAATTATACTGGCCTGAAATCGATCAACTTCTGCCTCCTCCTCCTCAAGTAGCCTCTCCTCGATAATACTGGCATGGAATGAATCAACTGCTGCCTCCTCCTGCTCTTCGAGTAGTCTGTTTTTAATTATACTGGCCTGGAATCGATCAACTGCTGCCTCCTTCTCCCCAAGTAGCCTCTCCTCGATAATACTGGCCTGGAATCAATCAACTGCTGCCTCCTCCTGCTCTTCAAGTAGTCTGTTTTTAATTATACTGGCCTGGAATCGATCATCTGCTGCCTCATCCTCCTCAATTAGCCTCTCCTCCATAATACTGGCTTGGAATGAATCAACTGCTGCCTCCTCCTGCTCTTCAAGTAGTCTGTTTTTAATTATACTGGCCTGGAATCGATCAACTGCTGCCTCCTTCTCCTCAAGTAGCCTCTCCTCGATAATACTGGCCTGAAATCAATCAACTGCTGCCTCCTCCTGCTCTTCAAGTAGTCTGTTTTTAATTATACTGGCCTGGAATCGATCATCTGCTGCCTCATCCTCCTCAATTAGCCCCTCCTCCATAATACTGGCTTGGAATTGATCAACTGCTGCCTCCTCCTCCTCAAGTAGCCTCTCCTCGATAATACTGGCCTGGAATGGATCAACTGCTGCCTCCTACTGCTCTTCAAGTAGTCTGTTTTTAATAATACTGGCCTGGAATCGATCAACTGCTGCCTCATCCTCCTCAATTAGCCTCTCCTCCATAGTACTGGCCTGGAATTGATCAACTGCTGACTCCTCCTCCTCAAGTAGCCTCTCCTCGATAATACTGGCCTGGAATCGATCAACTGCTGCCTCCTCCTGCTCTTCAAGTAGTCTGTTTTTAATAATAATGGCCTGGAATCGATCAACTGCTGCCTCATCCTCCTAAATTAGCCTCTCCTCCATAATACTGGCCTGGAATTGATCAACTGCTGCCTCCTCCTCTTCAAGTAGCCTCTCCTCGATAATACTGGCCTGGAATCGATCAACTGCTGCCTCCTCCTCAAGTCGAATCTCCTTAATAATACTGGCCTGGAATCGATCAACTGCTGCTTCCTCCTGCTCCTCAAGTAGTCTGTTTTTAATAATACTGGCCTAGAATCAATCAACTGCTCTGCTGGCTGAGAAACTGGAGATTTGACCTTAATTGGCAGAGTTTTCCTTGGCTCTGCTGTCCTGCCCAGCTAGTAGTGTGGCGTCAGAGAGGGTAATCAGTGCAGCGGGTAAATCTGATTTTATTAATTTTGCATAAAACAAACAATAGAGCAGAAAAACAATGTGTACATGTGAAGAAGAACACACACGGTTAACAAAATCACATAAAGTGTCTCATAACTACAAAGAAAGAAATAGGGCCTCGACAACCAGAGGGAGCCCTAGCGTACGCCCTAGGCCCATTCCATGATGTGGTGGATGGCAGATACATATTGATGGTCGGCCCCAAAGACTGGGGGTACGTTGCCCTTTATGCAAGCCCAAGAGATCCACCACCCACCCGCTCCGCTCGTACACACCTCAGGGCAAATAGACATAGATACATAGAAAGGAACAAGTAAGAAGAATGAAAGAAAAAGACATCTTGGGGAAGGACAAAAGAGGTTCAGCTACTGGCAGAAATAAGGGGGGGGGGGTAACCAGGGAGGGGGGGGACATGTAGGGAAGGTAAGTCCACTTTACTGGTGCGCCTCCTAGCGCGCCAACCAATGGGCAAAGAGCGGACCCTCCTTATATGTGGTCCAGGCCAGCCACAGGCGGTCCACCTTGTTTCCCCTAGAGTGTTCCTCCGCCGTCAGAGACTCCATCCGATGAAGGAGATCCATCTGTCACCCATTCAGCAATGGATGGAGGGATTGGAGATTTCCAATGCCGAGGGATAACAGTGCGTGCCGCGGTGAGAAAGTGTCTCAGAAGGTCCCTCTTGACGGCAGAGGAAGAACCTGGTAGCAGGGAGAGCAAAGCCAAGGTGGCTGAGGGCACGACAGATTTATCAGTTACTTGTTTATATATAGTGAACACGGCGTCCCAGAAGGGAGTCAATGCCGAGCAGCTCCACCACACATGTACCATGGTGCCCACTTCTACTCCACAGCGCCAACACAGGTCTGACACCACCGGATAGCAACGGTGCAAGAGTTGCGGGTATCTGTACCACCAGGTCAAAATTTTGAAATTTTTCTCTTGTGCAAGGCAGGCCATGGGCATCTTGTGAGTAAGCGTAAACATTTTTTGTTTGTCTGAGATGGAAAAAGTGAGACCCAGCTCGGCTTCCCAAGTGCGCAGGTAAGAGGGCTCAGGATCGGCATCAGCTGCCATTAATGCGGTACAGCTGAGAGAGGACCCTCAGCGGTGTGGAGGACTCCAGGAGGAGCGACTCCAGCTCCGTAGGTGAGTTCACAAGAATTCCCTGAGGGAAGGAGGAGCGCAAGTAGGCCTTTAACTGTTCATACTCCAGCCAGGATAGGGGCCTCCCCGGGCAGGCCTCCTGTAGCGACTGGAAAGTCCCTAGCGTCCTGTTGGACCCCAGAATTTGTCCCATCCCCACACCCTCGGAGGCCGACCACCCCAGAAATGACTCCCGGCTACAAGCCGGTGGAAAAGCAGGGTTACTGAATAGAGGGCTCATGAGCCCTGCGCGATGGGAGATGCTGTGGGAGAGAAAGAGTCTGTCCCACAGCCGCAATAACCATCTGGTGAGATGTGGAAGAGTGTCCATTTGTGGGCGGTGGATCGGAAAGACCCATGGTAAGGATTTCAAAGCTATGGGCGACAAGGCCCCTTAAATTCTGACCCATTGCTTATCAGCAGCATTGTGGAGCCAGTCAACTACACGCAGAAGGACTGAGGCCCTGTAGTAGAAGGAGAAATCAGGCAGTCCCGCCCCACCGTCCAACTTATGTCTCGTGAGGGTTTTGTATTTAATGCGCAGCCAGATAGGGCCCCAGATGAACCTACGGAGGAGGTTACAAAGTTGATGGAAGTAGGAGGTGGGTGCCTGAATGGGGAGTGCCTGAAAGGAGTATAGGAACCTAGGCAATATATCCATTTTAATGACATTTATTCTCCCAAACCAAGACAGCTGAGATTTGTCATAGGAGGCCAGATCCGTTTTAGTGCGGGCCAGTAGGGGGAGGAAGTTCAGGGAAAATAAAGCGGAGGGGTCCTTAGGAACCCACACCCCAAGGTATTTGATGGCAGGGGTTTGCCATTTTAATGGAAAGGTGTCCTTCAACCGCCGTAATATGGACTCCGACAGGGAAACATTAAGGATTTCGGTTTTGGTGTAATTAACTTTAAAGTTACTCACATTGCTGAATCTGTCAAATTCCCTAAGTACAGCAGGAAAGGAGGCCAAAGGGTCTGTCACATAAAGCAAGAGATCATCGGCATATAACGCCAATTTGTAGTGAGTGTTATATAGTTTAATGCCGCAGACATCGGGTGCGCGTCGCAGGGCTACCGCCAGGTGCTCCATAACAAGCACGTAAAGCATCGGCGACAGGGGGCACCCCTGGTGCGTGCCATTGGCAACTACAATTGGTGTGGAGAGCATGCCATTTACTTTCACCCTCGCCGTAGGATTTAGATACAGCGTCGCGATTTTCCCCCGTAGCACCGTTCCCAAACCTATCTGCTCCAACGTGGCCTGCAAAAAGGTCCAGTGTACCCTATCGAAAGCTTTTTCAGCATCGACCGAAACTAGACAGGCAGGCACACCGGACCTCTGTGCATGGGACTGCAGGAGAAGAGTTTTGTTTAGGTTGTCCCTGGCCTCCCTGCGCGGGACAAAGCCCACCTGATCAGTATGTATGAGCCCAGGGAGATGGGGTCCCAGCCAGTTTGCGATAATTTTGGAAAACATTTTGATATTCACATTGATCAGTGATATGGGCCGATAATTTGCGCAAAAGGACGGGTCCTTCCCCGGTTTTGGGATGACCACTATGGTGGCCATGAGAGACTGGTTGGGAAAGGGGCAGGCGGGGGTGACAGCATTGAAGGCCCGCAGCATGAGGGGGGCTAGCTGTGCAGCAAACTCTTTATAGAAGGCCGCTGTAAACCCATCCGGGCCAGGGCTTTTACCACTAGGGGCATGTTTGATCACCTGTAAGAGTTCCTGTTCAGAGAAGGGGGCGTCAAGTATTTGTGGATCCTGTGATTGCTTATGGGAAACCTCAGCTGTATGTATCTTGGTGAGGAGATCTCTTGCCCCAGTGTTGAGATGCGGACTTTTGTGAAGATGAATCGTGCCTGAATTAATAATACTGGCCTGGAATCAATCAACTGCTGCCTCCTCCTCTTCCTCCCCCTCAAGTAGCCTCTCCTCAATAATACTGGCCTGGAATCGATAAACTGCTGCCTCCTCCTCCTCCTCAAATAGCCTCTCCTCTATAACACTGGCCTGGAATCGATCAACTGCTGCCTCCTCCTCCTCAAGTAGCCTCTTCTCAATAATACTGGCCTGGAATCAATCAATTGCTGCCTCCTCCTCCTCAAGTAGCCTCTCCTCGATAATTCTGGCCTGGGATCGATCAACTGCTGCCTCCTCCTGCTCTTCAAGTAGTCTGTTTTTAATTATACTGGCCTGGAATCAATCAACTGCTGCCTCCTTCTACTGCTGCTCAAGTAGTCTGTTTTTAATTATACTGGCCTGGAATCAATCAACTGCTGCCTCATCCTCCTCAAGTAGCCTCTCCTCGATAATACTAGCCTGGAATCGATCAACTGCTGCCTCCTCCTCAAGTAGCCTCTCCTCAATAATACTGGACTGGAATCAATCAACTGCTGCCTCCTCCTGCTGCTCAACTTGTCCCTTCTCAACAATACTGGCCTGAGAGGCGAGCAATCTACTGCTGCCTCCTCCTGTTCCTCGACTTGTCTCTTCTCAACAATACTGGCCTGAGATGCGAGCAATCTACTGCTGCCTCCTCCTGTTCCTCGACTTGTCTCTTCTCAACAATACTAGCCTGAGAGGCGAGCAATCACTGCTGCCTCCTCCTGTTCCTCGACTTGTCTCTTCTCAACAATACTGGCCTGAGAGGCGAGCAATCAACTGCTGCCTCCTCCTGCTGCTCAACTTGTCTATTCTCAACAATACTGGCCTGAGAGGCGAGCAATCTACTGCTGCCTCCTCCTGTTCCTCGACTTGTCTCTTCTCAACAATACTGGCTTGAGAGGCGAGCAATCAACTGCTGCCTCCTCCTGCTGCTCAACTTGTCTCTTCTCAACAATACTGGCCTGAGAGGCGAGCAATCAACTGCTTCCTCCTCCTGTTCCTCGACTTGTCTCTTCTCAACAATACTGGCCTGAGAGGTGAGCAATCAACTGCTGCCTCCTCCTGCTGCTCAACTTGTCTCTTCTCAACAACACTGGCCTGAGAGGCGAGCAATTTACTGCTGCCTCCTCCTGTTCCTCGACTTGTCTCTTCTCAACAATACTGGCCTGAGAGGCGAGCAATCAACTGCTGCCTCCTCCTGCTGCTCAACTTGTCTCTTCTCTACAATACTGGCCTGAGAGGCGAGCAATCAACTGCTGCCTCCTCCTGCTGCTCAACTTGTCTCTTCTCAACAATACTGGCCAGGGTGCAATCAAGTGCTGCCTTATCCTCCTTATAAATTTTTTTTTTTTCAATATTTTTTGTCACTATTTTGGCACTTTTATTCACTATATTTTATTAATATTATTCCTATTATTATTATTTTTTCTCAATATTTTTGCACTTTTTTTCCCCCCACTTATCAACTGCAACTAAACGAAACTATACCCTATCACACTCCCACTATTGTAGCTGCAATTATTCAGCTGTTGGAGCAAGGTTTGTTTTCGGTTCGGTTCGGACCAATCCGAACTTCACGAAAGTTCGCCGGATCGAACCGAACTTTTCATAAGTTCGCTCATCCCTATTAGCAACCAATAGGATTACTACTTTCATTTTCACAGGGAGCTGGAACCTGATTGGTTGCTAGGACGGCTGCCTCACAACAGATCCACAGAAATAACTGGTAGACCCCCTACTCCATCTATACAGTACATGTCTACAGGACCTCTACTCCATCTATACAGTACATATATACAGGGCCCCCTACTCCATCTATACAGTACATGTATACAGGGCCGATTCTAGCTTTTCTGCCGCCTGAGGCGAGAACTGACAAAGCCCCCCCCCCCCCCAACCACCACTACCACTAAAGATCATAAGTGGACTGGATCCTCTGCAGACAATGCGGGACTGTTTCTGTACCAAAACAAATGCATTTTAAATGTGTATGGTCAAATACTTGGCAAAGTGTATGGTCCATATAGTATACAAAAAATACAACCATACATATTGCCACCATACTTACTGGCCAAATCCAGTATACATATACATACACAACCAGCCACATATATGCACGTACTGCGTTTTTGCAATCCATTTTTTTCATTAGTTTTTTTGTTTTTTTTTTTTCAAAAAACGGATGAAAAACTGATGGAAAAAAACGGATGCATTTGTGTGCATCCGTTTTGACCCGTTTTTCCATTGACTTCCATTGTAAAAAAACGGCTCAAAACTGATTTTTTTAAAGGACACAAAAAACTGATGGAAAAAAACGGATGCATTTGTGTACATCCGTTTTGACCCGTTTTTCCATTGACTTCCATTGTAAAAAAACGGCTCAAAACCGTTTTTTTTAAAGGACACAAAAATAGTGTCAGCTACGTTTTCGTGTGTGTCAAAAAAAAAAGGATCCGTTTTGATATATTTTTTTTTACAACGGAAGTCAATGGAAAAACGGATCAAAACAGATGCACACAAATGCATCCGTTTTTTGCAAAAAACGGATTGCAAAAACGCAGTGTGAACCCAGCCTAACATATACACACAGTCTGGTACATATAAACACAGTCAGGTACATATACTGTATACTAGAGCTGGGTGATATGGCCAAAAAATTAAATCTCAATTTTTATTTTTTTTTTAATTTTGAGACAATTCTCGATTTAAATCTCGATTTTCTATTTTTATGTTAAATAAGCAGAAAAAATACACCAAGACACAGATGAAGCAGTACTAGCAGCTGTACTTGAATGAGCTGAAAAATTGCATTTCAGCATTATATCCCTGTTCCCCCACATTCCCCCTACAAGATTATCATGTCCCCTGCTCTCCTCACATTCCCTGTAATATCACCATGCCCATAGTGCCCCTCACATTTCCCATACAAGAACTCCAGCACTCCCAGGTCCCCCCCATTCAACATGATTAATGCCTCAGCTGAGTATCCTATCCTGTGACCTGACAGCAGTCTAAACTGCAGGAACCTCAGAGCAATAGTCAGGGAGAGAAGATTCAGGACAGGCACAGTGCAGCATCGCAGTGTGTATGGGACAGCACCATAGATAACAGTGTCGGGTGACCAGATTTTTTTAACTGTTTGAGCCACTATGGGCCCCCTGAGAGCTTTAGGCACCTGCCCCAAACAACAATCTGCAACTGCTGACCTCTGACCTTAGGAGCCGGAGAAGAGCCATAAAACGGGCTGCTCTGTTAACTCTTTCAGTACTGCAGAATGTAGAGTATTACTGTGCATCACTTACATTCTGCAATACAGAAAGAGTTAACAGCAGAGCAGAACATTACTTTTATGCCTCTTCTCCTGCTCTTGCACTATGCTGAGGTCAGCTCGGAGTTGGGCAGTGTAGATAAGACATAATATAGCATCCCCGCTGCTGTTAACTTTTTCTTTTCTACAGTGTGTAAGTGATGCAGAGTATAATAACTCTGCATTATTGAAAGAGTTAACAGCAAGAGACACTATATCTATGTCTTATGTGATGTGAATACCTTTGAATACGAGCCTTCTAGTGCCTCCTCAGCGCTTCTCATGAGGCAACTGACAGGAAACACGGCTGGGCACTGAGCCGTAACTAGTTGTAATGATAAGGACACAGGACGCTGATGCCGCCCCCCTCAAGGGCTGTATTATCTGCTGCCTGAGGCAAAGACTTCACTTCGCCTCATTTCAGGGCAGTATTACCAACTGCTGCTGTCCTAAGCACTAAACTTAAGATGACCCATCCTCACTCACCAATTAGCATCAGGATAGGTAGATTGGTAGATAATAGCTCCAGACGTTACATTTAACACCGCCACACCAGACCTGACCAATACCGCATTACCGTGACTGGATAACAACGCCATACCAGACCTGACCAATACCGCCATACTGTGACTGGATCACACCACCATACCAGACCTGACCAATACCACCATACTGTGACTGGATAACACCACCATACCAGACCTGACCAATACCACCATATTGTGACTGGATAACACCGCCATATCAGACCTGACCAATACCGCCATACTGTGAGTGGATAACACCGATATACCAGACCTGACACCACCATACCCCCCCTCGAAAAGACACCAGATTTTCTGGCAAGTCTGAACGGGAGGGTACTGCCCCTCTGCAAGGCGCTACCCTAGGCACCAGACCATGGATGCCTAATGGTAAATACGACCCTGCAGGTATACAGGACACTACAGGTATACAGGACCCCAAAACTATACACTACAGGTGCACGGGACCTCCACCAACTATATACTAGAGGTATACAGGACCCCAAACTTTACACTACAGGTATACAGGACCCCAAAACTATAAACTACAGGTATACAGGACCTCCACCAACTATATACTACAGGTATACAGGACCCCAAATGATACACTACAGGTATATAGGACCTCCACCAACTGTATACTACAGGTATACAGGACCCCAACCTATACACTACAGGTATACAGGGCCCCAAAACTAAACACTACAGGTATACAGGAACTCCACCAACTATATACTACAGGTATATACAGAAGGACCCCAAACTATACACTACAGGTATACAGGCCCCCAAAACTATACACTACAGGTATACAGGACCTCCACCAACTCTATACTACAGGTATACAGTACCTTCACCAACTCTATACTACAGGTATACAGGACCCCCAAACTTTACACTACAGGTATACAGGACCTCCACCAACTATATACTACAGCTATACAGGACCCCAAACTATACACTATAGGTTTACAGGAACCCAAAACTATACACTACAGGTATACAGGACCTCCACCAATTCTATACTACAGGTATACAGCAACCCCACCACCTCTATACTACAGGTATACAGGACCCCAAAACTATAAACTACAGGTATACAGCACCCCCACCAACTGTATACTACAGGTATACAGGACCCCAAACTATACACTACAGGTATACAGGTCCCCAAAACTAAACACTACAGGTATACAGGAACTCCACCAACTATATACTACAGGTATATACAGAAGGACCCCAAACTATACACTACAGGTATACAGGCCCCCAAAACTATACACTACAGGTATACAGGACCTCCACCAACTCTATACTACAGGTATACAGTACCTTCACCAACTCTATACTACAGGTATACAGGACCCCCAAACTTTACACTACAGGTATACAGGACCTCCACCAACTATATACTACAGGTATACAGGACCCCAAACTATACACTATAGGTTTACAGGAACCCAAAACTATACACTACAGGTATACAGGACCTCCACCAACTCTATACTACAGGTATACAGCACCCCCACCAACTCTATACTACAGGTATACAGGACCCCAAACTATACACTACAGGTATACAGGACCCCAAAACTATAAACTACAGGTATACAGGAACTCCACCAACTATATACTACAGGTATATAGGACCCCAAAACTATACACTACAGGTATACAGGACCCCCGAACTATATTCTACAGGTATACAGGACCTTCACCAACTATACACTGCAGGTATACAGGACTTCCTAAACTATACAGTACAGGTAAACCCCCCCCCCAACTATACACTACTATTATACAGGACCTCCCTCAACTATACACCACAGGTATACAGCCCCCCCAATTACACACTACAGGTAGACAGGACCCCCCCAACTATACACTATAGGTATACAGCCCCTCCATCCCCCAACTATGCACTACAGATATGCGGGACCCCTAAAAACTATACACTGTAGGTATACAGAACCCCTCCAACTATGCACTACAGGTATACAGGTATACACTAATTCCACTGATTAACTCTCCATTAACTCTTCACTGATGAAACAATACCTTTAGATTGGCCTCCGGGGCACCTTAGAACAATTCTAATTAACACACTGACACTTTATAATCGGGCAGCGACAGGTACATTTTCTAGTTTGTATTAAATAGAACTTCCTCCTTTTTCTCTTCTGATTTTTTGTTCTTTTTTTCCGTGCTCCTCTAGTTGTTTTTTCCTATCTATTTTTTATGCTCTTTTTCTTGCTCCACCAAATCTTCAGAACAGTTTCTTCTTATTTGACCCATTTGCCCAAATGGGATATTTGTTTTCCACTGTTTTTGATGTTCCCTTTTAAAATGTAGATATCCATTTGCATCAACTGGTTTAAAATATATTTTGGTATTCAATTTTCCATTCTTTATATACAAATTTAGATCTAAAAACGAAATCTCTTTGTTACTAACATTTTCCGTTAAAGCCAGACCCCACTCATTTCTATTTAAAAATAGAAAAAACTTTTTTAATTCCTCCCTTGTACCACTCCAGATAAAAGACAGGTCATCAATAAAACGCCCATAAAATTTTATATTTTTCATAAAATTACTTTTATAAAAAAAACTCCTGCTTGAATACCCCTATGTAGATATTTGAAAAAAACGGTGCGCATTTTTTGCCCATTGTGGTACCAAGGTGCTGTACATAAAAATCTTCCTAAAAAATAAAAAAAATTATGTTTTAAAATAAATTCAAGACTTTCCAAAATAAAGTGCTTTTGTGCATCCGGCATTAAAACATCTTCTCCAAGACCTTCCCTACTGCTCTAATACCTCTATCATGGGGGATGTTGGAGTACAAGTCTGCTACGTCTAAAGATACCAGTAAATCTCCATTTTCCCAGTTCAGTGTCTCTAGTTGAGTTAGAAGATGCCTTGAATCTTTTATACATGACGGAAGAGATAAAACATATTTCTGTAAAATTTTATCTAAGTACTCTACTAAATGACTTGCGAGGCACTGTATACATGTATCCCCCATAATCTGGCCATAACAGCTATACAGTATCATCTAGAGAAATATTCCACTTATCATCCAGACCTGATCATATTCATTCTCATGTCCATCGAGTATCTGCTCAAACACAATTTTTTTCTTTTCAATGAAAGATTTTATTTGCAATGTACAGGTGCGTCTATGGGCGCTAAATTTTCACCTGCTTTGGCTAATTTGTATGTTGCATGGTGGGAGGAACAATGTATTTTTGACATCTCCAATCCCTTCATGTCGGATATCGTCTGGTATGGCCGCTACATAGATGACGTCATCATTGTGTGGGCATCTGATGTGGCGGCCATACCAGACTTTATCTCATACTGCAACAACAATCCTTTTTCTTTGAGGTTCACTTATGAGTGGAATCACCACCAAATATCCTTTTTGGACTTACAGTTGATTGGACATGAGAGTGAAGTCATCACAATGAATTATAGAAAGCCTACAGCAGGCAATACGTTATTGCGGACAGACTCATGTCATCCTAATCACACTAAAAAAAGCCTCCCAGTGGGGGAATTCGTTCGAATTCGGAGGAATTGCTCCACTATGGAATCATTCACACAGGAAGCGGAACAATTGTCATCCAGATTGAAAAGACGAGGCTATTGTAACAAAAACATTGAACGGGCATTTACAAAAGTTAGAAACAGAGACAGAACAGAATTACTTTTATCAAAAAAACCTGTAACTATGCCTAACAATAAATCTAATAATATTCCAACATTTGTTACCACATACTCTAAACAGTTTCATGCCATACGCAACATTGTGAGTAAATATCTTCCGATTCTATACCAAGACGAAAAACTAAAAAACATTTTAGAAAAAGGGTGTAGATTTTCTACAAAACGACCTCCCACAATAGGGACACTTCTCTCACCCTCTCATGTAGTCACACCCAAATCCGCAACTTGGTTACAGTGTGGTTTAAAGGTAATTTTAAATGTAATGGTACCAGATGTAGATATTGTGACTTTATCACCAGAGATAAAACAATTCAGAAACCCATAGATAATAAAACACATAAAATCGGATCATATATTAACTGTAATACTACATGGGTAGTTTATTATATCAAATGTACTTCATGTAATGTAGGGTATGTGGGCTGCACAAGCCGCCGTCTAAAAGATAGATTGAGGGAACATATACACTCACCGGCCACTTTATTAGGTACACCATGCTAGTAACGGGTGGTCTTCTGCTGCTGTAGCCCATCTGCCTCAAAGTTCGAAGTACTGTACGTTCAGAGATGCTCTTCTGCCTACCTTGGTTGTAACGGTTGGCTATTTGTGTCACTGTTGCCTTTCTATTAGCTCGAACCAGTCTGCCCATTCTCCTCTGACCTCTGGCATCAACAAGGCATTTCCGCCCACAGAACTGCCGCTCACTGGATGTTTTTTCTTTTTCGGACCATTCTCTGTAAACCCTAGAGATGGTTGTGCGTGAAAATCCCAGTAGATCAGCAGTTTCTGAAATACTCAGACCAGCCCTTCTGGCACCAACAATCATGCCACGTTCAAAGGCACTCAAATCACCTTTCTTCCCCATACTGATGCTCGGTTTGAACTGTAGGAAATTGTCTTGACCATGTCTACATGCCTAAATGCACTGAGTTGCCGCCATGTGATTGGCTGATTAGAAATTAAGTGGTAACGTGCAGTTGGACAGGTGTATCTAATAAAGTGGCCGGTGAGTGTATATGGTGCCAAACAAACCACAGTACGTAATCCCTCTAATGTATCTAAACATTTTTCTTCAGTCCATGCAGGGGACGTATCTACGCTCACCATCAATGGCATAGAAAGGGTATTTAATCCTAATCGGGGAGGAGATAGAAAACAGAAGCTCCTGAACCGAGAAGGTTTTTGGATACTTATGATGGGTACATCCTTTCCTGCAGGACTTAATCATAGACTAGATCTGTTACTAAATTATTGATTTGTTATGTATTTTTTATTATTTTGTATGTATTTTGATTTAACCTATGTAGTTTGATGTAGTTACATCTGTTACATGCAATCAATGGGAAGCCTGCATTAGCTAATTAATTAGCTTGCATGTGTGTGTGGGGGAGGTTCCAGGGCTCTGGCTCCCTACATAAGTAACATGTTTGTCTTATGCACGTTATCTATGACTAAGGGCTGAGTGCCAGAAATGCGTCAGATCGTGCCTTGTATATTTATTGGAATTGTGACATGGATTTTAAAGCAAAGAAATAAAGAAACCTTTTTACTCTTGGAAGTGCCAACCATCATTCCTTCTTAAGGCCGTTTATTGTTATTTATGAAACTAGTATCCGCTCTCCATTTTCCTTCTCTTTTGTGCAAATATCTTCAATACCAGAAGACCTTGAGCCTTGAGCGGATCTGCATGTGGAAACTGTTTTTGGCGTATACATTTAGTGAGTGGTGAACATTTTCACCACTCACCAAGTGTAAGTTGTGATTGCTGACTTCTGAGATTCCTACTGGGAGAAAAGTTCCGCTCCCGATTATTTTTATTTTTTTCTTTCCCTGTGCATTTCAGATATTCTTATAAAAAGGAGCTAATTCCTGGTGGGAGGGTCTTTTGCCAGTAGAGGTGGGTAGGGTCTGAGACACCACGGAGCAAGAAAGAGAGTTTCCTTCTGTGTCAGAGCATGCAGTGCTAGAACCCTAGGAGGGAGTGATGTCCTCTGAGGGAAACCTTATCCATGCCAGGGATACCTTCTGAAAGACACAGGGCAGTAACCCTTAAGGTAGGCACTGACCCCAGTAAGACAAATAGCATGTACAAAGCTGAAGTATCCTACTGTGATGCACGGCTATTCTGGGAAAGCTTGGAAAGTCTGCTCAACCCAGTTGAAAAGTCCTGGGACCTCGTACTACCCCATTAGGATGGGAACTCAACACTGTTGGGCAGAAGGCGGTCAGATCACAGTATCTATACGTGAGTATGAGAATTCTTCTTCTACTTCTGGTTCTCCTCTACGCTATACCAGCAGAGTACATGGTTACCTGGACAGGGCTTTAAAGACATTCTTTTACTCTACCCTGCTCTTACAACTCTTTTCAACTACATCTTGCCTGCACCTGCATTCCAAAGTGTTCTCAACCTGTATTGCACTAAAGTTTCTGCAAGTAAACAAAGTTATTCTGCTTAAGTTAGTGGACTCTAGTCTCTTACTGTCGCACCTGCACCTACACATCTGTTCACATTTGGGTTATCCTCAACCTCAAGCGCAGTGCCCGTTTGTCCGGGGTGGGTTCAAACAACACTTCTGCCCACCGTGACAAGTGCCGAAGTGACCCTACACCCACGCACCAGCCACTTAAACTTAAAGTGACTCTGTACCCACAATCTGTTCCCCCCTAAATCCCTTGTACCTTCGGATATCTGCTTTTACGCCCAGATCTGTCCTGGCAGATGATTCGGTTATTGTCCTAAAAAACAACTTTTAAACTTGCAGCCCTGTTCCCAACAGCAGTGGCTTGGAGTATCTTTGCCCTAACTTTGCACCACCCCTCCATCCCGCCCTCTTCACCATTTTTCCTATTCCTCTGCAGTGAAAACTACACAGGTGCCTTAACGATCCAGCCCATGTGCCTTGCTGACACAGGTGATGAATAGTAGGAAATATGCCTGGAGCATTCCAAATGATGATGAGGGCAGGGAGGAGGGACAGAGAGGTTGTGACAGCTTAATGCATACACAACCTAGGCCATGGCCGTTTGGCACAGGCCTGCAAGTTGAAAAGTTGTTTTTTAGGACAATAACTGCATTACCTGCTGAACAGATCTTGGATAATCAGCTATAAGAAGGTTTAAGCGGTTTGGGGGGGGGGTCAGATTGTGGGAACAGAGTCACTTTAACAGGCCCACATAAAGCACTGACCCCATAGAACCCTGCATTGTAAACTAGAGTGGACATTGAGAACAAACCCTCCCCCTTTAACTTATTAGTTGAAGTATTTGTATTTGACCTTACAAATGCTCTTCTGAATACACAGGCAAAAACTCACACAGACACAATCCAAAATCTTCGTCTTCGTAGAAGAAACTGGAAGCTGTTGTAACTGCAGTGGGAGGGCCAACTCCATATTAAAAGGAATTTAAGAGCAGGTTAGGTGATTGTAACCTGCTTACAGATTCTAATAGAGCAGGAGACAGAGGAGAGGCTGGACCCTTTAAAGGGGTTATCCAGTGCTACAAAAACATGGCCACTTTCTTTCAGAGACAACATGACTCTTGTCTGGAGTTCAGGTGCGGTTTGCAATTAAGCTCCATTCACTTCAATGGAACTGAACTGAAAAACCAAGAGCAGGTCTGTCTCTGGAAGAAAGTAGCCATGTTTTTGTAGTGCTGGATAACCACTTTAACACCTTAAGGACAGAGCCAACTTGCATTTTTGCACTTGTTTTTTTCCTCCTTGTGCTTAAAAGGCCATAGCACTTTAATTCTTTCACCTAGAGACCCACATGAGCCCTTAATTTTTGCGCCACTAATTGTACTTTGCAATGACAGACTAAATTTTTTCATAAAGTACACTGCAAAACCAAAAAAAAAAAAAGCATTTTGTTTATTTGGGGGGGTATGTGTTTTTACGCCATTTGCCCTGGGGTAAAACTGACTTGTTATTCATGTTCCACAAGTCGTTACAATTAAAACGATATGTAACATGTATAACTTTTATATTATGAGATGGATTGTAAAAAATTCAAACCATTGTTAACAAATATATGTTCCTTAAAATCGCTCCATTCCCAGGCTTATAGCGCTTTTATTCTTTGGTCTATGGGGCTGTGTGGGGTGTCATTTTTTGCGCCATGATGTGTTCTTTCTGTCGATACCTTGACTGCGCATATGCAACTTTTTGATCACTTTTTATTACAATTTTTCTGGATTTGATGCGACCAAAAAGTGCGCAAATTTGCACTTTGAGATTTTTTGGTGCTTACGCCGTTTACCATGTGAGATCAGGAATGTGATAAATTAATAGTTCGGGCGGTTACGCACGTGGGGATACCAAACATGTTTGTTTATTTATTTATTTTTATTTATAACATGGGAAAACGGGGGTGATTCAAACTTTTATTAGGGGAGGGTTTTTTTTTACTAATAATAACACTTTTACACTAAGGGTACGTTCAAACTTACCGATCTGCAGCAGATTTCATTTAAATAACTGAACACAGCATCAAATCTGCACCATCAAATCTGCTGCAGATCTGCTGCGGATACTGTAGGTGTGAACGCACCCTTAAACTAGAAGCCCCCCTGGGGGTCTTCTAGTATAAGTATACTGATCTCTCATTGAGATCTATGCTGAATAGTTATACAGCATAGATCAATGAGATAGGCACTCAATTGCTTTCGGCAAATGAGTGCCGAGCCGGGATCAGCCCCATTACGACGCAGACCCCGGCCTGCAGCAGACACGGAGATCACTCCTCCGGGACAATGTCACGGGGGGGGCGGTCTCCGCTACTAGACCACCACGGATTGGGCTGCATAAGTAATCAGATGCAGCTGTCAACTTTGACAGCTGCATCTGATCACTTTATTATGGCATGGCGAGAACGCCTGCTAATAGCTGCGGTCTTGGGCTACATGCGGCACCCGGGACCACGGCGTTCCAGAGCAGGGCCGCGTGGCCCCCCTCTGAACTCCCCGAGGCGGCCACAGGGCGTAAATATACGCCCTGTGTCGTTAAGGGGTTAAAGGGGAGGAGGACAGAGCCAGCTCCTATAGTTTGCAGACTGTTTGGGCAAATAAAATGCTGGTTTCACAGGTTGGAATGGTCAGTGCTTATCTGGGAGCTTGGTAAGAAAAGGATGAAGTGTTTTTTTGCATGCCTGTCTTTTCTCCTCTCCATGCTCACTCGCTCCCCTCAACCCCCTCCCCCGTTCATTGAGCATAATGGAGACAGAAATCCTGCTTCTTCTGAGGGGGAGGTAGGAAAACAGCTTTTTGAGTACAGAAGGAAACTCTTTTGCCTAATAAATACCTAAGGCAGCATTCACATCATACAATGAAACGTATAGAAATGTAATTTAAACATATACGTTTTTTTTTATGTATTCCACAAACGTATGCCATCCGTTTGTATCCGTTGTACTCAGTTTGTCTCCCACAAATAAACGTATAATACAATATTTTTTCAATAAAGTTTTGATTTGATTAATGAAAGTGGGAGTGGTTTTCTTCTCTTCTTCCATCTTCTATCTATGTACAGTGATCTGTGTGGTGGCAGCCATGATATTGTCACATATTATTAGACTTCATCTTGATTTTCTGAAGAGGAAGAGGAGGCGTTGTGTGGGACGTGTAGATAAAGTGTAGATAATACAGTATGCTTCAAAAAATGTTGCAAAATAAAATCCACCACACAGATCTAGCATCCAATCTTTAAAGATGAACAATCCAGGGGCGGTCGCAGCGTCATGACGTAGACGCGTTTGCTCCATCCTCCCCCTCCTCCCTCCGGAGCTCCGTCCGTGCCTGGATCTGATGCTGCCTTGGACGCCTACCTGGAGGTCCTGCTCCGTTGGGGATTATGGCCGGCAGCTCCCGCGCTGGGGTCGGCTCGGCACTGTTTCGCCTGCCTCTGTCCGGTGCGGATTGCTGGTGCGGGGCCGGGGTTGCGGGTGGTCCGGGGTCGGCTGAGATGCGGAGTCGGCTCGGGGCTTCCCCTCCCTCCCCCGGTGGGATCCTATTGCCGGCCCCGGGTCACGTGATGTCCTGGGGACCCTTTGATTGGCTGTGGGAGAGTAGAAGATGGCGATTTACATGCTGAGCGGCAGTATGCTGAGGGACTCGAGCCGGGACGCCGTTGGATGCCAGACTGGTGGTGAAAGCCTGTGGTCACCAGGATAACAGTAAGACTGGAACAGCTCTATAGTGTTTTTATGGACGCGGGTGCCCTGGGGTATGTGACGGGGTCCCCCTCTGGGGGGGGGGCGGTCGCTCTTGCGGTCGCTCTGGCCCAGTGGTCTGTGTTTGGAACTCTGTGTGCTGTGCTTAATTGGAGTTTCGTCCTGGATACCCTACAACTGTCTCTAACATATGGGGGTGAATTGAAGTATTAGCTGGTCGGACTAACCAGCAAGTGAACTTTCTTTATGGAATATGGAATATGTGGCTTTACTATGATCACTATAGAGGTTTTTAAAGGGAATATTGTTATCAATGGTGACTAGCTGGCATGCTAACTACGTGCTCTTCCCCCCCCCCCCCTCTTTTCTAACCCCCTAGAGTTGAAAAAGGGTCTGGACGGATCTGGCTGTCTATGCTCTGAAACGGTGTATTATTGAGGCTTAAGCTCCATCTACCTGGAAAATATTGGTCTAGGATCAAAATGCCTTTAAAAGGGTCTTCCAAAAAACCTCCAGTGGCAGCCTCCCCAAAGGGTCCCCTTAAGGGGCAAAGGATGGACAGTTATCTGAAGTCCCCCGCTCCCTCAGGGAACACTACAAATTTAAAATCTCCTTCGCCTGGTACGGGGCACGTACAGCCTATTAGCCCTATGCACGGGCCACCTTTGAATGAGCAAGATTTGGAGGAGGGGGAGGAAGTGCAGGAACCAAATATGTTATCTGTTATTTTGAAGGAGGTGCAGAACTGCAATAAATCTTTATCAGATCTCACAGCACAGGTGGGCACGATGTCGGCTGAAGTAATGATAATTAGAGACAAAGTAAATAAAATTCGTGACAGAACAACGGATATAGAAAAAATCGTGCCTACAGTTGAAAAATCCTTGGGAGAACTGAGGCTCCAGGTCAAGGAAATACGTGGCCAGCTGGTTTCCACTCAGGCTAAAGTCACTGATCTTGAAGACCGCTCTAGGCGCTCTAATATCCGTATGCTGGGCCTTCCTGAGGGGGCGGAGGAGGGGGACCCAATAAAATTTTGCCATAAATGGATTGTGGACACATTTGGAGCACAGGTCCTTTCTCCGCTGTTTTCCATAGAGAGAGCCCATAGGGTGCCTGTTAAAAAACCACCCCCTGGCTCCCGGCCCAGGACTATGCTGATAAAAATAATGATGTCAGGAAATCGGGACCTAATTCTCAGGTTGGCAAGGCAGAAAGAGGAAATCCTATTTAATGGCGCCAAGATAGCTCTGTTTCCAGATTTTTCGAGAGATACTCAAGAAAAAAGAATGTCCTATAGGGATGTTAAGAAGAGACTTTTTAATGCGAAGATCCCCTTCTCACTTTTGTTTCCTGCGAAGTTGCGTGTGGTATATAAAGACTCTGTGCGTTTCTTTCTTAATGCGCAGGAAGCAATGGAATGGTTGGACCTTGAGAGGTTGTGAAAGAGACATTAATCCAGTTTTGATGAAGTGGTAGCACTCTAGTATGTGTGGCACTTTTTTAGGTTGATGGGACCGATAATCTTGAGCTGTTGTTTTCGGGACGGAGTTCTTTGTTGAGGGAGGAGGGGGGGAGGGTGAATTTGCGACCAAGTGGAGGGGCGGCTTGGATGCTTGGTGGAGATCAGCATCCAAGAGCCATGTGGGGGTGGGGGGGGATGGGTTGGGGGGGGGGGGTGGAGTGGGGGGAAGGGGAGGGTGGGAGGTTGGGGGAGGGGGGGGATGGTTGTCGGCATGGCAGGGGTGTGTTTTTTTTTACTTTCTCTCTCTTCCCTATTTAACCCCTTAACGACATCGGGCGTACCCATACGCCCCCGCAGGGTGGGCTTTAACGCAAACGGGCGTATAGGTACGCCCGATGTTTCCCCGATCGCTGTGTGTTCACACACAGCGGTCGGGGAAGATGGCCTGCTATAAATCATAGCAGGCCATCTTAGCTTCACGGCACGGGGGGTGGTTAACACCCCCCGTGCTTACGATCGCCGCTATAGGCTGATCAATTCAGATCAGCCAATAGCAGCGATCGGAACCTTTCCGGGTCATCGGTGACCCGATGACCCGGAAAAAAATGGCGGTCGGTGCTGTCCGAGGACGGTACCGACCGCCATTACTGTAAAAAGTAATGGTGGTCACCGTGCCACCGGCCCGATCGCCGTGAATGGCCGGCAGTTCACGGCGATCGGGCCGGTGGCACGGCGATCAGAGTCCCACAAATAGTAAATACCTGCCCTGGACCCCTCAGCTAGGTAGCCGAGGGGTCCAGAGCAGGTATTTGTACATTACTCACCTGCCCCGGGCTCCTGATCGGCGTCTTCCGGGTTCGCGGCGTCCTCGTCTTCGTTCGGGTCTTCGGCTTCCTCCGTGACGTCACGTTCGGCTTCTCTCGGCTATTTTCGGCTCCAGCGTCGGCTTTTTCCGTATTTTGCGCTCTGCTGCCCTCTAGCGGCTGATATGTGTAATACACTTATCAGCAGCTACAGGGATGTTCAGAATGTAGAAAAAGTTTTGTTTTTTTTTCAAATTTTTTTTTTCTATTTTCCGCACCCTATCGCCGCTGAGTGTTGATCAGCATCGCACGAAAGTGCGCTGCTAATCAGCAACTCCTCCTTTTTGGCGTAGGGTGTTTTTTTTCTATATTCTACTGCCACGGTCTGCTTATAAGTGCCGCACATAAGTGCGGCATTTATCAGCAACTCCTTTGTTGGCGTAGGTTTTTTTTTTATACTTACTGTAAAAAAACACGTAAAAAAACACTACATTACACCACACTACATTGAATAAAGTTTGACACTACACCACTACATACCCCATATACCAATCCCCATATAAAGATGGCCCCCAGGGTGTTTTCGGCGTCAGAGGGATACGTTATTATTGCCTCCGACACCGAAACAGCCAGTGAGGATGAATGGGGGGATCCTTCTTTCCTCCATTCATCCTCATCCTCCTCATCATCCTGTGACGTGTCTGGGGGGTAGCGTAGCGTACGCTGCCCCCCAGACACGTCTTTTCTGCCAGTACCGTCCCAATAAGAGATGACGGTATGGCGTGAAATTCTACAAACTCTGTGAGCGTACCTCAGGGTACACTTACAGATTTAGGGTACGTGCACACTGCGGAATGGCAAAGGATAACCCTTCGTGCATTCCGCAGCTGGCACCCACCGGCGGACTGATGCGGGCGCATGTCTCCACCCGTGTCATACACTCCATGTTATGCTTGGGCGGATTCCATCGTCCGTCCAAAGAATGAACACGTTGGACGGAGAGCGGAATCCGCCCGTGCATAGAATGGAGTCTATGACACGTGTGGAGACGTGCGCCTGCATCAGTCCGCCGGTGGGTGCCAACTGCAGAATGCACGAAGGGTTATCTGTCGCGATTCCGCAGGGTGCACATACCCTTAGAGTGTATGTAGGAAGGGACACCTGAATCCAGCCCCCAGATGCCCCCAGATGCCCCCTCCCCCCCCATCCTCGGAACAAGTGGGAAGATCGTCCAGGAACTGATATTCCCACTGCTGGATAAAGGTTACCACCTGTACGGGGATAACTTTTATACCAGCACCCCCTCTTCCGGTCCCTCGCTGCCTGAGCTACTGTAGCTTGCGGCACGATCCGAAAATATCAGAAGCAGTAATAGAACCCTAATATTTAGCAGCCATGGAGCAGACCCAGCACTTCTGGATATGAAGGACCCCGTACCGCACCAGGACAACATTTTCCAGGTGACGTCCCCCACACTGGAGAACGGGAGACCCCAGAAGAAGTGCAGAGTGTGGTGTAACAGGGGGATCAGGAAGGACGCCATTTTCCAGTGTGCCACCTGTCCTGATCCCCCCGGCCTCTGCATACTAGATCGCTTCAAGGCGCAACACACGTCACTGGGGTTCTACATTATCTAAATTCTGTCCCTTATTCCTATTTCAGCGGTCACGTTGATCCAGGGACTATTCTGATCGCCATTATGGAGTCGGGAAGGAATTTTTCCCAGTGATGAGGCTACTGTCGTCTGCCTCACAAGGGGTTTTGGCCAACACAGGTTGAGTTTGATGGACACCTGTCATTTTCAACCTTATAAACTAATAATTGGCCTAATACCCCCAAATAAATTAGAATTGTCCCTTTTCCCCAGCTAAGTAGGTATGGCCGCCATTCCCATTAGAGGATGCCATGATGCAATTACAAAGCCTTTGTGCGGCCAGGACAGTAGAAACCCCCCACAAGTGACCCCATTCTGGAAACTACACTCGATAAGGAATCTAACAAGGGGGGCAGCGGGGATATGGCCCCCAAGTGACGGCCACATTTGGGGCGTGAAAATGAAAAAAATTGTATTTTTTATTTTCTCGGCACATGTTCTACGTAAGTGCCCGTCACCAGTGGGGACCATATCCTCACTGCACCCCTTGTTAGATTCCTTATGGGGTGTAGTTCCCAGAATGGAGTCACTTGTCGGGGGTTTCTACTGTCCTGGCAGCACAGGAGCTTTGTAATTGCGACATGGCCTCTATCCTCCATTCCAGCCTCTAAATGGCGCTCTGTCCCTTTGGTGACTTGCCCTGTGCCCATATGGCACATTATGTCCACATGTGGGGTATTTTCATACTCAGGGGAAACTACCCTACACGTTTTGTGTTCATTTTCTTTTTTAACCCCTTGTGGAAATGGAAAAAAATCAAGGCTAGACCAACATTTAGTGTAATTTTTGTAAAATTTTTACTCTAAATCATTAATCTTGTCATGATTTTTTCATTTTCACAAGGGGTTAAAAGATAAAAAAAAACATTTAATGTGTAGCGCAATTTCCCCTGAGTACGGAAATACCCCACATGTGTACATAAAGCGCCATTCGGGTGCAGGGTAAGCCTCCAAAGGGAAGGAGCGCCATTTGGTTTTTGAAGGCTGGATTTGGATGGAATGGATTTCGAGGGGCCATGTTGCATTCAAAAGGCCCCTGTGTTGCCAAGACAGTTGAAACCCCCCACAAGTGACCCCATTATGGAAACTGCACCCCTCAGGGAATGTAACAAGGGGTGTAGTGAGCATATGGACCCCACTGGTGACAGGCACAAATGTGGAACAATGTGGTGTGAAAATATTACATTTTTTACACTATAATGTTGGTTTAGCCTTGAATTTATCATTTTCACAAGGGGTTAAAAGAGGAAAAAAACACAAAATGTGTAAAGCAATTTCCCCCGAGTCCGTAAATAACCCACATGTGGACATAAAGCGCCATGTGGGCGCAGGGCAAGCCTCCCAAGGGAAGGAGCGCCATTTGGATTTTGGAGGTTGGATTTGGCTAGAATGGATGATGAACGCCATGTCGCATTTACAGAGCCCTCGTGCTGCCAAAACACTGGAAACCCCCCACAAATGACCCCATTCTGGAAACTGCACCCCTCAAGGAATCTAACAAGGGGGGCAGTGAGGATATGGACCCCTTGATGACGGGCACATTTGTGCCATGAAAGTGAAAAAATTAAATTTTTTACTTTTACGTCACATTGTTCCACATTTGTGCCCGTCACCAGTGGGGTCCATATGCTCACTGCCCCCCTTGTTAGATTCCTTGAGGGGTGTAGTTTCCAGAATGGGGTCACTTGTGGGGGGTTTCCAGTGTCTTGGCAGCACGAGGGCTCTGTAAATGCGACATGGCGCTTGAAATCTTTTTCAGTGAAATTCAGCTTCCAAAAGCCAATTGGCGCTCCTTCCCTTTGGAGGCTCGTCCTGCGCCCCCTTGGCACTTTATCGCCACATGTGGGGTATTTCCGTACTCGGGAGAAACTGCGCTACACATTTTGTGTCTTTTTTTGCCTCTTATCCCTTTAAGAAAATGAAAAATTGAAGGCTAGAACAACGTTTTAGTGTAAAAAATAAATTTTTCTTTTTTCACGCCATATTGTTCGGAAAATCTGTGAAGCACCTATGGGGTCCAGATGCTCACCGCACCCCTTGTTACATTCCTTGAGGGGTGTAGTTTTCTAAATGGTGTCCCTTTAGGGGTGTTTTTTAGGTTTTGGCACCCCAGAGCCTCTGCCAACCTGAAGTGGTACAGTCAAAAATGACCAAATATAACGGAGGCGTTAAAAATCACTAGGCGCTCCCTTATATCTGAGGCTTGTGGTTGCGTCAAATAGCGCAATAGGGTCACATATGGGGTATTTCTATAAACTGCAGAAACGGGACAATAATTATTGGGGTGCATTTCTCTGGTAATAGGTTTATAATTATGAAAAATATTGGATTACAATAAAATCTCTGCACAGAAAATTAAAATTTTCAAATTCCTTACACACTTAGCTTTTATTTCTGTGACTCCCCTAAAGGGTTAAAACACTTTCTGGATATGCTGTTGCAGAGTTTGGGGGGTGCAGTTTCTGAAATGGGGTGCTTTGTGGGGCTTTCTAACATACAGGCCCCTCAAATACACTTTAAACCTGAACAGGTCCCTAAAAATATCTGATTTTGAAATTTTACAGAAAATTTGGAAATTTGCTGCTAATGTTTTAAGCTCCCTATTGTCTAAAAAAAATTAAAGATCGTTTAATAAATGCTGCCAACATAAAGTAGACATGTTGCTAATGCTATTTAATATATAATTTATGTGGTATAACCACTTTCTGTATAAGCAAAAAAGTTTCAAATTTGGAAAAATGCATTTTTTCACATTTTTTCACATTATTTGGTTTTTTTTCATAAAGATTTGTTATGAGTATCGACTCCAATTTACCAGAAATGTAAAGTACAATATGTCACGAGAAAACAATCTCAGAATCAGCCGGATAGGTAAAAGCATCCCGAAGTTATTAATGACTAAAGTGACACAGGTCATATTCATAAAATTTGTCTCTGTCATTAAGGCCATTTCAGGCTCTGTCCTTAAGGGGTTAAATGAGTTTTAGTATTTTTTGTTGGAATGTTAGAGGGACTGGAGATCGCTTGAAGAGGGTTGCGATCTATGATATTGTGCAGTACCATTTACCAGCAATTGTCTCCCTGGTGGAAACTCAATGCACTACGGAGACAATAGATAGGCTCAGAAGAAAATGGAGTGGAATTAATTATCATTCTAGCTTCTCAAATTATTCCTCAGGGATCATCGTACTTGTCCACAATCAGATACCATTTAGGATTATAAAATGTAAGTGTGATACAAGGGGTAGATACGTTTTCCTCCAATGTGTGGTTTTCTCAACACAAATGATACTGGCATTTATATATGTACCTCCTCCCTTCTCTTTACAGCCTTTGGTGGATCTGGTCCGGTTTATACAGGGTAATGAACATCTCCCCCTTATCGCCTGTGGCGATCTTAACTGTGTGATGAATCCCAGCCTAGATAGAAGTGGAGGGAAATCTAGTGGAGGGGGGACAACCACGCCTCTTTCCAGGTTCTTTGGGGAGGTGGGTTGGAGTGATGTGTGGAGATCCCTTTATGGGGATAAAATAATTTTCTCATGTTTTAACTCCCACCATAAATCCGCCTCTCGTATAGACCTTTCTTTTTGTAATGATGTGGCACTGAAGTTTATTAAAAAAATGGTATATGAGGTTAGATCTGTGTCTGACCACTCTCCAATGTTGGTCGGGATAGATCTTACCCAAAAAGTAGATCAGTCAAGAAGGGGGCTTTGTTTGAACCCACATTGGCTCACTATAATTGATAATAAAGAATTTATATTAGCAGAAATTGAACATTATTGGCGGGCCAATCTGGGTTCCACCCATATCCACTATGTATGGGATGGGCTTAAGGCTTTTCTAAGAGGTATCTTTATAAAGGAAATAAGCAAAAAAAAAGAAGATTTTTAGGACCCAAGAGGAAGGGTTGAGACGCTCTATTAAGGAGGCGGAGAAATATGTTGGAGAAGATAGCTCTGGAAATAATATGGAACTTTTGCAACAGGCACAGGACCAGTATGCCAGTTTTTTGAGAGAGAAGGCCCAGCATAAGGTTTTTTTCAGTGGTCAGAGGAGATTTGTAGAGGCTGGGAGACCGGGCAGAATGCTGGCTGGGATACTGAAGGCCCAAAAGGAAAGAAATTGCATATCTGCTATATTAGATGGGCAGGGAAGGTTGCTGAATGAGAAAGAGGAAGTAAGAGAGGTGATTAGAGACTTCTATGCTACACTGTACACATCTGAAAGTGAGGTGGGTGGAGAGGCTTTGAAGGTCTTTTTTGACGGGCTAGACTTACCGTTGCCCTCAGAGGCGCAACAGGCTGCTTTGAATAGACAAATAGGTATAGAGGATCTTAAGTTGGCTCTATCAAGCTTTTCTGGATTCACGGCTCCGGGCTCTGACGGTCTTCCCTTTGATATATATAGAGAATTTGGCGTGTCTCTCCTCCCTAAACTCCTTGAAGTGTTTCATGAATCCTGTAAAGGGGGGACTCTGCCGAGTTCTATGAGGGAAGCTAACATTGTTCTGATATTGAAGAAAGGGAAAGATCCTAGAGCTGTGGGGTCTTACCGGCCGATCTCCCTTCTCAATACTGACTTTAAAATTATAGCAAAGGTCTTGGCAGGGAGGTTGTCCAAGGTGTTGCCGGATTTAGTAGGGAGGGAGCAAGTTGGATTTGTGCCTGGGCGTCTGATTTTTGACAACATTGAGAGGGTTTTTGCAAATGTGCAGATCGGTACAGAGGCGCCCCACTCCATCCTGTCTTTGGATGCCATGAAGGCCTTTGATAGGGTGGAGTGGGGCTTCCTCTGGGGGACTTTGGAGGCTTTTGACCTGGGTCCCAGATTCGTGGAGTGGGTGAAGTTGCTGTACTCAGGAGCGGTTGCGAGAGTTATAGTTAATGACGAGAAAACAGCTGATTTCACTCTTGCCCGGGGAACTCGGCAGGGCTGCCCCCTCTCCCCGTTTCTTTATGATTTATATGTTGAGCCACTCGCGGAACTAATTCGGAAGGACAGCGAGATAGAAGGGTTTGGGATTGAAGGAGGAAAAGAAAGAATCCTGCTTTATGCAGATGACATCTTATTGTTTGTTAAACTCCCCCGTGAGAATATTCCAAAAATAATCAGAATTGTGTCGGAGTTTGGCCAACTGGCGGGATTGAAAGTTAACTGGGCTAAGTCCGCTGTTCTCCCCATTGGGTTGGAGGATTCGGAAGTGGGGCAAGAGGAGGCGCAGCTCTCTACAGTTGATGTAATAGAGTATCTCGGTGTTAAGATCGCGGTGGATGTAAAGAAGTATATGGATCTTAATTTAAAACCATTGGAGAAAAAAGTAGAACAAAAAATAGATACATGGTTAAGGCTTCCTCTGGCGCTGGCGGATAGAGTGGCAGTAGTTAAGATGGTTCTTCTCCCACAGATCCTATATTATATCCAGGCATCCCCTATCTGGATTCTGGATTCTTGGTTTAAGAGGATTGAGGCCACGATTAATAGGTTACTTTGGGGAAGGAAAAAGGTAAGATTAAAATACACAGCATTGACTAAGCCAGAGGGATGGGGGGGTCTGTCCCTTCCCGACTTCGGGCTCTACTTTATTGCGGCAGGAGCCCGCGGTTTGACGAGGGGGACCTCTGCACCCATTCTGAACTATATAATGGGACTTATTGGGGAGGGTAGTAATGTGTTTGAAATATTAGAATCGGGGAGGGCTTCATTGGGTGAAGGGTCTTCTTTTTCTTTTGTGGATTTGTATTCAAGGTTATGGATTAGGATTAAGAAATGATGTGGGATTAAGGGATGTTTAGCATGTACACCTATCTGGGAGAACATAGAGTTTAGAGAATTTATGGGAGAAGAGATGGCTAGATTCTGGAAGGTAAGGGGGGTCACACGAGTATGTCAGCTATTTAAAGAGGGGAAACTCATCCCGTTTGAAGAGTTAAAGGTTAATTATGCACTAAATGAAAGTCATAAGTTTTGGTATATTCAAGTTGTGTATGCGTTTAATGCCACTCAGGGTAAACATAAGTTTTTTATTGAATCACATGAGGTGATGGAGAGTTTAGAAGGGGGGAATAGATTAAAGATTCTCACAAAAGTTTACAAATTACTTATAAGGGAAGCAAACGTGACGCAACTAACCAGAGTAAGAACTAGGTGGGAGAAGGCGTTTGGCTCAATTACAGACGAAACCTGGAGTCTGTGTGTTAAGAGTGCGGGTATTGCTTCAAGCAGTATGGCGCATAGGGTTATTTTTCTGAAGATTCTGTACTGGCTTTATTATACACCTGATTCCCTGTCTAGGTTTCAGGGCAATGGGATCGTTTGCTGTAAGAAATGTGGTATGGAGAGGGCCGACCTTGTACACTTGATCTGGGAATGTCCAAGGGTGAATGATTTCTGGAGGGGAATAGTACCTCATATGGAGAGATGCTTGAACAGGGCTCTACAATTGACTGCTGTGGAGATGGTGTTGGGGGGAATCATGGATGATGGGGAAAATGGTACCTTATTGTTAAGGGTATTTGGCTGTGCCAAAGTGCTGATTGTGAGACACTGGGTGAAGGAAGATCCCCCTCAGTTGAAAGAGTGGATTAACTTAGTGGGGAAAGTTAAAAGCTATGAATATATATCCGCTCGGTCTTCGAGGAGAGCACTCAGTGGGCACAAGAAAATATGGGGAAAGTGGAGTGAGAATTAAAGCTAGGGGGAATGTAATGTGACCTGGGGTGTGTTTTTTTTTTTTTTTTTTCTCTCTCTGTCGTGCCGAATGGGAGGATGTGGGGTTGGGGGGGGGAGGGTAATTGTTTGTGGCTTTAGTGTTTTTGCATATGGTGAATGTGGTTCACACATGTGGAGCACGAGGAGGCATTGGTATTTGTAGGGGTGGAGACAGGAGGTGTGACTGAGAAAGAAGGTTCTGGCACCTTCCAGAAAGTTTCAGTAGTTTCTAGCAGTTTCTATCATTTTCCAGCATTTACCAGTGTGTTCTGGTGCCTTCTATGCGATCTGCGCATGCGCACGTCTAAAAAACGTGTACGTTTACTTGTATGGACAGTTTATTGTGTACGTTTTCCATAAACAGCCATTGTAAATAAAAAAGTATGCGTGGATATACAATAAAAAAATTAGATGAAAAAACATGGTTTGATACGGTTTTCTGTATGAGAAAAGAAAACGTTTAACGACGGAAGCGTACAAAAACCTACTGATTGAATGACATACGTTCTCACAATGAAAACCTAGGGATGCATGGATGTATACGTGTCTATACATTAGTAACATATAAAATCAGTGCGGAGAGAGGAGCCTCCCATAGAGTGTCATTATGACACGGAGGCTGGCGGCATTCCGCGGCGGACAATTCCGCCGCTCTTGCTCTGTGTGCACAGGGCCTTACATCAACCCACATACTGGCCCAGATTTATGAATCTGTCACACATTTTTTGTCTCATCACTGAGCAGCGATTTCCGATGGGTTTGGACTTATTTTTGATCATTAGCATAATGAGTGCGAAGACGAGCTGCCGGGATTTCTTGGCAACCAACACAAACGGCATCTGGAGCGGGAGGAGAGGGTAAGGGCCCTATTCCACGGGCCGAGCAACGATGCAAAACGAGCGCCGATCTGCTAGATCGGCGCTCATTTACTGGGCCTATTCCATGGCCCCGATGATCGTTAAGCGAGGGCTGGCGACTGCCAATCACGTTCCCGGCCAGTGATTGGCTGAGTGTCTGACAGCTCAGTCAGGCCGCTCCGGAGCTGATGCTGCGAGCGGGACCCGGGGAGGAAGACGGAGCGCAGGAGAAGCCCTGCAGGTAATGTATGCTGCTCTGTTTGAATCGTCTGTCGCCCCCGCGCACCGCTATTCTACCATAGTGATGCGCGGGTGGCGAACAATGATTTTAGGTTTAAACCTAAATGACACGGTCGTTTCGGCCGATTATCGCTCCCGTGGAATAGGCCCCTTAGTATCAAAATCTTTATTAAGGATTAGGGTGAGTTCTGCCCTGGTCTGCGTGACAGGTTCTCTTTAATTGAACACTGTAAAATCTTTTAGAATGCCATCAAATAATCCCTATGTCCCTTTTAAAGCAGGAGCCTTAGGCCTTTACATTGATAAAAATGTCACAAAGGACATGAAACAACATGTTGATGCCAGACATAATCACATCTCATGAAAAGGAAATCGATATGGAGTTATTTTTCCTTGCTTTCCTTATGACATTACAATTTGGTAAGAAAAGAGATTTTTCTAAGTTAATTTGACTAGAATAGTTTGACCTTTATCATTAAAGTGTGGTTTACATACACCACAGAAAGCATAATGCAAGAATCGTAGAAGATAAGTCAGCACAAAAACTCGACATGGTCTATCTAGTCTGGCCTTCTAATATTTCCTTAATTTTTCTTAAATATTTCCCAGTTTCCTAGGACTGGATCCAGCTTCTTCAGGCACCCGTAAAGTTGTGCCACGGAGCGGCAAGAACTTCAAAGGCAGTTGGGTTACAGCTAGTATTGTAAATTTGCTCATCCTTACTCCTAATATCACAGAAATGAGGCGAGGATGAAGGTAATTATGTTACATCATTCTAAAGATAAATGCAATGTGCACGAAGATGCAATGAATAGGTAGCACTCACCATCCGGTAAAATCTTATAGCTTTATTCCATTTCAAAAAGCAAATGACAGACAAGATGCGGACATAATGACGGCAGACGCCAAACAGGTAGGTGGTGACAGTCTGTTTCGCGGTTCCCCGCTTCTACGGACCTCCTACCCTGGAAGCGTCATCACTACTTAAATATGCAAAAGAACACTGCAGAGACACCATCACATTTCTCAACGTCAGTGAACTAGCCAGACCTTCCCTCCGGGAAGGAACAACCAAGCCAAAGGCGTTCTCCAGTCAAGGAAACCACCTCAGCAATGTATCCATCCACAGACAGCTGTTTCAGGGGTTTTGCCCCTCATCAGTGTGGAGTAGGTTTCTGGCTAGTGGGAGCAATGACTAGTAAGTGCATGCAAAAGGACGCTAGTTGACCTCAGGGAGATCAACCAAAACACCGCAGAGACACCATCACGTGTCTCAGCGTCAGTGTATTCTAGAACATTGCCCCCTGGGAAATCAAATATGCAAAAGAACACTGCAGAGACACAATCACATGTCTCGACGTCAGTGAACTAGCCAGACCTTCCCTCCGGGAAGGAACAACCAAGCCAAAGGCGTTCTCCAGTCAAGGAAACCACCTCAGCAATGTATCCATCCACAGACAGCTGTTTCAGGGTTTTTGCCCCTCATCAGTATGGAGTAGGTTTCTGGCTAGTGGGAGCAATGACTAGTAAGTGCATGCAAAAGGACGCTGGAGGTATAGAGGAATAAGTGTATAGGGAGGTATAGAGGAATAGTGTATAGGGAGGTATAGAGGAATAAGTGTATAGAGGAATTAAAAGTAGAATTCCTTAATCATGGAAGATCGTTATCTCCTGACCTGATGTTTCTCTTCCATTCACAGGTATGAACTGGCTCCATCCACAACTAATCTAAAAATGAATAGCTTTGTTTGCCTACATGTTATGATATATCTGTCTCCACTCTTCTCTGTATTGACTTTTATTGCCCCTGCCCTTTCCCGTCTCCTCCCTACCCACCCCATGTAACAAGTATAGGTCGGTACTGTGTATATGGCCGACCTTCACACTAATACACTCAACAGGAGCAGCGGCAACAGGCCATCACTATCTCCTATGGGCTACCGCCCCTTCGCAACTCCCTGCGCAAAAATCCACCACCACCACCGCCCCGCATTTACCCACTCGCTGTCGGTGTGTGTATTAGCGCCGTCAGTGAGCGGGGAAACAGGATCAAGCAAGCACTGACTTGACAGGTCGGCGTCGCTTGCTCCTGCACGGCAGCACTGATTGGCTGATATGGAGCAAGGGGAGCCGGGAGCTTCACACAGCCGCGGCGCAAAGCAGTAACCTAGTAAAGAGTATACTGAACCCTTAATTTTCTTGAGAAATCGATACAGGAATCCCTGTGTTTCTCTCCAGATGCCAAAAGTTTGCTACGAGAAACAAAGACTGATCTGGATGCCTGCTGAGATCTTTTTGAAGGAGAACCTGGAGGTGGAGGGGAGCGTTCCAAATCTCCCCTCCTGAGCGTAACATCTGTGCTCCCTTTTTTAATGATACATATTTATGATTCCATCAGATGTAAAGTTCGCTGTCCTATTTTTTTTTTATTATCATTTGGTACAACGTATGTTTTGTATAAATCACGGCCATTGTTGCAATTTGCAACAACAGCCGTGATTTATACAAAACACGCGTTCTATTGGAATGAATGGAATCCCAGCCAGACTGTATACACATAGTACATGTATACATACACATAGTATACACTCTGGCCAGGATTCCATCCGGCCGCACAAAAAACTGGCATGTCATGTCATTGTGTGCAGCGGTGAATTGGGATGTGAGCACACACTGATGAGCCCGCATCCGAATTCAACAGGAGCAAAGATCATCTGCAGTACCGTCCAGGATGATCTTCAGTAACACCGGCCGTTGTGTGACCCGGCCGTGTCACAGAACAGTCAGTGTTATACGTAGTGTAAATCCGGCCTCACACATACAATCTCACACATATTTAGAGGGGAACTCCACATAAGGAAAATTTGTTTTCTATTAAAAGTACATTAAAAGTTATATAAATGTGTCTATATAATGTATGACCGTATCTGTGACTTTCTGCCACACTGGTAGCTGATAGAAATCCAGGAAGTGAAGAAAAATGGCCTTTGTGCCAATTCACATTGTCTCCTGCTCCCTCTGCTCTCCCACCTTAGGAGACAGATATTCCATGCCTCTGTCTCACATTGTGTATGCTTGCTAGGCACAAGCTGGTGATGCAGATGGGGGGCAGGGTGATGTCACAGGAGGCTTAGCTGGATCCCCCAATCCTCTGAATGATTCACCATCTCTGACCGGCCAGAAGCAGGTGCTGCAAGAACTGTGGACTGTGATGAACAGCTGAGGGAAAGCATTGCATTCTGGAACCAGTACTGCATTCTGGGAACTGCTTAACCAGGAAGTACAGAAACACAATACAGAACAACCCCAATCCCCCCCCCCCCCCTCAAACACATGGATTTTTGGCAGTTTCAAAACTGGGATAGATAGGTAAGTAATGCGTTATGCTTCTGTATGAGTTTCATTTTTTAACCACTACCTGGAGTTCCGATTTAAAACACATTTTTATGCATAAACATCCAGTACACACACACACACAGAGACAAACACACCATACACATTGAATATGTCCTATATCAGTGCTTCTCAAACTGTGAGGCGGGCCTCACCAGTGAGGCGCCCCCTAGTTGTTGGTGAGGCCCAGCTGGGGAGCCAGTTTTTAAAAAAAGTAACTATGATCTGCACAATCCTCCAAAATCTCCATTTTAGCAACATTATTAATTTATTTTGTACTTGCTTTATTAGTATATAGAGCTTGAGAGATGAGTGAAAGGCAGCTCTAGCATTGTTTTCAGCTTTTAAATGGACTTTTACCACATATAGTGAGGCCCAGGCATCCTCTTGGTCAGTCTGGTGAGGCCCAGGCATTGTCTTAGTCTGTTGGGTGAGGCTCCAGTAGAAAAAGTTTGAGAACCACTGTCCTATATAACAGTACAGCCCCACATTATATAACAGTACATCCCCCCAAACAAATTATATAACTATACACCCCCCCCCCCCCCCCCCCATACACATTAGATAACAGTACAACCCACCAAAACATTAGGTAACTACACACACACCATACACTTTATATAGTACCCACATATACAACCTCACACATATTTAAACACACATTATGCATATATAAACCTCCGGTACACACACACATTGACTATACATTATGTAAGAATACATCCCCCCATACACATTACATAACAGTACGTCCCCCATACACATTATATAACAGTACAACCCCCCATACACATTATATAACAGTACCCCCCATACACATTATATAACAGTACACACATACACTATGTACTTGCTTTATAAATATACTTACACTAGTAACAGGTAGTGTATAGTACATAAGCTAATGACAGGGCAGGACTGGGATGATGATGATGATGATGCTGCCTGGCGATTTCCACCTCTTTCCCTTTGTCCTGACTGCCCAGCAGTGTAACATTACACCAGCTGCAGAAGCAGGACAGGAGACCCTCCCTGTACAGGACCTCCAGAAGAAGGGGGAGGTCGGCTCCAGCAGCTCCTCAGCCTGTGCTGGGGATTAGTTACAGCAGAGCTCCCTTTGCCCTGGTGCAGCCTGCTGCTGTTTGTTCCTGCATCGGATGCACAGGAACTATGGCCGCTGCAGGGGGGGCCCCAGGGAGATGGAAGCCCTGGGCAATTGCCCTTTTTGCCCCCCCCCCCCCAAAGGCCCTGCTCATAGATAATACAGAACAGCATGCAATATCAATCAGCTGCTTCTAAGGCCAACGGGATATTGTCATGCATTACAACAGGCAAGGTCTGTGGAATAGGGATATAATATTGCTTCTTTATAAATCTTTAGTGCGGCCTCATCTGGAGTATGCTGTTCAGTTTTGGAACCCGATTCATAAAAAGGATGTTCTAGAGCTGGAAAAGGTATAAAAGCATTAAGCGTTAGTTATGATGATAGATTAAGAGGTATTATTCATTAAATATATAAAAATCCCCTACAAGAAACATGAGTTAAAGATGTTTGAGGTAAAACCACCTCAAAAGGGGGCACTGCCTCTGCCTGGAGAAAAGAAGGTTCAGCCTCAGGAGGCGACAAGCCTTCTTTACCATGAGAACAGTGAATCTTTGGAACAGTCTATCCCAGGATCTGGTAACAGCAAAAACAGTAGAGGGCTTCAAAACCGGCCTAGACAAGTTCTTAGACCAAAATAACATAAATGCATATGTACAGAATGTACCCATCATCCATCCCCTCCTTATTCTAGGAATAAATGTCAAGGCCTTACTTGGCAAACACTCCAGCTGACATTGCCAGCCTTTCTGCATACATTTTCCTTATTTTTTCTCTTCTGTAATATCTTGCATTTTTAGAAGTCAGGATCTTTGTTTGTAAAGCACTATGTGGCTTGTTAGCTATGTATATGAAATATATTAGTGAATTTACATTAAATGCAATAATGATATGCAGAAGAGTATTCCACATGCTAGGAATACATAACTTAAAGTTGTTAGTAGTGCTAGCTGAAGTAAAGCCTTTTTTATACTGGTGGTACTTGTGTATGTATTTCTGTTCACAATCGTGAAACTAATAACCTTCTAATAAAATTAAACTGTAATATAAAGTCAAACAAACACACAGAAATTTCACTTTTTTATGTGTGGGAGTAGGCCACATCTTTTTTATTTATTGTTTAATAACAATACAGAAAGAATTTAAAATATGTAAACTATTTGGTCTGTATGTAGGCCTCTCATTTTTTTTACGGAACATCCTCTCTTGGAATGGTCCTCCACAGGCGTGTGGTGTCCACCGAACAGCCCGCTCAGCAACGTATTGCAAGCCAGAAAGAAGAATATACATCCTGAGGACATTAAGAAAGACCCCATCATGGGCCATAAATCCCCTGTTGTCCCCTTATAACTGTCTATGTCTAAAAACCCCATTGCACCTTGGGAGTGTTGAGCATCCACCTGGTCTTTTTGATCGCTTGAGGGTTCCTGACACCTATCCAAACCACTCTGGGGACAATCTCTGACCAAACTATAACAACTCCAGTAAACAAAACTCTGCAATCCTAATGATCTGAGCAGATAATGAAAACAAGCTTGGAAAGCCTGACAGAAAAGAGATTATTGTCACCAGCATGAATAGCCAGTACAACCAGTCCCATGCCTATTTGATGATGACAACAACCTCTGGAAGGATCCATCTCAACCCCCTAACAACTCAAGGACAACTTGGCTTGTATAAACCCCAATCCAAGTTGTCCATCCAATGTGCAGGAAGCCTGCTAAGTAATCCGGCAAATGTACGAATGACCAAGGAACCACACCACAGACTAAAAGAGAATCTAAAATTCAAAAAACAAATAAGAATAAAGATAAAATGTAAACATTTCAATTTACCGACCCATTTAAACCCTTCAGTTGACATTACCATGGCGTCAGCCACCGTTGCTGGACGTATTCTAAGTGATTTTTTACCAAATTCCCATGAATTTTTTGCGCCATGATCTGTGCTTTCTATTGGTACCTTAATTGCGTATATGCGACTTTTTGATCGCTTTTTATTACAAATTTTCTGGATTTGATGTGACTAAAAATCAGCAATTTTGTAGGGGTTTTTTTGTGCTTAACATGCATGATCAGGAAAGCAATCATTTAATAGTTTGGACAATTACGCATGCAGTAATACCAAATATGTTTATTTATTTATTGTTATTTATAAGGGGGTGATTCAAACTTTCATTAGGGATGGGGATTTTTTTATTAATAAAAAAACTTTTTTTTACACACTAATACTATCTATGAGATCGGTGATCTATTGCTCTGGCATGCTGTAGCCAAGAAAAATACATTGCCGAGGCGAGATCAGCGCCATTACAGAGCAGAGCTCTGGGTAGATAGGATGCAGGGACCGTTCCTCCATGATCGGGGGGAGGGTGGGGGCAGTTCCGCCACTAGACCACCATGAATGGGGGAAAATAGCCATTTAAATGCAGCTGTCAGCTTTGACGGATGCATTTAAATGGCTAATTAGCAGGCACACTAACTGTCGGAGAATGAGCGGGTTCATTTTTCGGGTGGACGGCGAAATCTGTCAAATCATAGAATGAAGTCTATGGGAGCAGCGGAGAAGTGCGAGCCGCCAGAGTCCACGATCAGGTGCGAGCTGCAGAATCCGCGGCGGTGTTCCACCGGAATTTTATAGTGTGCACATACCCCTAGGCCATGAAAAGTAAAACTGTATAGACATGATGATAAGGTGTTATGATTACTCAATAATTATGTTTTGTGCACCATCTAAGAGCATGT